>NC_042617.1:248552010-249230904 GCF_901001135.1 Rhinatrema bivittatum | reverse complement strand
ACGGGCTCCTCCCAGGGGGACCGCGGGCTTCCAGGGGTGAAACTCCAGTCAGCCCTTGCACCGAACATCCGTTTCCTTGACCGCTCAAAGGTCCACCTAAGTCCCAGTGGTCCGGGTCCCTATGGGCTCCTCCTAGGGTGACCGCGGACTTCCAGTGGCGAAGACACACTTCCGTTCCTCAACGTCACGACTCTTCATCCGCCTCCACAGTCGTCTCTGTCTACAGTGCCGAGGGTAAGCTGGTCACATCTTCTGTTCCTGCCTCGCCTCCCGATGGGAGAACCTACGGATCTCTCTCCAAAGGTATACCATCCTCCTGTCGGCCCAAGGGTTCACAAGTCTGAGCATAACAATATTGTGTCCTCTACAGGATTTCATATGGATCCCGACAAAGTATCCGCCATTGAAGATTGGCCTCAGCCAGTAGGCATCAGAGCTCTCCAGCGGTTCTTTGGATTCACGAACTTCGACCGGCAATTCATACCCCATTATTCACAAAGGGTGGCTCCACTTATTGCCCTCACTAAGAAGGGAGCTAATGCTAAGGATTGGCCTCCAGTAGCCCAACATGCTTTCAAGGATCTAAAGAAAGCCTTTCTCTTAGACACTTGTCTACATCACTTGGACCCTCAGCGATCTTTCATTGTAGATGTAGATGCATCAGATTTTGCTGTGGGGGCTGTCCGCAGTCAAATTTCTTCAAGGGCAATTACTTCCATGCTCATACTTCTTTCGGAAGTTTTCTGCTGCTGCAAAAAACTACAGCATAGGGGATAAGGAACTTTTGGCCATAAAACCAGCATTTTAGGCGTGGCATCAGTGGCTGGAGGGGGTCCAACATCCTATCATTGTTTATACAGATCACAAGAACCTGGAATTCCTGTATCGGGCTCAGCGCCTGAACCCCAGGCAAGCTCGATGATCCTTATTCTTCAGCCGTTTCAATTTCTCTCTGCGCTACAGGCCCACATCAAAGAACTTTCGTGCAGACGCTCTCTCCCGCACTACCGAGACAGAAGACACTCCTACCACTCCTCAATACATTCAAGAGTCAGCTAATTCCTTATAGCCATCACGAATGTAGTCCCCATGGGCAAAACTGTTGTTCCTCTCCACTTAAGTAGGGAGGTCCTATCTTGGGCCCATGACTCCCTAACAGTGGGGCACCCCAGTAAGGCACGAACCCTAGAGCTGCTAACAAGATACTATTGGTGGCCACATGTTAGGAGGGATGTCCAAGTTTATGTCAGTTCATGTCCTACCTGCGCTAGACAGAAACCCTTGCCAGGTCATCCTTGGGGTCTTCTACAACTGCTTCCTATACCAACAGAACCATGGACCCATCTCTCTACAGACTTTGTAGTGGACTTACCTCTGTCTGAAGAGAAAACCGTCATCTGGGTTACTGTCGACAGATTTTCTAAAATGGCTCACTTTGTTTCTCTAGCCAAGCTTCCAACTGCACCCGAACTGGCACAACTCTTTACCCAACATATATTCCGCACTCATGGACTACCACTTCACATTGCTTCAGACCGAGGCTCACAATTTACCGCTAAATATTGGAGGGCACTCTGTAAAACGTTTGGGGTTTGTTTGGACTTTACATCTACTTTGCACCCGCAAGGCAATGGACAGGCAGAACAAACTAATCAATCTTTAAAGGCCTTCCTCCGATCCTTCATAGGAGACAAGCAGGATGTGTGTCTCTACTACCATGGGCTGAATTTTCATATAACCACCATGTTCATTCTGCAACCGGAGCGTCTCCTGTCCAGCTTGTTTATGGTAAACAACTAAACACTTCGTTGCCGCTTCCACTGACAGTGCCTGCACCTGCGGCTCAGCTCACAGCTCAACAGCTTCAAACCTTCTGGGAATCTACGCAGACCAAATTCCCGCAAACAGCTGACACCGCCAAGAAGAATGCTGATAAACATCATTGTCCAGCCGCTATTTTCAACCCAGGAGATAAAGTCTGGGTGAGCACCAAGCACATTCGTCTCCGGATTCCCTCCATGTGCTTGGCACCTAAATACATTGGTCCATTTGTGTCACAGAGCGAGTGGGTACGGTTTCCTATCACTTGCGCCTTCCATCCACTCTGAAGATTTACAATGTGTTCCATGTGTCACTACTTAAACCATTGATTCTGTCGGTCTTCCACAAAAATCCCCCGGAACCCTCCAAACCGGTAGCAGAAGAGGAGACCGTTTACCAAGTACGTGATGTCTTAGATGTATGCTTCTACTATAGGAGATGGGAATACCTTCTCTCCTGGGAAGGTTGTGATCCTGAGGAGAACACTTGGGAACCTGCTTCTAACATACTGGATAAATCTCTTCTCCATCAGTTCCACCGGGACCATCCAAGCAAACCTGGACCTCTGGGGAGGGGACGTAGGAGGGGGGTTACTGTTGAAAACCCAGACCGTGGGAGGCTGCGATCGGCTCCCCAACTCACCTGCTCTTCTCAGCTGGTCGCGGCATCCTCCATTCGGCCCCAGGCCATGGCTGGCTTTCTTGCGGCGCTCCTTCCACGAGGGAGATGCCGCTGATCCTTCACTGCAGTCTCTGCCCCTTAGGCACGCACACGTGCAGGAGCTCCAGATTTAAAGGGGCTGTGCCGGGAAACCACGGCCCGGCCCTGGGGATGACATCAGACGTTCTAGGGTATTTAAACCCAGTCTAGAGCACAACTCCTTGCCTTGGCAACAGGTCGATTCCTGGGAGTTACTAGTTGCAGTTCCAGTTTGTTCCTGATTCTGCTCCATTCCAGTTTGTTCCTGATCCCTGTTCGATTCCAGCTTGTTCCTGATTCCTGCTCCGTTCCCACCTCTGTTCTCCAGTTCCTGTCCTTACTTCGGCTTGACTCTCTGGTTCCTGACTTCAGCTCGTCTTCTGGTATTCCTCATTGCTGCCCGTCTAGATCCCTGGCTTGTCTCCTGTCTCCACTGTCTGCTGCCTGCCTTGACTTCCGGTCTGTCTCCTCATCTTGGTCCTCTGCTGCCTGCTACGACCTCTGCACTGACCCCGTCTCCTCTCCTCTTCCGTCTGCCTTGACTCGGACCGTCCACCGGATTCCTCTTCACCAGTAGACTCCGCCTAAGTCCTGCTGGCCCTGGCACCCAAGGGCTCAACCTGCGGGGAACGAAGGTTGGTATAGTGAAGATCCTGTCAGGTCTCCTGGTTCTGGTCCACCTCCTGGCTCGAGTTCCACTGCAGCCCATCCTTCAGCGGATCATCTATACACTCTAGCCGGCTCAAGGGTCCACATCCGTAACACATGCTCCAAGTGGCCACAGAATTGTATGAAATTGCTTCCCTCACTCTCCTCTGGGCAAGCCCCTGGTCTGAGCAATAATTGAGGACCCAAGGGAAACTTTAAGGTCATGAGTTTTTGTTTTTTTATGTTGCTGAAGTTAAGTTAAGATGGGGAGAGCAGCAATACAAAAGGGGAGAGTGTGAGAGAGGATTGGAGTATTAGAAAGTGGGAGAGGAACGGGGAAGAAGAGCGAGAGAACATGGAGGACAGGAGATACTGTAAGGGGACATGGAGCAAGAGTGTTATTTGGCTTGAAGAGGGATTGAAAGGGAGCTCAGTGATTGAGGAAGGAGTAGGCATAGGAATGGGAGAGAATGTGAGGGGAGCATGGGATGAGAGTGTGAGGGAGGGATGGAGTGAGAGTGTGAGGAAAGCATGGAAGTGAGAGAAGGTGGGAGGGGAGCATGGGGTGAATGAAGACAGATGGGCATCACCCACAGCTAATTTACTAATTTGAAGGGGATGAGGGTTATTCCTTAGGCTTGTCCCATCCATTCTTATCACCATCATTGTTCTCAAAAGCACAATTTGGGAGTGAATTTCAAACTGTCCACATTAGGACAAAGACTGGGTGCACTGTTTACCCCTGGCCTTTGCACCAGTTTCAAACTGAAAGTATAATATTATCACAGCGGTTACTTGCTCCTGCATTTTGTGTGGGTAGAATTCTCCTGGTAACATAGTAAAGGCAGCAGAAAAAGACCAAATGGTCCATCCAGTCTGTCCAGCAAGCTTCCTATGGTAGTACCTGCTGCTCTGAGCAGGTTACCCCCAAGCTTTATGTTAAGTGTAGTAATATTTACAATCAAAATAAAGCAACTATCAAATCCATAAAAAATTGATAGCGACATTTTTACAGGGTGAGGAGCCACCTTGATAATTCAGACAATGCTTGTAAGGCGTACACAAAGATTTGAAAATGCAATCTGTGCATTTTCCTTCCCTGACGTAAACATGCCCCCAGGAACACTTCCGTTCTCTGCCACTGAAAGTTCAGGCGTTGTCCAAAAAATGCACCTAGCTCTTGACACATTTGCAGGGGGGTCATGTTCAGACAGATGATTTACACTTTTACTTGCAGAAATCATTTTGAGGATTGGCCTCTTAGCTATATGCTTGTAAAAATCTTTCTGAATAGAGGAAATATTGAGATCTAATGTAAAACAGCACCTTCTGTGGTGCAGTTTAATGACCACAGACTCCTTCCCCACCCCCAACTAGTCAGCCAGCTCCAGCCATTCCCAGCTCCAGCAGACTGAGCAGATGTTTTCTCTGTCCTCATCCTCAGTTTCCCTGTACGTACCTGGATCAGTCCAGACAGTGGGTTATGTCCCCAATCCAGCAGATGGAGTCAGCACAAGCTTTGAGGGGGTGTATCCATATATACTACTACCCCCTCTGCTGGAGTTCAGTATCTTCTGACTCCAGCAGATGCGAGTAGGGGAATCAGGCTTCTCCTCTTTTTCCTTCTTTCTCACTTTTTGGCTTGATTGTCTGGCTTGATGCTGTCGTTTTCTCATGGATCAAGTTTGTATCAAGTTTGTCTTAAGTTTAAAAAAAAAAAAAAAGGAAGGCAGGCAGGGTCCTTTCACCTTTTGGGGAGTGACTTATCTTCCTTGTCTCTTCTCTGCGGCTGTGCTGTTTATTTCTCTTTGCAGCCAGGGGTAAGTTGGTTTTATTCCTTTGTAGTTTTTCCTTCACAGCACAGCCCCCGGTGCCCGCGAAAGCCGGTGGAGCCGGCCTCTTCGTTTTACACTCCCTCACCCGCGGCCATTTTGCAGCTCCTCGTGGGCTGCTGCGGCGCTTAGGGAAAGACGTCTGGGGCGGGTTGTGTGGCCGGGAAGGCCCCCCCCCCGCGGCACCCTCCTCTATTTTTGGACAGCGGGCAGTGCGGGCCGCCCGGGCCCCCCCGCAGCGGCGCTTTGTGCGCGTGGCCCCCCCCCCCCGAGGCTTTTTCTCATTTTTGGCGCCGTTTTTCCTCTCTCCTCTGGCGATCCCGATGCCGCGGCGGCTGTCACTCTGTGCGGCCTGCGGCGACCCGGGGTCCTGGATTTCCCGGGAGGGCATCTGTGCACGATGCCTTCCCAGGGGGGAAGGTACCTCACAGTCCCTTACTGATTTCTCTTATTTGCCCGGGCGGCGCGAGCCGGCCACTCCGCCATTTTTGGCGGGAACGGCGGCCATTTTACATTCTGAGCGCCCTGAGGCGCAGGCCACGGGGAGAATGGCTCTCTGGAGGATTCTACAAGCGGGGGTGCTCCCCCGATTTTGGTGCAGGAACCAAGCACCCAGAGCCAGGGAGCAGGAACCCCGCCGCCCCTCGAAGCGCACCCGAGCAGGCCGGGGTTCTCTCCGGAGTTTATCCTGCTCATGCATACAGCTTATCTGCAGGGGCTGGAAACACCTGTGGGACCCCCCCCCCCACCTAAGATCCCACGGATGTCGCCCTCGGCGCCGGCCCCCTCCGACCCTCCGGGAGCGGGGGCCTCCCGCCCTCCTACCCGGGTCCGATCTGCGCCCGCGGCAGTGGGGGTGGTGCCAGACCCAGCGGGACAGGGACCTGACCTCCCGGACAGGGGTCAAGGGGACGGCACGCAAGAAGGGGATGATCCGCGTACCCTACGCCTCTTCCAGAGGGAAGAGCTGGACAACCTCATCCCGCAGATCATTCAGGAATTAGATCTGGACCCGCCACCGGACCCGCCTGCCCCAGTAGCTCCCGCTGTCGTCACTCCTTCAAAGAAGGGAGATCCGGTCCTGGCGGCACTCCGGCCGAGGGCTCGGGCTTTTCCCATTCATGACTCGTTTTTACAACTTCTCACCAGGGAATGGGACACCCCGGAGGCCTCCCTGAAGGGCAGCCGGGCCATGGAAAAGCTGTACCCGCTCCCTGAAGATTTTCTGGACCTCATCAAGGTCCCAAAGGTGGACTCCGCAGTGTCGGCGGTCACGAAGAGGACGACTATCCCAGTAACGGGAGGTGCGGCATTGCGGGACACACAGGATCGTAAGTTGGAAGTTTTCCTTAAGCGGGTCTTCGAGGTCTCCGCGCTGGGTATGCGGGCGGTGATGTGCAGTTCGCTTGCCCAGCGGGCTAGCCTCCTTTGGGTGCAACAACTCCTCACATCTCAGAACCTGCCGGCCGATGAGGCTGCCCAGGCGGATCGGCTGGAAGCCGCAGTGGCGTATGGGGCGGACGCCTCGTACGACCTTTTTCGGGTCCTCGCAAGATCCATGGTATCGGTAGTGGCGGCACGACGACTACTGTGGCTACGCAACTGGGCGGCTGATACGTCCTCTAAGTCGAGTCTGGGCTCTCTTCCCTTCAGGGGCAAGTTCCTCTTCGGGGAGGATTTGGATCAGATCATCAAGTCCCTGGGGGAGAACGCTGTTCATCGGCTGCCAGAGGATAGGTTTCGACCATCCAGAGCGTTTTCTTCTTCTCGGACCAGAGCCAGAGCACAGCGGCGCTATAGGGGATACAGACAGGCGGGCTCCCGGCCATCCGCCCCCAGGTCTCAGCCCTGGTTGCGCTCCTTTCGCGGGCGTCGGCCCGCACGCACTACTCCCGGACCCGGGAACTCCTCTACCAAGTCTTCACAATGATGCCAGTCTCGCCCACTCCCCGGTCCCCAGGATTGGGGGCCGGCTAACGTATTTCTACGCGGAGTGGGCGCGAATCACCTCGGACCAGTGGGTCCTGGATACCATAAAACACGGCTACGCATTGGAATTTGTCCGCCCCCCGCAGGGAAGGTTCATCTTTTCTCCCTGTGGCTCGGATCTCAAGAGAAGAGCGGTGCAGCTGACTCTGGACAGACTCCGGGAGATAGGCGCTATTGCGCCCGTGCCCTTCGGAGAGGTGGGCTCGGGCCACTATTCCATCTATTTCATCGTGCCAAAGAAGGACGGTGCCTTCCGGCCTATCCTAGACCTCAAGGAAGTCAACAAATCCCTTCGAGTCGTTCGGTTCCGTATGGAAACGCTCCGGTCAGTGATTGCGGCGGTGCATCGGGGGGAGTTCCTCGCCTCCCTGGACTTAATGGAGGCCTACCTGCACATCCCCATCCGCCCGGACCACCACCGTTTCCTTCGTTTCAAAATTATGGATCAGCATTTTCAGCTCGCGGTTCTCCCGTTCGGATTGGCGACGGCGCCGCGCACCTTCACCAAGATTATGGTAGTCGTGGCTGCAGCTCTCCGGAAGGAGGGCATCCTGGTTCATCCTTATCTGGACGACTGACTCATCCGGGCGAAGTCATTCGATCAGGGACGCTCAGCTGTGACTCGAGTAGTACGGTTTCTACATTCCCTGGGATGGGTAGTGAACTTCTCCAAGAGCTCCCTCATGCCCTCGCAACGCTTGGATTTTTTGGGGGCGACCTTCGACACCCGGCTGGGCAAAGTTTTTTCTGCGCCAGGACAAGGCTCAATCCTTGCGAGATCACACACGACGGTTCTCTGCGTTACCAGAGCCCACCTCCTGGGACTACCTGCAACTCCTGGGAGTGATGGGGTCCACCATCGACCTTGTACCTTGGGCTTTCGCGCACCTCAGGACCTTACAGTGGGCGCTCCTCTCCCGCTGGAAACCAGTATCGCAGGACTACCAGATGATTCTCCCGCTCCCGCGGAATGCCAGGGACAGTCTGGGCTGGTGGTTGGATCCGTTGAACCTGGCCCGTGGCGTGTCCCTCGATCTGCCAAATTGGGTGGTGGTGACCACCGACGCCAGTCTAGCAGGCTGGGGTGCAGTCTGCGATCGAAGCGCCACGCAGGGGACGTGGTCCACGGTGGAGGCGAAGTGGTCAATCAACCGTCTGGAAACCAGAGCGGTCTGGCTAGCTCTGCGACATTTCCTCCCGCTTCTTCGGAACCGGGAGGTCAGAATCCTATCGGACAACGCTACCACCGTGGCCTACATCAACCGACAAGGAGGCACGCGCAGCCCGCAGGTCGCGCTCGAGGCGGCGCTGCTGATGCAATGGGCGGAGCGTCATCTCGTCCGGCTAGCAGCCTCGCACATCGCTGGGGTGGACAACGTCCAGGCGGACTTCCTCAGTCGTCAACTGCTGGACCCAGGAGAGTGGTCTCTCTCCGAAAAAGCGATGCAACTTCTCGTCCATCGGTGGGGCCCCCCCCACTTAGATCTGATGGCGTCCGCTCTCAACGCCAAGGCTCCACGCTTCTTCAGTCGCCGGAAGGAGCGCGGCGCGGAGGGAGTGGATGCCTTGGTCCTCCCGTGGCCGCCACATCTTCTGCTCTACGCCTTTCCTCCGTGGCCCCTGGTGGGCAGGATGCTCCGCAGAATAGAAAGCCATCAGGGGACCGTGGTTTTCGTCGCCCCGGAATGGCCCAGACGACCCTGGTTTGCGGACCTGCTACAGCTGGTGATCGACGGGCCAATCAGGCTGGGGCACCTCCCCCAGCTCCTACATCAGGGCCCGGTATTTTTCGAGCAGGCAGAACTCTTCTGTCTTGCGGCCTGGCTTTTGAGAGGCGCCGCCTCCGGCGTCGGGGCTACCCGGAGGCGGTAGTATCCACACTATTGCGGGCACGAAAGACATCGACGTCGGCGGCCTATGTTCGCGTCTGGAAAGTGTTCGAGCTGTGGTGTACCAGCCAGGCCACGAGACCCGCTAAGGCTTCTGTACCTCAGATCCTTCAGTTTCTACAGGCGGGGGTGGAAAAAGGGCTCGCCTATAATTCACTACGGGTTCAGGTGGCCGCACTTGGTTCGCTATTGAGCGATGGGGGCTCTCTTCTACAGCATTCTGACATTGCTCGTTTTCTCAAGGGTGTCAAGCATATGCGTCCTCCGTTACGGGACCCTTGTCCCTCCTGGAGTCTTAACCTTGTGCTTCGCTCCCTGTCGGGACCACCGTTCGAGCTGCTGCGCAGCGCAACGATAAAGGATCTCACTCTCAAGACTGTGTTTCTTGTGGCCATCTGTTCCGCTCGACGCATCTCTGAGCTGCAGGCTCTGTCGTGTAGAGAGCCCTATCTCCGTTTCTCCGACTCTGGAGTTTCGCTTCGCACCGTTCCTTCTTTTCTTCCGAAGGTGGTTTCGGCATTCCCTGTGAACCAGACGGTGGAGTTGCCGTCCTTCTCTTCCTCAGAGCCGAAGTCTCTCCGTCTCCTGGATGTAAAGCGCACTTTGCGTCTCTATTTGGAGGCTACAAACGAGTTCCGGACCTCTGACCGTCTCTTCGTACTCTGGTCCGGCCCTAAGAAGGGGTCTCAGGCTTCGAAGACTACCATTGCCAGATGGCTGAAGGCCGGCATTGCTGCTTCCTACATTGGGGCGGGTCGGACTCCCCCACCCGGAATCGTAGCGCATTCTACACGTTCTCAGGCGGCGTCCTGGGCGGAGTCTCGCTTGGTATCCTCACAAGAAATTTGTAGAGCAGCCACCTGGAAATCGTTACACACGTTCTCGAGGCACTATCGTCTGCACCTCGCCTCTTCGATCTCTGGACACTTTGGCGAGCAGGTTCTCCGAGCAGGCCTCGCAGGACCCCACTCGATTTAGGGAAGCTTGGGTACATCCCACTGTCTGGACTGATCCAGGTACGTACAGGGAAAAGAAAATTATTACTTACCTGCTAATTTTCGTTCCTGTAGTACCATGGATCAGTCCAGACGCCCACCGCGTTTGGGTTCTTGATCCTGCTCTGCTCTGCGTTACTTCTTGCTCGCAGTGTTCTGTGCCTTCACAGTCGTTTCTTTTCACTGTTTTTCACAGCTCCCTACAAGTTGGTAGGATGTTTGCGGTTTACTTGTTGCGGTTACAATTGTTTTCATTATCTGTTTCCACAAACTTGATCCTTTGGGGGTTTCTACTCGGGCTTTGATATACTCGATACTGAACTCCAGCAGAGGGGGTAGTAGTATATATGGATACGCCCCCTCAAAGCTTGTGCTGACTCCATCTGCTGGATTGGGGACATAACCCACTGTCTGGACTGATCCATGGTACTACAGGAACGAAAATTAGCAGGTAAGTAATAATTTTCTTATCTCCCCCCACCGAACAGACTGCAGCTGAAATAACCATCACGTGTTCTTTTCCTTATAGGCTCCACAAGATATTCTACTGTTTAGCGGAAAATAATTCGGTAAGTTTAGCCTTTTATTTGGAAATCAAATAAGGGTTGACAAAGCTGTTTAAAGAAGTTTCTTCCATTCCAACCACCCTCCTTCCTCAGCAGACCCATCACTAAATCTCCCTTCTTATCTCAATCCTGAGCCTGAGGACTGAGGCTTCTCCTGGACCAAACCACTGGTACTGAGGGAGGCAGCAAATTGATGTCCATGGCATCGTCTCGGCATTCACTTCCAGTTCTGTTCCTCCTTCCCTCTTCTGCCTCTTTCTCCCTTGCTCTCTGCTGCTTCCCTTCAGTTTCCCTCACCTTTGCTCTCTGCCCTCTCTTTTTCTTCTCCCTTGCTTTTTTCCTCTCTCTGTCCTATCCTTCTCCTTCCCTGGTTAATCTAAATAACCCCATGACACTGCGGTGGTGTTACAGCATTCACAGCTGCTAGGAGGAGAGACCCCGTGGCAGTGACAGGGGAAGGTGGATTCTGGGAGAAAATAGCCCCATACTAACGGAAGGATGTTAGTGACTCAACAAGTCACACATTAATGAATACTTTTTAAAATTAAATTATTTTCATAGCAAATAATTCCCCAAGTTATACCCTTCTCTAGGGCAGACTCCAGTTCCTGTAAAATCCTGTCAGCAGTGCAGCTTGAGCAGCTGAGGTGCAGGGCCAGGAAGAAGATCTTTGCTCCCCCCCCCCCCCCCCCCCCTTCAGCTATTCCTCCATTCTCCAAAACCTATTGACTCTCCTTACTGTCTCGCTAAGAATCATTCCATTGGCAAGGGAGGATTATGAGTGATGTTTACATTTATTGTCTTACAGGCCCAGAACTTCTTCATCTCTCCCCTTAAGGTCATGCCCCTCCCCCTCATTCCTCTTCCCCTGTATTTACTCACCCCTTCTTTCCAAATCCCTCTCCCTCTCTCGAAGAGGGATCCTTCCCCCATCCTGGGGCCACAGCAGGAGCATCCACATCGCAGCCCTGGGGGTCTTTATGACTGCTAATCCTGCTAACACCATCAACCAAGCAATAATACCAACTAAAGATGCCTGAAGACTGACACAGACATCAGGATCATCACAAAACTGGCGCCTCTTCAAGGGTTGGCACTGAAAGTTGTATCTCCCAACATTGAGAGACTCTCCTACAACAAACGACAGCTACTCTCCAAAATGTGCATGAAAAACAAGTGTCAAATGAAGTGTTTGCAAGAGCCATGCAAACGACCAACCAGCAATTGACCACAAATATCTGACATGAAGCTGGTGACTGAAAGACCACATGAAGAAAATGACAGCACAATCCTTGCAAAGGCAGACCTGCCTACTGAGACAACATTAATGACTGATACCAACAATCAGGGGCATAGCGACCATAGTGTACAGTGATGCGCAGGCACCACCAACTTGAAAAGCTGTCTCCTCTGCCTCCCCTCCCCAAGCATGATTGTTCCCTCCACCTGCAGCATCACCATCCACTCTCATAGTCCCACCTGCTCCTCCACTGAAACCAGTTATATTGGTAAAGTAAAGCTCTCTCCCATTCAGGGCTACCGACTCTAAGCTGCCTCCCCCAGCCTGACATCGTCATCGAAGGCTTCCCAATTTCATGAGTTATAAAGGGGGACATTTTGGGCCTGGCATTCATTGATGATATCAGGCTGGGCGCGGCAGCCCAGAGTGTCGGGCTCCTGGAGAGGGAGTGGAGCTTTGCTTTGCCCGTGTGCTCTGCCTCTGGTGCCTTTTTTGCCACCCACGATGCTTGAGTCAAACAGAAGTGGGCATGGCAGGCAGTACTACAGCAAGAGCAAGCTCAGGCGCAGAGGATTTGATCTGCACCCCATGCCAGCAACCTCCAAACTTGCCCCTGCCATCCATTCCCACTCCCGAACCAGCTTCAGCCTTGTCCAGGTGCTGATCTCCTCTCGCCTTTATTTCTGCCCTGAAGGTAGGTAACGGTGGTGAATAAATGCTGCTTAAAAGAATACAATGAAATAGTTGCAGGAGACTCTTTCTCTCTTCTCTCTCTCTCTTCTCCCTCCGCAGCAGGTCAAGCTTCAGTCTGGAGCAGGCAAAGGGAGACTTTCTTTTAGACCTGATTCAGCCTGAGGACTAACCTGCTGGGGAGGGGGAGAGACATGGTAGCATTGTGCTGGGTCAGGAGGGGGAGGAGAGAGGAGATGGGGGACAAGAATGGAAGAAAGAGGGGGATGTCATGGACCACGGAGGGGGGAGGGGAGGGAAAGACAGAGGTCAGGATACCATTGAGTGGGGGATCTGTAAATCAGTTTTATGGTTGTGCATTCAGTCTTGAAATAAAATGGTATTACTTCCAATATAAGTTTTATTCAGAATGCACAGAATAGAAACCATAATACAACCACAGGTATATAGTTGAAGAACTGCTCAAATAATACAAAGGAACAGACAATGCACATAATCAATGTATAAGTGACAGACAGGCACCGCATAGCAAAAACACCAATAACAAAAGCATGATGTATAAGGAATGTACAAGGATGAGATTAAATTACAAGCCAGGTCATATAATATAAGCGTCCTAGGACCCCCTAAGGAGATGACAACCCTCCACAGGATGGGAAAGGAAAGACTGCAATGTACCATAGTATGACAAATGAAAACAATATATATATGTGTGATATATTATCAAGATGGTGGAATAAAGCAGATCACGACCCATGCCTCCGAGTCTGACTAGTTGCTTTGAGTCTTGTGTTTTATGTGGATGGATGCAAATGTCCCGCATCAAGGTGTCCCATAGCTCGTCTCCACTGGAGATAAGGAGCCCACGTCCTGTCAAATTTGGGTATTTGTTTGTGCTTTTGAGCTGTTATCTTATACATCACACTCATATTGTCTAACTTCTGTAGTAAGGAAGATTTAGTAGGTACAATAGCTTGTTTCCAGTATAGCGCCAAGAGGCACCGGGCCCCCAAACAAAGCTGATTAATAAGGGTACTTTCGAACCGGCAACCGGTGCATTTAACAGGCCCTGCACCGGAGACAATACCACCTGTTTTTTTTATTGTACACAAAATAATATCCTGGACATCCAACCAGAGACGTCTAACATGACTACATTCCCACCACATATGCAGGAACGTGCCCCGCTGTCCACATCCCTTCCAGCACTCATCAGAAGCACATAAGTGAGCTTTATACAACCGACTTGGAGTGAGATGCCACCTAAACAAAAGTTTATACCCATTTTCTGTGAGAGAAGAAGACACCGAGGAGCCCTTGGTATACAAAAAGATTTGAGCCCACTCCTCCTCAGACAATGTGAGCCCTAAATCACCTTCCCATTTAGACACATACCGAGGCTGTTGGGACAACGAGTTCTGTAATAGGGCATAGATTTTTGATAAACCACCCTTTAAGCGATCAGCTAAGGCACACCACCCTTCAAATTGTGATCTGCCCTTATCTATGTCCTCTTTCATATGCTCCCGTCGGATAAATTGCTGTAATTGATAGAATAATAAGCGGAAGGCGGAAGTTGGTAAGCTTCCTGCAATTGGGAGAATGTCGTGAAGTCATTACTACCTCTGATTTTTGCCACAGTGGTAATACCTTTATGCCTCCACTCACGAAAGAGTGCAGAGTCCCATCCCGGAGAGAAGGAGACATGATGAAGTAAATGGGTATTCAAAAAATAACGTCTCGTTCCCACCAATAAAGTTTTCCATCGGACCCACGACTGTAGGGTAGTTTGTAAAGGTAAGGAGAGACATCCCGTAATCTTCAAAGAATTCTTAGGTTGCCATATTAAGGCTTGAATGGGAATAGAGCCCAAGTGAGCCTGTTCAATATCTACCCATCGGGGTTTCTCACCACATCTATGCCGCGCCAATATCGCAGCTAATTGAGCAGCAGCATAGTACCATTGCAAGTTTGGGACCCCTAAGCCTCCCCGTAGCTTGTGGCGATGAAGAGTGGTTTGTGCGACTCGAGGCGGTCTTCGCTTCCATATGAAGGCGAACAGTCGCTTTTGCCAAGTCTTCAACATAGCCGTAGAAATCGAAATCGGTAGAGACTGGAATAGATAGTTAAATTTTGGAAGTATCGTCATCTTAATTACAGCTATCCGTCCCGTCCAGGAGATAGGCAGATCACTCCAATTATCTAAATCTTGGAAAATCTTGGACACCAATGGTAGGTAATTCAACTTAAACAAGTCATCCAAATTCTGGCCAATTTGTATCCCAAGATATTTAATTTTGGACCCCGCCCATTTTAAGGGGAACTGTTTTTGTAAAGATAAAGTTTGGTCCAGAGGCATAGAGATGTTCAGGACCTCGGATTTATCAAGATTAAGCCGAAAGCCCGAAACCGAGCTAAACTCGGACAAGCATCCGATCACCCTCCGCAGAGATTGGTGAGGGTTGGTAAGGGTGAACAGGACATCGTCCGCAAAAAGCGACATTTTATAAGTCTCCAATCCCACTGCAATGCCAGATATAGTCGAATCCCCCCTGATGACGGTGGTGAGCGGCTCTAAAAATAACGCGAACAGCAGAGGAGAGAGAGGACATCCCTGTCGCGTCCCCCGAGTGATCGGGAAGGGATTCGAGTAATTCCCATTAACTTTCACCCTCGCCCTGGGATTATCATACAGCTTAGAGAGCCATGTCAAGAATTTGGGGCCAAAATTCATTTTTTCCAGTGTACGAAATAGAAAAGGCTAGTGGACCATGTCGAACGCTTTTTCAGCGTCTATAGCTAACAATATAGCTGGGGTATGATCTCTCTTTACACTCCATAGTAAGTCCAAGATTTTCCTAACATTGTCCGCTGCCTTCCGTCCCGGGATAAACCCGGCTTGATCTGGGTGAGTCAATTTTGCCATCACTCGATTCATACGATTAGCTAAAATCTTGGCTAATAATTTTAAATCGATGTTAATAAGAGAGATGGGGCGGTAAGACCCACAGTCTAACGGGTCCCTGCCCGGTTTGGCCAGAATAGTGATGCCAGCCACATTAGCTTCCGCTGGCAAAATCTCCCCATCCCGTAAAGCATTAAAAGAATCAAGCAAGTAAGGGGAAACCTGGTCTAGAAATTTTTTATAAAAAAGGCCAGTATAGCCATCGAGACCGGGCGCTTTATTAGGCTTAAGAGCCTTAATGGCTAGTGAAAGCTCGGCTGGTGTGATGATTTTCTCAAAATATTGCCTCTCCGTGTCAGTCAATTGTGGAAGAGGAATATCGGCTAAATAATCATCTATCTGCGAGACAGATATGCCAGAGTCAGCCGTGTATAAAACCCCATAAAATTGTTGAAATCGACTCTGGATCTGGTCCGCAGAGTCCAGAATAGAGCCATCCCCCGCTTTAATTTGTGTGATCTGATTTTGGATGGACAGTTTCTTTAATTTACGCGCCAAGAGCCGACCAGATTTGTTTCCCCACTCAAAGTGTTCTTGCCGAATAAGCTGTAACTTATGGGCAACATCCCTCGCTTGCAAGGCCTTCAGCGCCGTACGGGCCCTCAGCAGTCTGCTATAGACCTTGGGGGATAAAGATACCTTATGTTGCTTTTCCAAAGCAGAGATATCAGACATCAGTTCTGCTTCTTTCGCTTGGGTAATCTTTTTCGTGTATGAAGCTTGAGAAATAAATTTACCCCTAAGAACCACCTTCAAACAATCCCACAGAATAGGCTGGGAGTGATTGCCTGATCCATTAAATTGTTGATATTCCTCTATCGCTGTCTTAATGGTTTGGCAGAAAGCATCATTATCTAGTAGGGAATCATTAAGTTTCCAAAAGCGCAACCCGGTCTGAGAAGACTGAGTTCGGAGGGTCAACCAAATAGCGCCATGGTCCGACCAGGTTATGGGACCTATACCCAGATCATGTACTCTGAAAATAAGTGTTTTGTCCAATAAAAAATAATCAATTCAGGAGTATGAATTGTGGGGATGAGAATAAAACGTATAGTCTCTAGTATCATGATTTTTATGGCGCCATATATCCATTACCTCCTGGGATCGTATAAATTTTTTGAGGCATTTGCGCCCTTCGGCCGACCCCACCCCTCCCCCAGAGGAATTATCCATTCTTGGTTGAATGGTGATATTAAAATCCCCAGCTAAAATGAGATGATCCCCCTCCACGGAGGCGAGGCTCCCATTCAGCTGGTCCATATATTCCGAGTGGGAAGTATTCGGGGCATACACATTGACAATAGTATATTTGACTTTATCTACCTCTACCAATAGCATCAAGAACCTTCCCATGGGATCTGCAACATGGTGAAGGACAACACCTGGAAAGTCCTTTCTCAATAAGATACTGACGCCCGTATACTTCCCTGTCTTAGGGGCTGCAGCGTGATATTGGTGGGGATACAAATGCCACTGAAGCAAATGAACATAGTGCTGCTGCAAATGGGTTTCCTGTAACAATATAACATCCGCCTGTGACCTCTGAGCGTCCCTTCTAAGATGCTGTCTTTTTTGCGGACTATTGAGGCCCTTCACATTCAGGGACCAGAGTTTAAAAGACATCATTAGGTCTTTTCTCCCTCCCCTCCCCTGTAGGAATCCCCCCATCAGACATCCCTTCTTCCACCCCTTTGGGCTCAACAAACCCCCTCTGTAAGCGATTACATATTCCTTGAAGCTGAACAAAATTGGTGAGCACTGTACGGTAAAAGTAGCGTGCATGATGCCTGTTGTACAATGAAAAAATATTCCCCATCCCACCCTCCCCCCTCCCCCTCCCACCACAATGCCTCACGGATTCGTACTAATACCATTCCGTAAAGGTGCGGGGGTAGCAGTCACCAGCGAGGCTCGCTCCTCCAGTCCCGGTCCTTCTTCCGCCGGCCCCCCCTAAGAAAATACCAGTGTACCACAGTGTAAACCGTAACCAAACAGAACAAATGAATGAACCATCATTGCTATGAGCAAAAACCATAGCCCAACACATTAGAACAATACCCAGCAGAGTCCCAAGAAATTCATCCTTTCCCTTTATCCTGGTCCGATGAACTGTCTCCGGATTGGCGTCTCAAGCGCTTCCCTCCTCCTCGTACCCTCTGCCAGCGTGGAGTCTCTAAAGGAGCAGAAGAAGAGGCCGAGGACGAACTCCCCGATGCAATGGTGGCAGGGACATGACGACCCGCAGATCTCAAAATGGCAATCGCCTCCTGAGGAGTCTTAGCCGTATTCGTAGTGCCATCAATGGTGATAGCTACGCCAAAGGGGAACAACCAGCGGTAGCGGAGATTTTCCTTACGAAGTAATGAGGTAATGTCTTTAAACTCCAGACGTTTCTTTAAGGTCAGGGGAGAGAGATCTGTAAAGACTTGTATGGTATGGGACTCCCATTCCCAGGCGGCCTTTTTCCTTGCAATTTGAAAAATCTTATCCTTCAGTGGAAATCTGGTGAAACATACAATTATGTCCCTAGGTTTGCCAGCAATTCTGGGCCCCAGGATCCGGTGTGCCCTCTCCAGGTCAATACTAATATCTGAGTCCAGCTCTGCATGGCCCCCCGGGTCCTGCTGCAGAAGCAGAAAGGCACAGATACGTTTAATCGTGGCTGCACAGTCTGCAAACGAATCTGTTTCAGGAATGCCCCTGAATCTTAAATTATTTCGCCTGCTTCTATTTTCTAAGTCTTCCATTTTAGCTAGGAAACCATCTGAATCCTGCGTTACCTTACTCACTGTCTTAGTGAGGGCAGCCATTTTCTCTTCTTGCACATCCAGTCTGAGATCACAATCATCAACACGTCTCCCGATGTCTGCCATGTCCTCTTTCAGCTGCTGAATGGTTTCTAAAAGCTCCTGCTTGTTGTCCTTCATTTCTTTGCGGATGTCCCCGAACCAGCGACGGAAGTCATCCCTCGTGGGAATATCGGGAACCGCCGCCTGCGGGCCCCCCATCCCGTTCTCCTCTTCGGATGCGTGCGCACTGGAGACCGAGGCTTCTGCTGCGCTCTCAGGCCCTTCCTCCAATTCAGGTAATTTAGAGAAGGCAAATTGTTTTAAATCGGTGCCTTTTTTGCACTGTGCCATCACGGAGGGTGGAAGGCGCGAAATCGGGTGGTTTACCAGCTGCAGTTGCAAATTTCACGGGGGTACCGGCGAAATGCGCCCCGGAACACGCGGGAGCTCTGAGATTAGGTGGCCACCTTGCTTCACGGCGAGAGCGCCCCCTCAAAATGGTATTACTAATGTTATTCAGTCTTTATGTTGTGCACACTATTGTGCACTAATCAGGTTTCTTTTGTAAATAAATCCTGAAGTAATTTTGTAATGTTTCTGTCTGTTTCAACCTTGAAATAAAACTAATGAGGTAAGAACAGCTGCATCAGAGGACCGGCTGCAGCAGCGGAGATCAGAGGCTGTGCGGGAGGAGGACCAGCAACAGAGGAGAAGAGAGGCTGTGTGGGGCTCAGGACTCACAGCAGTGAGAGGCTGAAAACTGTTTGGTTGGCGGAGGAACTACTGCAGCCCCCAAAGAAGGAAGAGAGAGCAGTGCAGCAGCAGGACTTGTCTCCGGTAGGAAACGTTATATACTTTTCTCTGTACTGAGATCAGTGGTGAACCAAGGAGGGGTGACAGGGGGACCAATACCCCCGGGCACAGGGACATACTTTTATGAGGAATGGTGGTTCTCTTTTTCCATTGTTACACACAGAATCAGCTTTTTTGGATTTCCATTTCAGTTTTTGTCTGCATATTGCTGGTTCTAATTTGTGACCCTTAATCTGTATTTCCCTGTACGTACCAGGATCAGTCCAGACTGCTGGGTTATGCCTCCCTTCCAGCAGATGGAGTCAGAGAGAAAACTGAAAGCACCCCCTAGATATACTGGTGTGCCACCTGCCATCCTTCTGTATTTCCTCTGACTCCAGCAGATGAGAGACATAACCTGCAGTCCTGTCTAGATCCTGACAAAAAAAGTCTTTCAGGTGTCATTTATTAATTTATTCAGTTATGCTGTCTAGATCAATTAGTTATTTCTCTAATTAGTTAGAAAAAAAAAAGTTATTAATAAGGGACTGTTTTGTTTTGTTATTCTTTCCCTGTTTCAGCGCAGCGTGTTCTTCTGTAGCATACAGGCAGGCTGTGAGAGCGTTGCTCTCCTTTCATTTCCCGGTTATTGTGTCCCTTTGGTCGGGGGGAAAGTCTACCGGTGGTCCGGTCACCCTCCCCCATCTATTCTAGTTGATCCCAGGTTTCTTACCTGAAGAGGGCCTCTTTTTTCTTGGTAAAAAATAGCAATCTGGTTTGTTTTGTTTCCTCAGTAGGTGGTGTATTGGTACTGTTGCGCTCGGGGGTGGACCCTTGTCCTGGAGCAGTGGAGAATGGCTGTCTGGTAGGGACCAGGAAGCACCTGCCCCCAGGGGGCAGAGCACTGAAGGAGACAGAGGCTAGGATGAGCTTCACCACTGGAAGCCTGTGGTCCCCTCGGGTGGAGCCCGAAAGGACCTGGGCCGCTTGGACTTAGGTGGGCCTCGCAGGGTCTCCTGGAGAGGTAGTAGACAGGCATGCCCATGGACAGCAAGGGAGTGCGGTTGGACTTGAGATCGTAGGTCAGATGGAGCAAGGAAGATCAGAACAGCGTAGGCGATGACAAGGCAAGGGACAGAGCCAGAATCAGGAGACATAGTCAATCAGGCAGAGGTCAGAATCCGAGGGTCAGTCTGAGGAATGGTCAATAATTCAGAGGTCAGGTTCCGGAGGTCAGACGAGGTCACAAGGCAGGCAGCAGGCAGAGAGGTCAAGGAACAGGCTGAGGTCAATACCAGAGAAACAGTCCAAGGGTACTACCTGGTGAGATGGACAGATGGATGCTGGAAAAGTAGGATGCGGGAACAAGGCTGGAACAGAAGGATCCTGGAACAAGGCTTAGAAACGTTGTGACAACCTAGCACAATGCCGACCCGATTGCTAAGGCAAGGAAATGCAAGCAGGGACTTCCTTAAGTAGTTCCTTCAATCAGGGCGTGCCGCGGAGCTAAGACCCACCCTTGGCCCTACAAGAGGCAGGGCAGTCCACGCACGTAGGGGCATGGCTAACGCTATGGGAAACACCGAACTCTGGCATGAGGCTTGGTGCGCAGTGGAAGGACCAGCGACTGCCGCAGCGGGACGCCGGGGCCTGGAAGAGCTTCGGCTGTCGCTGGGGAGGCTGACCTGTAGGAGAGCCAGAGAGATGATCAGCTGGATGCGGACGGGCGCGCAACAGGTATTCTGAGACCCAGTGTAATAATTACCTGTGCTTTTTCACAGGATGGGTTATTGTTGTTTGAGTCCTTGGTGTTATTGTTACGTTATGATAGGTTTTCTGTATAGATTTTGAGTGTCTTTTTTGCAGGGTTTTGTGTTAGTTCACTATGAGGTAGATTTTAAAAACGTTCGCACACCAGGCGCGAACAAAAATACACTGGATTTTATAAGATACGCGTGTAGCCACGCGTATCTTATAAAATCTGGGGTTGGCGCACGCAAGGGGGTGCACATTTGTGCAACTTGCGCACGCTGAGCCCTGCGCGTGCTGCCCGTTCCCTCCGAGGTTGCTCCGAAATCGGAGCGGCCTCGGAGGGAACTTTTTTTCTACCCCCCCGCACCTTCCCTTCCCTTCCCCTACCTAACCCACCCCCCCCTACCTTTATCGGAGAAGTTACTACTGCCTCCGGGCAGTAGTAACTTACACACGCCGGCGCGACAGGCCCTGACACAGGCTGCTGTGTCGGGGCACTCGGCCACGCCCCCAGACCACCCACACGCCCACCCAGACATGCCCCCAATCCCTAACCACGCCCTCTGGTCACGCCCCCAACCGCCCCTTTTTACAAGCCCCGGGACTTACGCGTGTCCCAGGGCTTACGCGCACCGCCGAGCCTATGCAAAATAGGCCCGGCGTGCGCAGGGGGGTTTGGGGTAGGTTTTCGGGGGGTACGCGCGTATCTTACGTGCATGCCCCTTTGAAAATCTACCCCAATGTGTCTGGTAGTGGAAGGTGTTTGTGCTGTTACTATGAGGTGACATCAGAATTTGAAAATATTTTTTTGTTGATGAGCTGTAAGGGAAACATCCAAGCTCCATTTCTGGGGGAACTTCCCTGGCTGCACAGACCTGGAGGTACAGGGTTTATATAGGAAAATTAGTTTCTTACCTGATAATTTTCGTTCCTGTAGTACCAAGGATCAGTCCAGGACACCTGGGTTGTGACTCCGCACCAGTAGATGGAGACAGACTAAAACTTGTGGGCGGAGCCATATAAGCCCCTGTGCCAGTCACAGCCCCTCAGTCATACGTAATGTCAAAGTAGAAACCCAAAGAGGCAACCATAGCTAACTAACAAAACTTGCCATTTAATCGGAAACAATTCCAACCCCTGCGGGAACCGGACTCCCCAACCGGGAGAGCGAACAAGCGGTGAGCGCAAGGAAACAACGATGAGCAGACTCTCCGTCAGCGGGCGGGATCCTGGACTGATCCTTGGTACTACAGGAACGAAAATTATCAGGTAAGAAACTAATTTTCCTTTCCCTGTACGTACCAGGATCAGTCCAGGACACCTGGGATGTACCAGAGCCAACTTACCGAGGGTGGGAAGCAGAGAGTCCTGCTCGGAGTACCCTCTCTCCAAACCCTCCGACCTCAGCGGCCTGAACATCCAGACGGTAATGTCTGACGAAGGTATGCAACGACTGCCAGGTAGCCGCCCTACAATCTCTTGGGGCGACACCTGAGAAGACTCCGCCCAGGACGCAGCGTGAGACCTTGTCGAATGAGCCCGAAGACCCACCGGCGGAGTCTTTCCCCGTACAAAGTACGCTGAGCCTATGGCCTCTTAGAGCCAATGGGTGATCGTCGTGCGAGACGCTGCAGCCCCTTTCTTGGGACCAGAAAGGAGGACAAACAGATGATCCATTATCCGAAAAGGATTAGTGACCTCCAGATAGCGAAGGAGGGACCTCCTCACATCCAGCTTTCGTAAGTCTCTCGTCTTCGGATCCGACGACTCCCCGACCGCGAAAGCGGGAAGTTCAACGGATTGATTCAAATGAAAAGCCGAGACGACCTTCGGAAGAAAGAAGGGACAGTGCGCAAGGAAACGCCTGTGGCGGAGAGTCGCAAGGACGGCTCCCTACATGACCACGCCTGCAATTCCGAGATACGGCGTGCCGAAGAAATCGCCACCAGAAACACGGTCTTCAACGTGAGATCCTTGACAGTAGAGCGCTGCAAAAGGCTCAAACGGTGCCGAACATAAGGCAGAAAGAACCCAATTAAGATCCCAAGCCGGACAGGAAGGACGCAAGGGAGGACGGAGATGCTTAGCCCCCTTCAGGAAACGGACTATATCCGGGTGAAGAGCCAGAGGGGATCCCCCCGACCTTCCCCCGCAAACAACCAAGTGCTGCCACTTGGACTCGTAGGGAACTGCACGCCAAGCCTCTGGCCAGTCCCACCTGGAGGAAAGCCAGAATATCAGAGTCCGCAGCGGCGGTGGGATCCAAACCTCGCTTCATACACCAATCCTCAAAAACTACCCAGACCCTGACATAAGCCAGGGACGGAGACTGCTTCCGGGACCTCAGCAGCGTAGCAATAACCGCGTCAGAGTAAACTTTGCTCTTTAACCGATTCCTCTCAAAAGCATGCCGCGAGACAAAAGTGATCCGCATCCTCCAAACAGACGGGGCCCTGATGAAGCAGCCCCGCGAAGCCGTGGAGACGAAGGGGAGCCCCCACCGACAACTGAATGAGGTCTGCAAACCATGGACGGCGTGGCCACTCCGGTGCCACCATGATCACGTTGGATGGGTGCAATTCTACGCGCCGCAGGATCTTGCCGATCAGTGGCCACGGGGAAAACACGTACAGCAGCACATCCGTCGGCCAAGAGAGCACCAGCGCATCGACGCCATCTGCTCCCCGCTCTCGACGCCGACTGTAAAAAACTCGGAGCCTTCGCGTTGTGCCACGTGGCCACCAGATCCAAGTGGGGAACTCCCCACGTCCTGCAGAGGAGCAGAAACGCCTCGTCCACCAGTTCCCACTCTCCGGGATCTAGACGATGCCTGCTGAGAAATCCGCCTGCACGTTGTCGACCCCGGCAATGTGAGACACTGCTATGCTGCTGAGATGCTGTTCCGACCAGGCCATCAAAATTCTCACCTCTTCCGCCACCAGTGGACTTCTCGTCCCTCCTTGACGATTGATGTAGGCCACGGTGGTTGTGTTGTCTGACAGTACTCGGACCGCCTGTCCCCGCACCAAGGGTATGAAGGCTTGGAGAGCCAGACAGACCGCTCTGGTCTCGAGGCGGTTGATGGACCATTGAGCTTGCGACGCTGACCAACGACCTTGCACCGACTTCCCTAGGCAAACTGCTCCCCAGCCGGAGAGACTGGCATCCGTGGCCACCACCGTCCAGTCGGGAATGAGAAGGGATACGCCACAGGACAGATGACTTGGATCCAGCCACCAAAGAAGACTGGATCTCGCCGGACCCACAAGCGGGAGCGGTAGGTAGAAATCCTCCGAAACTGGTGTCCAACGGGACAGCAAAGAATACTGCAATGGCCGCAGGTGAGCGAACGCCCAGGGTACCAACGCGAGCGTTGAAGCCATAGACCCCAGCACCGTCAGGTAATCGCAGACTCGTGGACGGCGAAGAGACAACAGTCGCCGCACCTGAGATTGCAGTTTGCATATCCGATCTTGAGAGAGGATTACCCTGCCCCGTTTCTTGTCGAATAAGGCCCCCAGATATTCCAAGGACTGAGTGGGAGCCAAATAACTTTTGTTGTAATTGACCGCCCAGCCTAGGGACTGCAAGAGCTGGAGGACCCTGTCCACCGCCCGTCGACACTGACTCTCTGACTTCGCCCGAATCAGCCAATCGTCTAGGTAAGGATGAACCAGAAGACCTTCCCGTCGCAGCTGCACCGCCACTACCACCATCACTTTCGTGAATGTTCGAGGCGCCGTTGCAAGATCAAAAAGGAAGCGCCCGAAATTCGTAGTGCCTCCCCAGAACGCAGAACCTCAGAAACTGCTGGCACAATGGCTGAATGCCCACGTGAAGGTACGCCTCCGTGAGATCCAGAGGAGCCAGAAATTCGCCCGGACGCACCGAAGCGATAACTGACCGAATCGTTTCCATTTCGAAGTGGGGAACGCGAAGACATCTGTTTACCCCTTTGAGGTCCAGAATTGGCCTTGAAGTGCCGTCCTTCTTGGGAACTACGAAGTAAATGGAGTAATGGCCCGAGCCAAGCCGATCGGCAGGGACGGGGGATATGGCCCCCAAGCTTTCCAGCCGACGGAAGGTGTCCAACATCGCTGCCCTCTTCCTGGGGCCTTGCAGGGCGAGACCAGGAACTCGTCCGCTGGGATGCGAGCAAAATCTAACTCGTAGCCGTGTCTTATCACGTCGAGGACCCACTGGCCCGACGTCACCCTGGTCCACTCCTCGAAATATAAAGTTAACCGCGCCCCTACATTTGGAACGGCGTGCCGCAGGCGCGACGAGAGGTGGACCGGCCGGAGTTCAATGCGAGGGCTTGGACCCCGCACCCGACGGGGCCCCGCCTTGCTACCCGTAACGTTTCCCACGAAAGGACTGCTGCCATTGAGTGATCCGGGAAGAAGATGGTCTATACGAAGAGCCGGCGGATCTTTGAGGGCGCGATTTCCTGGGCCCCCAGAACCGGGCATTGGCCGGAAAGGAGGGCCGCGCCCTGGCCCTATCCTCGGGCAGCTTGAATGCCCTGTTCTCCCCCAGAGAAACCATCAAATCATCCAACTCCTTGAAAGGTAACGAACCCAGGTGGGCTTTGGAAGAGCCATCCGCTGCCCAGTTGCGTAGCCACAGGAGACGGCGCGCCGAAACCGCGGCTACTATGCACCTAGCAGAGGTGCGCAGCAGGTTGTGGAGGGCGTCAGCTCCATAAGCTATTGCCGCCTCCACTCTATCAGCCTGAGACGCCTCCTCCGCCAACAGGCCTGCATTCGCCTGAAGGACCTGGGCCCAGTGTAAACTAGCGCGCATGGCGAAGTTAGTGCAGATTGTTGCCCGCACCCCTAGGGCGGATACCTCAAATATCTTCTTGAGCTGCACTACGAGCTTCCTGTCTTGTATATCCCGAAGGGCCGTCGCCCCCGTGACCGGGATAGTGGGCCTCTTCGTCACCGCGGAGACCGCTGAATCCACCTTTGGAAGTTGCAGAAGCTCCAGCGCCTCCTCTGGGAGC
Organism: Rhinatrema bivittatum; assembly: GCF_901001135.1. NCBI lineage: Eukaryota > Metazoa > Chordata > Amphibia > Gymnophiona > Rhinatrematidae > Rhinatrema > Rhinatrema bivittatum. Next base: position 249,205,229 of record NC_042617.1, on the reverse strand, counting down.
GGGTAGAGCTTATCCATGGCCTTGCTGACTTTCAACCCCAATTCCGGGGTATCCCAGTCGCACTGGATCCATATTGGCCTCCTGGCGGACCACCACTGGTGAAGCTTCTATCCTCAGGTCCTGGAGAATGGCCGGGATGAATGGCGACCGTTCCTCTCTGCGGAACAGACGGACTACCTTGGGGTCATCCCCGTCCGCTGCCTGGGTACCTGTTCCCGCGCCCGGCTGGGTGGAGCCATCCGCCCCCATCTCCTCAGTCCCCCTCGGGGGCTCCTCGAGACCATCAGTATCCGCCGTGGAGGAATCTTCTGGATCTGACTCCTGAGGTACGCTCCGGGGAAGCCGTTTCCCTCGCGCTGGCTCCTGGGCGAGCATCGCAGTCTTTTTCGCCTTGCGCTTACTCGGTGGGGCCTGGTTGGAGCCCTCCCCAGAGCACCCCCCTCGGGAGCGCTTGCTGCGCTTGTACTTAAGTACCTTGCGCAGCAAGCTCGCGAAATCCTCAGAAAAACGACCCGGATTCGGAAGAATCGGCGTCGGAATCCCCCCGGGGCCGAAGCCCCTCCTCGGCGCCCCCTCCCGCCGCGCCCCGCTGCGGGGATAACGCGGGAGGGAGAGCCGAATCGCCTGCCGCGGTCCGCGAGAATTCCTTGCCGGTGGCCAAAATGGCCGCCGCTCCCGCGCTAAGCGGGAAAATGTCCTGAGGCCTATTTACTGGGCCTACCCCTCGCGGCGGCGAACGCGCGATCCGGGCCCAAGCCCCCCGCGATGCCCCGGACGTTGCTTCACCGTCCTGGATGCAGGCCGAGCAGAGGCCCTCCCTGGAAAAACGCACGCGCGCGCCAATCCGCAGGCCTTGCCTGAAGAACCGCGCAGCAAGCCGGCGACCGCGGGAAGTAAAAAACTGAGGCGCGTGAAAATTAAAGAAAAAAATAATTCGGCGACCTCCCTCTTGCCTGCGGCGCCCCCCTGCGCGAAAACGACGGAGCAGCGACGCCGAAACAACGGAGAGCCGGCCGCAACAAAATAAAAACAGAAAACTTTTTTTTTTTTTTTTTTTTTTTTTTTAAAACGCTGAGGCCGCTGTCCCGGGTCCTGGAGCCCTAGTCCTGCAGGGGTGAGTGAACCGGGCTCCCCGGTGTCACCCCTGACGCTGCCACTAGACCAGCCGGGTCCTCGACCCTGGCAGCGGCCTCAACCGGGGGAGGGTAGTCTCCCTCAGGACCTCTCAACCCCCCTGGGAGGCAGGGCACCCGAGACTAAGGGATTAAAAGAAAACCCCAATTTGGTATATAAACAACTATGCCTAACAAAAAACCTAGCCCAAAAAATTCAAACCTGACTAACACCAACACCAGAATCAGGTCAGGCAGGGCTGTGACTAGATCTGCACCATCTACTGGAGACAGAGTAAGACTGAGGGGCTGTGACTGGCACAGGGGCTTATATGGCTCCGCCCACAAGTTTTAGTCTGTCTCCATCTACTGGTGCGGAGTCACAACCCAGGTGTCCTGGACTGATCCTGGTACGTACAGGGAATGACGTTCTGTCCCTTCCTGTATACATTCCAGACTTCACTCTCATAGCCATATAGAATTAGTTGAATGAAGCTAACATAATTTTGATAGTAGTTTTACTATTAGTGTGAATCTTGCCAGTTTTTTTAAATTACACAGAAGACCCTTGGGCCTTTGTTATTAAGACTTTATTTTATAGTCAGTTTTAAAGCAGGGAGCCATACTGCGGAGGTAGGTGGGATATGAGGAAATGCCATTTTGGCTTGCTCCCTCTCCCCCAATTCTGTGTAGAGATACCACTGATTTTTTGTGACCTTTAAGCATTAGTACAAGAAGGATGGGGAGTGACACTAGAGGGGCACACAAATGCATTGGTGCCCCCCCCCCCCCCCCAGAGACCCTTGGTACGCCTCCCACGGAGATTGTTCAAGATTTTATTTTAGATACTGTAAGTAGGAACGGCAGTTCTCAAAGGGACTTCTGCAGGTAAAGTTACATACTAAACGCCGGCAGATAAAGATAAAATGGTCCACTCCCTGTACGTATCAGGATCAGTCCAGACGGTGGGTTATGTCCCCCGTCCAGCAGATGGAGTCAGAGCAAACTTTGGAGGGTAAGAACATAAGAACATAAGAAAATGCCATACTGGGTCAGACCAAGGGTCCATCAAGCCCAGCATCCTGTTTCCAACAGTGGCCAATCCAGGCCATAAGAACCTGGCAAGTACCCAAAAACTAAGCCTATTCCATGTAACCATTGCTAATGGCAGTGGCTATTCTCTAAGTGAACTTAATAGCAGGTAATGGACTTCTCCTCCAAGAACTTATCCAATCCTTTTTTAAACACAGCTATACTAACTGCACGAACCACATTCTCTGGCAACAAATTCCAGAGTTTAATTGTGCGTTGAGTAAAAAAGAACTTTCTCCGATTAGTTTTAAATGTGCCCCATGCTAACTTCATGGAGTGTCCCCTAGTCCTTCTACTATCCGAAAGAGTGCTGACATATTAACCCGTGCACCCTCCCTACATCCTCAGTATCTCTCTGACTCCACCAGATGGGAGTAGGGGAACCTGGTGCTTCCCCTCATTGGTGGAATTCTTTCCACACTTACTTTTCTCTGGTTTTTCTTTCTCTAAGGTTGGATCAAGTTATTTAAAAAAAAAAAAAAAAAAAAAAGTTTCTCAGACTCTGTTAGAGTTTGATCTCCCTTGCAGGCAGTGCGGTGTGGGCACCTCTCTTTCTTCTTTCCTTTCTCTTGCGGGTAAGTGCTTCTGTTTTCTTTTTCTTTCTTTCAGGTTCTAGTGATTTTTTCCGTGCAGTGCTTAGGGCGGTGGATGCTGGTGGGGCCAGCCTCTCTTCCCCCCCGCGCGTCTCCTCAGCGGCCCCGAGATGCGCATTCCCCGGGGCCGCCGCAGCAGAGAGGCTTCATTCCCCTGCTGCCTTTGGAAGGGGATTAGAGTGAGCGGAGGCCTCTTTCCTGCTCCCCCCGTGGCGCAAATCCCCCCTTTGGCTCCTTTGCGGCTGCTGCCTGCCCCTCCCCCGGCCGTCTCCAAGCATGCCGAGGGCTCCACGATGCTCGGCCTGTGGTGGTCCAGGGTCGCGAGGATCGCGTGAGGGACTCTGTTCTAGGTGCCTCCCTGATGGGGAGGGCACCTCCGGGCTGCCGACGACATCTTCTTCGCGCGCCGTGCACTGCAGGGAACGGCGTCCATCTTGGATGCGGAGGATAACATGCTGCAGGCATCTGAAGGGGATGGGGAGGCTTGCATGGACCTGTCGCCACCGATTCTCTCTCCAGTCCCCCCCAGGGGACTCCGCCTCGGTCCCCCCCCCCCCCCCCCGGGGCCCCCCGCGTTTTCCGCAGAGTTCATTGTGCTTATGCACAATGCTTACCAACAGCGCCTGGAGCATCCCAGACACCTCGGTACAGAGCCTTTCCCATCCAAGGCTCCCAGGCTAGTGGAGACTCCTGCCTCAGATCCCTGTCACGCGGGGGCCAGGGACCTCCCAGGGGCCTTCCAGGGTACACCTTGCACGCCCCCTGGTGGGGGGAGCAGACCCTCTTCTGGATTTGGGGGGGGGGACCAGACGTCACCACATGGGGATGAGCCCCTCCTGGACACTCAGTTGGACGGTGACGACCCACAGGTCCTTCGCATGTTTCGCAAAGAAGAGTTGGAGGACCTAATCCCTCACATCTTGCAGGAGCTGGATCTCGAGCCTCCTGTCGACCCCCCAGGGGCCCCGCACCTTTCGTCGCCTTGTCTAGCAAAAAGGGGGACCCAGTGTTGGCGGGACTACGCCCCTTGTCCCGGGCTTTCCCGATCCATGCCTCCTTCCTTCAGCTCTTGGCGAGAGAGTGGGACACTCCCGAGGCTTCCCTCAAGGTCGGCCGGGCGATGGAAAAACTCTATCCGCTCCAAGAGGATTTCCTCAACCTCCTCACGGTTCCAAAAGGTAGACTCAGCGGTCTCAGCAGTTACCAAGAGGACCACGATCCCGGTCACGGGGGGCACGGCCCTATGCGACCTCCAGGATAGAAAGCTGGAAGTATACCTCAAGAGTCTTTGAGGTTTCGGCGCTCAGAGTCTGCGCGGTCATCAGCAGTTCTCTCGCCCAGAGGGCTGGACTCCGGTGGGTCCAGCAACTCCTCCCCTCTCAACAACTGCTGCCGGAGGAAGCAGACCAAGCCGACCGTCTTGAGGCCTTTATAGCCTACGGGGCGGATGCCCTCTACGACCTGTTGCGAGTTTTGGCAAGATCCATGGTATCCGTGGTCTCGGCGCAGCGCCTCCTTTGGCTTCGCAAGTGGGCGGCAGACTCCTCTTCCAAATCCAGTCTGGGTTCCATTCCTTTTAAGGGCAAGTTCCTCTTCGGCGAAGACCTTGACCAGCTCATCAAGGCCCTGGGGGAAAACACGGTTCATCGTTTGCCCGAGGACCGCCAACGGCCATACCTACCGTTCATCTCCCTAAGAAGTCGCCCCCGCTCTCAATGCCGTTTTCACGGCTCCAGCCAACCTGCACCTTGGACACCTTCCTCCAAGTCACAGTCCTGGCCCCGTTCCTTTCATGGCCGCCGGCAACCCAGAGAGGGGTCGTCGCAAGGAGTGTCGTCCAAGCCCTCCCAATGATGCCAGGCTCACCCGCTCCCCGACGCCCTGGATCGGAGGGCGCATTTCCCTCTTCTACGGGGAGTGGGCCCGCATTACTTTGGACCAGTAGGTCCTGTATATTCTAAGGAACAGCTACACATTGGAATTTGCTTGCACCCCAAGAGACAGGTTCCTCTTCCCGCCTTGCGGTTCGAGCCACAAGCAGCGGTACGGCAGACCCTCGACAGGCTCCTGGATCTCGGGGCCATCTCTCCCGTCCCCTCCGGAGAGGTGGGCTCGGGCCACTATTCGATTTACTTCGTGGTACCCAAAAAGGACAGAGCCTTCCGTCCCATCCTGGTCCTCAAGAAGGTCAACAAGTCTCTCCGGGTATTTCGCTTCTGCATGGAGACCCTACGGTCAGTGAAGGCGGCGGTGTATCAGGGAGAGTTTCTCGCTTCTCTCGACCTGACGGAGGCTTATCTTCACATTCCCATCCGCAAGGCTCACCAGAGGTTACTTCACTTCAAGATCCTGAACCAGCATTTCCAGTTCCAGGCCCTTGCCTTCGGTTTGGCGACCGCCCCTCAGACCTTCACGAAGATCATGGTGGTAGTGGCGGCCGCTCTACAACGGGAGGGAATCCTAGTTCATCCCTACCTGGATGACTGGCTCATTTGGGCGAAATCCCTATCCCAGGGACAGGCGGTAGTCACCAGAGTCGTTCAACTCCTCCAGTCACTCGCCTGGGTGGTGAATTTCACCAAGAGCAGTCTCCAGCCCTCGCAGTGCCCGGACTCCTGGGAGCACGCTTCGACACGGCTCAGGGAAAGGTTTGCCTACGCCCGGACAAAGCGCAGGCTCTTCGAGAGCAGATCCAGCGTTTCATGGCAGTCCCGGAACCCACGGCTTGGGATTATCTACAGATCCTGGGATCCATGGCCTTCATGATCGATCTCGTACCGTGGGCGTTTGCGCATCTGCGGCCCCTGCAAGGAGCTCTACTCTCCCGTTGGAAACCGGTGTCACGGGACTACCAGGTCGTACTCCCTCTCCCTCCGATCGCCAGGAACAGCTTGCGCTGGTGGTTAGATCCCTGGCATCTGACTCAAGGCTTTCCTCTCGAGATCCCAGATTGGGTGGTGGTCACCACCGATGCCAGCCTGACCGGCTGGGGAGCAGTGTGCCAACAGAGCTCGGCGCAGGGACAGCGGACAAGGGCTCAAGCCACCTGGTCGATCAATCGCCTGGAAACAAGAGCGGTCCGTCTGGCCTCATACACTTTCTGTCCCTCGTGCGGAATCGGCGGTACGGATCCTGTCAGACAATGCAACCACAGTAGCCTACATCAACCGCCAGGGCGGCACGAGAAGTCTACAGCTGGCTCTCGAAACAGCCCACCTGATGTCATGGGCAGAGCGCTTCCTAACGCACTTGGCGGCCTCTCATATCGCGGGCATAGACAACATCCAGGCAGACTACCTGAGTCAATAGAGTCTGGATCCCGGAGAATGGTCTCTTTCCAATGAGGTGATGCAACTCCTCATTCGTCGCTGGGGGACACCCTCGCTGGACCTCATGGCCACAGCTCACAACACCAAGGCGCCACGATTCTTCAGTTGCAAGCGGGAGCATGGCGCAGAGGGCGTAGACGCCCTGGTTCTCCCCTGGCCGGCTTGTCTCCTCCTCTATGCCTTTCCGCCATGGCCCCTAGTGGGCAAGGTCCTACAGAGAATAGAAACCCACCAGAGGCTCGTCATTCTAGTGGCCCCAGAGTGGCTGCGGCGCCCATGGTTCGTGGACCTCCTCAACATCGCAGTGAATGGCCCCCTACGGCTTGGCCATCTCTCTCATCTGCTGGATCAAAGCCCAGTATTTTTCGACCAGGCAGAACACTTCTGTCATGCGGCCTGGCTTTTGAAAGGCGGTGTCTCTAGCGCAAAGATTACCCTGATGCAGTAGTCTCGACCCTCCTCAAGGCTCGGAAGACCTCAACTTCAGTCGCTTACGTGAGGGTCTGGAAGGTTTTCGAGTCGTGGTGCTCCACCCATGACACTTCTGTTCCTCAGATACTGGCTTTTCTTCCGGACGGTCTGGGGAAAGGGCTCGTCTACAACTCCCTGCGAGTTCAAGTTTCAGCTCTAGGCTCACTCGTTCATACCACCGGACACTCGTCGCTCCTGTCTCTTCCGGACATTGCTAGGTTTCTTAAGGGGGCGAAGCATCTGCGCCCTCCGGTAAAGGACCCCTGTCCTTCGTGGAGCCCTAATCTGGTCCTCAAGATCCTTGCAGGTCCTCCCTTTGAGCCCCTGCATCACGCCACCATCAAGGACCTCACCCTCAAGACTCTCTTCATGGTGGCCATTTCTTCTGCACGCCATATCTCGGAGCTTCAAGCTCTCTCCTGCAGGGAATCGTTCCTTTCTTCCCAAGGTCGTCTCCACGTTTCATGTGAACCAGACGGTGGAGCTCCTGTCTTTTCCTGCTGACGAATCCAGATCGCTCCAGCATTGGGATGTCAAGCGCAGTCTACTCTGCTATCTGGAGGTTACCAACGACTTCCAGGTCTCAGGGTCTCAGACCACTTGTTTGTTCTCTGGTCCGGACCACGGAAGGGATCTCTGGCCACGAAGACCACAATCGCGAGGTGGCTCAAGGAAGCCGTAGTGACTGCGTACATTGGGGCGGGGCAAACCCATCCAGTGGGAATCAAGGCCCATTCACTCCGTGCTCAGGCAACCTCCTGGGCGGAATCTCAGTCCGTCTCATCTCAGGAAGTATGTCGGGCTGCGACTTGGAAGTCTCTACACACCTTTGCCAGACATTACCGTCTGCACTTGCCGTCGTCAGCCTCCAGGTCTTTTGGCGACAGGGTCATTCGAGCAGGGCTATCAGGGGCCCACCCGAGTTAGGGAAGCTTTGGTACATCCCACCGTCTGGACTGATCCTGGTACGTACAGGGAAAAGAAAATTACTTCCTTACCTGCTAATTTTCGTTCCTGTAGTACCAAAGATCAGTCCAGATGCCCGCCCGGTTAATACTGGGGTTTCTTTATACTGCTCGATCTCCCTCTACTTTCTTGCTCGTTCTGTTTTCTCTTGGTTATGGGGTTTTTGGCCTCCGTTTTCATGAGGATGTTAGACAGCTTTCTTTGCAAGTTGTGTTGCGAGTTTAATTTATTGCTGTTGTTTTTCCACTTGATCCATCCTTCCTAGTTATTATTCTAGCTTTGATATTCTCAATACTGAGGATGTAGGGAGGGTGCACGGGTTAATATGCCAGCACCCTTCAAAGTTTGCTCTGACTCCATCTGCTGGACGGGGGACATAACCCACCATTTGGACTGATCCTTGGTACTACAAGAATGAAAATTAGCAGATAAGGAAGTAATTTTCTTACCAGTCTGCCCAGCAAGGTGATTAGTGCAGTAATTGCCACCTCATGCAGGTTACCTTAAGCCCCATCAGAGCTGTTAAAAGCAGGAGATGGCCAGAGCCCCCTCCCCCTGCATCCCCCAGCATTATTCATTTCTTCTTGTGGTGCACAAAGGCTTGGCCTGGTGATTAAAGCACAAGAGAGGAGGACTGCCCCTGCCTTACCTCATCATGCGTGAACTTGATCTAACTTCATATAAGTAATGTAGAGACTGATAAATTCCTGGGAAAAACTAAAACTGACAATGAAAGTCCCTAACTATAAAAAAGAAAGAAATTAAAAGAAAATACAACAAAAGGAAAACAATGTAAGTGCACACCCTTGCTATCACCTCCATAGCCCTTTTAAAAAATTGGCATTATATTGGGTGCTCTCCAGTCCCTAGGTAAGTGACTGATTTTAATGATGTGTTACAGATTTCCAGTAGCAGGTCTGCAATTTCTTATTTCAGATCCTGGTGATTTGCTGTTATTCAGCCTACATTGGTGATCCAGGAAACTAAAGATCAGTGAGTTGGCAGTCAGTGCTGGGCAAAATGGTAGAAATGTTGCCACTGATGCTTATAATAGAGTAACAGCTTTTGCGGGGTCAGTTAAGAAAGAGATTTATCCCAAACTTAGCTGAACAAACTGCTGGATTTAAAATCTGCCCCAGACATAGCCGACTAAAGGGCCAATGCAAAACAGTGTGCTCAGCAGAGCGCACTGTTTAACCTGTGGTTGGATGTACGTCCAAAGTCCCTTATGCTATAAGGGGATTAGTGCATCCAGAATGTGCATCCAACCTCCCGCAAAGCTAATAGTGCTCATCATATGCAAATGCATGTTGATGAGGCTATTAGTTATTTGCCCCAGATCGAAAAAGATGTGCACCTCACCCGTACATTTTTACACTCAGAAATTATCATGGCGATATTAAGTCAGAAGAACCAAAAAGCTTCAAAGTTAAAAAAAAAAAAAAAAATTTAAATTGTAGGCAGTCAGGTTATGGAAACAGACGCTCAATTAACGAGCGTCCATTTTCCTGATGCATGGCTATGCACCAGTTAGAAAAACGAATGCTCGTAAAATTGAGCGACTGTTTTCCAAATCCTCCGACAGCCGACCTCTCCTGGGCACCCACTGCCAAGGAGGCGCTAGGGTCGCACAGTTTTCCCTAGCACCTCTTTGGCAGCACAACCCTCATTTAAATATCGCATCATGCACCCAGGAGAGGTGCCTGGGTGTGCATTAGGAAAGCGGGCGCCCAACACTGAGCACTCGCTTTCCGAGCTCATTTATTTATCTGGATAACTTTTTATCAGGGGTGGACGGGGGCGTTCCAAGCTGCAGTGCTTTTCTGTAGTTCCTTAGACTTAATATTGTGGAACCGAAAAAGGAACAGCCTTAATAAAAAAAAAAAAAAAAGAAAAAGTGTGCCTGCAGTCACAATTAACAAGTATCCCTTTTCCTAACCCCTGGCTGTGTACAGATTAGGAAAAATTGAGAATCTGTTTTCTTAACCTGCTGACAGCCACATCCCCTGAACGCCCGCTGCCGAAGAGGCACTAGGGGCACACAATTTCCCCTAGCACCTCCTTTTTACCATGGCAGCCCATTTAAATATTACATTGGGCACCCCAGAGAGGTGCATTGGCGCATTAGGAGAGCGGGCGCTCAATCAGTAACACCCGATTCCCGCGTGCTGATATTGCATCGGCCTGTAGGTTTGGAGCCTGCAAGGCTGCTGTTACTTGAAGAGTCAAGACTTTCCTTTTTCTACCTGCTGGGTCTGACAGAGGAAGGCAAGGATAGGAGCACAATACCTTTCAGCACCCAGTCCAATATCTTGCAGCTTCAAAGGAATATCATGTCACACAAGTAATACCACAACTAGCAGTACAGAGGGAATTATTTCTCAGCATCTGGAGATCTTCACATGTCTCTCTCTCTCTCAAGCTCATCTATGAAGCAGCATTTCAGTGTTTGCTCCTGAAATCAGCACCCAGTGGTAACAGAACAAACAGACAGCCTGATGCAGAACGGCCAACATTCAGCTTGCCTGCACTTGAATGCTTATTTTTGAGCATAAATTTTACTGCCGATGCAGCAAGGAGTTTTGCGCTCATAAAATGAGTATTTTAAAATGGGAGCACTAGTGCCCTCACATGGAAATTCCATGCAAATGAGAGAGAGCTGCCTTGGGAAGGCCAGGATTTTCTTAGTACTGCAAACTTAACTTCAGGGTTAGAGTTGGAGTAAAGGATCCAGCACTACTGCGCTGGCATTTAAAACCTGTAAAAATTATATATTTAAAAAAAATGTTAGATCCACTTTGCTGATAATTTGGTGGATAAGGGGGGATATTGTCTAGTAAGAACATAAGAAATTGCCATGCTGGGTCAGACCAAGGGTCCATCAAGCCCAGCATCCTGTTTCCAACAGAGGCCAAACCAGGCACAAGAACCCTGCAATTATCCAAACACTAAGAAGATCTCATGTCACTGATGAAATTAATAGCAGTGGCTATTCCCTAAGTAAATGTGATTAATAGCCGTTAATGGACTTCTCCTCCAAGAACTTATCCAAACCTTTTTTGAACCCAGCTACACTAACTGCACTAACCATATCCTCTGTCAACAAATTCCAGAGCTTTATTGTGCACTGAGTGAAAAATAATTTTCTCCAATTAGTCTTAAATGTGCTACTTGGTAACTTTATGGAATGCCCCCTAGTCCTTCTATTATTCGAAAATGTAAATAACCGATTCACATCTACTCGTTCAAGACCTCTCATGATCTTAAAGACCTCTATCATATCCCCCCTCAGCCGTCTCGTCTCCAAGTTGAACAGCCCTAACCTCTTCAGCCTTTCCTCATAGGGGAGCTGTTCCATCCCCTTTATCATTTTGGTTGCCCTTCTTTGTACCTTCTCCATCGCAACTTTATCTTTTTTAAGATGTGGCGACCAGAATTGTACACAGTATTCCAGGTGCGGTCTCACCATGGAGCGATATAGAAGCATTATGACATTTTCCCCTTTTATTAACCATTCCCTTCCTAATAATTCCTAACATTCTGTTTGCTTTCTTGACTGCTGCAGCACAATGTTCCTATGAAAATTTGTAGTAATCTACTCTCAAAATATTTGTAAAAGCACACCTTATATTGTCAATGCATGCTATAAAATTGGGCATATGTGTCCACACTGGGTAGCGTGCACAAATGAACACCCGCGCGTATGTCTGAAAATCTACCCCGATATTACTATGACAAGTAATATAGCAGAATCAGTGTGTGCACATTTACATAACACATTTAGATTCTCATACTCTATAGGAAACAAGCACTTGGATCTTGGGTAAAAGAAAAAGGTATTAGCATTGGAAAATTACCTTTTTGTAAGTTATAATAGAAAACCACTACTCCAAAATTCCCACTTAAATTCTGGCTAGAATATTAGCATAAGTTGTCAGCTTAATCTCATATCATTTTTTAATCCTTTAGATGAACTATGCGGTCCAGATGGATGGTGAACAAGTGGCAGATACCTGGGATACGTGATCACCGGAGCACTGGAAACAACTTGCCTCAAAGAGAAACTCTTACAAAAATAATAAATGTCTCACCTCTTAGCTATCCCTTTCTCTCCTTGTCTTTAAATAAAAGCATAATTATATTTTATACTTAATTCAGATGGCTCATTAGTATTCAGTTTCTTGTCTCTCATTGGCTTCAGGCAGGTATCACCCACCCAAGCTCTGATGCAGAGATACAGTATACCATTCATCATTTCAAATATAACTTAGTGTTTCATGGAAAGTTAATTATAATAAATCCTAGCATTTTCCCTTACAGTAATATCCACTTGGTATTTCTGTTGACTAGCAAATAATACAGCACTGATTTCCAGCCAAAATACCTCCCCTGTTAACATCAAACAAAGGTGTTAATGACCCTTCCTTTGCCTTTCAAAGGAATGTTTGGTATTTGCATTCTTCTGTAACTGCCTAAAGAGATTTCAAGGAACCGTTTCAAGTTACTACTGGGCATTCCCTGAGTTCAAAAGAAAGTGGCGAGTGGGTCTCTCTTTTATCATTTAATTTACTCTAGCCAGGCAGGAAAAGAACAATTTAATGACTCCCTAGCTTTCACAAATCAGGCACCAAAATCCAACTACTAACATCTGCTTGAAAGACATCTCCAGGACAGAGACTTCAAACCGCGTACCAGGATATTATAAATTGATGTTAATATTCTCTATAAGTTCCTTTTATTGTTGTTTTTTTTCTCTTTCTGGTGTCCTTTTTACTTTTCTGTTGAAGTTCTTTCCCTTTTTCTTTTAAAGTGAATATATTAATACTTTCTCCTGCTTCTCTTTCTTCTTATCCTCCTTGTTTCCTCTTCAGATTCTTCCTGCCTGCTCACTTTTCCCCATTTTTATTTTTCTCTTTTTCATCTGTTCTCTCCTCCATTCATCTACCCACAATATCTTCTTCGCCCCTCCCCCCCATTAAATTCAGAGTCCTGTGTCAGCCCCATCCCCTGACTCTTCTCCTTGTTTCTTCTTCCCTCTCATGTTGGGTCCAATCAATAACCAATCCACTTCCTCCATTCTCATTCCTTCTCCATCACATTCCCTCCCACTCTGCGTACTTTCTCCCCCAGTCACCAGTTCTCTGTGGCCTCTGGTCCTATCTCTCCAACCTTTCCTCCATACTGGGTCCTTTTTTCCTTTCTTTAATCACCATATCCTCTCTCTCTTTCTGCCCCCCCCCCCCCCCAAATCCCAGGTTCAATCTTTCCTCAATTTCTAGAATACTTTCCCCAAATTTTCTACCCTTGATTCCCAGAAAGCTCTTTCCACATCCCCCTTTCCAACCTTGAAAAGCTCTCACCATGTCCTCTCCCCATCAGGAAGGTTTTCCCTATGTCTCCATTCCAGCTCTAGAAGTCTCTCCCTGCAGTCAACTCCTTCTCCTGAAAGTTCTCTCCACATTCCTCCCCCCAAAAGCCCTCATACATACCCTCCTCAGTTCCCTGAATTCTCACTGCCCTAAGAACTCCAGAGCAGCCTAGCCTTCTCCCAATCCTCCCTGCTCAGCAGAAGGAGCAGCACAACAGTGTCAATGTCCTGTGCTATGTGTGTCCAGCCTAATGATGTGAGCCGCATGGATTCCATTGATGTTGTGCCTCAGACCTTGAGACTGGTCCTTCACAGCACAGAAAGCTGACACTATGTGGCATTCAGTGTGGGGACTATGAAAAGAAACAGGACACACAGACAATCCTTTTATCAGGCCCTCCTATGTTGCCTATACTGATTTACTACTTAGAAAGGAAACCAAAGACGCAGAGGAAAGGCCACTATAGGGTAACATCCATGCTATGATCTCTCTCTCTCATTCCCCATGCTCCATACCTCACTGCTGCTGGGGAAGCCTGTAGTCAGTTGGATTGTCAGCAATCATATTAATGGTCTAAATGCCCTGACACCACCAGCATTTCTGTATTAAAAGCCTTGGTCAAATGGTGGCCAGTTTGTAACTGCAATCTATTGCCTCTCCTTAGAGGTATACAAATTTAGGTCCTTACCATATAGATCTTGTGGTGCAGAATCTGATTATCTATGGAAGACAATTGAGGAATGCTTAAGAAATAAACATGTATAATAAAGTTACTAGCCCACACATCCAAAACATTTGTGGTCAAATTATCTTTATTACAACACAAGGTCTTTAAATACAGGATTTCTAGTTATGCTTTCACCAAATATTTTATACTATCTCGTATAGCAAGGAGTGCTAAAGTATGTTATATCAATTCTGATATACACTGTGGTGTATATAAAGACATGCCTTAGTGCTCTCTGCTTTAACATTTTGAAACCAGAAACCCTGAGCTGCTCAGTTTCTGACAATACACATCAAACGATACCTGATTAACCCCTCACACCCTCCCATTGCCCACATCAGATTCTGCGCACACAGAACCTCGCTCAAACCCCTACACCCTTACCAAAATGCTCATAATAGCAGCAGATATTTTTCCATGGCAAAGACCTCACCCCATCTGCAGCTGTATTTCACTTGCATCTAAACATACCCTATCCACATGCTTCACACATATTCCCAAAGTATACTGCCACACAACAGGACTGGCAACAACCCTTGCTCCTTCTCATGTATTCATCCAATGCCCACACCAGTTCACCCACACTCCAAACCATGCTGCTGAGCCGCCTACCTGCACCCCCCCCCCCCAAACAAAGATGTCCTGTCTTAAAATAATCAAACTCAAAGCAGATACTTCCCAACTGCCACAAATCTGACCTGGCAAATGTCTTGTTTTCATCACCACATTTTCCTGACCAGCAGCACAACTCATACCCACTGCAATACCCATTTACATTTTAATTTTATTTATATTCTACCTGTCAGGTACTTCAAAACAGATTACATTCAGGTACAGTAGGTATCTGACATAGACCTGGTCTGAGCAGGCACTTTTCCACACTCTGTCCATCAATGACACAGATTTGCACCACACCCCTGTTTTTGTCCACACCAGGCAAAAAGCCAGCCACATTTTAATCTTCCTCTCACATGCTCAACCAGCAAAGACCTGGCCAGGCCAGTCTATCCCACTCTCAACCCCCATGTACCAGTCTCACTCAAAAACATTACAGATGCAGTTTGGATAGGTAGTCTCACTCTCATATCATCACTGCAAATCCATATATGATGCTGCATTCCAAGAGTGACATCACTGCATTTTTAGGACAAATACTGCATAATTTTCTCTATTTGCAAGGATATAGTGCTATAATTTAGCACTAAATATCCACATAAAAGGAGATGGACAAACATTTTCTTTTAGTTGACTAGAGTTAACCAAGTGGATGTGCTCCAAGAACACACAGACATTCAAGTGTTTTTATATTTCGTTAAAAAAAAAAGTGTTTAATAGGGCAGACTGTGTTTTATAGAGAGATTTAGAACTCCTTTTACAATACATGATCAAATAAACATTTTAATTTCTTCAAAATATACACATACAACACTTCACTTATAGTGCAGACATTTCAATTAAGTTATACACCCCCCAAGAATACCTTAACAAATAAACCAAACTAAAATACAGACTAGATATACAGTATGTTTTAGCAAGTGAGAAATGATAATTATGACAATTTAATTTGCTGGTACTATGTAGTTCCGGTTAGCAAGAGACACAGGAAAGTTAGTAAACAAATTGAAGGTAACACCATTTTTATGGTCGAACCCTAAAATATTCTGTCTAGCTTTCAAGAGATGCAACCTCTCCAACACTCCTCCTGGAGAAGTGTAAAACTTTAGTATAAAAGCATTCCTGTCAGCAGCAAATTTTTCTTTCTTTTTGTTATCACAAAGAATAAAACTGAAACAAGTCAAAAGAAGCTGGTTTTGAGTTTAATGGTTGGAGCGGTGTGAACGGTGGGTGTTGGCTGCCTCGCTGCAGCTTTAGCTTTGCTGGCCTGGCTTGCTCGCACCGCAGTCTCTAGCCGCATTTTCAGCTCTGGTGCAGCTCCCATTACTGTCTTGAAAGCATGTGGGTACAGGGGACCAATGCGCATCAGATCCTGCAGCGCAAACTCGTGAAGGCCTTTTGATGCTGTAGAAGCTGATGCAAAAGCATTTTCATCCAACAAATAAGAGATCAGAGTTGGGACAAGAAGAGCCAGCAGCTGAACTCCTGAAAATGGATAAAAATCACAGTAATTCAAAGTTGGTTGATATTTATGTGTGTGGAAAATGAAGGAGTTATTTAATGTGAAGAATTTTGAAATGAGATAGAAATTAGTAGAACAATGATAATCATTAATGTAGTGTGATTGGCTTGTCATAAGGCCTATAAGTTCTGAGAATAAATATGCCATTTTCCTTAGCTTGCCTAATAACGAGAAACAAGTCATGAGATCATATATATTTGCGAGGAGTTAAACATGAGGCTAACTGTGCAGATATCAGGGAAAACAGGTGTTCAGTAAGCTAACCGCACCTAACTGTTGATGTGGCTAGAATATAGTGGAAGCCTCAATAAATAAGAACATAAGGCAGTAGCCAAGAAAAGAAACTAGGATATAGATCAAGAAAATTAGCATAAAAAAGACCAAAGTCAGACAGACTAATTAGATCAGAGAAAGAACAGATCACAGGAAAAACTTGTCAGACATTACAGTGGTTACTGGAGTGACTGATAACCTGTTCCTGATCTCCAGCACTGTTTCTAGGATTGCCAACTACCCAGTTTTGGAGCAGAGAGCCAGGTTTTCAGGAATGCTGTGCAGCGTCCAGTCAGACGAACTGACCGGACACTAAAAATTGAGTTTTGCAGGTGGTTCCTCCTCTTCCCCAGTCTCCTAGTTACAGGGAGAGAAAGGCAGGGTTGAAGCCTTTCAGAGAAGAGTTGTGTTGTATTCCTGTCCCCACCTCTTGTCTTATGCTGTGATTGGACAGCTTAGGGAGAGAAGGTGGGGCACAGCAGAGTCCTCAGCAACCTGTGACTCTACAGATTTCTGTAGCAATGGCCCTCCTGATTCCCCCCTCCCCTCACAACATGCTGTGTCAAGATCCAAGAGAAGGGCTGCAGTGAGCCAGCCAAGAGATACAGGCACAGAGGAGAAGGGAATGGACAGACAGATGGAGGTACAGGTTGAGGAGAGGGGAGAGACAGAGGGGACAGAGACAAAAGAAGAGGGAAGGGGAGATATATTCATGGGAAGCATGGTAGAGTTGAGATATAGAGGGGGTCATGGACAGAGGGAATGGGTCACAGGGTCTCTTGCTCAGTCCAGCCAACAGCTGCAGCTGTCTGGGAAATTGCTTTATAGGCTTAACCTTCCTCCCTCAGGAATTTACCTGATGTCAAACAAAAACATACAGTGTACTGCAGTGACCCCCTTTCCCCTCTCTGCCCATGCCTATACCCCTTTCCTGGCCCTTTCCCTGCCCAGCACTCCCTGCCCTGAACCCAGTCTCCATCCCCCCCCCCCCCAACCAGCCTATTATCTCACAGCTCCCTTCAGGTCTATTGTTGGGCTGCCCAGTGCCTTGAGCAATGTAGTTAATATAGATAATATGGCTGACGTGGGGGGGGGGGGGGTGGGCTGGCAGTACCTCAATGACTTGATTAGCCACTTGGGCCAGCAACCACATAGAGGCTAAAAGAAAATTAGGTCTTACCTCCGATAATTTTCGTTCCTGTAGTACCAAGGATCAGTCCAGACTCCTGGGTTTTGCCTCTGCACCAGCAGGTGGAATCAGAGCCAAACTTAGCAGGCTCCGCATATATACCAGGGTGCCACTCACAGCCTTTCAGTATAATGTAATGTCAAAGCAGAAAACCCTGAACTGAACACTAACTAAAAACCCCCGGGAGATTAACCGGAGAACCCTGGGCTCACTGACCCCAACGAGGGCCCCTGTCCCAAAAGAGAACCAAGCATATAGCAACTGATCTGTGTAAAGAAATCCTCCAATATCCTTGCAATTAACAAACTAAACCAGCGGATTCTCCGAAACCGAGAAATTATTGAGGGCAGGACTCTGGACTGATCCTTGGTACCACAGGAACGAAAATTATCGGAGGTAAGACCTAATTTTCTTTTCCCTGTATGTACCGGATCAGTCCAGACTCCTGGGATGTACCAGAGCTGAGATTACTTGGGATGGGATCCGGAGAGGCCCGCTCTTAAAACGCCTGCTCCGAAATTGCCTTCCCATGAACCCTGGACATCCAGACGATAATGACGTGCAGAAGTATGCAAGGATTTCCAAGTTGCAGCCCTGCAGATCTCCTGCGGAGAAATCTGCATACACTCCGCCCAGGAAGCCGCCTGGGAACGCGTCGAATGGGCCTTGAGACCCTGCGGGACAGGTTTACCACATAGTAAATATGAGGAACCTATGGTCTCCTTCAACCAGCGAGAAATGGTGGTCTTGGAAGCCATATTACCCCTTTTTGGACCCTGAAAGAGCACAAAAAGGTGATCCGATAATCAAAAGTCTAGTCACCTCCAAGTACCATAGAAGAGATCTACGGACATCCAACTTCTTCAGCTCCCTTGACCCTGGATCTGCCCTCGGAAGATCCCCAAAGGCAGGAAGATCCACCGAATGATTCAAGTGAAACGAAGAAACCACTTTCGGGAGAAATGAGGGAACCATGTGCAGCGTAACCCCCGCTTCCGAGATCTGCAAGAAAGGCTCTCTACAGGACAAAGCCTGAAGCTCTGACACTCGTCTGGCAGACGAAATTGCCACCAGGAACACCTTCTTTAAAGTAAGGTCCTTAAGGGTTGCCCTTTTTAGAGGCTCGAAAGGAGGAGCACACAGAGCCTTGAGAACCACATTCAGATTCCAGGAGGGGCACAGAAACATCAAGGGCGGATGCAGCTGAGACGCCCCCTTCAGAAAACGGTTCACATTGGGATGCGCTGCCAGGGGCCTTCCTTTGAGAGACCCCCGAAACCAACCAAGAGCCGCTACCTGCACCCTCAGAGAACCACAGGATAGACCTTAAGCTAGACCATCCTACAGAAAAGCCAAAATAGCTGAAACGGATGCCCGGGTAGCGTGAAGTGAACGCTCAACGCACCACAATTCGAAGACCTTCCACAGGAGTACGTACGCCAATGAAGTTGACTTCTTACGCGATCTCAACAAAGTAGAAACCACCGCGTCAGAATAGCCTTTGCTCTTCAGACGACACCTTTCAAAAGCCATGCCGCTATACAAAAGCGATCTACCTGATCGAAACATACGGGACCCTGATGGAGGAGATCTGGAAGGTCCGGAAACCGCAGCGGTCGCTCCACAGCTAGGTTGAGGAGATCCGCAAACCAGATCGTCGTGGCCATTCGGGAGCCACCAGAATGACCTCGTATGAGCTTCGATGCACTGAAGTATTCTGCCGATCAGGGGCCAAGGAGGAAAGACATGCAGAAGAACTGAGGCGGGCCACGGTAATGCCAGGCCGTCCACCCCTTCTGCCCCGTTTCTCTTCGGTGGGCAAAAAAACTTGGTGCCTTGGCATTCTGAAACATCGCCATCAGGTCCATGGCTGGCATGCCCCATCTGTCGCAGATGAGTTGGAAGGCCTTGTCTGACAGTTCCCACTCTCCTGGGTCGAGATGATGGCGGCTCAAGAAGTCGGCGTGAATATTGTCGACCCCTGCTATATGGGACGCCGCTATACTGGATAGGTGCTGCTCTGCCCACAGGAACAGCAGGCGCAGCTCGAGGGCCACCAGTTGACTTCTGGTTCCACCTTGACGGTTGATGTGGGCCACCGTTGTCGCGTTGTCCGAGAGGACCCTGACCGACTTTCCCCGGATCAGGAATGAAACGCCTGAAAAGCCAGACGCACCGCCCTGGTCTCCAGCCGATTGATCGACCAGCGCGCCTCAGTCGCGGACCAGCTGCCTTGAACCGACTTCCTTAGACACACCGCTCCCCAACTGCGGAGGCTCGCATCCGTGGTGACCACCGTCCATTCGGGAGCCTCCAGGGGCACTCCCCGGAGAAGATTGGTTGGGGAGAGCCACCACCCGAGGCTGAGACGAGCCGTCCTTGTCAACGATAACGGGAGATAAAATTGTTCTGACACCGGGCTCCAACGGGAGAGCAACGCGGACTGTAAGGGTCGCATGTGCGCGAAAGACCAGGGCACCAGGGGCAGCGTTGAAAACATGGAACCGATCATCTGTAGATAATCCCAAACTGTTGGCGGTTGTTTCAGGAGTAAAGACCGCACCTACCCCTGCAATTTGCGGCAATGCTCCGACGAAAGAAATACCGCCCCTTGGCGAGTATTGAACAGCGCTCCCAAAAACTCCAGAGACTGAGAGGGACTGAGATGACTCTTCGCACTGTTCACCATCCAGCCTAGGGAATGCAACAACTGCATTACTCGAGTGATCGCCGACCAACAGAGGGACTCGGACTTCGCCCGAATCAACCAATCGTCCAAGTATGGGTGTACCAGCAATCCTTCCCTCCGAAACTGTGCCGCCACGACCACCATGATCTTGGTGAAGGTTCAGGGAGCTGTGGCCAGCCCAAAGGGCAAGGCCTGGAACTGGTAGTGCTTCCCCAGGACGCAGAACCGGAGATGCCTCTGGTGATCCTCCCTGATCCCGATGTGAAGGTAAGCTTCCGTGAGATCCAGGGATGCCAGGAATTCCCCCGGCCGCACTGACGCTATGATGGACCGTAACGTCTCCATGCGAAAACACGGGATCCACAGATATCTGTTGACACCCTTGAGATCCAGTATGGGTCGGAAAGCTCCGTCCTTTGGCACGACGAAATAAATGTAGTGTCCTCTTCATTGTTCCTGAGGCAGGACCGGCAAGATTGCTCCCAAATCGAGCAACCTGTCCAAGGTCAGTCGAACCGCTCGACGCTTGTCTGCATTTCCGCAAGGAGAAGGGAAGAATCGTGGACGGGGCTGACGCGCAAAATCTAAGGTGTAGCCGTATTTTATCACCGAAAGTACCCATTGATCCAACGTTATCCTGGCCCATTCCTCGTAGAAGAGACACAATCTGCCCCCTACCCTGGGTACCAAGGAATGAGCCATCCGTCCATCATTGTGCGGGCTTAACACTGGAAGAGGACTGGGAGGAACCAGGCCTGCCAAAATGCCTGCCCCAAAAGGACTGAGCCTGATGTCCCCGTCCCCCCTGAGCGAAAGGAGGAGGAAGAGGAAAAAGTACCTGGGCGCGAGGCACGAGTCCTCCGACTGCCCCTGAAACGAGACCTAGAGGAGAAGGAGGACCTGGAACGTGATCTGTCCTCCAGAAGACGATAGCCTTTATTCTCCCCCAGTAGCTGAATCATATCATCCAACTCCTTTCCGAACAGCAGCTTACCCTTAAACGGCAAGGAGCCCAGTTTGGACTTGGACGCACCGTCCACCGACCAGTTCTGCAACCACAGAAGCCACCGCATGGAGACTGCCGAGACCATGGAGCGTGCAGAGGTTCGCAACAGATCATACAGGGCGTCCGCCCTGTAGGCCACTACCGCCTCCAGGCATCCGGCCTGTCAAGCTTCCTCTTCCGACAGGCCCTCATTGGCCAGGAGCTGTAGGACCCAGCATAGCCCGGCTCTGAGCGCGAAATTACTGCAAATTGCTGCCCGGGCCCCTAGGGCCGAGACCTCAAAGATCTTCTTCAATTGAATCTCCAACTTCTGATCCTGGAGATCCCTCAGAGCTGTGGTACCCGTGACTGGGATGGTAGTGCGCTTCGTGACCGCTGACACAGCTGTGTCCACCTTAGGAACCCGCAGGACTTCCAAAGCATCCTCCGGTAGTGGGTAAAGCTTGTCCATTGCCTTCGAGACCTTTAACCCCATGTCCGGGGTGTCCCATTCCCGAAACAGCAAATACGTAGCTGAAAAATGGAAGGGGAAGGTCGTAGGGGGGCCACTCAGGCCCAACACCGGATCCATGGAGCCTATCAGAGACTCTTCTGGAGGAGTGGCGATCCCTAACTCCTCCAGGATTGCTGGTATGAGGGGTCCCAGTTCGTCCCTACAGAATAGCCAGATGACCCTGGGATCGTCGCCCTTGAAAGTCTGACTCTGTTGCTTGTGAGTTGGCGACGGATCCCCGTCTCCCTCTACCCCCCTCGGGGGTGGGGATGGACCCTCCAAGTCCTCCTGGTCTGATGTATCCTCCGACGTATCCGGATCCTCCTGTGGGGGAAGGGCCCTCAGGGACCTCTTCGCCCGCGGCACTTCGGTCGGGGCTCCCCGCTGGGGGCGTACCTTATTCGCTGTGTGTGGCCCCTCGGGTCCACTTGCTGAAGCTGAGGACCGTTTGCGTGTCTTACGGGCTTTAAAGGCCCTGTGCATGGCCAAATTGAACTCTGAAGAAAAAGAGGAGCAGGAGACATCTGAATCTGAACCAGTGACGTCCCCTGCTCCGTTCCCCGAGGGTCCCGCAGGTGAAGCCGGCCACGGGAGGGACCGCTGAGGGGACAGGGGGGGCGGCGAATTGCTGCCCCCCCCCGATATCCCCGCCGCGATCGGGATCAATAATGGGACCGCGCCAAAATGGCGGCTCTTGCCTCACTTGGTTGCCCTGACTTGGGGGGAGGCACGGAGGAAGGCCCGACTGAGACGGCCATGGTGCCCCGCTTCACTACCGCCCCCCGCAAGGCTCCCGAGGAGGGTCCCTCATCGCCAGGGATGCAGGCTGAACAAAGCCCATCCCTGGACAGCTGCGCGCGCCGACCCGCAGGCCGCACAGGCCGCGCCATGTGGCATCGCGGATTGGCCCGCAATGCCTCGCTAGAAAAACACGAAAAAACAACCAAAATATACGTCGGAACGCAGCCCCGCCTCAAGGAGGAGAAAAAAAACGCTGGACCACCGCTGCGAGAAGAAAAGGAAACTGGCTTACCTCTCTTTTTCTATTTTTTTTTTTTTTAAGCGACGCTGTCCCTCGGCGAGTGCTGAAACAGCCTGGTTGGGGTGAGTGAGCCGGGCTCCCCGGTATCCACAATGGTGGCATGTAGCACTGGTGGCCAGCCTCCTGATGAGGTGTGTTAGAGCCCCCTGGGCCTGGCACTCTGGGCAGTTGCTTGCCTCTTCTGATAGCCCTGGTTCTCCCTTCATTTCCCTTTTCCCTGCCCAGCAAGCTTTAGACCTTCTGAGATCATGTGTGAGAGAGATAGCATGTATGAATGACTATGATTGTGTAATAGGGTTAGGGTTATCCATAACATGCAAATTTTCTCTCATGCATATTCACCGTGGATATCCTGAAAACCCGACTGGCTGGTGGGTCACCAGGACAGGGTTGGGGACCACTGAGCTATAGGTTCAATTAATTGAAAGCCATGCTATCTGTAGACTATAGCTCAGAGGAATTTATTTTAACAAAAATATCAAATGTCAATTTTTCTCAAACCACAACAAAACATACAACATTGCATGGAAGAGTAATAAGCTGCTAAGTATTCATTAAAGATCATTTCAACAACCATGGGGGCATATATTCAGAAGGAATCTAGTTAGCTAAGAAGTTAGCTAAGTCCATGGCATTTAAAATTTCTTCATGCTGCGCAGCTAAATAGTTTCACCAGGTGGCTATATTTAGCTGCTCAATTTGCTGGCCTTTTGGTAGACAGTAAGGTCAGGGAACAAAAGTTAACTGGCAAGCACTAGGTGCAGCTATAACTGGCTTAAAACCAACCAGCTATGTTTTAGTCGGCTAAATTTAAGCCTATGTTAAGCCATAACCTAGCAGCTAGATTGGGGATGAAATTTTTTCTAAGATGGCAGGCTAACTTGGCTGCTCAGTCATGGGCTGTTGGCCCATATATGTATAAAAAACAGATAGATGGAAACTATATTGATATTAATCTACTTAATTCAGATAAGACTAAAACTTAACTTCATGCAAAATTATTTTCATTTCTACAAATCATAGGAGGTAGTTTTCAAAAGATTTTATGCTTGTAAATGCACTTTTGGCCCGATTTTAAAAGAGCCACGTGCATAAAAAACGGGGGTTAGGGAGAGGAGATGACGTCATCAGACTGGGCAGCAGCCTAATCTCAGAGCTCCTCAGGCCAGAGTAAGAATTCCATAAATATCCCAGGCATCAATAGCATTATTGCGCTAAGATTCACAGCACAACTAAAGCAGTACCGACAGATGTCTGTGGACTTTCAACATTTCTCCTATAAGAAAATGGAGATAGAAAAGGAGGCGATTCCGGACAAGATGGCGGAGGAAGAGGGCCTAGTCTCGGAGATCAACCCAACTGGGCCTCATGAACTGTCTGATACGGAAGCTCCAACATGCTCGGAATTTCGCAGTTGGTTCTGTGAGATCAGGCAAGATCTGAAAGCTTACAAACAAGAAATAATGGAACTGATCAATGATATAAAAGAAGATATCTCAGACTTGGGGAGACGGGTGGATGAAAATGAAACCCAGGTCGATGCTCAAGCAGAGGAAATGGCGCATCTCCGCAGTGATTGTGCATCTCTGAGAGCGGACTTGTCCTCAACACTAGAAAAACTTGAAGACATAGAAAATAGAACACGGCGCTCCAATCTCCGCATTTGTGGACTGCCAGAGACCATGGACTTTTCAAACACGGAATCCGTGATCCAACAAATCTGTTTATTTTTTCTCACCCACACATCACCGCCATTGGATCTAATGGCCTTAGATATTGAAATTGAGCAGGCCCACCGCACGCTGGGCAAGAGAAATGACCACAAACAATGAGATATAGTAACCTGTTTCCACAGCTTTGCGATGAAGGAAAGAATATACAACATAGCTCGCATTCAGGAGGAATTGAATTAGCAAGGGACTCCTATCTCCTTTTCAGATATTTCTCCACTCACTCTGCGCAAATAGCAAGAGATGCACCCAGCCACATTACAACTGCGAAAGGACAATATCTGCTACAGATGGGTTTTCCCATTTGGGCTATGGTTTGCCATCCAAGGAGTTACTTACAAGGTAAAGAACATCTTAAAGCAAATGAGGCCTTTATTAAAGCAGGGCTGGTACCGATTTCCTTAGCTCCAGCTGCGCAGGGCGGAGTCCAGTTAAGAGACGACTCACGAAGATGGCAGCGTGTCGGGAAAAGTGGCAGCCGGCTCAAGAGAAATTTGGATGGTAACACCACTACAGCAATTGCTGGAACATGAAGGAGTTAATAATGAACTCTCTCTGGTTCACTATTTGACCCGCAAGGGTGAATTCCAAAGCTGAGTTCATGATCTTGTGTTTCTTTTTGGCAGTTCAGACGACAAACTTTTCTTTTTTTTATTACCAGGGAACTTATTGGCTTTGCCTTATATGATCAGACTAAGATTCATTTGATTTTCAGGCAAAAAAGATATATCTGGCCGGGGGAGGCTCCCAGACGGCCGTTGACCTCCTCCATACAGACATATGGGCCTATGAAGCTGCTTAAGTAGGCCATGTAGGGTTCATGTTGGGGAAGGGAAAGGTAGGGGGGTAGGAAAGACCCAGCATACTGTTACTTAATAATGATAAGAGGCCTGACTAAAATCGTAGCCAACAATGATGCACGATATACTGAATGTTTCTTTGTTTTCAGTTGAAAGGTGTGGATGCTCTCTGGAGGTACTCCCTAAATATAGCAGTGCACTATAGCTTTTAATGTAATGGTTTCAATTAAGGTTATGTCTCTCAATGTTAAAGGCTTGAACTCTTGTGGGAAGCGGAAACTGCTTTTTAATGACCTCCAAATTCAACAGATCATAATTGCAATGCTCCAGGAAACACCTAAAAACTAGGTATGAGCTGCTAATGTACAACTCCCTATATCCAAAGCAATACTGGGCACCCTGTTCTAAGGAAATCAAATATATTGGAGTAGGCATTATTTTTAATAAAGATTTCACCTTTGACTTAAAGTGCATTAGGGACCCTAAGGGCTGATACATTATCCTTATTATAGCAGTCGAAAAGGAGGCTTTTACCTTAGTTTCTATCTATACCCCCAACACCCAGCAGGAAAAGCAAGTTTGCTTACCGTAAACGGTGTTTCTGTAGATAGCAGGATGAATTAGCCATGCTGTCATGGGATCTGTCAATCAGGTCCGGGAGGCGGAGCTTGTGAAAGCAGAGATCAGAGCTTTGCTCTCTGCGGTTGCGCGTGTGTTCCCGAGCAGGAAAGTAACGGAATCTCCTCAGTCTGTGATTAAGCCTTAGTGTAGTCGAAGACTTGGTGACTGCCAGGGAGGAGGGTGGGTCAGCATGGCTAATTCATCCTGCTATCTACGGAAACACCGTTTACGGTAAGCAAACTTGCTTTTTCCCGTCGATAGCAGGGCTGAATTAGCCATGCTGTCATGGGAGTCCCAAGCTCCCGATCACGTTGTTTTGATATATATGCTTGTATGTGATCTTTGACAGTGTGGCAGTCACCGTGGATAGGAGGATAGAGATTGCAGGATTGCTTGCCCTATCTTCGCATCCGTGGCTGCTTGTTGATCAAGGCAGTAATGAGATGTGAAGGTATGGAGCGATGACCATGTAGCTGCCTTGCAAATGTCTATGGGTTGCACATTCCTTAGGTGTGCCAATGAGGCTGCTACTGCTCTGAGTTGGTGAGCTTTCGGCTGTGAATGTAGTGTAGTTTCTGTTTATGGTAACAGAATTTGATGCACTGTGCTATCCAGCTGGAGATGGTGCGTTTAGCCACTGGTAATCCAGGTGCCTTTGGGTCAAAGGAGAGAAAGAGTTGAGAAACACGGGAGTCCGAGTTTGTCCTTTCTTTGTAGTATGCTAAAGCTCTTTTACAATCTAGTGTGTGCAGTAGTTTTTCCCTATCATTTGCATGAGGTTTAGGGAAAAAGGTAGGTAATTCCATGGTCTGATTGAGGTGGAATTGGGAAACCACTTTTGGTAGGAAGGATGGGTGAGTTTGGAGAACTACCTTTTGGTGATGAAATTGTAAATATGGAGAATAATGGACCAAGGCCTGTAATTCACTAACTCTTCGTGCCGATGTTACTGCAACCAAGAATACCACTTTCCATGTGAGGTATTTAATATGTGCCGAGTCCATGGGTTCAAATGGGGAAAGCATGAGCTGTTCTAGAACTATGTTGAGGTTCCATGGAACTGGAGGCTTAGAGATCGGAGGATGAATGTGAGTTAGCCCCTTAATGAAGCAAGATAGTAAGGGGTGATTGGATATAGGAATATTGTTGACTGGTCTATGATATGCCCCTATGACACTGAGATGAACTCTGATGGATGATGTTGCTAGACCAGCTGCATATAGTGTATGAAGATAATCAATGAGCAATTCAGGTGAGCAGTCCAATGGTGGTACACCTTTGGAAGTGCACCAGGTAGAGTAACGTTTCCATTTATAGCTGTAATTTTTTCTTGTCGAGAGTTTCCTGGATTCTAACAAAATGAATTGTACTGAGGTGGAAACTCCCTGTTCTGTTAGAAAGAGCCTCTCAATCTCCACGCTGTCAAGTGGAGAGATGAGTGTAGCGGGTGTAGAAGCGTCCCTTGACCTTGGCAGAGATCCTGGCGATTCGGTAATCGAATTGGATCCATGATGGATAGTCGGAGAAGGAAACTGTACCACGGTTGCCTCGGCCAAGCCAGGGCTACGAGTATCAGTTGAGCTTTGTCTGCAATGCATTTCTGAATTGTCCTTGTTATGAGTGGTATGGGAGGGAAAGGCGTATACGAGGCCTGTCGTCCACGGGATGAGGAAGGCATCTTGAGCGATCCTGAATTGGCTTGGTCTTATCGAGCAGAATTTGGGAACTTGAGCATTGATCTCTGTTGCAAAGAGATCTATTGAAGGTGTCCCCCACTGCATGAATATGTCTTGGGTTATTTCTGTATTGAGTGCCCATTCGTGAGGATGAAAGATGCGGCTTAGCTTGTCCGCTCTTGTGTTTGCAACTCCTGGTAGGTAAGTTGCCTGGAGATGTATGCAATTTCAGTGAGCATGTTCGAAGATTGTCAAGGTCTCCTTGCAAAGGGACCACGAACCGGACCCTCCTTGTTTGCTGATGTAAAATATTGCGACTTGGTTGTCCGTGTAGATCATGACCCTGCGTCCTTTCAGGTGGTCTTGGAACACTCATAATGCATTGCGAATTGCTCTGAGTTCCAGTAAATTTATTTGCAGGTTCTGTTCTGAGATTGTCCATAACCCTTGTGTTTCGTAAATGTCGAGGTGTGCACCCCAGCCCTTGCGAGACACATATGTGGTTAATACTGCGTTGTGAGGAGGGGAACTGAACAATGCTCCCTTGGATAGGGTGGAGTTTAGGAGCCACAATGTTATGTCTTTCCTCATCTCGGAGGTCAACGATACCTTCTGTGTCAATGGTTGCGAGTGCTGTTTCCATTGACGTTTCAAGCCGCATTGCAGGCATCTCATGTGTAGCCTGGTATTGGGAACCATGAAATTCGTCGCTGCCATGTGGCCGAGGACTACTAAAACCTGTCTCGCTGAAGGTCTCTGAGTATGGTTCAAGGTATGTAACAGAAGACGGAATTGTGATATTCTGTCGCTTGGTAGGTATGCCCTGTTGCACATAGTGTCCAGGCATGCTCCTATCAACTATAACTGTTGTGTTGGTTATAGGTGTGATTTCTGAAAATTGATCACCAATCCTAATTCTTGCAAGCATTGTATCACTCGATGGGGATGCTCGAGTAAGATGTTTGGAGTTGGGGCGATTATGAGCCAATCGTCCAGATTTGGAAAGATGATTATACTTTGTTGTCTGAGATGAGCCATCACCACTACCATGCATTTGGTGAACACCCTGGGTGCAGCCAATAGTCCAAAGGGGAGAACTTTGTACTGGTAGTGTTGATGCCTGTAGTGAAAGCATAGGTAACGCCACGAGGATGGATGGATTGGAATGTGTGTGTAAGCATCCTTGAGGTCTATGGAACACATCCAATTGTTGGTTTGAATCAGAGGAAGGACTGATTTCAACGATACCATTTTGAATTTCTCTTTGGTGAGAAATTTGTTCAGTTTCCTTAGGTCTAGGATGGGGCGAAGGCCACCCGACTTCTTGGGTATGAGGAAGTATGGGGAATAAAATCCTACTGATTGGGTCCCTGGGTAAATTTGGCGAATTGCTGCTTGTTTGTGAAGCAATTTCTTCCCCCAGTTGTGGTTGGAAGTTGTGAATCTTGAAAGTGGAAAGATGAGGTAATATGGGTTTTGTGACAAATTGGAGTTGGTAGCCGTGACGTACTATCTCCAAAACCCATTGATCGGATGTTATTCTCTCCCAAGCTGTCAGGCAGGAATGAATCCTGCCGGGTGGTGCTTGATGTTGTGGTGGTGGCTGGGTAACTAAAAAGATGAAGTCGCTTTCACTGCAGTAGCCGGTTGTGCCTGCTGTCTCTGATTACGTGGTTTACCTCTATGATGGTTTGAGGTATTCTGTTGTGGAGCAGGACGCTGGTACGCAGGGTAAGTATGTGTACGAAAGGACTGGTAAGATCTGTAGGGTCTCCTGGCATAGGATTGCCTACGAATAGATCCAATATAATGACGTGTGGTCGAATAGTTAGGATGTGATGTTAATGATTGTACTGCTAGAGCTTCTTTCTTTAGTTTACCCACTGTGTCCTGAAATCGTTCTCCGAACAGGTTATCTCCTGTACATGGGAGGTTCGTTAGTTTCTCGTGCAAATCTTCACGTATGGAACTTGAGCGTAACCATGCTAGTCTGCGGGCTGCAATGGCTGTTGCCGATGCCCTAGACGATGTTTCATATGCTTCATAGATTGACCTCAAAAGGTGACGAAAACACTCCTCCATGTCATGAAGAGGCGGAGATACCTTTTATAGCTTGTATGCACTCATATAGGTATTGTACCATGTAGAATTGATGGTGCATAATTTGGGCATTCAACATTGAATTATGGTATATTTTCCTTCCAAACTCATCCAAATATTTGTTGTCTTTGCCTGGTGGGTATGAGGAATGTGACTTTGTTTTCTTAAATCTTTGCATCGCTGACTCTACTACAATTGAAGCATGAGGTAATTGTGGAACAGAGTACGATGATGTTTTCCTCATACGGAATTTTATGTCCGTTTTTCTGGAAACTGCTGCGATTGCGTAAGGTGTTTCCCAGGATTTCTGTAAGACTGAATGCAGGAGCTCTTGTGGTGGAAGAGATGTTGGTTCCCCTGGAGTGTCAAAAACTTTTTAGGAGACCAGGGGTTTCTGACCTAGGGTCTGACTCTTTTTGGACCTCTAGATGCAGTATTGTACCCAATTTTTACAGAAATTTTGGGTATGTAAGGTCTTCTGGAGGGGAATACGGATCCTGAGGTTGTTCCTGTGGATCCAATGGGAATCCCGTAGATGATGGGGATGTTTGCGGTGAAGGAGAATCAAATGATGTATCCTGTTTATAATTTGGTGAAGCTGGTCGGTTTGCTATGGGAGATGTTGGAGGCTCCACCGACTGTTCTCTATTATTCTGCGTCTTATGTTCCGGAGAACTGTCAGCCACAATATTAGTCATTTTGAATGATGACTGAAGAGTTTCATAAAAACCTGCTAAGGATTGGGACAATTGATAAAATGCCTCTTTTATACGAGGGGGCATTATTGTACGATCATCTGGTTCTTGTGACCCACATGCTTTAGGGTGCATTGGTGTGTTCTGAGGTAAAGTAGTGTATACTTTATGGTCTTTCTGTTTTTCGTCGCACATTATGTCCCTCGAATCCTCTGAAGCTGTAGAAGTAGTAGAGGAAGCAACTTGTATTACCTCTCTGTGAGAGAAGGTATTTGAATTTGGTATATGAGATGATTTAGAAGTCGAAGGGCTTACTTCCCATGTTGCACTTCTCTTTGCCGACTTTTTGGGGTGGGAGCGTTGTGAGTGCTTATGATAATAGTGTGACGATGAGTCTGTATGACTTCTCCATGAAGACGGTGATCGTTTTCTACGTTTTATTGTAAACTCTGTCGAATTATCTCTCGAAGAAAGGGAAGTACCCGAACGAGGTGAGGTTATTGATGGAGAGGCTGAAGAAGACCTGTGTGAGGGGCCACGTCTTCGTTTCAACTTATTTTGTAATACATGAGATAGGTGCTCATGTGTCTTATGCTCGGATTTGGATTTATGCGCGGATCTAGACTTGTGCGCATATCTTTCTGTTTCCGTACGCGCAAGAGTGATCGGCGCCGGGCGCACAGGTGGTGTTGGCACTGTGCGCGCAGATGTTGACGGTGCTGTACGCGTAGAGTTTCCTTTGGTTGTGTGCTCAGACGTCTTCGGCGCCTTGCGCGCCCGATGTCTTCGGCACCCTGCACTCAGAAGCCTTCTGCGCCATGCGCGCAGGGTCCTTCGGCATTGTGCGCACAAGTGTCTTCGGCGCCATGCACATAGAAATGTTGTGTGCCGATATTTCTTCAGGCGCCGAAGTGCTATGCGCCGAAACTTTTGTATGTGCATAAGGCGCCTTAGGTGCAGAAGTTTTAGGCGCAGAGATTTTTGGCGCCAATGTGTCCTGCGCCGGCGATTGTGGCACTTTGGATTTTTGAAAATCCGATGGCCTTTGTTGGCTTGCCACCTCCTTACCTCCAAGATTGGAGGACTGAGGATCCCACGATGATGCCCTCTTTTTTGAGGGAGCCGATAAAATCGCAGGACCAGGCGATTAATGAGCCTCCGATGGCTCCGGTGAGGCAAAAAGTTCCTGAAGTCTGTAGGCCCTTTGCTTCAGTGCTCTGGGTGACATCCTCTAGCAAAATTCACAATCTTCCCAATTGTGATCTGGTCCTAGGCATCGGTAACATCGGTCATGGCCATCCGTGACTGACATTACCTTGCCGCACTTACAGGGCTTAAACCCCGATTTTGACATGTTTTTGTTCTGTTAATGCTGAGGAGAAGAACAGCTCCGCATGCGATCCCGTGCGCAGAAAGAACAGACTGAGGAGATTCCGTTACTTTCCTGCGCGGGAACACATGCGCAGCCGCAGAGAGCAAAGCTCTGATCTCTGCTTTGACAAGCTCCGCCTCCCGGACCTGATTGACAGATCCCATGACAGCATGGCTAATTCAGCCCTGCTATCGACGGGAAAGCCTTCTTTCAGAGGCTTGATATCCTCTTTCAATAATCCTCTAGGGCAGAGCTTTCCAAAGTGTGTGTCGGGACACATTAGTGTGTCGCCTGTAGTGTGGAGGTGTGTCGCCCGGTCCACAGGGCCGGCAGAAGCAGGGAACTATAGCAGGAAGATCGGCGGGCAGTGGTGGAGCTTACATCACCACGGCCCGAAGAAGAGGGTCACGTTCACTCTTCCTTCCTGCCTGTGCAGGAGCCGTTGCCGGAGCCGCGTGGGCAGGAAGGAGGAGGAGCATCTGCTGCGTACAGAAGAAGAGCAGCATTAATGGGCCTTTGCGGATCCCACGTCGCGATGGCCCGAGAAGAGGAGGAAACCCGATAGCAGGGCTGCTGCGGATCCCATGTCGCGGCAGCCCGAGAAGAGGAAACCCGATAGCAGGGCCGCTGCAGATCCCATGTCACGGCCAGGGAAGATCAGGGCCTCTGAAGAGCCCATCCTTCGGCAACCCGTGCAGAGGGACAGCATGTGCCAGTGAGAGCCTGTGCTTGAGCAAGAGAGCATGTAGGAGTGAGAGAGCCTGTGTGTGTGAGAGTGAGACAGCATGTGCACGAGAGAGAAAGTATGTATGTATGAGAGAGAGGCATGTGAGAGTGAGAGCTGTGGATGTGTGAGATTGCATGTGAGTGAGAGCCTGTGTGTGTGAGATAGACAGCGTGTGAGAATGAGAACCTGATTGTGTGTTTGAGGGAAGAAGGCAGATGGAGAGAAAAGAAATAGAAAAAAAGACCCTGTAAAAGGAATTGGCAAAAAAAACAAGAAAGGAAAGGTGGAAAAAAAAGCCTGTGACCAACCGATTAGAAAACTAAGATCAGACAGCAAACGTAAAAAAAAAAAATTACTTTTTATTGATTGGCACATGTAATCTTTGGGAATGTGCAAGAGTAGCACTCTCTATGCCGATCTCACAATGTACGAGATCAGCATGGAGGAAGTGGAAGCCTGCAAATATTTATTATGAGAGGTTGTGTTGTGAAACATTTTATGTATATATTTAAGGAAACATACATAAATTGTTGAAATACATTTTGTTCGTTTAACCTTTAACTTCTGGTTTGCTGGTAGACTGAATTACTGTGTCACGAAATTATGTTTGTCTAAAAAGTGTGTCACTAACATGAAAAGTTTGGAAAGCTCTGCTCTAGGGGATCAAAAATTATAGGAGGAGACGTCAATAAAATATTAAATCCTGAACTGGATATATTAGCTAGAGGTGCCAGGGATCTCAGAGGAGGTCACTACGAATTAAAGCAAGTTATTGAATATAACTCACTTGTTGACATCTGGAGGTCACACTTTCTGAGGTCCAGAAACTATACTTTCTATTCCCATCCCCATCAAAAGTACTCATGCATTGATCTCTTATTAATAGATACATATCTTTCTAACAGGGTCTCCCGTACTGATATAGAGACTATAAATTGGTCAGATCACTCACCGATCTGGTGTACCTTGCAGCTAACTGGTCTTTCCAAAGGCAACACATATTGGAAATGAAATGATAATTTGTTGGAGGACACTAATTTTGTTAATAAAATGAAAAATTATTGAAAATTATAAGAAGTCCAATGAAACACCTGACATATCACCAGTAACCATATGGGACTGCTTGAAGGTGGTGATGAGGGGTCATTTTATCTCTCATGCTTCCCACAAGAAGAAGTTGCAGGCTGCAGAGCGCCAAAAACTCTTAGACCAACTGCGCAATTATGAGCAAGCCCATAAACTACAAACTGCTAGCAATTTACACAAACTGCAAAAATGCAGGACTTAAATGGTTGATCTAGACAGAGTTGCAATGTTTTTTTGAGGGCAAAAATAAAGCAGGCAAACTACTAGCCCACAGGTTAAAACAAAAAATTTCCAAAAATAATGTAACCAAGATAAAAGATGACTAGTTGTTAGCATGTTACCCGAACCAAGATATCAGATGTCGATTTTTAGAATTCTATGCCCAATTGTACAGTAAAAACTCAACTATTCTCACAGGGGAAATAGATGACTATTTAAAAAATGCGACCCTCCCAACTCTCACAGAGCAGCAATGCTCTCTTCTCGAGAAATAAATTTCCCCTATGGAAGTACAATATGCAATTCAAAACCTTAAGTCCGGAAAATCTCCAGGGCTTGACGGCTACACAGCCAGATTTTACCAAAAATTTTCTACACAAATAATCCCTACCCTCACAAGGATGTTTAACTCATTACGTGGCCACCATTCATTCTTACCAGATTCTAATATTGCTGGCATTACCATTTTAGCCAAACCGTTCCATATCCTTAATAAATAGCTCTTTGCTAAAATTTTAATAAACAGATTAAGCACAATTATGCCCTCCATTATCCATCCTGATCAAGCTGGTTTTGTCTCTGGTCGAATGGCTGCGGATCACATGCGAAAGACTGCAGTTTTGATATGGTCCAATGCCATTAAACGCTATGCTCTGGCAACCTAGGAAAATGTAGAGAACCTTGGAAATGGTTCCCCCTTCTGTGTCCTCCACACTATAGCTGTGGAAAACATGGAAACACACTCTGATAGGAGACAGGATTTATCATCTAAGTTCCTCACTATATCATAACACCTCCTTTGCTCCCGGTGTAGACGCCACTCTGTTCTTTTATGGAAGCAAAAGGGGATAACTAAGTTTGAACATTTATGGGGGTTGCAAGGTTTTCTAGATTTTAGGGAATTACAATGAAATTATGACCTCCCTCATGAGGCAATTTATGCCTTCACACAACTTAGACATGTCTTACATGACCCCTCTATTATTGTCAATTTACAACAGGGAGTACCGATGTTCGAATCTATGTGTCTGAATGCTGGCAGAATGGGGAAAATTTTATCTAAGATTTATAACCTGCTAAATAAGGATTCCCCCCTCTAAACCTAAACACCTCCTGAATTGTGAACAGGACCTAGGCTGCAAATTGACGGATGAGGACTGGAGGGCATTATATGTGGATGTGAGAAGGGGGTCTTTTCTCAGCTTCCCTGATAGAAACAGCCTATAAACTTCTATTAAGATGGTACCACACCCCGAAGAGCATTCATCGCTTCTCTCCTTCTACTAAAATTGAATGTTGGAAAGGATGCTCAAGGAAAGGCACATATTACCATATGTGGTGGGACTGTCCTCAAATTCAGGCATTTTGGCGGAACATTTTCAATTGGTTGAATGATATATTTGCCCTAACTTTTACTCTGCAACCTGTAAATGCATTACTCAATGTGCAAATCCCAGTGGGTGATCGCTTTG
The DNA here is from genome assembly GCF_901001135.1 of Rhinatrema bivittatum. Classification (NCBI taxonomy): domain Eukaryota; kingdom Metazoa; phylum Chordata; class Amphibia; order Gymnophiona; family Rhinatrematidae; genus Rhinatrema; species Rhinatrema bivittatum. The sequence goes on along the minus strand of NC_042617.1, from coordinate 249,170,243 downwards.
AGCAAATATTGGTACAACAAGCAATAGTAACGTCTAGAAAGTCCTAGCTAAGCTCTGGAGATCTGCACAAGTACCATCCTTTTCTATTTTTCTAGTGAAAATTGATTTCCTATATTGTATGGGAGGAATCTATGCATATAACCATGATTCTGTTGATAAATTTAAGAGAATATGGGTAACATGTTAGATGAAAGGAGAAAAACTCTTAGACCCACAACACTAACTTTAATTTCACCTTTATTTTAATGTAGAAATCCATTACTGAGCTTACATTGAAAGAGGGGATTGCCATTGGAGAGTCAGCATACCTTCAATTATATAAAATTAAGAACTTGCCATGCTGGGTCAGACCAAGGGTCCATCAAGCCCAGCATCCTGTTTCCAACAGAGGCCAAACCAGGCCACAGGAACCTGGCAATTACCTAAACACCAAAAAGATCCCATGCTACTGATCCCTAAGTAAACTTGATTAATAGTTAATGGACTTCTCCTCCAAGAACTTATCCAAACCTTTTTTGAACCCAGCTACACTAACTGCACTAACCACATCCTCTGGCAACAAATTCCAGAGCTTTATTGTGCGTTGAGTGAAAAAGAATTTTCTCAGATTAGTCTTAAATGTGCTACTTGCTAGCTTCATGGAATGCCCCCTAGTCCTTCTATTATCCGAAAGTGTAAATAACCGATTCACATCTACTCGTTTCAAGACCTCTCATGATCTTAAAGACCTCTATCATATCCCCCCCCTCAGCCATCTCTTCTCCAAGCTGAACAGCCCTAACCTCTTCAGCCTTTCCTCATAGGGGAGCTGTTCCATCTCCTTTATCATTTTGGTTGCCCTTCTCTATCGCAACTATATCTTTTTTGATATGCGGTGACCAGAATTGTACACACTTTTTTGGTTTAGGCATTTTCTATTGGGCCATTGGTATACATTATATATTTTTCTTACAAATTCAACATGTACTAGTCCAAATTATGCTGGCTTATTGAACTTATTCAATGATTATGTGGGGAGGGGGAGGGAGAATATAGTTTTGGGGTTAAAACTTTGTATAACACTATAAAACTAGTGAATTAAGATATGACGCTTTCCCGAGGGGATGGCAACTTTACATGTGGTTGCGCAATGTGATAAAATTATAAATGATAAAAAAAAAAAAACAACAACAACCCGGGGGTTATGCGTGCACTGCGCATATTTTAGAATGGGCCCGGCCATGCGTGTAACTCCTGTTACGAGCTGAAGCGCCGGGCTCTGCAAAAGGGGCGGGCTGGGGTGTGTAGTCTGGGCAGGGAAGGATGGGGCAGGGTGTGGACTGGGACAGCACCCTTAGATGCTGTCCCGGGGAAGCACGCGCCGGCAGCTGGTGCACACATTTTATAAAATTGGCGTGTCCATGTGCATGCACCGGGAACAGCGCACACATGGACATGCACACAGGTCTTAAAATTGACCCCTTTTTGCGCCTAAATGGGCTTTTGAAAACTGCCACTTTTATACACAACCCCTCTGAAAATTCACTCTAAGAATTATTAAAAGGTTTGTGTGCGTAAATGGGCTTTTGAAAATTGCTATAATATACAAAAGAAAATTATTCCTCACCTGCTAATTTTCGTTCCTGTAGTACCAAGGATCAGTCCAGACGGTGGGTTATGTCCCCTGTCCAGCAGATGGAGTCAGAACAAAAGCTCGAGAGGGGGAGGTCCTATATGACCTCACACCTGAAGCTAGAATCCTCAGTAACAAGACTTTCATAGCCAAAAAGAGGAAAAAAAATGGAGGAATCAAGAAACACAACTGTTCATAAAAAGATAATTAACAATTGAACTGTTTTAAACCAATTACAACAATGGAACTTGCAAACAACAAACACACAAAACTCGATCATTCCCTAGAGAACTAGGGAATGTCAGAGGTAGAGACAGAAAAGAGTAGTAATGACGAGCAGAGGCGTTCCCCAAACAAGAATCCCCCCAAAAATTAGGGAGGGTGTCTGGACTGATCCTTGGTACTACAGGAACGAAAATTAGCAGGTGAGGAATAATTTTCTTTTCCCTGTACGTACCAGGATCAGTCCAGACGGTGGGATGTACCAAAGCTTCCCTACTACGGGTGGGCCTTGGAAAGCCCTGCTCGAATGACACTATCTCCGAAAGATCCGAAGACAGGAGCACGTATGTTCAGACGATAGTGCTTGGAAAAGGTATGCAGTGACTTCCAGGTAGCCGCTCTACAGATCTCTTGCGCAGATACTGACATACTCTCCGCCCAAGAGGCCGCTTGAGCCCTTACAGAATGAGCCTTAACAGCTAACGGTGGTTTGTCTTCCAGCCGTTATGTACGCCGAGACTATCGCACCCTTCAACCAACGGGCGATAGTAGCCTTGGAAGCCATACAACCCTTCCTAGGCCCTGACCAAAGGACAAACAAGTGGTCTGAGAGTCGAAAATCATTTGTAGATGCTAGATACTGCAAAAGACACCGCTTGACATCCAAGGAACGCAGATGTCTAGAGTCCTCCGAAGAGAAAGAAGGCAATTCGACCGACTGGTTGAGATGAAAAGGAGAGACTACCTTTGGTAGAAAGGAAGGCACCGTGCGTAAAGATACTCCGCAGTCCGTGAAACGGAGATACGGTTCCCTACAGGACAGCGCCTGGAGTTCTGAAATGCGATGCGCTGAAGTAATAGCCACCAGGAAAATAGACTTAAGCGTAAGATCCTTTATGGTGGACGACCGTAGAGGCTCGAATGGTGGATCCCCCAGTACCTTGAGTACCAAGTTGAGACTCCATGAAGGACAGAGTGGTCTGATCGGAGGCTTCAATTGTCGTACTCCCCGAAGGAAGCGTAGAACATCCGGATGCGCCGAGAGAAGCGAGTCCTTTCCATTATGGAGAAGCGCTCCCAAGGCAGCCACCTGTACCCTAATGGAGTTGTAGGCGAGACCCATCTCCAAACCTGACTGCAAAAAGTCAAGAATCTGTGCGACCGAAGCTTTACTCGGAATAAGAGAGCGCGAAACACACCAATCCTCAAAAACCTTCCAGACTCTTACATAAGTAACCGAAGTAGAAGACTTACGAGCTCGTAGAAGAGTGGAAATCACAGCCTCCGGGTATCCCCGACGCCTGAATCTACGCCTCTCAAAAGCCAGGCCGCAAGACAGAAGCGATCCGCCGCTTCGAAAAATATGGGCCCCTGCCTGAGAAGCCGTGGGAGATGACCGAGCCGGATCGGGCCGTCATGAGAGAGGTGTAGAAGATCCCCGAACCACGGACGACGAGGCCATTCCGGAGCTACCAGGATCACCGGACCCGGATGGGTCTCTATCCGCCTTAACACCTTCCCCACCAGAGGCCACGGTGGGAAGACATACAGAAGAATCCGGTGTGGCCATGGCAGGACTAGCGCATCGACCCCTTCTGCGCCGTGTTCCCTTCTGCGACTGAAGAAGCGTGGTGCCTTTGCGTTTGCCGCTGTGGCCATGAGATCCAAGCGAGGCTTGCCCCAACGATGTTCTATCAGGGACATCGCAGCCATGGAGAGTTCCCACTCCTCGGGATCCAGACGCTGATGGCTGAGAAAGTCTGCCTGTACGTTGTCGATGCCTGCTATGTGAGAGGCTGATATGCGGAGTAAGTTGAGCTCTGCCCAACGCATCAACTTCTCCGCTTCCCACGCTACAAGGCGACTCTTTGTGCCTCCCTGGCGATTGATGTAAGATACTGTTGTTGCATTGTCGGACAGAATCCGAACCGCCCTTTGACGAACCATCGGGAAGAAACCCTGGAGAGCAAGACGAACTGCCCTGGTCTCCAGACGATTGATGGACCACTTCCTTTGTTCTTCTGTCCAAGTTCCTTGGATGGAACTTAAGTGGCAGACCGCCCCCCATCCGGTGAGGCTGGCGTCCGTGGTGATTACTACCCAGTCCGGAGTCTCCAGGGACACTCCCCGAGCTAAGTGACGAGGGTCTAACCACCAATGGAAACTGAGACGAGTCACCGCCGGGATTGGAAGTACTGTTCGATAATCCCCTGAAGCCGGTTTCCAACGAGACAGCAAGGCCCACTGAAGAGGCCGAAGATGAGCGAAGGCCCACGGAACCAGGTCGATTGTGGACGCCATAGTCCCTAGCACCTGAAGATAATCCCAGGCTGTGGGTTCTGGGAGGGATGAGAATCGTCGAATCTGCGCACGCAACGTCTGTGCCCGTTCCGGTTTCAGAAAAACCTTGCCCACTTTTGTGTTGAAATGAGCTCCCAGAAAATTCAGCGTCTGCGAGGGTGTGAGATGACTCTTGTCGAGATTGATGATCCAGCCTAGTGATCGTAGAAGAGAAACCACACGGTTCACGGCTTGTACACCCTGCAGTTGAGACTTTGACCGAATGAGCCAGTCGTCGAGATATGGGTGAACTAAGATCCCTTCCTTGCGGAGAGCAGCTGCAACTACCACCATCACCTTCGTGAAGACACGTGGTGCCGTGGCGAGGCCAAAAGGTAAGGCTTGGAACTGAAAGTGCTGACCTAGAATCTTGAAGCGTAAATACTTCTGGAAATCCGGATGAATAGGAATATGAAGATATGCCTCCATCAAATCCAGAGATGCAAGGAATTCCCCTTGATGAACCGCAGCTAGGACCGAGCGTAAGGTTTCCATGCAAAAACGCGGGACCCGTAGCGCCCTGTTGATGGTCTTGAGGTCCAAAATGGGACGGAAATTGCCCTCCTTCTTGGGTACTACGAAATATATTGAGTAATGACCTCGTCCCAGATTGGAGGCTGATACTGGCTTTATTGCTCCTAAAGCTAGCAGCCGATCGAGGGTCTGCCGAACAGCTTTTTGTTTGTGGGAAGACCCGCATGGGGAGTAGAGGAACCTGTCCCTGGGGGAGTGGACAAAATCCAATGCGTAACCGTTCTTTAGAATGTCCAGAACCCACTGATCCGATGTGATGTGGACCCACTCCTTGTAGAAAAGAGAGAGACGACCCCCTACCCTCGGGATCGTCTCGTGGGTCCATCTGGCATCATTGGGCTGGTTTGGTGGAAGAGCGAGGTCCAGCCGGTTCCTTACCGGATCTGCGCCCACGAAAGGACCGGTTCCAAGTCTGAGAACGAGAGGAGGGATACCGAGGAGTTTGCTGTTGCCTAGAAGTTCTTGCTCGATGCTGGGTACGAGTCCGATTTCTAGAGAAGCTGAAAGACCTGGTAGAGCGAGGTCTGTCTTCTGGAAGTTTATGCACCGCGTTTTCATTAAGAGACTTAATGATTTGGTCCAAATCTTCCCCAAAAAGGAATTTGCCTTTAAAAGGCAGGGATCCCAGTCGAGCTTTGGAAGAAGAATCAGCCGACCAGTTGCGGAGCCACAGAAGACGACGAGCCGAGACCGCTGCCACCATGGAGCGAGACAAGACCCGGAGAAGGTCATATAGGGCATCTGCCCCATAAGCCAGCCCCGACTCTAACCTGTCCGCCTGTTGAGCCTCGGAATCCGGGAGATCCTGCAAGGTGAGTAGTTGTTGTACCCAACGCAGTCCTGCTCTCTGAGCTAAGGCAGTGCAAATAGCCGCTCTGACCCCAAGTGCGGAAACTTCGAAGATCCTCTTCAGATAAACCTCCAGCTTCCTGTCTTGAAGATCCTTCAAAGCAGTACCGCCTGTAACTGGAATGGTAGTACTCTTAGTTACTGCTGAAACCGCCGAATCCACCGCTGGGACCTTAAGCAATTCGAGAAAATCCATAGGGAGAGGATAGAGCTTATCCATAGCTCTGCTTACTTTAAGAGAAGCCTCCGGAGCATCCCACTCCCTAGAAATCAACTGTAAGAAACTGGGATGTGTGGGAAAAGCCTTGGCCAGCGGGCGAAGGCCTGCCAGAAGGGGTTCCCCCTGTTTTACCTTAGGATCCGGAGTAGAAGGGTCCGGGGGAGGATCAATGTCCATCTCTTGGAGAATATGAGGAATGAGTCCCTCCAACTCCTCAGCCTGAAAAATCCTAAGGACCCGTGGATCGTCGCCCTCCATTTGGACCGACACACTGGGATCATTCCCAGTTGGGTCCTGAGAGGGGTCCACTTGTGGACTTAAATTAGAACCGCTTGAAGGTCCTGCGGGAGTCCTAGAGGGAGCCTGTGAAGCCCCTGACTGCTGAAGCGGTCCCGTCGAAGGCCCCCCTAAGGAAACATCCAAACGTGGCAGTTTAGCTGGCGTAGGTGCCAAGAGAGGTCCCAGGGGCTGACTGCTTTGCAGAAAAGCCCGGTGCATAAGCACCACAAACTCCGGTGAAAAACCGGGGAGTCCCGGGGGAAAACCACCCGGAACATTTGTAGTCGACTGACTGTCATTCTTTTCAGACCGGGGAGCCAAAACGGGGGGAGGCGGCAAAAGCGAGCCCCCTGCATCCTCTTCTGAACCGTCGGCTTCCTCATCTGAAAATAAAATGGCCGCCGTTCCCGCGCTCAGCGGGAACGGAGCTTGCCGCAGTTGAAAAGAGCTCTCTTCAGAGAGAGTTCCTGTGCCATCCCCAGCTTGAACTTCGGCTCCTTCCACCGGGATACAAGCGGAACAAAGCCCCTCAGAAAGGCGACTGGTTTGTCGACCGCACGAGGAACAGGTCGACGTGCGCGGCATAGCAGCTGTGAGGGGAGGCAGGAACGGGCGGCGCGCCAAAAAATGAAAAACAATTCCCCCTTAGAATTAGCGCTCTTCTCTGCCTTAAAAAGTCCTCGGCTCCCTGTAAAACCAAAGGAGCTGCCGGGGAATGAACCTCCCGGCAGCTAGCAGCCCCGGGGAATGGACTTCGCGGGGCCGCAAGGTAGAGATACACGGGAGCGGGGGGGGGGGGGGGGGGAGGAGGGGAGCTCTATCAGTGCCACTGACGGTCAACCCTGAGAAAAAAGAAAATGCTGCCCTCCAGTGCCAGTAAGAAACGGCAAGAGGTGAGGTCCTGAAATAAAAAATTGAGGAGAAAAATCACACTTACCCCCAAAACGGACCCTCAAGAAGAGAAACAGAAAAAGGAGAGAGAAGACTGAAAGCAAGTCCCTCCCCTTGCAGGACAGCCACTGAAGTAGCCGTCACCAGGTTTTGTCAGAGAAAATTCTCTATCTAAACTTAAATAATATAAAACTTCTTTTTTTTTTTTTTTTTTTTTAATTTTCTTGATTCCTCAGAGACAGGAAGGCCTAAACCTAATAACCTGTGCTGGGGACTAGCCAGTCCCCTGCTCACATCTGCTGGAGTCAGAAGATACTGAGGATTCTAGCTTCAGGTGTGAGGTCATATAGGACCTCCCCCTCTCGAGCTTTTGTTCTGACTCCATCTGCTGGACAGGGGACATAACCCACCGTCTGGACTGATCCTGGTACGTACAGGGAATATGCTATTTTTACGCATGTGCGATATGTATTGTTTACAGGAACATTGGTATATAAAAATTAAAAATAAATAAATAAATGTATCTGAAAATTACCTCAATTTTTTGAGCACTTTTTTTAAACACAAATTTTAGATGTAAATAGTAATTTGATGTCTGGTGCAAGGTTTTTTGGCTGTGTATCAGAAGTACATTTAATTAAAGTGAACAGTGTAAAAGCCTACAAAGAATTAAACGAGCTTTGAAATTTATATAATAAGATGAGGACGCTGAGGATCATGGCAATATGATGCTGGATTCTAGCTATGTTTTTTTGTGAGATTTCAGTTACAGTTCTCAGGACAACATTCCAGCTATTTTATTTTAAATGTACTTCTTTCCCAGCTTTCTTTCTGGGCAGCCACATCTAGCTGCAAGCCTTTGCGCTCCTTAATATTTAAGTAGTTTCCCAAGGAAACTACTTAAGAGTTTACAGCCAGAATGTTACTCAGCTATTTCTGGTCCAAGCAAGAGGTAAGTAAATGTGAGAGAAAATCTGTCTAAAGAGAAGAGTACAAGATAATTGAATTATTAATGTATATGAAAGATGCACAAATGCAGAGTAGCCAGGGTTGACCCCCTGATTATTGGTGCTACTGCTCTCAAGTTTTAACCCTGTGCTACTTAATCCCTTTTTTGTATAGATTCTATGAACATGCCTCTGTGATGTCATTAACTAGTATGCAGCAATCAGCTCTGCTCCCTATAGGACTGATTTTCAAAAGCATTCGCTCACTTAAAACTGGGTCTTACATGTGTAAATGCACTTTACTTGTGTAAGTGGGCTTTTGGAAATTGCTATAATATATACCGTTGAATTATCCATAGGATATTCATGTGTAAGTGCACTTTACGCACTTAAATGTTTTTAAAAATGCTACGATAGTATGTTACATTTACCATATGTAACTCCTTTTTAAATTTTTCTCTTTGTAACACAATTGAGTGGTTAGAGATGATCTGTTGCACCACTGCCCTTCCTGTTCTATTTCAAAAACAAAAAGCAGCAAGGCTTTCAAGAGGGTAACGATTTGTTTCTGTTTCCTTTTTCTCAGCATGGTTTTATGGAGCTACAACTTACAGCTTCCAGAAAGGAAAATTGGTTCTTACCTGCTAATTTTTGTTCCTGTAGTACCACGGATCAGCCCAAACTCCTGGGTTTATGCATCCCTGCCAGCAGATGGAGACGGAGAAAGGTTTACTGACACTGCTTGATAAGCCCTAGTACCACCTGCAGTTCCTTAGTATTGATCTGTACCCAAGTAATAAAAAACAGTTGCAAAAACCAAACTAATGAAAACCTTCTTAAACTATACCAACAAAATGGTCTTCCGTAATAATAAAAAAAAAAAAACCAGCTGGGCGAGAGAATCTCCAGCTCCTTAAATCGGGCGGGTTCTGGACTGATCCGTGGTACTACAGGAACGAAATTAGCAGGTAAGAACTAATTTTCCTTTCCCTGTACATACACGGATCAGTCCAGACTCCTGGGATGTACCAAAGTCCCTAATGAGGGTGGGACCTGGAGAGTCCCACTCTCAGAACACTCTTGCCAAAGGAAGGAGAACCTGAATCTCCCACATCCAAACGATAGTGTTGGGCAAAGGTATGTAGTGACTTCCAAGTTGTTGCCCTGCAAGTCTCCTGAGATACCAGCTGAGTCATATTCGTGGACTTTCTTGTGGCTTGCAAATAAGGTGGTTATAACAGTTTCAGGATAACCTCTACTCCTTAACCTTCACCTCTCAAAAGCCATTGCACTAGACAAAAATGAGTAGCCTGGTCGGAAAATATGGGGTCCTGATGAAGGAGACCCTGCAAATGCCCAAAGTGAATCGGTCCATCCACTGCTAGGTTGACACGGATGCCGCAGCCACTCTGGAGCAACCAATGCCACCTCTCTGCGATGTTTCTGTATGCGATGCAACACCTTGCCCACTAACGGATCTGGGTGGGGGAGACAGAGAAGGACTTCTTGCGGCCAAGGCAGAAGTAGCACGTCGATGCCTTCGGCCCCTTGCCGATGTCTCCGACTGAAGAAAGGAAACCCTTTGGCATTTTGACGAGTCGTCATGAGATGCACATGAGGAGACCCCCCACCAATCTCGAATTAGTTGCATCGCGGAATCTGATAATTCCCACACGACAAGGTCTAACAGAGTTCGACTCAACTCAAGAAGTCCACCTGAACGTTTGAGACCCTGGCTATGTGGGATGCAGCTATGCGCTCCAGGTGACATTCCGCCCAAAGAATCAACTATTGTGCCTCCCGAGCTACTGCTAGGCTCTTGGTTCTGCCCTGCTGATTGATATAAGCCACTGTGGTTGCATTGTCTGAAAGAATCCTTATTGACTGACCTTGGACTAAAGGCAGAAATTCCTGCAAGGCTAAATGGACTGCCCTGGTTTCTAACCAGTTGATAGACCAAGTACCCTGAACCGAGTGCTGCTGACAAACTGCTCCCCATCCACAGAGACTGGCATCGATAGTAGCTATTACCCAATCCAGAACCTCAAGGTCCACCTCTCGAACGAGACTGGAAGTCTGAAACCACCAGGAAAGGCTCTCTTGCTTCGCCCTCAAGGGTCAACGGCATTTGAAATTCCTCAGATATCGGTTGCCAACAAGCCAAAAGCACCCTCTGCAAGGGTCTCAGATGGGAAAATGCCCATGGCACCAACTCCAGGGTGGAAGTCATCGAGCTCAGGACCTGCAAATAATCCCAGACCTTAGGAACACGTAATTGCAACAACTGGCGAACCTGACTCTGCAGTTTCAATACTCTCTCCTCTGAAAGAAACATTTTGCCAACCAAGGTGTTGAACCAAGCACCCAGATACTCCAAAGATTGTGTCGGGATGAAATGACTCTCTGCCACGTTCACTACCCAACCGATGGACTGGAGAAGATCGAGAACCTTGTGAACCGATTGGCGACAAAGGGCTTCTGACTTCGCTCTGATAAGCCAGTCGTCCAGATATGGGTGCACCAGAACACCTTCCCGCCACAGCGCCGCTGCTACTACCATTATCACCTTGGTGAAAGTACACGTGGCTGAGGCTAGACCGAAAGGAAGGGCCTGAAACTGAAAATGCTGTACCAGAATCATGAAATGGAAAAAACACTGCGAGTCTGGATGGTTGGAAATGTGGAAATAGGCCTGAGTGAGATCCGGCAAGCGAAGCCAGAAACTCTCATTTGCGAACCGCCGCTATCACTGTCCGCAAGGTCTCCATCCAGAAGTGTAGCACCTTGAGCGCTGCATTTACCTTTTTCAAATAGAGAATCGGACGAAACGTGCCCTCCTTCTTTGGGACCACAAAATAGATGGAATATCTTCCCTTGCGAACTTCTGCCGAGGGAACTGGAATTACCGCGTTCCCATATGTTGGGGGCGATCTAGGGTCTCCCATACCGCTGACTACTTGCTCACGGGACCGCAGGGGGAAATTAGAAATGGTTCGAGAACAGGCCAAGCAAATTCTAAAGCATAGCCATCTCTGATCACACTGAGAACCCACTGGTCCTGTGTAACTCTGGTCCACTCGTAATAGAACTGAGTCAGGAAACCTCCTATAATAGGGATGACGGCGTGGACCAGCCTCACCTCATTGCGAGGACTTACCTCCGGCCGTAGACTCTCCAGCAGTACCTCAGAATGGCCTCCAGCACCCTGAAAGGACTGTCTTAGGACTGGCCCAGAGGAGAGAACTGCCTCTGAGAACTAGGCATGGCCCTTGAGGGTCTAGATCTCCTATTGGAGCGAAACAGAGACCGCACCTGAAAAAATGTTTTGGCCTTAGGCTTATCGTCAGGTAACCGGAACGCCTTATTCTCTCCAAGAGACTGCATTAGCTGCTTAAGATACTCCCCATATAAGAGGCGACCTTTGAAGGGAAGTGAGCCTAACTGTGCTTTGGAAGAGACATCCGCGGCCCAGTTACGCAACCAAAGTAATCTTCTGGCCGCCAAAGCCGAAGCCATTACCCTAGAGGAGGTACGCACCAAATCATAAAGTGCATCCGCCCCATAAGCCACAATTGCCTCAATCCATTCAGCCTTGTCTGCGCCCTCCCCCGACTTGGGCAGGCTCTCCTGCAACTGTTGGACCCAGTGGAGGCACGCACGCTGCATAAAACTAAACTAGAAAAATAGCAACTCTCAAGCCCAATGCTGAGACCTCAAAAATCTGCTTGAGATGGATCTACAATTTGTGATCCTGAACGTCTTTCAAAATCGCGGAATCTATCACCGGGATAATCGTTTGCTTGGTGACTGCGGAAACCGCAGCATCCACCTTAGGGAGAGCAAAAAGTTCCAATGCCTGCTCTGGCACCAGATAAATCTTTGACATGGCCCTCCCCACACCTTGAGACCGGAAACAGAAAACCTCTATTCCGCCTCCACCAATTTCTTCACTAATATGTGGTATGGAAAAGCTGTAGGAGGGCTGCGCATACCATCTAAAATGGGATCTGTCCCCTCCAAATCAGACTCGGCTGAAGGATTTTAACCCTCAGGACATGATAGGTGAAAGGCATTAAAGCCTCAAATTCGTCCTTCCGAAAAAGGTGAACCACCTTCGGGTCATCCCCCTCAGGGCCTGAGGTGAGCAAACTGTCCCCTGGGTCTGGCCCTATGGTCCCCAGGTCAACAAAGACATGCTGATCAGGGTTCTCCCCAGGGTCCCCAGGAACCTCAAGCATAACGTCTGACTCCTCCTGACCCATACCCGAAGGAGGAGGAGGACAGAGCAGCTGCTGGACCTGGGAGGTTTAACTGAGCCTGGAGCCATGCTGCCTGGGGACCCCCAAAAGGGCTTTTGGCCTGGCGGACAGGCAGGGTCCTGGAAAACTGAGCCCTGCACTCTGCTTGTTGCCTTGCCAAATAGGCATCATGCAGCAACAGGACAAAATCCGGAGAAAAAGGCCGCAGCTGGTCTGCCCCACCCTGCAGGGAGCTGGGAACTAGCAACCTATGGCTTACTTCCTCTGCCCCATCCCCCCCCCCCCCCCCGATCGAGGCCAGAGTTGGAGCAGGCCAGGGACAGGCATTAGGGTTTATCAAGCAGTGTCAGTGAAACTTTCTCCGTTTCCATCTGCTGGCAGGGATGCATAAACCCAGGAGTCTGGACTGATCTGGGTACATACAAGGAATATCCTTTTATCATCTCTTACATAATCCCTTCTGGGATTAAGGGAGAAAGATGCAGCTCCCCTTTAAAGAAACTTTCCATGCTGTTCCTTGGGCACATTCAATATTGCAGTAAGACTGAAAATGGGTTCTCATTCTCACAGAGACTGTGCTGCATCAGAAAGAGACCTGCCAAAAAACTCCAGCACTGGGCAGGAGTCTTCTGCTTTGGGAGATCATTTTGTGTTATCCCACACAAGATTGGGAAATTCCCACCTATCGCAAGAGACATGGGAGGCAGGCTGAAGCAGTTCTCAGGCTGTGGCATCACGTCACTGAGCTGACTGGTGGGTGGAAGGCCAAGGGGTAGAGCAGATATTGGGGAAAACCGTAGTGGGAAGCAGATGCTGGGAAGGGAGCCAAGCCACAGAGGGAGTAGAAACTGGAGAAGAGGAGCTGCATATACTCAACAGGGGAGGCAAGTAACAAGTGAGAGCAAATGTTGTGAAAGGAGGGGGTGGGGCTATGTGGTGGTGGGCAAGAATCAGGGGACAGATGCTGGGGAAGGAAGAGGGATAAAGCAGAGGCCAGGTGGTGGGAAAGAAAAGTGGGAAGAGGCAGGGAATAGTTGCTGAGTGGAAGGGGGAGACTAGTGAATGGATACTGGGGAAGAGAGAGTTAAAGAGTTAGTGGAGGCAAGAAGTAAGAATGGGAAATAAGACATGGATGAGGGATGATGTGGCAGTGGAGAGAATAGAAGAAAAATGAAACAAAGGGAGCGTCATGGTAAGGATGCTGAGGAAGAGGAAAGGAAGAGAAAAGGGCAGAAGCTGGGGGGGGGGGGGGGGGAGGTAAGGAGCAGATGGGGTAGAGAGGAGAGATATGGAGGGTTGGTGGAGGCCAGGGGGTAAGAAATGTAGAGAGATAGGAAAGGAGAAATAATAGAGATGAGGTGGAAGAATAGAATAGAGGACGGGAATGAGAATTGAAGGAAAGAGTATAGGGGAGGAAGAATGTGTAGGAAGGAAAAAGAAAGCAGGAGAAAGTGTTAAAATATTAACCTAAACACTAAGAAGGAAGAGTGAGAACAGAAACAGAGAAGAAAAAGGGAGGCGGCAGAGATGGAATTAAGAGAAGATGAAGAATAAGCAGAGATAAAAAGAAATCAAGCTGCAGTCACAGGTTGGAAAATTATTTAACTATGGCAAGAATTTCCTGCCTTATTTTTCCTCTGTTAGGTAGGTAGTCCAAAGCAAAGGACTCCCAGAGGTAGGGGAAATGGCTATCACACGTCTGTCATATTCATCCCTATTTGGGGTAATATAAGGCTATTTTCTTGGGAGGGCTGAGCTGGGGTTGAGGGGCCCTACACTATAGGTTATACTGCATGCTGAAAATCTCCCTTCAGTGTAAGGTGTGCCATATAAATCACTTTTAGCAGGTGAATTTACTCATCAGTTTCTCACATGCTACTTATTAGACATACATTTTGGTTGTGTGCCCAGAACACACATTTTCTGCAATAGATTTATTCTTAGCACTGTTCATCCAAGAGCACAATATAAACATGTACAGAAGTATTACTAAGAAACTTACTATTTTGCTCTTCTCCCAGAGCAACCAATGTTTCAAGGACTTTGAGTCCCTCCTGGACTGCTGAAAGTTCTGGGGTGCTAGCTGGTCTTTTCTTCTCTACTGCTTTTAGATTCTCAACCAATATGGGTGCCAAGGAATGGATATACGGCGTGGAGAGGGCACGGTTTGAGTGTTGAAACACAGAAAGCAGCAGCTGGTAACATTTTGCTTGGACCTAATCAAGATAAATATAAGACAGTCATTCTGGATTCTATTTCTTAAGTCCATTACGATAGACACACCACATCATCATGTGTGAACTAAATACATTAGAAGTTTCTGATTCAAAACAGACAGATCTGTAACTCTGTTATATTAGACACTAGTGAACATAATATTGCAAGAGGTCTACTTCTCAATTCTTCCACAGAAATATCAAGAACAAACGCCTCCAAGCTATGGGGACACTCTGAAAACTAGGAAAAGACAGCAATAGTATTTATTGTATTTTTAGTTAATTCTGCTGGCAGTTAAAACTAAAATCATGTCTATTTTAGAGATCTTTTCTTCATTCTTGTTTAATTTAGCATGCTATTTTTTAAAATCAGAATTCCATTTATCATTCTTATTTATGTATGCATTTTAGATTTAACTCATGCCTTTTCATTGGTAGCTCAATGCAAGTTACAATCAGGTACAGTAGATATTTCCCTGTCCCCAGCTCGCAAGGAGTGTCAGCAGGACCTCAATCCTGGCTTCCCTGATTCTCAGCCTACTGCTTTGATCTGAACACTGCACAAGCAGCTGGAGAGTTGATTCAAGAAAGGAGATGTCTTAATAAAGGGCTTGGTCATTATAAATAGATGCATGTCTTATTACAAAACTAGTATAAAAATATAGAAAATATATTGGGAGGGCAAACAGACAGAAAGGAGACCTGGGAATGAAACAAAGAAGAAATAAAGCCCAGAAATAGACAGGGTGATATTTTGTGGAACCTTGCTGCCCTATAACAATTTGCACCAAAAAAGCTTTGTCCTGACTCTTCCAGATACAATGCCCCTTGGTACTCCTCAACCTTACACTCAATGAAAACCAAACTTCGCCAACTAGAGCATCGTTGGTGGAAAAATCCCTTAATAGAAAGAAAAAACACCTACTTTGCATACTTGCATAAATACAAGAAACAAATTGATTTGGTTAAAAAATCCCACTATGCCCAGAAAATACAAAACGCCAATGACAACAATAAAGTGCTTTTCAATATTGTAAAATCACTCACCTCAACAAAAAATGATTTTTCTGACCATATCTCTAGCTCCTTTTGTAATGACATTGCAACTTAAATTAGAGATTTTATCTTTAAAGTATCTTCTAAATTTAGTCACTTGCCAATCCCAACCAACAACCATCTCCTGCCTATCTATTCTTGGTCTGATTCTGCCCTGTCAATACTAAAACCATAACTCACATTCTCTCAAAAAGAAAAATATGCAATAGGCTTTTTAACCCTTATCCTGGTCGATTACTAAGAGATATTCATGAAATTATCTCACCACCCCTGACTCATTTAGTCACTCTCCCTCTGACTAATGGTATTTTTCCTCCTTCTTTAAAACAAATGTCTTTTCTACCAATTCCAAAAAAGAAAATAATTGATCCAACTAACCTAACAAATTATTGACCAATTGCCTCACCGACCACTCCTGCAAAAGTAATTGAATCCGTAGTCTTACATCAACTGAGCAATTATATTGAAGAAAAAGGAAAATTAGTTCTTACCTGTTAATTTTCGTTCCTGTAGTACCACGGATCAGTCCAGACTGTGGGTTGAGCCTCCTTTCCAGCAGGTGGAGACAGACTAAAACTGAAAGGAGATCCTATATGAGGACAGAGCCTATCCTGTGACCCTTCAGTATAACCATTGTCAAAGCAGAAAATAACATAACCAGAATAGGATCAAGCAAGTAACCATAAAGCTCAATGGAGCAACTGTAGAACACTGTAGAAAACATGGTATGACAAACAGCTCTTGCATATACTTTGTATTTAAACGACCAAGGCTTCTGGTGTAATTGCTCAGTATTCTTGCACAAAAATGAAGTATTAGAATCTGCAAATCTGTAAGAAACAAGCTTCGAGAGGACAGAAAGAAAGACAGACAGGGAAGGGCGTCTGGACTGATCTGTGGTACTACAGGAACAAAAGTTAACAGGTAAAAACTAATTTTCCTTTCCCTGTATGTACCCGGATCAGTCCAGACTGTGGGATGTACCAAAGCTTCCCTAAACCGGGTGGGACCGAGACAGTCCCTCTCGAAGGACTTGCCGCCCAAAGAAACCAAAAACCGGAGCTTGCACATCCAGACGATAGTGTCGAGCAAACGTATGCAAGGATGTCCATGTGGCGGCCCTGAAAATCTCCTTCGGAGAGACCGATTGACTCTCTGCCCAGGAAGTAGCCTGTGAACGTAACGAATGAGCCTTTAGACCCTCAGGAACCACCCGACCTTGGCAAAGATAGGCCGAGGAGATCGCTTCTTTCAACCACCGCGCAGTAGTGGTCTTAGAAGCCGGCTTACCCCTATTAGGCCCACTCCAGAGGACAAAAAGATGGTCCAAGACCCGAAAGTCGTTTGTAACCTGGAGATAGCGAAGTAGAACTCGTTTGGCATCCAGCTTACGGAGATTACCCCAGGCATACCCGCAATCTCCTCTGGGGAAAACGCAAGGAGTTCTACCGACTGGCTGACATGGAAATTGGAAACAACCTTTGGCAAAAAGAAGGGAGCGTCTTGAGGGATACCCCTGAATCGGAAAAGCGCAAAAAGGGTTCCCGACAGGACAACGCTTGGAACTCAGATCTGTCGAGCGGAGGAGATAGAGAGCAGAAAGTCAGCCTTGAGCATAAGATCTTTTAACGTAACGCTATGGAGGGGTTCGAACGGAGCAGCACAGAGGGCTCGAAGAACCAGGTTAAGAGTCCACGACGGGCAAGTGGTGCGAGAAGGCGGACGTAGGTGTTTGACGCCTTCAAGAATTGAAACACATCCGGGTGGCCCGCTAAGGAATGACCTTCTACCCGACCCAGGAAAGAGCCGAGAGTGGAGACTTGCATGCGCAGAGAACTGAAGGAAAGGCCCTTGGAAAGATCCTTCTGAAGGAAAGAAAGAACCAACGAGACCTGGGGCGGAGCCCCGTAACCTTCCAGATATGCACGTAAGCCAGAGAAGTCGACTGAAGGTGGAGATGACCTCCTCCTTATAGCCCTTATGCCTTAGGCATCGCCATTCAAAAGCCAGGCATCTAGACAGAAGCGATCGGCCTGGTCGACAAATACGGGCCCCCGCTGAAGAAGCCGAGGAAGGTGGCCTAGCCGCAGAGGTCTGTCCGTCGCTAGGTTGATGAGATCCGCGAACCATGGCCTGCACGGCCATTCGGGTGCTACCAGAACTACGGGTCCCCGGTAGAGCTCTATTCTTCTGAGAAATTTTCCCACCAGGGGCTACGGGGGGGAACACATACAGAAGGACGTCTGCCGGCCAAGGGAGAGCCAGAGCATCCACGCCCTCCAAGCCGTGCTCCCTCCAGCGGCTAAAGAACCGATTTGCATTGGCATTGCGCAAGGTCGTCATGAGGTCCAGCAACAATCAGATCCATGGCCGCATCCGAGAGCTCCCACTCCCCCGGATCGAGTGATTGACAACTGAGGAAATCGGCCTGAACATTCACCTTGCTCGCGATGTGGGAGGCCGCCAGGCACTGCAGATGTCGTTCCGCCCATGTGAAGAGTCGGCTGGCGTCTAGGGCCACCAGGGGACTGCAGGTGCCCCCTTGGCGATTGTAAGCCACGGTGGTGGAGTTGTCGGACAGTACCCTGACCGCCTTGCCTTGGATCAGGGGGAGAAACTCCTGAAGAGCCAAGCGAACCGCCCGAGTCACCAACCGAATGATGTGCCAGAGCGACTGAATTGGCGACCAGATCCCCTGGGTGGACTGGGAGAGACAGACCGCATCCCAGCCCGAAAGACTGGCATCCATGGTTACTATCGTCCACTGCGGAGCTTGGAGAGGCATTCCCTGGAGCAGATGAGGAAGCGAAAGCCACCACTGCAAGTCGGCGACTGTAGAGTCCAAGAACGGGAGGACTACGTGAAACTGTTCCAACACCGGCTGCCAGCGGGATAGCAAAGCCTTCTGTAACAGTCGCATATGAGCAAAGGCCCAGGGGACTAGGTCGATGGTGGAAGCCATGGATCCCAAGACCTGCAGGCAGTCCCAGGCCGTTGGGAGAGGCAACAAAATCAGATTCTGAATCTGGTCGATTAGCTTGAGAGCCTGCGCACGAGGCAAGAAGATCTTGCCCATTCGGGTGTCAAAGTGGTTCTCCCAGGAACTCTAACTCCTGGGAGGGCTAAAGGTTGCTCTTGGAGAAATTCACGATCCACCCGAGAGATGAGAGGAGGGCTAACCCGCGATCCAACGCTTGTCGGCAAAGAGTCGCCTGCTTGGCTCTGAAGAGCCAGTCGTCCCAGTAGGGGTGAACAAGAAAGCCTTCCTGGCGAAGGGCCGCCTTCACCACCACCAAGACCTTGGTAAAGGTACGAGGCGCGGTCGCTAGGCCAAAGGGGAGTGCCCGAAACAAAGTCCCGGTTCAGGATGTGGAAGCAAAGATACTTCTGGTAATTGCGGTGAATCAGAATATGGAAGTACGCCTCTGTCAGATCGAGCGAGGCGAGGAACTCTCCGGGGCGAACCACCGCAATGACCGTTCACAAGGTTTCCATGCGGAAAAGTGGGATCTTGAGGGCCTGGTTGACTCTTTTGAGGTCTAAGAGCGGGCGAAAGGATACGTCCACCTTGGGGACCATGAAGTAGATAGAATACTGGCTTGCGCCGAGCTCCTTCTCTGTAACCGGGACCACTGCTCCCAGACTCAGCAGCCTGGCGAGAGATTGCTCCACCGCCTCCCTCTTGGAACGCCTGCATGGGGAGAATAGAAAAAGATCCGGCAGGTCGCAGACAAGTACAAAGGCATACCCGTCTCTGATAGCGTCGAGGACCCACTGGTCCGACATGATTTTGACCCATTCCTTGAAAAAAAGGGAGAGGTGGCCACCTAGAAAGGGGACCGAGGAATGAGGCAACTGAACTTAATTGTGTGGTAGGCTTGGGGGTGGAGCGCACGGGCTGGCCCTCGTGAAAGGGCCGCCGCCCATGAAAAGGCTGTGACCAAGACTGAGACAGAGAAGAATAACCCCTCGAGGAGCCACCCCGTCCGCGTGGGGTATACCGTCTCTGACCCCGGAAACGAGGACGAGAGGGTGTGAAGGAGCGGGATGGTTTGAGACAGTCCTCCGGGAGCTCATGGACCTCAATTTCCCCTAAAGAATCCATAAGCTACTCAAGGTTCTCACCAAATAGCAGCTTACCTTTGAAAGGCAACGTGCCTAACCGGGCTTTGGAGGACGGGTTGGCCGACCAATTGTGTATCCAGAGGAGTCATCAGGCGAACACCGCCGAGGCCATCGCCTTCACCTGGACGCAGAGGAGGTTGTAGAGAGCAGCCGCCCCATAAGTGACGACGGCTTCCAGACGCACAGCCTGCTCCGCCTCTGCCGACGGGAGGTCTTGGGTGCAGAGTAACTGTTGAACCCACCTGAGACCTGCCCGCAGCATGAGACTGCTGCAGATAGATAGTCGCCCGGACCCCTAGAGCCAGGACTTCAAAGATGCGTTTCATGTGTGCCTCGAGCTTGCGGTCCTGTCCGTCCTTCAGTGCAGTCGATCCCTACACCGGGATCGTGGTGTGCTTGGTGACCGCAGAGACGGAGGAGTGCACGGAGGGATTTTTCAGGATTTCCAAATATTCCTCTGGGAGGGGGTAGAGTTAGTCCATGGCACGCCCCACCCGGAGTGCTGCCTCAGGAGCCTCCCATTCCCGCAGGAGCAAGAGCTTGTGCATGGGATGAAAAGGGGAAGCGCTCGGAGTCCTGAGTCCCTCTAGGACCAGGTCCATATCTTTAGGCAAAGAGGCTGTAAGGGTATCCGTGGGGGGCCCCTCCAACCCCAATTCCTGGGATCGTCTCCCTCCATAAGGGGAAGGTACCCACTTCATCCAGAATGGCGTCAGGATCCGGAAGTACTGGGTCCGCCAGGGGGTCAGGGAGGGGGGGCACCCTCAGGACCACCCACACCTTAAGTGACCCCTGGGGCTCCGCAGCCAGGCCACCAGTCAATGGCACGGAGCAGGGAATTTTTGCCGGGAGGGGAACCTTCCTCCTCCTCCTGCAGGCTGGCTAAGAGTTATGCAGGAGGAGAACAAATTCAGCTGAAACAATGGGTCCTGGATTTCCCGGGGGGGTGTCAGGGATCCCAGCCTGGGGGGCCGCAGGGCTCAAATTGGGGGGAGAATCAGAAAAAAAAAAAAATCAGCCCCCCAGCCCCAGGCAGCTCCGAAAACGGAGCCGCTGAAAAATCCAAGATGGCCACCGTTCCCGGGGTTTGCCGACCCGGGAACGGCCTGGCCATGCTCTGGGGACGCGATCCTCGGACTAAATTTGCCTATCCTGCCGAGGGGGGGCCTTCTCCACCCGGCAGGCAGGCAGAGCAAAGCCCCTCCCGCGAAATTCGCGAGGAGGGGAGTCCACAGGAGAGGCAGGCTGCCTGCTGCGGCATAGAGCCACTCTGAAGAAATAAAGCTGAGAGAGAGAGGAAAAAAAAAGCTGTGAGTGACAGCCTGCAGGCCCGGAGTGAAGCAGGGTGGAAACCTGCTGACTCCTGCCTCTCTGGCTGCCGGTTTGATCCCCTGAGGAACCCAAGGAAGAGAAAAGGGTTGTACTGCTGCAAAGAAAAGGGTAAAGTATAAACTTTAAACCTTTAATTAAATCTTTTATTATTAATATATTTTTTTTTCCAGAGACTGAGCACAGCAGCGGGGTCCGAAGCCCCTCAAGGCAGCCGGGGGGGGGGGACGGACACGAGAATTGGACCACCAGACTCGGTCCCCACACCAGGAAGCACCACGGACTCAGGCTATGCTCCGCACAAGGGACGAAGCCCCCCTGAGTCCGGCAACAGCCAGGAGACGGTACAGTCTCCTGAACAGAAAAAAAGGACTAACTACTGTGGGTTTTTTTTTTTCTTTTTTTTTGAAAAAAAAGAGTCAATCAAAAATAAGATAGAAGTACTTGTGTGATCCAAGAAAGAAGAAAAAGAAGAAAGAACGGCTATCTAGCCGAAATCAGGAGACCGAAGGGTGAGCTGATCCACCTGCTGGAGACAGACAAATACTGAGGGGTCACAGGATAGGCTCTGTCCTCATATAGGATATCCTTTCAGTTTTAGTCTGTCTCCACCTGCTGGAAAGGAGGTTCAACCCACAGTCTGGACTGATCCGGGTACGTACAGGGAATAGCATATTACACCCAAACCAACATGGTTTCCACAAGGGACACAGCACTGAGCCCCTCCTTTCATCTTTCGACTCAATAATCTGAGGTTTTGACTCTTAACAGACTACATTCTTATATTTCTTGACATTTCTGCAGCCTTTGATACTCTGGATCACAATATTCTTTGTTCAAATCTTCAAAATATTGGCATTAATGGTAAAGTGCTCCAATGGTTCAATTCTTTTCTGTCCCACAGACCACAATAATCAACCTTGGACACCATCACTCAAACTGATATTTCACAGATTCCAGAGTTCCTCAAGGTTCTGCCCTTTCTGCATCTTTATTTAATATATATCTGTTACCACTATGTCACCTCCTATCTGGCCTCAACCTAAATTTCAAAATTTACACCAACATACAATTTATTCTACCATATAAGGTCCTGGAACCACACCTTTTCATTAGCCTCTCTATATCTGAAAACAATAAATACATAGTTATCGCATAATTGTCTTACTCTGAACACTGCAAAAACTGAAATAATACATTTATCCACTATCCCAAATTCCTCCTGTGCCCCTCCCTCCAAACTTATTTTTGAAAACTGCTCCATTCCCATTCGATCACAAGCTCACAACTTAGGTGTCTATATTGACTAAATTATATGTCCATCAATATCTCTACAAAAACTTCATTTTATCAAATTAATCTACTGAAAAAACTCAAACCCCTCCTCTTCCCAAACGATTTCCATTCCGTACTTCAAGCTCTTGTTTTGACTGGTCTAGATTACTTTAACTCCCTCTTATCTGGGCCTTCCAGATTACATCCTACAATTTCTTCAATTGATTCAAAACTGTGCTGCTAGACTACTAACTAATACCCCTCGCAAAGAACACATCACCACAGTCCTGAACCAGTTACTCTGGCCACCCGTTCACCAATTTATTCAATAGAAAACCCTAATGATAGTCCACAACCTATTACATAATATGCAGCATCTGGCTATGTTCATCTTTGTGTTTCTACCAACCTCCACGTAACCTACGCTCAGCAGATAAAAATTATTTACAACTTCCAACCATAAAAACTGCTAGACTAGACCTCACCCGCAAACATACCTTTTCTGTAGCAGGCCCGATTCTTTAGAACTCATTACCTATTTTATTCACCAATTCATCTCAAAAAACGAATTTTAAAAAGCTGTAAAAGCTTATGTATTTTCACTTGCCTTCCTTGACTCCAAAACATCAATCTCAAGAAGACAAACGTATCCTCCTCCCTCTTGTCCTCCCAATGTTTATTGTTTGTGCTTTTACTTACTATGTTTTATTGTATGCTTTGCTTATTTTAGTTCTATTTCCACTGATTATGTATGTATTTTAACTGTAAACCGCTTAGATCTGCATTTTGCCTGTATAGGCGGTACAGAAAAACTTCAAAATAAGAGTTCATTTAAACCTTCAGTTGCTATGCACCTCTCTTCGGGAAAAGAAAAATCCAAAATTATTCCCTTTTGCTATTTACATAAAGTGGTAGAACTAGCACAGTGGCTAGGGCTGATGTCTTGACAACTGGCATAACCATTCACAAGTTTTAAATTTACGTTAATCCCACCCTTTTGTGTATATGCTATCATGTATCCATTATATCGCACACTTAAAATCTTAAACAATACATTGAAATACTGCTTCCAGGGACTAAAAACTGCTTGCATTTGGCAGTGTGCATTGTTACCGTGATCAATCACCGTGTGCCAACAAACACAAAGGCACTTAAGGCAAGCACAAGAGAGGCTGCTGTTAGGATGAAAGTTTGGATTCTTTTATTTCAGCTCTATAGTGCACTGGATTTCTTTATGAAACCACTTAGCACTCACATTTGACTCCCAAATCATTCCTGCATTTTCAATTTATGAGGATCCAATGAAGGAAAAACACCTGCCAAGTACAGACTCCCGCTGAATCCAGCCAGAGAAGGCAGCAGGGATGGGGAAAAGAAGTGAAATAAGGGAAACAATAGCAGCAGTCCATGTTACTGCAGTTTTAAGAGCAAAGGTCCTCAGGAATAAAACAGATCAACATTCAAAGTTTACCTTCATTGAAAATAGACAAATTTGGATGTTCCAGCATAACTATTTTCATTTATTAACTGCTGCCACTAAAGGCTGCTAACCTTTGCCTCATCTTCATTTAGCAACAAGAAAAAGGCACATTCACATGAATCCATACTGATGGAAAGAGCCATCAGTGCACTTCTAGAAACAAGAGCCACTGCAATAAACCAGTGTAGAGACTCCTAGGTCTCCAGTAGATTCGGGAAACTGCTTGACACTTTTTTCGTTTGTGAGGAAGTTTTCAACCCTTCTTTATAAACATAAAAACTTGCTTCTTCCAGTACCAGTTCTTTCCCCAAGAGAGGTCCACTTGAGGAGTTCAAAGTGACAGACGAGGCAAGATCTTTGGAGACCTATCATTGGCTGGGATTTTGAAGATAACTCTCGTGGACCTCAGATACATTTTTTTCTCATATCTAGAATTTCCCTGCCCAACTGGGAAACTTACATTTTCACTCATGAGGGGTAAGCCTCAGAAGCCTGTACCAGGGACATATAAATAGAGAGAAGGAAGAGGAATCCGAAATGTGAAGAAACCAATTTGAACACAGATGCGATTTGGAACAGCTTTACTCAAAGTAACTGGACTTTATTTAATTTGAAGAAATCACAGTAAACTGATTTTAACACACTTAAAATCTGTCTGTGATAGTGATGCAGGGACCCGTCTGATCCCTGCATCACTATCATAGCAAGAGGTTTAGTAACATTCACGAGAAGGAGATTCCACTTACAGGCCTGGGCTCTAAATGACATTCTTCCTCCCAGTAGAGAGAACCCACCCCAGGGCAACAGGGACTGGTGACAGTGAACGACGTGGAGTTAGCCAGGGATTGTATTATATATTTTTTTTATGGTTCTATCCACATTTAGCATATACACTGAATTGGGTTACACAGCTCCACTGTGAAAGAACTGCTTGAATTTCATCTCACTTCTCACAGGGACACATTTATTATGGCTTTAAAGGGAAATAGAGGAAAGATAGTGTCAGGTTGCTTAAAGTAAATGTGGAAAGGTTATTATTAGGAGATTCTCTTTGCTAGTGTAAAGATGTTGCTTACCCAGGGGTCACTGGAGTTTAGTGCACTTTTAAATCTTCTCACGCATCCATCCTGTAATGACTGGACACCTATCACTTCTGCACTCGCAGACCAAAGGAAGAGGACAATGGCAGTAAGCATGCTCACTTCATCCAAAGTGGGTTTGGTGTCCTCTGATTAAGAAAAAAAATGTAGATTGATTTTTTAACCAACTATTAACAGTAAGTAGTACAGATTCAATGACAGAATACTGACTGGATAGATTTAGGTGGATATTCAGCAGCACTTTTCACCAGACAAGTGCAGCTGAATAAACAGATAAAGATAACCAAGTGATGCTACCTAATTATGTTTAGCCACCCTGGAGCTGCTGAACATTGATTTCTCTTTCTCGCTCTCTATATATATATATGAATATTATACATACATTAGAGATCTGTTGTCTATGAGTTTTCTCTATGTAGTTGTAGATAATAGTGGGCTGGAACAGAATTTTTGTTTTCCTTAAGAGAAAAAAACACTAAGAACTTGATTTATTAAGGAGTTTCTATTCTGAGCCTATTAGAAAAACCTCTGATAAATCCTATAATAAAAATAAAATAATACCTCTGGATATTAGGCATAAAGGATCCTCAGTATCTTGGGGTAATATCACTCTAATGTTCCTTGTCCTTAGGCATGCTCTGTAGTCAAGATCTCAGAGTATTATTAACCTCTATTAAAAACAATTGATTTCTAAAATTCAGTTATTCATGTGACACTCTAGCATGCCTGAGTTTTGCCCTGAGCTATGATGCCTTATTTTGGGCGGTGATACTCAGCTACCCTTTACTTGTCTTGTTCATGGCTGTAACTGTAATTGTGCATCGATATACCTAAATACTGCTTGTAGGACAACAGTGGTACACCTCAGTGGGGGGAGGGGGAGGGGGGGGGAACTTAGGGTTAAAAACCTATCATGGCGACGTGTTCTTGATAATGTTATTGCCTTTCACTTTTCATAATTGTTTTTGTACATGTTCTGTTTACTTATGCTAGTGGAATCTTGTATAGGCTGTGGATACGTGGCCAATAAAAAGTTATAAATTAAAAAAAATATGTTTTGTGTGCACTGCTAGTCTTACCTGGCTCGGAGTACTCCAAGATGGATGCCAAAGTACTACGGATAAGACTCGTCCACTGTTTGTGTGTTTTATCAGTCTTGGCCAATGAAGACGTTACAATAGTTTTTATCCCCTGCAGACTAGCACTGACTGGTGATGGGATTTGATTGTCCACTGACTTTATTGCAGTCTCTTTCAATATTCTTGTGATCAGGTAAAGGATTGTGGGTAATACAGTCATACACCCTGGAACAAAAGTATAACATACCTTTTGAGGGCTAATTCTAAAATATCTACTGTAGATAATGAAGTCTTACTAGTGTATGGGTTTACAAGATAAATATTTTTAAGTGAATACATTAACGACATATCACTCCAAGGATTCTTATGACATTATGTAATAAAACCTCCTGCTAATCACAGAGAGGATCTTGGCAATATCTTCTGAATGTATAACAATTAAGGACACCTTTACAGTTGTACAGACCAGCTTCATTCTTTACTCTCACACCAATTCTGATCCTCTGAAACCAAGGAAAGCTTGCACTTACTGACCAATATGCTCCCAACATCCTTAGGCTGTCTCACCACTCTGCTGGACCAAGCACACAAGCAGCTGGAATGCTGGACACATGGCACAGATGCACAATATGTCACACATCCAGGAAGCAGCAAGAAAGCACACATGCCACATGTACAAGATGTGGCATTTAAGGAAATAAAATGGGTGGCTGTGATAGCACTGGAGTGAGCAATGAAAGCTGTGGTGGTGTGTCTATGAACTTGCAAGTCTCGCCAGGACCATACCCATCCCAATGAATTCAGGTAGGAGAGGACCCAGAAGGCAAGAGCAAGCACAAAAATGACCTGCAGGAGCTGCAGGTATGTTTCCAAAATGAAACAGGGCGGCAAAAGGAGCAGTCTACATTTCAACTCCTGGCAGCAGAGTCCTAGCTGAGCTACAATGTGAGAGCAGTGCTGCTGAAAATTGAGTCTACCTTGTTGAGAGATCGTACGGCTGAAATGCCACCATGCTGGGGATGGAATGGGGTGGGGATCAGGGAGGAGTTGGGGAGGCCTTTTTTAAGTGTTCATTTTGACCGGCAAGTCCAAGAGCTTTTATTAATACTGCTGAGCAAACAAAAATAGGTGCCAGTGATGAAATTCTCTGGCTCCACTTTGCATTTTCTTTCAAAAACCAAAAGGACCTAACAGAAGACATTTATGAGCATAAATGCACTGAATGTTGCATAATCCTTCTTTTCTTTCTCATTGGTTGGATGTAAAGGAATAACATTGTCAGTACTTCTGGAACAACTTGGCTGCAGAAGCTGCTGGTATAAAGGAGACCATCCATATATATATTCTATGAAAGTCAGTCTAGAAGTGGAGCCCTACTCGGTGTGTGTATATCTCTCTATATCTCTCTATATCTCTCTATATCTCTCTATATCTCTATCTATATATCTATATATCTATATATCTATATATCTATATATCTATATCTCTATATCTATCTCTATATCTATCTCTATATCTATCTCTATCTCTATCTCTATATCTATATATATATATATATACACACACCGAGTAGGGCTCCACTTCTAGACTGACTTTCATAGAATAGGCCAGTAGTTAGACAGGAGTCAATTTAAAGATGTGCACAGTTCTCAAATTTTAGGCTCCTAAAATTTATGAAACTTTTCATCTTAATTTAGAGACCTACATTTTCAGTTGAAAATTAGTTAAATTTAGGTAATTAAAGCTTAGGCCTGCAATTTATTTTCATAGATTTAGGTCTCTAACAGGGTCATTTTTCAAAATGCGATGGGCCATTATCGTGTACAATAACACCCTAACACACACGATAACGACCACATCGTGACTATAAAATTTAGATGAGGGAAAGGGAAGGGGTTTGAGCGGGGTTTAAAAAATGTTGGCCTGGTTGCACTCTGGGCGATAACGTTTTATACATTATCGCTGGCAATAGCAGCAGAAATAACTACACCTTTTGCAGGAGCGCTATGGGGGCAATAGTGTGCACTGTGGCTGCAACCGTGGCGGGCGAAAACGGAATGAAAAATCTAGGCCTAAGTTAGGTTCCTAGTGTTGAAAATCTGTACTAAGTACCTTGCGGCCCTAATTTTACTCCACAGCCACCTACATTTTAGGCAACTAGGATCCTAAATTTAGATGCTTAACCCTAGTCAAATTTAAAATTGGAAAATGTAGGCTCTTACCTTCCTCAGCTAGGCACATAAACTCTCTGAAAATTGCCTTCATACACTCACACCCTATATAACAGGGGTAAGGTCTGGTATCCTGTACCTAGGATGCCATTCTGTTACAGGCAATGGCACTCAGAGATTTGCCCCACTGTCCATCACTCGGTCTTCAAAGTGCCACTAGTACCATCTAGTGTAAGCATGGTAACAATAATCGGAGAACACCTATTACTGATAAGCAATTTTATTTTCTTTGACAATAAGTAGATGAGCCACACAGATGGGACTCTCTACCTAAAAGTTATTTTCAAATAAGGATGAAAGACAATTGCCAAAGAGCAAGTGGTTGGTTTCTGTGGAGAAAACTCCATACATGTGTGTGTGCATGTGTCTAAATCTATTTCCTTTCACAGTTAGGCCAATACTGAAAGCTGAATGTCTATGTAAGTTAGACAGATAAGACTTACCCAGCTAACTTACAATGGATATTCAGCAACATAGCTATGCTACTGAATATCCCTGTCAAAATTGCTACTTAGCCGGGTAAGTGTTATCCAGCTAAGTTAAGACCTATTTAAATAGGACTAACTTATCTGGTTAACTTAACTGGATAAGTACAAATATTGCTACTAAACTGGCTAAGTTAACCAGGTAAGTGGTGCTGCTCCGATTTGCCCACCCATAACTTATCCGGCTATCTATTTAGCCAGATATTGAGTGACTGCCACTTATAAGTCCTGCTTATCTGGATAAGCAGTCCTTACCCCTGGTATACAGGGCATAGTGTATGGAGTCAATTTTCAAAGAGTTTAGGTGCCTAGTTTAGGTAGAT
Source organism: Rhinatrema bivittatum (assembly GCF_901001135.1). NCBI lineage: Eukaryota > Metazoa > Chordata > Amphibia > Gymnophiona > Rhinatrematidae > Rhinatrema > Rhinatrema bivittatum. Next base: position 249,141,391 of record NC_042617.1, on the reverse strand, counting down.
ATGCTAAAGTTTCCCCTTTGAATGTAGCGTTTAAATATCAACTCCAGTATCTTCTCACCTGTGTACATTTTCACATTCTGCTGTATAAAAAATACAAATCTAAATGATCTACTCTACAATTTCATCAGGAAAGAACAATTAAAGAACTATTCCAAAATTAAGAAAAACAAGTTTTGATTGTATAAGTCTTCACACTCCTTAGCTCAATACTTGGTGGAAGCCTCTTTTGCAGCAATTGAAGCCATGTGCCATTTAGGATAAGCGTCTATTAACTTTGCGCAGCGACATAATGCAGTTTTTGCTCATTCTTCTTGGCAGAATAATTCAAACTCTTTCAAGTTGGTGAGGATCATCTGTGAACTGTTGTCTTCAAGTCTTGCCACAGATTTTCTTTTATTTAATCTTTATTCTGGTTTTACAATATAAAAATGCATACTCAATTCTGAGAAAGAAACTGATGAGGGGCTATGAATCAAAAATTAATGAGGAAAAAAAATTAAACATCAAGAGTAATCCATCATTAATTAGACCACAAGAGGGGGAGAAAATAAAAGAAAATATTTAAATAAGAAAAAACAACAAGAATACAAAAATACAGTCAAGCTTGGATTCAGAGACATCCTATGGTCCCAACTTCCCTAAGAGGAGTCTTATTATGAATAAACTCCATTAACTGCAAGTTCTGAGAACACATATTTGATACCATCTAACTGAACAGAAAATTTTTCTTCCACAGTTTCCTTGTAAAACGCTCCCAAAGCAAGGACTGTAATATTGAAGACGACTTTTTTGTTGTTGTTGTTGCCTTTCCTTAGCAACATCAGGAAAAACTTCTATTTTTTGATCTAGAAACATCTTATCTTTTAAATGAAAAGTAGCTTTAGAGTCCATTGCTTGTCTGGCTCCAGCACAAAACTAACTGATAAAGTAGCCCTCTCCTTCATATCTTTTTGTGTCTATTTTAAGAAACCTGAAAGATTTAAATTAGATGCTTCATGAGGTCCCCCCTGAAGGCTCACCACAGATTTTCTATTGGATTCAGGTCTGGGCTTTGACTGGGTCATTTGAGGATATTCACTTTCTTTTTAATGTTGCTTTTGACTCTGAAAGGTGATTCTTCTTCCCAGGTCCATTTCTATGGCATACTAGAACAGGTTTTCTTCCAGGATCACCCTGTACTTTGCACCATCCATCTTTCCCTTAATCTTCACAAGCCTCCCTTTCCCTGTTGCTACAAAGCATCCATCACAACAATGCCACCACCTTGCTTACTGTAAAGAAGGCATTAGCAGGGTGATGTGCTGTGTTTAAAGCCAAACATATCACTTAGTACCAAGGCCAAAAAGTTCCAGTTTGGTTTCATCAGCCCACAAAACTTTCTCCCACATGGGTGCAGTGGCCCCTAAGTGTTCCTTTGCAATACTACGTGGCATAACATACAGCTTTTCTTTAGCAGTAGCTTCCTTTTTCCAAATAAGCTATGTTTGTGGAGACATCATTAACAGTCAAACATTTTCCACAGTCTTAACCAAGACCTCTGTAGTTTTATTTTTTTTTTTAAGTAATTTTAGGCCTTCCAGTGATCTTCCACAGCAGATTCCTTAACCAACAGTTACTGACTTTGGAGAATCAACTTGTTTGCAGCATTGTCTTGGTGGTGCCAAACTGTTTCCAATGATGGAACTGACAGTGCCCCATGGGATATTCAAACACGCTGAAATTTTCTTGTAACCTTCCCTCAGTGTATACCTTTCAATAACATTATCTCAGAGTTCTTTTGTCATCATCTTGTTCAGCATGTTTTGACCTTTGCTTTAAATTCACTTCTTACAACAGAAACAGTTTGATTCTTCATACAGTAGTATTTGAATTAGCTTAATTTACTGTGATTGGACTCAGGTGGGCTCTAATATATGGGACTTGTTAAGGCAATTTTTTTAACTGGAGGTAATTTGATTTTTCTATGATAAAAGGTGTGAAGACATACTATCAAGACTTTTATTCTTAAATACTTTTGGGATACTTCTATAATTGTTCTTTCATGGTGAAAGTGTAGAGTATATTGAATAGATCAGTATAAAACTCCTATATTAATGCATTTTGATTTTTATCTTTTACATGGCAGAATGTGAAATTTACAAAGGTGTGAAGACTTTACACATATACACAGACACATATATATGCACATACACCTTTTTTTTTCATTTTTCAAACAAGGACAACATAACAAGGAAAAACTAAAAATCATAAAAATGGATCTTAGGAGGAAGGAAATTGGGTTACATTTCACAAACCCAGCATCCTGATGGGAGGATATATTGACATAATAGTGACTAGTAAATGTATGGAACTCCATGTTGCAACCTTCTAAAATTTCCTCAGTGGGGAATGACCTTAGATTGGAAGCCAAAGTTGACATGGTTGTTCACTAACATCAGATTTGCCTCAGCATAACAATGGGAGATACAGTTTGCTACCAATTAGATAGGGTGATCTATTATTATTATTACACGGACTTATAGTCTGCCATCTTACCATTAAACTGTTCATGTCAGATAACCTAGGCAATAAATTAAAATCAACTAATATAATTAGAGGGACTTTCAGCTTATTGGGATCAAAGAAACAAAAAATGGCAACTATTGGACTTTCTGTAGACTTTAGTACATTCTAGATAGAAGGCAACAACACGTCCACATGTTTTTTCTTTAGGTACACAATTTCTTGTTAAATTCCCTTGCCGATGTCTGGTGAAATATGCTGGAAACAGCTATGTGTTTATAACATGTTGCATTTGGAAATGTTCTTGCAAATAATGTACCATCAGAGTTTAAACTTTTTCTAGAGACCAGATCTGGCTCCTGATCGTTTTCTACTGTGTTTGATAGGGAATTAGAAACATCTATAATCTCAAACTGAATTAGATTTCAGTAGTTTACTATTTTTTGTCAATGCTTTCTTCTTTATATATTTGCTACATTATCCATTTCGTTCCCTTCATTGAGAACTTTCAAAAGGAAGCATGTATTGAAGTATTGCTTGTTTTTATTCTCTCTCTTGAAATTTTCTCAAGTGAAGGTTTTTTTTTAAATTTCAGATAAAGAGACGGTTACTTGGATTTTGTTTTGAAATTATAATTAAAAAAAAGAAGACAACTGTTCTCTTACTATCCAGTGAAGAAAGTATAACCTTACCCTTATGGGTATGCAGCTTAAGGAAGAATGTTGGAAGGATGACTGATTAAGGTGGAAATCCAACACTACTTTAGGCAGAAGATTGGGATGGATGAGGAATGATGAATTTGGCAAATGGTGGCTTGGTGCTCACTGCCTTCACCTGCCGAAATTACTGTTGCTGAAAAAGCAACTTCCAGGTCAGGTACTGGACTTACAAAAGCTCTCTTCAAGCTTGGAGGCTTAAAGGGAGTTTTATTTATCTAGATTATAACAATGATGCTAATGGACTTTTAAGAACAATGAGGCAATTGAAATCTTTCTTGAGTTTCCAAGCACTAAAATCAGTGGTCTATGCCCTAGTAATAGCAGTAATAGACTGCTGTAATATCTACTGGGGCTTCCAAATAACTTGATTCAGAAACTCCAGGTAGTGCAAAACATGGCCGCAAGAATTGTCATGGGTTGATCTAGATGGGAATCAGCTGTGCCTTTCCTCTCAAGGTGACATTGGTTACCTGTGAGATTGTAAATGTAAATTTTTGGTCTTGCTTTTAACATCTTGCAGGGATTAGGTCCTCTGCATGTGTCTCATATGATATGTTGGACGAGTGGTACACCTTGTGGCTGAAGTCATCCATCGATTTATGGTCTTTGCCAGGTGGTGAATTGGCATGAAGTTTTGATCTTTTGGCTTGTAATAGTGCAGATTCCACTACTATCGAGTTGTGGGGTAATTGTGTGGATTTGTACATTGTGGAGTTCCGCATCTGGTACTTTAAGTCCATCTTCCTGGATGCAGCTATGGTGGTAAAAGGTTTCTCCCACATTTTATTAAGAACTTCATCCAGTACAGGATGTGGTGGCAAAGCTGTGGGCTCTGGAAGCATTTCAAATATTTTCAGTATGCCAAGAACCTCTGAGCAAGGGTCGGGTACCTTTCCCGTTTCAATATTTAATAGCCTACTTTCTTGATGAACTTTGCGTAGGACAAGTCTTCAGGAGGGGAATAAGGTTCCGGGAGACCCTCAGGAGGATCTGATGGGAATCCAGTGGATGAGGACGGCGACGATGAAGACCATTGTGAATCCAGAGAACCTGGCCGATCTGGAATTGGAGACGGTACCACCGGTTGAGTTGGAAGTAGAGAACTTGGTACGGCAGGTGGCGAAAGTGGAGAAGGTGGAACTAGAGGTTGAGGATGTGCAGCCTCCAGATCCTGGAAAAAAGTATTCAATGCTAGTGTAATTTGCAACATCGCTTTTGAAGCGAGGTGATGTTGTGAAAGCGCTGGAGGTGGAGTTGGTGGTGGAGGCAGTGCTCCTAGAAGCAAGTCTTGAAGAGGCCGGCACGGTGTTGGAACATTAAGTGAATGAGGTCTATTAAGTGAAGACCAATCAGACTGAGAACCTTCGGTACTTGAAGAGTCATGGTCCGAGGAAAGTTCCACATCTATTTCAGAGTCTGTCTGTGGAGTTTTAGATGACTCCAAATTTTTGTTTTTTGCGCCTTTTTAACATGTTTTTGGGCATGTAGTGAAGACTGTGACTTGGCGAGTGTTGGAGTTTTAGGTTGAGTCGAGAGTTTCACATGTTTTGCGTCACTATGTTTAGATGTGTCTTGCACTAAGTGTGCGGCATGCTTTGATGTGTCACATTTTGAGTCAATCTCTTTTGGTGCACCGTGTTGTGATGCTCCATGTGGTGACACGGCTTGACCTAATGCCCAGTGCCTCGGTGTGCCGTGATCTGATACACCGTGTTTTGGTGTGTTGTGTCCAGATGTGCCGTGTGCCAATGCACCGTGCTTCGAATGCTTTGGCCGTTTAGATTTTCCATGCTCCGAGCGCTGTGGTGTCGAGGAGCGAGAGCAAACGGGCACAGAGCCCTGTGACCCAAACAGCGCATGATGGGTATTCTGCTTGAGGGGAGTCGAGGCCTGAACATCCTTAAGCGGCCCTGGTGGTAGTACCGACCTGGCCGAGGCATCTTCCAGCAACGCTGATCTCTTGGCTGGCTTCTTCTTTGGTCTCTTCCCCGGTCCTGGCGAAGAGTGAGGTGATTTTAAAAGCGCGTTTTTTTCAGCGCATTGTCTTTGGGCCCAGGGCGACATACGACCACAGTCTCGACATGAGGCTTGGTCGTGCTCTGGGCCCAGGCAAATATAGCAGCAATTATGTCCATCAGTGATGGACATAATTGCTGCTATATTGGCAGTATTTAAAGCCAGATGGCTTAGGAACCATCACTGTCAAGAAAAAGAGGAAAAAATGGAAAAATTGAAAAAAATTCTCTTCAGAGACGAGGAGAAAAACCCCACGTGCAGTCCTGCTCGCGGAAAAAAAGAGACTGAGGTAAAAAGGCAATCGCGCGGGAAGCTCACCGTGCAGCCATACAGAGTTCAAAACTCTGTACTAACTGAGAAAACGCCGCCTACTGACTGGTCACGACGTGCTCCCAGACAGCATGGCTAATTCAGCCCTGCTATCGACGGGAAAAGCATGTTTTCTGTACATAAAAATACTTCAAAAAAAAAAAAAAAAGGAAAGTAATGCATAAATTGCTCCAAATATATATATTTATACATATATTTTTTCTTTTGATATATATATACATACATACATAGATACATACACACACACACACCAACCCTTTAGGTTATAAGTTATCCTCTCAAACACTCCTTAGAAATTAATTTACAATACTATAAACCTTGTACCCAAACTACAAAAGGCTTTATTTTAATCTATTCTATTACCTGTTTTGCATCAACATTTTTGTATATATTTTTATAGAACATCTAAAAGCAAGAAATTCCACAGTTTTTTCTGCTTTTCTGTGTGATATTAAGTCGGAGGTCCCGAAAGTTAAAAATAAATAAATAAATAAATTTTGAAATCGGCCTGCAGCTTGCGGGTTGAAACCCAGATGATCAATTTTGCTGGCATCCTGTTTCCGAACCCGTGGCTGTCAGCGGGTTTGAGAACAGACGCCGGCAAAATTGAGCGTCTGCTGTCAAACCCACTGACAGCCACCACTTCTGTCCAAAAGGAGGCGCTAGGGATGCACCTCTCCCGCGACTTTTACTATATCGGCCCGTATGTTACTATTTAACAACCTGTTTAATAAGGCCTTTGATGTGCTCAATTATTGAAGTCGAACAGTTATAATTATATAAGATGCAAAGGACATAATAAAGTGTTAAATTCTAAAGGCACTTATTATAATAGTGGTTCTCAACCTAGCCCAAAAAGCATCACAGTCATCTATTTTCAGACTATCCATAATGAATATGCATAAAATATTTGCACACATTGAAATCAACTTTCAAACCTATCCATGGTACAGCATTTGCACATGACAATGGATAAACAGAATTAATGCTAGAATTTAATTAACTGTTCCATGGGTACTGCACTATTTATAAAATACTGCATATTTCTGCTTTGAAAGTGTGTGTATATTTGCAATGCAAGAAAATGCAGTCTCTCTACATTTTATAAACATAGGCATGTATACTTCATGTACAAAATAATTGCATCAATGAGCGAACACCTAGAATTAAATGAGGCAGGTATTTTGTAAAGTATGCACATATAGGGGTAGAATTTAAAAGAATGTGCGCACGCGTCCATGTGCACGAACCACCCGGCGCGCAAACATGGAAGCCCGATTTTATAACATGCACGTGCAGGTGTGCGCATGCTATAAAATCAGGGGTGGGTGCACGCAAGGGGGTGCACATTAATGCAACTTGCATGCGCCGATGCCCACGGCCTTCCCCAGGTCCCTCCCAGGCCACTCCAATTTAGGAGCGGCCTGGGAGGGAACTTCCCTATCCCCCTAACCAGACTTTCCTACCCCTTCCCCTAACCTTCCTGCCCCCTAGCCCTATCCTAACCCCCCCAAACCCTTGTCCTACCTTTTGCACCTGCCTCGAGGCAGGCGCAAGTAGTACGTGCCGACACGCGATCCCCCGGCACAGCAGCAAATGGACGCTGTGCCGGGGGCCTCTAGCCCCGCCCCTTTAAAAAACCCCGGCACTTACAAGCCTCCCGGGGTTTACGTGTGTGACCGGGCCTTTGAAAATGGGCCCGGCGCACATAAGGCCTGGGTTTAAGCGCATAAATCTTTTAAAATCCGGGCCATATTGTTTTGAAAATACAGTTCATATTTGCGCATGTACGTGGAATCACCAATTTTCTGATATCTCCACTAGTCCACCCAGTCCTCTTTCAGTTTAATCACTTCACTCTGAACCTCAAACAGTCCACCCAGACCTCCTATCCAAAAACTACACACAACAGACAAGTCTGATTTCACTTGTGCAAATCAATTAGCAGGTGTAAAATTGTACTAAAAATTGGTAATATATGTGTGTATACCTTTTACAAAATAGCAACCACATGTACTTCTGAACCATAGAACACCCTCTACACCACCCCTTCTCCCCCCAGTAAAATGTGTGTGAGAAGCCAAAAATATGCATGTATGTTTACAAAACAGCATATATGCGTGCATCGACTATTAAAAATGTACTCCACTGACTCTTAGAAGCAGGTTAATATTAGTAAACACCTCTTACATATATTCATTATGGTAGCCTCAGAGTGCTCCTGAAGACTAAGTTGAAGACTGCGCATCGCATGGACTACTGTGAACATACCCATTTGCTGTTGAACCTTGCAGCTGCTGTTGCTTAGCCTGGTTTTTTTTTGTTGTTTTTTTTTTAAAACTAATCTACCAAAAAACATACCTAGGATACTTATCCAATTAAATATTACCTTCTGGGGCACAAAGAGATGGAAGGTCAGACAGGATGCTAACTGTTGCTGCCACAAGTCGGGCACTCTCCTCTGACAGCTGCTGTAGTTTGCTGGGTGCATGACTCGGCGAGTCTGCCACCTTAGCACTGAGCTGAGGCAAGTGCCGCACTAAGATGAACATCAACAACTCCATAGCTGCAAAGACCAAGGATTTTCCAGGAACAAGAGCACCTTGGTCATTCCCTTCACCTAGTGCTGCACCAGTTTCTTTTTCTTTTCTGTCATCTTCATCTGTAACAAATAGTTCAAACAGAAAAAAAAAATTAAAAGGAGTACAAAGAAAGTTAAGACACCAACTGTGTATGCTACAGTTCTAAAAGACAAAGTAGAGGCGAGCAAGAAAAGGGTTACTAAAATTGTGCAGTCTCTGCACTGAAAGCTCCATTAAAATAAGACTTAAGGACCTTAATATGTATAACTTACATTTAGCCTTCTCTCATATCTGCTGTATTAGAGATAGCAGAGTTGCTTATCTGAAACAGGTGTTCTCCCAGGACAGCAGGATGTTAGTCCTCACATGTGGGTGACATCATCAGATGGAGCCCTGTCACAGAATAATTTTGTCAAAGTTTCTAGAACTTTGACTGGCACACTGAGCATGCCCAGCATGCCATTAACCCTGTGGACACATGGGGTCCTCCTTCAGTCTCGTTTGTAGCAAAATGTACGAGTGAAAAATAAAATAAGAAAACGCTATCGAACCCAACTCCACGGGGTGGCAGGCAGGTTTCATGAGGACCAACATCCTGCTATCCTGGGAGAACACCTGTTACAGGTAAGCAACTCTGCTTTCTCCCAAGACAAGCAGGATGGTAGTCCTCACATGTGGGTGAATAGCAAGCTACAGGCTGACTCATATGAAGCAGGCCAAGCAGCAGATAACATGTGCAACAGGCACAACAACTGGGGTGCTGCTGGCAACTATGAGGCAGCCTGAAATTCACAGCGGGTTGAGGTAGGACGAGTTGGGTTTTTACACTGGGAATAACTTCCGTAGGACAAACTGGTCAAAGATGTAGTCTTGTCTGCCAGTCTTGTCAAGACCATAGTGGGCCTCGAAGGTGTGGCTAGAACTCCACGTCACAGCCCTGCAGATGTCGGCAATCGGTACTGAACGATAGTGTGCTACTGACGTTGCCATAGCCCTGACTGAGTGTGCCTTCACTCGTCCTTGAACTGGAAGGTCCGCTTGCTGGTAGCAGAATGCAATGCAGTTTGCTAACCAGTTGAAGAGAGTCTGTTTGCCCACCACAGCTCCAAGTTTGTTTTTGTCAAAAGAAACAAAGAGCTGGGTGGACTTCCTGTGGACTGCAGTGCGGTCTAAGTAAAATGCAAGCGCACACTTATAGTCCAAGGTATACAGAGCTCACTCACTCGGTTGAGTGTGAGGCCTTGGAAAGAAAATGGGCAAGACAATAGACTGATTTAAGTGGAAATCTGTTACCATCTTAGGAAGGAATTTAGGGTGAGTGCGGAGAACCACCCTGTCATGGAGGAACCTTGTGTAGGGTGAGTAGGTCACAAGGGCCTGTAACTCACTGACCCTGCGATCAGATGTTATGGCTGCCAGGAAAATGACTTTCCATGTAAGATATGAGGTCGCAGGAATGTAGAGGCTGAAAGGGAGGATGCATGAGCCGTGCAAGAACTACATTGAGGTCCCATGCCACGACCAGTGGTCGTAGAGGGGGCTTAAGCTGTATCAAGTGTCTCATGAAGTAACCCACAAGGGGTTGAGCCGTTATCGGGACATCCCCTATTCCTTGATGGTATGCAGAGATGGCACTGAGGATATCCTTATGGAGGATATCTAGAGACCAGATTCCGAGATGTGCCAGAGATAGTCTAAGAGTTTCGGTGTGGGGCAAAAAAAGGGATCAAAGCCTTTCTGTGTGCACCAAAGGTAAACCTCTTCCACTTAGAGCGGGAAGACTTCCGCATGGAAGGCTTTTGTCAAGCTACGAAGACTTGAGAGACGCTACTAGAAAGATTGAGGGGTTTGTAATATCAACCTTTCAACATCCAGGCCATCAGAGACAGGGTCTGGAGGTTTGAGTGGCGTAAATTGCCGTGATTCTGTGTTATGAGGTTGGGCGCAGTGCCCAGGTGAATGGGCTCCTGGACAGATAGGTCGAGAAGTATGGGAAACCAGACTTGGCGTGGCCAATATGGGGCTATGAGTATCATTGAGCCTTGGTTCTGTTGTAGCTTCACGAGAGTCTTGCTGATTAGCGGAATCAGAGGGTAAGCATATAGCAGGTCTAGGCATCCATGGTTGGTGCTCTTTGGTTCCTATGTAGGGAGCAGAAGCGTTCCACTTTGCGGCTCTGTTCGGACGCAAAGAGGTCGATGGTCGGCTGACTCCACCGGTGGAAGATTCTGCTCGCAACAGAGGGATCCAGAGACCACTCGTGGGGCTGGAAACTTCGGCTGAGGTGGTCCACTACTGCATTCTGTGTGCCTGCCAGATAAGTGGCTCGCAGTAGTATTGAGTGCGATAGGGCCCAGGCCCAAATCTGCACCGCCTCTTTGTAGAGGTTCTTGGATTCCTATGTGAAGGTAAGCTTCCGTCAAGTCCAAAGCAGCCAAAAACTCGCCTTTGTGGACTGCCGCAATGACCGACCTCAACGTCTCCATTCGAAACCGAGGTACCCGCAATGCCCTGTTGACTTGTTTGAGGTCCAAAATCGGCCAAAAGGATCCTTCCTTTTTGGGCACCACGAAATAAATAGAGTAGCATCCGGTCCGGCATTCTGACCGGGGAACTGAAACAATGGCTCCTACAGCCCTCAACCGAGAAGGTCTGAAGAACCACTTGCTGCTTCTGGGGCGGTCTGCAAGGAGACACTAGAAAGAGATCCCGAAGGGGACGAGCAAAATCCAAAACATAACAGCGACTTATAATATCTAGAACCCACTGGTCTGAGGTAATTTTGACTCATTCCTCACGAAACTGGAATAGCCGGCCCCCGATCTTCGGTATGGAAGAATGGGCCGGCACCCCTTCATTGGGTTGGTTTGTTGTTGTGGGCGAAGGCATGGGCACCAACTCGCTGAGGCCGCCTGCCCCGAAAGGAATACGACCATGACTGTGCCCTCGAAACTGCTTGCCTAGGGGTATGTGCAGATGAACCCCTACCCGACCGGAAGAGACGCTGCCCCCTAAAACGGCCCCTGTAGCTACCGGGCGAGAGGCCCGACCTGGGTTTGTCCTCTGGCAGCTTATAAACCTTGTTGTCTCCCAAGGCTTTTATGAGTTGTTCCAGCTCGTTTCCAAACAATAGCTTACCCCGGAAAGGGAAGGACCCCACTTGAGATTTAGATGAGGCATCCGTTGACCAGTTACGGAGCCATAGGAGATGCCTTGCGGACACCGCTGAAGACATAGTGTGGGCCGAAGTATGCAGGAGATCATACAAGGCGTCTGTCATATAGGCGACCGCTGATTCCATGCGATTCGCCTGCTCATCCTCTCCCGGGGAAAGGTCTTGGGCCGTAAGCATTTGTTGAACCCAACGTAGCAGAGTTCTCTGCATAAGGCTACTACATACTGCGGCCCGCACACCCAAGGCGGACACTTCAAATATTCTCTTGAGCAACACTTCCAGCTTCCTATCTTGAAAATCCTTGAGCGCTGTGCCTCCCGTCACTGGGATAGTAGTATGCTTGGCTATTGCCGTGACCGCCGAGTCCACCTTAGGAATTTTAAGGAGGTCGAGAGAATCATTAGGGAGTGGGTACAGTTTTTCCATGGTCCTGCTAACTCTTAATGAGGCCGCCGGAGTCTCCCACTCACGGGATACAAGTTGGAACAGCTTCGGATGAAAAGGAAAAGTTTGCGGTGGGGCACGAAGCCCAGCTAAAACTGAATCACCTGTAGAGGTATCTGACGTCTCCTGTGGGATAGGAAGCTCCAGCTCCTGAAGTACGTGCGAAATCAAGGGATCCAGCTCTTCCCTTCAGAAAAGACAGAGGACCTGGGGGTCATCCCCCTCCACCGGGGTTGCATAGTCACCCGTATCTCCCATGTTCTGGGTGGATGCATCCTGAGACCCTGGGTCCACCAGGGCAAGCGAGTCAGGTAGTCCATCCCCCGGGTCAGAGTGAGGGATGCGAGATTCCGACCTTCCCTGACCCATGGAAGCCTTAAGGATCTTAGCTGGGCTAGGAGACTGGGGTTCCCACTCAGTCTCCACTTCCATATCCACCCCTTCCCACCACCCCTCCTGCTCACTTCCCTTGCAATCCTCAGCCCCCCTTACCCCGCCCTCTCACCCCCTAGCAACCCCTCCCTGAAAGTACCCGTGCTTTAATGTACCCCTTTTCACTCTACCCCACCCGCCCCCTTCCCCCTGTTCCCTCCCTCCTTATTCCCCCTCACTAGCATTTAACTATACATATGTACACTTGCCTCCTCATACTGTAAATAAGCCGTCATATGCTAATTTCTCAAGTGTACATGCCTCGTTAACTTTGTTTATAAGTTCTTTTGCATATTTAACCCTATCTTGAATGCAAAAAGTTGTAATTCTGCTCGTTGACTCTCCTCCTTTCTATTTCGCATATTACCCAGTTAGCCCTTCCCTTGTTCACTGTAATTTCCTTTCTCAGTTACTTGTAAACCGACATGATGTGTCCTACGAATGCCGGTATAAAAAAGTTTTAAATAAATAAAAATAAATAAATAAGATAAAATTAGAAGAAAACGGGTACTTTCGCTTTAAGGCTCCTCCACTGTCCATTCCCCCGGGGGGGGGGGGGGAAGGGGCCCCCCCCGGGGGAATGGACAGTGCATCTGCAGGCAACCCGCATGGTCTGTGTGGACTTAGGGCCGGCGGGGACAGAGGAGGAGGGAGGATCTTCTCCCTCCTCAGAGAAATCAGCGTCCCCGTCCGAAGGAGGCAAGATGGCTGCCGCTCCCGCGCTAATCGGGAGCGAGCCAGGCCTCTACCTCTCAGCCATGTGAGCGCCGTGCGATGCTTTCGGCCTTGCAATGGCCTCCCCCCGTGCCAGCACTGAACATCGCGAAGGCCCCTCGCCCCTGGGGAAACACCGGGAGCAGAGGCCTTCGTGGGAGAGCCAGAGCCCCGGCTCTCCAGAAGATAGACAAGCCGTCCCTCGGCATTAATCGCAGCCGGGTGAAAGCTCCACCCCCCTCCGGAGGCCCGGGAGACTGCAGGCAGGCAGGCACGGCTGAGCTAAAAATCCTGTCTAATGAAATAAACTGCTTCGGTATTATGGCTACTTGTAAATTTTTTTTTTTTTTTTCAAAACTGACTACTCAGCCCTCAGGGAACGGCAGCATTCAGGAACAGAGGAATTAAGTCGTCTCTGAGGGAGGGGGAGAGTGACTGGCCCACCGGTATATCTTCCCCCTCTGCTCACCGGGCTACTGCACTAAAACTCCGGGAATTGGTTATATAGGGCAAGGCCCTGCCTTGCCTGCCTGTGGCTGGCTGCTGCAGAAACTGCTAAAAAGGTTCAGAAAGGGCAAATTAAATTAACACACCTTTTTTTTTTTTAAATGATCTAGTGAAAGGCTCTTTATGGTAGAATCAAACCTGTCGGGACAAGTCCCCAGGAATTTTGAGAGAATCAGGACCGCAGGTTATGCCTCTCAATCTGCTGGAGTCAGAGAAAATACTGAGGGATCGCCGGTGGCACCCCAAGTTATATGGGAGGTGCTTTTCAGCTTTTCTCTGACTCCATCTGCTGGAAGTGAGGCATAATCCAGCATTCTGGACTGATCCTGATACGTGCAGGGAAACAAGAACTGAAAAAGGCCCCCACATGATTAATGACATTTGATGGCTTGGCACATGCTTAATAGAACTTGCTGAAGGCCCTGAAGTCAATGCATTGCCCCAGGCTTTGTAGGATAGTGTCACCCACCTGCAAGGATTTCATATGCTGTTTGCACTCAGAGAAATATTAATTACAAATACTCAATTAGTACACATCATTTTAGAAACAAAACTATTCTCTAAAATGGGAGAAGGTTCAACTTCCATGGTGGACCTATAAGTGTGATGACTAATTTTAAAATTTCATAAAATTATAGCATAAAATAGCAATCCTGCAGGAGACTGAAGATTAATGCATCTTTCAGGCTATTCCTCAAGCTGGAAGGTGTCAGAAGGATAGCAAAGGCTGTGCTCACAACCCCCAAATGGGAATACTAGCAGTGTCCTAGCAACATCACCTGCTGTAGGCCATCACAATCCTGTTCCACAGAAAGTTCTGATCTGTCCTTTCATCCTGCTTCAATGCCTGAGACAGACGAGGATAACAAGATAGATTAGACGCCATGAAATAGTCCAATCTCTGAGATTTACTGAAATGGAGACGTGATTTTTTTATTATTTTTTTTATTATTTATTTAGTGAATTTCAACTCTTATTCGAATGTTGTTTGAATGATCTTTCAAGCCACATTTTAACAGACCACCAGACTTCTGATAAACAAATTAATTAATGCATGCACATTTTTACACATGAAGACTAATCAGACATAGGTAAAATCATATCACACTGTTTCCTGGTCACTATATTTTTCATTTGTTCTGGTATTGTTGTGTTTCTTTCATTCATTCTACCATCGTTTGTTTTTCAAGGTTTTCAATTTTTCATTTAATTTAAATTAATCAGCATATGTTATTTGATTCTATGTGTTACCTTTGTTTTTAATTTTGATTTTAATTATTTTAAGTTTTTGTCTTGTATGATAAGTTATATTTGTTATTTATGTGTTTTAGCCCCTGAGGCAACCCCCGTGTGGGGCGAAACTCGGCCTGAGTCGGGCATACATATAAAGATCACGTCTCCATTTCAATAAATCTCAGAGATTGGACTATTTCGTGGCTTCTAATCTATCTTGTTATCCTTACGGCTTTCTTAGACAGCCTACCCTCCTGTTTTGTTGGTCCCTGAGACAGGCAAGGGCAGGAATGAAGGAACTACAAAAAGCAAATGTTGCTTACCTGTATCAGGTGTTCTCACAGGACAGCAGGATGTTAGTCCTCACATATGGGTGACATCAGGATGGAGCCCAATCACGGAAAACTTCTGTCAAGTTTCCAGAACTTTGACTGGCCCCTACTGGGCATGCCCAGAATGGCACTAATCCTTGCAGCCAGCAGGGGTCCCCCTTCAGTCTTATTTGAAAGCTACAGGCAGTGCCGAAAAATAAAATAACAAAACATTATGAACCCAACACCACAGGGCGGCGGGCGGGTTTCGTGAGAACACCTGTTACAGGTAAGCAACATTTGCTTTCTCACAGGACAGTACCGAGCTGAGGATGTCCTAACATGCACCAAATGTACCCAACGGTGTGCAATAGGCACAACAACTGGGGTGAAATTTGGTAGAGGGCATCCTGACCTCCACCGGGCAGGCGGAAGGGTGATGGTACGTCACATTGGAAACAGGTTACACAGGACAGACTGGCCGAAGATGGAATCTTGTCTTCCGGCTTTGTCCAAGCAATAGTGGGCTGTGAAGGTATGGAGAGAACTCCAGGTGGCAGCCCTGCAAATGTCAGGAAGCGGCACCGATCGTAGGTGTGCTACCGAAGTCGCCAGGGCCCTCACAGAGTGTGCTTTAACACTGTCTTGAAAAGGAATGCCTGCTTGTTGATAGCAAAAAGATATGCAGTCTGCCAACCAGGAGGAGATAGTCTGCTTACCCACAGGTTGCCCTAATTTGTTGGGGTGGAAAGAGACGAATAACTGAGTGCTCTTTCTGTGGGCAACTGTACGGTCTAGATAAAAAGTTAAAGCCCGCTTACAGTCAAGGGAATGCAGAGCCTGTTCCCCTGGATTGGAATGGGGCCTGGGAAAGAAGGTAGGTAGTATGATGGATTGATTAATGTGAAACTCCGAGACTACCTTAGGTAAGAACTTAGGGTGAGTGCGGAGTACCGCCCGGTCCTGCAGGAGTTTAGTGTAAGGCGGATAGGTAACTAGGACCTGTAACTCACTAACCCTGAGGGCTGAAGTGATAGCCAAAAGGAAAATCACTTTCCATGTGAGATATTTTAGGTCACAGGAGTGAAGAGGCTCGAATGGTGGTTTCATGAGCTGACCGAGAACCAGGTTAAGGTCCCAAGAAGGGGCTGGAGGACATAAAGGTGGCTGGATGTGGAGCAAGTCCTTCAAAAAGCGTGTTATGAGGGTTGTACTGATATAGGGACATCCCCGACACCTTTATGGAAGGCAGCTACCGCACTGACATGCATTCTGATGGAAGAGGTCTTTAGACCTGACTCTGATAGATGCCAGAGATAGTCCAAAAACTTTGCGATTGGACAGGAAAAGGGATCAAGGGACTGAGAAACGCACCATGATGTGAACCTTTTCCATTTATAAGAGTAAGTTTTTCTCGTGGAAGGCTTCCGTGAAGCAATCAAGACATGGGAAACTGGGTCTGAAAGGTTAAGAGGTTGAAGGATTAACCTTTCAACATCCATGCCGTCAGGGACAAGGCTTGAAGGTTGGGATGACGTAGGCACCCGTTGTTTTGAGTGATCAGAAACGGGTCCTTTCCAAAGGGGATGTGCCTGCGGATGGAGAGATCCTGCAGCATTGGAAACCACACTTAGCGAGGCCAGTGAGATGCTATCAGGATCATGGTTCCCTTGTCCTGACGTAGCTTCACGAGAGTCTTTGAGAGAAGAGGAAGTGGAGGGAATGCGTAAAGCAGACCGGTTGCCCAAGAGAGGGAGAATGCATCTCTGGGCTGAGAGTGTTTGCTGCGAATGAGGGAGCAGTAATTGTCCACTTTGTGGTTCTGAGGGGACGCAAAGAGGTCCATCTGAGGATATCCCCATTGTTGAAAGATTGAGTTCGCTACCAAGGGGTTGATAGACCACGCATGTGGTTGGAAGACGCAACTCAGCTTGTCTGCCAACACATTGTCCACTCCCAGCAGGTAAGTGGCCCTGAGGTACATCGAATGGGAGAGGGCTTCTGCCCATATCTGTGCAGTTTCCTGACACAGAAGGAAGGAGCCTGTGCCTCCCTGTCTGTTGATGAACCACATGGCCACCTGGTTGTCCGTCTGAATCAGGATGACTTGATTTGATAGGCGATCTTGAAAAGCCCTGAGAGCATATCGCATTGCTCGAAGTTCCAGGAAATTTATTTGGTGTTTGGTTTCCTCTGGAGATCAAGACCCTTGTGTCTGCAGATCATCCACGTGGGCTCCCCACCCGAGGTTGGAAGAGTCGGTAGTGAGAATGGCTTGAGGATTTGGAACTTGAAAGGGCATCCCTGGAGGAGATTGCTTTGATTCTTCCACCAGGCGACAGACAGACGGAGTGAGTCGGTGATGTGAACAATGGTCGACAGAGGCTGAATAGCTTGAATCCATTGTGACCTGAGAGTCCAGTGCATGAGTCTCATGGCCAAGCGGGCCATTGGTGTGACATGGACTGAGGACGCCATGTGATCCAGAAGGATGAGGAATTAGCGATCTGGTGCAGCATGTTGAGACTGCAACTGGTGAGCGAGAGACACAAGAGTTAACGCTCGTTGTTGAGGCAGAAAAGCTTTTGCCTGCAAGGTGTCCAAGTCTGCTCCAATGAACGACAAGGTTTGAGATGGGACTAAACAAGATTTCTCATAATTGACTAGAAATCCTAGCGAAATTAGAGTGTGTAAAGTTAAATCGAGGGACAACCAAGCAGTTTGCTAAGTTGGAGCCCTGATTAACCAGTCGTCCAGATAGGGGTAGATGTGAACACCTTGGGTTCTGAGGAAAGCTGCGACAACTACGAGACATTTGGTAATGACTCGTGGTGCAGAGGCTAGGCCAAATGGAAGCACTCGGTATTGATAGTGCTTGGGGCCTACTAAAAACCTCAGGTACTTGCGATGAGCTGGAGTTATCACAATGTGGGTGTATGCGTCCTGGAGGTCCAGAGAGCAGAGCCAGTCTCCTCTTTGTAGAAGAAGTAGAAGCGATCCCAAGGTTACCATCTTGAACTTTTCCCGCTGAAGGTACTTGTTGAGAGCCCGTAGGACCAATATTGGACGAACACCCCGATTTTTTGGGGATTAGAAAGTACCGAGAATAGAACCCTAGGCCTTGCTGCGAGTGCGGAACGGGTTCTATTGCTCTTGACTGGAGAAGGAGGGAGACCTCTTGATCCAGAAGAATGGAGTGGTCAGATGTTCTCCACATCTGCAGAGGTGGGGAGTCCGGTGGCAGGGCGAGAAAGTTCAGATGGTAACCCTGAGCAATGATTGCCAATACCCATTGGTTGGTTGTGATTGACTGCCACATGTTGTGAAAGTGGCACAATCGATCTCCCACTGGTATATGTGACAGAGGAATCTGGCTGCTGCTCTCCAAGCGGAAGTCAAAAACCTGAAGCAGGTCCTGGCTGGGGAGCTGTTTGTGGTTTTTGTTTTTGGGCTTGGTGAGTCTGAGGCTTTTGATAAGGTCTCGTAGTACAGGACCTTGCTGGTGGTGGATAGGCCTTCCTTGGACGGTAAAACGACTTCTTAGAGTCCTTCCTGAAGGGCTGTCTTAAGGAGAAGTCGGAAGGCATCAAAGATAGCTGTTTGAGGGTCTCATGATGGTCTTTTAATTCAGTCACCATTTGCTGGATCTGTTCACTGAAAAGATTATCTCCAATACATAGTAGGTTGGGCAACCGGTCTTGCACTTCTGGGCGAAGGTCAGAAGACTTGAGCCAGGCCCATCGTCTTGCCGAAATAGCCGTGGCACACACTCTGGTAGAGGTGTCAAAAATGTCATAAGATGTTTGAATCTCATGTTTGCCTGCCTCAAATCCTTTGTTTACAAGGGTTTGTAGCTGGTCTTGGAATTGTTCAGGTAGGGACTCTGAGAAGTCCTGTATCTGTTTAAAGATGATCTTATTATATTAAGTCATATAAAGCTGATAGGCAGCAATTCAGGAGATGAGCATGACCCCTTGGAATACTCGTCGACCAATGTTGTCTAGGAATTTTTGTTCCTTAGCAGGCGGGGTAGACGAGTGGGGTTTTGACCTTTTTGCCCTCTTTTGTGCAGACTCTACCACAATTGAGTGGTGGTGAAGCTGGGATTTCTGAAAGCCTGAGGCTGACTGAACTAAATAAGTAGTGTCAGCCTTTCTATTTACTGGAGCAATTGATCCAGGGTTTTCCCAGTTCCTTTTGAGGAGATCAAGAAGGACCTGATGAATAGGAATAGAGGTGATCATCTTGGGGGCATCCAGGAATTGGAGTAACTCCATCATCTGGTGCCTATCATCCTGTTCCATCTGCAGTTGAAAAGGAACCAACTCAGACATTTGCTTTACAAAATTTATGAATGAGAGGTCCTCTGGAGGAGAACGCTTTCTACTTTCAGTGGAGAAGGTGGTGAAGGTAAGTCATCGGTGTCTGTTGAAGTATCTTCACCCCAAGTGTCATAAGGATCAGCATACTGTCCTTTAGGAAGTGAAGGGGGTTGGATACCTGAGGGTCCCGGTCTAGGCTCCGAAAACATCGGAGGAATCGCCGGAGGCACTGATGATGGCATCAAAGGCACTGGTGCAGGCATCGATGGATGACTCGATGGTGCTGGGGGACGTATCGGCACAGACGGATGAATCGGTGGCGAGGGACATATCGGCATCAATGGCTGAGGCAAAACTCCCAATGAAGGGATGCGGAACGGTGTTTCTCCTCCCGATGAAGCTGTCATCAGGGAGGGCATGAGAGGCATCGGAGACCCGGGATCCATCGGTGGAAGGGCGGCCATCAGCGCCTCCATTCTGGATAGCAGTGGTGCTAGCGCTGCTGGAATCGGGTCGATGACAGGTTCCACAATTGGTGCCAGAGGAACCTGGAGACGTTGCATCGCCTTGTCGATGGCCTCCTGAACCAGCCGGTCCAATTCTTCTCGAAGACCTGGAGCAAGCAGCCCCGGCTCCGGAACAGAAGAGGGAGGCAGAGGCATAGCCGGAGGGACCACCTTTACAGGCGGAATCATGACTCCCAAACCCCAATCGGGTGAGGGTTGCCTTGGTGACCCGGTCACAGGAATGGTCGGTGCTTTTCCTGGACGGGGCTTCTTCGACGGTGGCTTGGATGGTGGCGAGGTCGATGATTTTGCTCCCTCGATGGTCCAAGTCTTGCGATGTCAATGTTTCTCCCTGCGATCCCCTCGATCTTGAGGGGGAGTAGAGGGTGTCGATGGCCGTGAAGACGTCGATGGCGGTCAGCCACCGGTTGGTGGGCGATGCTGGCGCGAAGTCGACGGTGCCGGTTCTGACGACATCGATTGGATGGACGGAGTCAGGGTTTGAGCACGGAAGAGGAGTTCCATCTTCTCCATTCTGGCCTTGCGACCTTTTGGTGTCATAAGGGCACATTTGGTGCAAGTCAGGACATCGTGCTCACGGCCTAAACACATTACACAGACTCCATGGGGATCTGTGATAGACATGGTATGAGTACAGTCCGGGTACCGACGGAACCCCGACGCCATGGCCATTGAAAAAAACTGAGCCGCGGTACGGTCGACGGCCAGTAGGCCGCAAGGGCCAAACTCAACGGTAATTGACGGAAAACGGGTAAAAACTTACCGGAGTATCGCGATCAGAGAAAAGTTAGAGGAGGGACCCCTGTGGGGCAATTTAACTTTAAATAATTCCGTGAGGAAAATTCCTGTCAGGATTCTCTTCAGAGCTCCTTTACCGCGAGGCTACTGCTGCGCGGAAAAAAGAAGACTGAAGGGGGACCCCTGCTGGCTGCAGGGTTAGTGCCATGCTGGGCATGCCCAGTAGGGGCCAGTCAAAGTTCTGGAAACTTTGACAGAAGTTTTCCGTGATTGGGCTCCATCCTGATGATGTCACCCATATGTGAGGATTACCATCCTGCTTGTCCTGCGAGAATAACAAAAACACATCCATTGTTTATGTACATATCCCCCATTTGCATGGGTTGCTTGTAGCAATCCTTGCAAGACAAAAAGGAATGAGATGTGTCTTGTTTTCAAGTTTAGTTTCTTATTTGCCAGAAAATAGCAGTGACTTTACAAAAGTTCCCTATGAAAATGAAACTTCATGTAAGGCTTGTTTCCCTTACTCTACCACAGAAAAAAGTTTTTATAGTTATCCACATTACCAGCTTCAATTCTTTCTTTTGTATAACATATTTCTACATTTGAGTCATTCTTTATTGCCTTACTTTGAGTGTTCCTTTTTTCTTGTAAATAATCCTGAGCTGCTTTCACAATTTGCTGTACAACAGCAGTTACGAGAAGCTGTACCGAGGGAGGATCCCAGGTGAGCAGGAGGCGATGCAGCACATTTAGAAGTTCCACACCGATGAGCTAAAATACATGAAAACTGCTGTCAATCTCAGTTCAAACCTGAAGAACATATTTAGCATCAAAATGAAAACAATCTATTAAAAAAAACCCCAAAAAAACAGCTTACAACAAAGGGGCCGATGCAATACAGTGCACTCAGCAATAGGGGGATTAGTGCGTCCGACGCGGAGTGAATGAGTTAGCGCTCATCACATTCAAATGCATGTGAATGAGGCCATTACTCATTCACTCCAAATGCAAAAAAATAAATGTGCGTTTCAGACACACATTTATCGCTCAGATATTAACGCCTGCCTGGAGCATGCATTAATAGCTGAGCGCACTGAAAAAAGTACAGAAAAGCAGAAAAAAACTGCTTTTCTGTACTTTTTTTTTAAAGTTAAAAAAAAAAAGGAAAAAAAACCTCTGCCGGCCGCTTTGAAGACCAACACAGATATGCTCAGCGTCTGTTTTCATAACCGGCCGGCTGCAGTAATGAAAACCGATGCCGATAAAACCCTAGCGCCTCCTTGCTAGCGCAACCCCCTCATTTGTTTATTTCATGGCACCCCCCTTGCGGGTGCCATACGTGTCTTAAGAAAGCGGGTGCTGAAAAGTCAGCGCCCGTTTTCCGCAAATTTTATTGCATCAGCCCCAAAAAGAGAGGGTTTCCTGCCAGGGAAAATGGAATGAGGATAGGGTCCACTGGGAGGAGATCAGAGTTTGGTGAGGGAGAGGGTAATACCTTGGTCTTAAGAATAAATCTTGAGAGGCAACAATTTAAATATTAGGCAGTAGTGGCTCAGAGAAATAATATATGCCAAGAAAAATTGGTTTGAAAAGTAAAATGAAACAAATAGCATTTTCTTTAGTTTTAGGTGTTAGAGATTGCAATTGCATGTTTCCAATTTTTTCTGTGTTATTTCTACCAAAAATGTAAGAAATATAAAATCATGTAATACTGTATCTCAAGATTTGTGTAGAGGTGGACGGCATCTCTATATAAGCACATAGTACATGCTGAGAGAGACCAAAATGGCCCATCCATTCTGCCCAGTTCGGCCAGATGCACATATAAATTCTAACATGTGGACTAATTCTATTCTGAACTATCTCTAGTCCGGAATTTGTTATTTCTCTTTTCTTTACTTAACTTTATCTCTTTTCTTCCAGCTACCTAAGCTTCCAAGTTCACGGTCCTCGTTTAATGTAACTTTGTCTCTTCCTTTACCTAATTATTTTTATCCCTGTTCGATGTAAACCGTCCTGATATGGTATTTAACCATGAAGGTCGGTATAGAAAAATGTTAAATAAATAAATAAATAAATAAATAAATAAATTCATATATGTATCCCACACCAACTCCTGACCACTCAACCCTTTTACTGCCACTGCCATCCATATCTGTCTTAAGCAGCCCAAACTCTATTATTGTACTGGCCTCTACTATCTCTGCTTGTATGTCATTTCAAGCCTTTATATCTTCAACTTTAATTCTTATAATACCAATACTTAAGCCAACACACAGGCCCCCTCTGCTATGTCTTATTACCAAATTTTGTAATAATGCCTACAACCATCAAAGTTAAAGAGGGTCTTGCCCTCCCCATACTCACTAAAGTTTTGGTTTTAACCATGTCCCTCCATGCAAGCCACCTAGCCTTCTTGGAAGCCAGATACTGTTGTGTAACTGCAGTTTAGGGCAATTACTACATGCTCTCAAGTCTCCAGCTATTTTCTGGATTCTCCACCATAACCAGGCCCTTCCTTCTACTAGAGACCCCAGCACATTCAACCCATGACCGTTCATTTAATGCGTCAGTGTTTCCAATAAATTAGGAAGATCTTCAGCAAAATTCTTGAATATTTCCAGCAGAGTTCTGAGAGCACCTGGATAGCATGATAGGCCAATGTTACAGCTTTGGAAGATGTTTATCTTTCCAAATACTTGAGAGTAGCTGAAATGAAATTGGTGTGGATATATAGGAAAAGGATGAGCCATCAAGAGAGAATATGGAAAAGTTGACCTCAAATAAAGTTACACAACCGGCTATCAAATACCCACAATTCCAAGGGCTCACAAACTCATGGTTCAGTCTAAAAAAGTTCAGTACCAAGGTGTTGCTGTTTGGTTATATACATGTGTGATAGGGTGGCTAAACCCAAAGATAATCCATGCAGGGGTTTCCAAGAGTAGAGAGATAGATCTAAGGGTAAGCATTAAAAAATCATAGTAAATAATTTAGCTGGTAGTCTATGATGATGATATCAGTAATTTAAGTTTTCAAGAAGCAACTTCTATTCTATCAATAAAAAGCACACATTTTTTGCAAAGAACATCTTTCGTAATTAAAATGCATATAGTCTAATGGATTTGAAAATCATCAATGCCTCCCAAGAAACACTATCCTAAAAAGAAAACAAAATTAATTCTCAGGCAGGTTGTCACATTATACTCTAACGGAAAGGAGATGAATGATATGCTTCTTTCTTTTTAATTCTTGAAGTGATTTTATTGGCTTTCATATAACAGAGCAAGAAAGAGGACCTCCCTTAAAAACAATCAATAAGCCAAAGAACTGAGAAACAGGGTATTATAACATGTATTACAGATTTCAATTATGACTGTTCTCAAAATATGCAATCTTTTGCTTAAATTTAATCTTCTAGTATTCCAGAAAAAGGCAAACATTCACAAAATGGACAAATTGGAGGTAATTTTCAAAGGAGTTATGCATGCAAATATAACATACTATGATAGCAATTTTCAAAAGCCCATTTTTGCACTTAAAGTGCACTTACATGTTTAAAACCTATGGACAATTCAATGGCATATACTGTAGTGATTTTTAAAAGACCACTTATATGCGTAAAGTGCATCTACATGTGTAAAACTCCATTTTAAGCATGTAAATCTTTTTGAAAATTACCCCAATTTTTTTTTTAAAAGTTTCTAAATTTAAATTACAATTAGTACTATGTTAGAATAAAACAGGAACTTAAGAATCCCAATTATCACAATTTAAAGTACAGCAAATGTTGCTTACCTGTAACAGGTGTTCTCACAGAACAGCAGGATGTTAGTCCTCACACATGGGTGACGTCAGTGGACGGAGCCCTGTTACGGAAACCTTTTCTGTCAAAGTTTCTATAAAGCTTTGACTGACACTGGCACACTGAGTGCACTGAGCATGCTCAGCCTGCAGTTATCCCTGTGACCACAGGTGTCTACCCTCAGTCTCGTCTTATATCAAAAAGCGCAAGCGAAACTAAAATAATAAAACGTATGTAGACCCAACTCCTCGGGGGTGGCAGGTGGGTTTTGTGAGGACTAACATCCTGCTGTCCTGTGAGAACACCTATTACAGGTAAGCAACATTTGCTTTCTCACAGGACAAGCAGGATGGTAGTCCTCACATATGGGTGAGTACCAAGCTGAGGATGTCCGAGAGTGCACCAAATGCACCCAAAGACGTGCAAAAGGCGCAACGATGGGGGTGGAATTTGGTAAGGAGGGCATCCTGAAACCCTTAACGGGTTGGTGGAAGGATGTTGGGTAGTTAAACCGAAAAGAAGATGAGTAGACGGACTGGCCAAACATGGAAGCATGCCGGCTAGTCTTACCTAAGCAATAATGGGCTGCGAAGGTATGGAGAGAGCTCCAGGTCGCAGCCTTACAAATATGTACAAGCAGCAACCGGCCGAAGGTGAGCTATTGAGGCTGGTACGGCTCTAACAGAGTGTGGTTACACACGGTGTTGTAGTGAAATGCCTGCTTGTTGGTAGGAAAAAGAGATAGACCATCAATTAGGAGGATAAGGTCTGTTTGCCCACTGGAACTTGCAGCTTGGCTTTTGCCACAGAAGGAAAGAGTTAGGTGTAATTCCTATGGAGTGTAGTGTGGTCTGGATAGAATGCAAGTGCACTTTTACAGTGCAAGGTGTGGAAAACCCTCTCACCCTGGTGAGAGAGAGGTGTTGGGAAAAAGTGGGCAGAGTATATTCTGAGTAAGGTGAGATGCTGTGTCTACCTTAAGAAGGATATGAAGTTGAATTCGTAAGACCACACTATCATGGAGGAACGCAGGGTCGGGTGAGTATGTAACAAGGTGTGTAACTCACTGACCCTGTTGGTAGAAGTGATGACTATGAGGGAAAGAATTTCCCATGCCAGACTGTTAAGTGAGAGGAATGGAAAGGCTCGAACGGGGAACGTATGAGTCTTGTAAGCACTAAATATAGGCCCCATTCCGTAACCAGTAAAAATAGAGGCGGCTTAATCAGTGGATAATCCATGGTAAACTGACTCAGAAGGGGTTGAACCGTTAATCGGGTATCCCCACTCCCAAGTGGTACGCCAATTGGAACAGAGGTGTACCCATGTGAAGGATGTCTGGGGAGCAGAATCCGAGGGAGTAAGAAAAAAGAGTGGTGTAGAAAAAAAAGGGGATAATACCCTTTTGTATGCACCATGTAGTAAATCATGCCATTTTGAATGGTAAGATTAATATGTGGAAGGTTTTTGTGATGCTACCAGTACCTGAGAACATCAGTTAGTCCATGATATGAGACTGACCTGTGAGAAGGCGAATTGGTTACTGGTGTGATAGATTGAGAAGCATGGGAAAGTATACTGGTTTTCAGCCAGGATGTGGGTCTGAGAAACAGTGAACCCCGTCCCGGTGCAGCATAATAAGAGTACTGGCTATGAGAGGCATTGAAAGAGACACATATAAGAGGCCTTTGTTGCAGCAAAGGCGTCCATGGGAACGCATTAGAGACATGTGTAGGGAGTAGAATCTGTCCACTGTATGGTTCGATTCAGATGCAGAGGGCAAGGTCGGTTGACCTCAGTGCTAGAAGATTTTTCTTGCTACACATGTAGTCCGAGACCATCCGAGAAAATGGAAACCTATATGGAGAAGGTCTGCTAGTGCGTTTAGTAAGTCTGTTAGATAAGTGGCCCGGGGATGCATGGAGTGAGCAAGGGCCAAGGGTAGAGCTGCGCAGCTTCCTAGCAGAGCAGCTAAAAAGTTGTGCGTGTTTGTGTGTTGGAAATACCACATTGTCACTATGCTGTCTGTCTGTATGCACAAAGGTTTGTTGCAGAGGCAGTACTGTAAGGCATAAAGGCATAACTCAAGGCTCGAAGCTCCAGGAAGTTGATGTGAAACTCTGCATGGAGTGGAATAGACGCACATTGGGTTGAGAAGATGTTAGTTCGAACTCTGCAACCCTGAGAAAATGCAAGCATGAGCAGGACTAGTCGAGGATTTGGTTCTAGATCTGCATTATGGATCAGGGACGAAAGCGGTTGAACAGCTTAGATCCACTGATAATTGAAATTTCACTGAATCTTACTCATAGCAAATCTGGACCTATGAGTAAAGTGCATGGTGAAAAAATCCCGTGGCCCAGCAATGAAAGAATTGAGGGGCTGATGTTATGGTGTATGCGCGCAGAGATATATAGGAATTTGTCAGAATGTCTGCGCAGTTGTTGGACAGGAAGTTTGTTGTGACTGTGGTGTCCAGAAGTGTTCTATATGGGATTTATGGTAGTTAACAGCAACCCAGGTAGTAGATTTATAGTGAGTCGTGAAGATAGAGCTCCTTGCTTAACATTGACTGTTATGCAGCTGTCCATGCAAGGAAAAGCGTGAATGATGTTTTATTCCTTAGAGAAACAGCAGTCACTGCTAGTGATGTAATGAAATACCCAAGTTGCCGAAGCTGGAGCAACCGGTAGCGCTTGGGATTGTAATATTGGTGACTCACCATGAAGCACATAGAAAGATTAGAGGAGAGAGGCAACCTACTTACTGCGGTATGGAAGTATGGTGATGAGAGACACCATTTTACCTGTCCCTTCTGAAGAAAGTTCTTATTTCTGTGGTCCAGGATGGGCAGAGAGCAACTACTTTCTGTTGAAAGAAAGAATAGTGAGTTTAAAACTCCCCCCCCCCCTGCGCTTTGTAGCGTCCGGGGGACTGTACCCTGAACCTTGGTACCAAGTGGGGTGGCCGCTCTGATATCCATCAAGTTGAGAGACCAGGTGGTGTCCAACTGGCAGGGCTGATGTAATCTGGATATCATGTAATCTCCCACGGGAGCATGAGCGGTAAAAGTCGTACCTGCATTTGTGTGTGCTATACAAGAAATTGTCGAGACAGTGTTTGCTGAATCTCGTGTTTAGCAAATCAGCGAATACATCTGGAATTTCGGTCCTTAATTAAGAACCAGAAGCCAGAGTATTAATCAGTACAGAATCTCGTTGCTGACAACGGAAGGATGTCCTGATGCAATCCCAAATGATTGGTAGAGAAGTTCTCTTGGTATTGTGTCAGAAATAGCTGGCAATAGCGATATGTGACACTAATACAGTTATTGGAAGACAAGATCTAGAACCTTTTGAACCATGTGGCCCGATTTAGAGAACAGGTCTCAATGGGATTGTCGCTGAAGTTGGATTAGAGTACTTACCATCCGTCGTGGATCGCAGAAGGACAAGCCGGTGAAGATCGATGGCATCGAGGGACAGCCTGAAGGACGTGAACGTCCGACTCAACTCTGTAACCTGTATGGTAGCGCAGGTACAGAGGAGACAGGCTGAGCGTGTCTGGTGCTACCACAGTAATTTGTGGAGGGTCAGAACCCTGCACCGGTATTGTGGGGAATGCCTCGGGTAAGGGGAGCCATTACGACTCATGAACCCGGCCTTCTTTGCAGCAGCTCAATGTATTGTGACACCAGTGCAGAATTCCTCGGAACTCGGTCTGGTCATTCTGTAGCACAGAGGACGGCCAGCACTGTGTGGAACAGTGGCGGTGGCAGTAATGATGTTGCTCGGCCTGGGCATTCTCCAGCACAGAGTAGGATAGCACCGACGTCTTGGATGGCGTCTGTGGCGGACGGTCACCGTACCGGTGACAATAAGTGCCATGGTGCTCGGCCCGGTCCTTCCCGAGCGCAGAGGTGGATGCCCTTGCTGTCTTGGATGGCGAATGATGACGGACTGTCAGCAAGCCTGCACTGCTCCTGGCACTATGTAGTGTCATAGGCTTATACGGGGCTTTAGTTAAGAACCCAAAGCATGGAGCACTGTGTTTAGGCGAGGGCATTGTGTATAGGTGCTATGTCAGTATTGATGGCGGCATAGAAGCGGCCTCGAGGGTATCGTCAAAAATATAGATGAAAAAATGTCGATGGACTGGGCAGAACAATGATAACAGTGACGGAGGCACAGACGGCATCGGCATAGGTATCGATGGAAACAATGTGGCATTGAAGAATCGAATAGACATCGATGGCATTGGGAAATTGATACCGGCATTGATGGAATCAATGGCTGCACCGATGCTGGCACCGACGGCACTGACCCAGGCACCTACCCGGGCGTCGACGGCACCAAGGTGTGCATCGAGGCATCCACCTGGGCATCGATGACATCGATGGAAAAATCAGTGCCATGGATGAAAACATTGATGGCACTGAAAAAATCAATGTGGGGATCGATGGCATTGACGGACCACGGGGGGGGTGTCGATGGCATCGAAGAAGGCAGGATGGCCTGGATGGGGGTATCCATGGTAGCGATGGGGCATCGACTGCACGAAGGTACCGAGGTAATCGATGGAGGCATGAATTCGACAGAGGCCCTGGCGGCAACAGTAACCGTGGAAGTCCCTATCCCACTAGCACTAATAACCAGGCAGAGGGTCACAGGACGACACTCGCAGGCTATGTGGGGCTAACTGTGAAAACATAGGGAGAGGGAAGGCCGCAATTTGGTTGGTAGGCCAGGAAACCGTAATGAGGTGACAGGAACCGACCGAAAAACAGGGCATAGTACTCACCGAGCGTCGATTCCTAACCACTATGGTTATTGCAGAGAGGAAAAAAGAAGACTGATGGGAGACACCTGTCGGACAGGGATAATTACAGGCTGAGCAAGCTCAGTGCACTCAGTGTGCCAGTGTCAGTCAAAGCTTTATAGAAACTTTGACAGAAAAGTTTTCCATAACAGGGCTCCGTCCACTGACGTCACCCATATGTGAGGACTACCATCCTGCTTGTCCTGTGAGAAAATACATTTTTAATTCTGCTTCACCTAAAATTTCCTAAAAAGTATACCTGTTTTTACTTTCATTCACAAATATAGTACAATTTAAAAAAAATGGTAAAATATATTCATAAGAAATCATTGATACTTACATTGCTGGCTGTTCTAAATATTTGAAATGTACAAGTAGTGTATTCTATAACCGATATGTTTGAATCAAGCTTTTATTTTTATGTAGTCAGAAATGTGGAAAGGCGAGAACAAGACAGTCTACCTGGCTAGTTCTGGCTCCTCTAATAAGAAGTTCCTTTACACATTTGCTCAAGATTGGAACTGGGTTCTATGAGACATTTGTTGGTTAAAAAAAATGCCTAGAATAAATTATATATCAAATATGCTTGCATGGACACCCCTGGAAAGCAATAATCCTGCTTTGAATTAGGTTTACTATATTTACCTGATCTTCCGCAATATGAGTTCTGGCAGAAGGGGAATCCAACAAAGTATGCAGCGCCTGGAGACAGGCAGTTACATGCTCAATGGGCTCCTCTGGTCTAGGGGAACAGAAGAACTGTATGCTAACACCTTTAACCAAGCAAACAAAAAAGAAAAATCAGTAGTTTTCCATAAATAAGCAAAAAAGTCTTTTTATGCGCTATTTCAAGTGCATTCAATTATTGTCTTTCGTTCTCCAATATAGGGGTAACTTTGTACCTAGCCACAGTGATGTAAAGTCCCATCTGTGATGTAAATTTCCCATCAATTATCAAAGGGGAAGTACATGCATACTTCCCCTTTGAAAATTACCCAGCTAAATTACAATTCATTTGTGCACAGAATTTTTTGGGGAAATACATGCACACTTTTGAAAAACACAAAAGTGTATGCATAAAAAGCCCACTTGGTTTCACTAGAGAGAAAACTGGGAATCTTCTAGCAATATGAGTTCCAAGGGGTGTTTGATGGTCATATTGACTGACAGGGCCGATGCTAGTTTTTTTGCTGCCCTGTATGAAAAAATATTGTGCTGCCCCTGCACCCTGATTCATTCAATGCCTGTCCCAGGCCTATCAAATAAAGCCCAGCTCCATCCTGCAATCGATATTTTTTAAAACTGATAAGAACCAATGAATAAGGAAGTGTATTAGGTACCCTAGGCAAATCTTACATTCTTCCACACACTCACCCTTTACAGACACACACAAATTATGCATTTATAACAAATTTTACATAAAAAAAGAACATTCAAGAGTACAGTCTTTTAAGGCAAAAATATCACTTACAACATGCATATTATATTTACATGCACTCCTTTAAGAACATAAGAAAATGCCATACTGGGTCAGACCAAGGGTCCATCAAGCCCAGCATCCTGTTTCCAACAGTGGCCAATCCAGGCCATAAGAACCTGGCAAGTACCCAAAAACTAATCACAAAAACTTTATCACAAGCAGATTGTGATAAATTGCAGGAAGACCTTGTGAGACTGGAAAATTGGGCATCCAATGGCAGATGAAATTTAATGTGGATAAGTGCAAGGTGATGCATATAGGGAAAAATAACCCATGCTATAATTACACAATGTTGGGTTCCATATTAGTACTACAACCCAAGAAAGAGATCTAGGTGTCATAGTGGATAACACATTGAAATCGTCGGTGCAGTGTGCTGCGGCAGTCAAAAAAGCAAACAGAATGTTGGGAATTATTAGAAAAGGAATGATGAATAAAACGGAAAATGTCATAATGCTTCTGTATCGCTCCATGGTGAGACCGCACCTTGAATACTGTTGTACAATTCTGGTCGCCGCATCTCAAAAAAGATATAATTGCGATGGAGAAGGTACAGAGAAGGGCTACCAAAATGATAAGGGAATGGAACAACTCCCTATGAGGAAAGACTAATGAGGTTAGGACTTTTCAGCTTGGAGAAGAGACGACTGAGGGGGGATATGATAGAGGTGTTTAAAATCATGAGGGTCTAGAACGGGTAGATGTGAATCGGTTATTTACTCTTTCGGATAGTAGAAAGACTAGGGGGCACTCCATGAAGTTAGCATGGGGCACATTTAAAACTAATCGGAGAAAGTTCCTTTTACTCAACGCACAATTAAACTCTGGAATTTGTTGCCA
The DNA here is from genome assembly GCF_901001135.1 of Rhinatrema bivittatum. NCBI lineage: Eukaryota > Metazoa > Chordata > Amphibia > Gymnophiona > Rhinatrematidae > Rhinatrema > Rhinatrema bivittatum. The sequence continues at coordinate 249,109,893 of NC_042617.1, read as the reverse complement.
GAGGATGTGGTTAGTGCAGTTAGTATAGCTGTGTTTAAAAAAAGGATTGGATAAGTTCTTGGAGGAGAAGTCAATTACCTGCTATTAAGTTCACTTAGAGAATAGCCACTGCCATTAGCAATGGTTACATGGAATAGACTTAGTTTTTGGGTACTTGCCAGGTTCTTATGGCCTGGATTGGCCACTGTTGGAAACAGGATGCTGGGCTTGATGGACCCTTGGTCTGACCCAGTATGGCATTTTCTTATGTTCTTATGTTCTAAGTCTATTCCATGTAACCATGTAACCATGTAATCCATGTTAATGGCAGTGGCTATTCTCTAAGTGAACTTAATAGCAGGTAATGGACTTCTCCTCCAAGTCCTCACATATGGGTGACATCGGTAATGGAGCCCTATGTACGGAAAAACTCCATGTTGCTGCTTTACAAATGTCCAGAATAGGTACAGAGCGAAGGTGTGCTACTGAGGTTGACATCGCTCTGACTGAGTGTGCTTTTACTCGCCTTTGAAGAGTAAGGCCTGCTTTTTCATAACAAAATTGTATGCAATCTGCTAACCAGTTTGACAGAGTATGCTTACCCGCTGCTTTACCTGGTTTGTTTGGATCAAAGGATACAAATAGCTGACTGGATTTTCTTTGAACTGTTGTGCGGTTTAAATAGAAGGATAACGCACGCTTACAGTCCAAAGTGTGTAAGGCTCTTTCACCCTGGTGGGAATGAGGCCTAGGAAAGAATGTTGGTAAAACTATTGATTGGTTCAAGTGAAATTCCGTGACAACCTTAGGAAGGAATTTTGGATGTGTACGGAGGACTACCCTGTCATGTAGGAACTTTGTAAAAGGTTCGTATGTGACTAGAGCTTGTAGTTCACTGACCCTTCTAGCTGATGTAATGGCTATGAGGAATACCATTTTCCAAGTAAGGTATTTAAGGTCACAGGTATGTATGGGCTCAAATGGAGAACGCATAAGCCTGGTTAATACTACGTTCAGGTCCCATTGTATGCTTGGGGAATGAACTGGAGGTTTAATGTGAGTTAGGCCTCTCATGAATTTACTGATGAGAGGCTGTGTGGAGATAGGTGCATCTCCCAGCTTGTTATGATAAGCTGAGATTGCACTTAAGTGTACCCTTACAGATGACGTCTTAAGACCAGTGTCTGAGAGATGGTAAAGGTAATCTAGTAGTAAGGTAGTGGGGCAAGTGAAAGGATCTAAAGCTTTCTGAGTGCACCACAAGGTAAACCATTTCCATTTGTAGGAATAATTCTTTCTAGTGGAAGGTTTACGTGAAGCTATAAGTACTTGAGATATAGAGGTTGGAAGGTTGAGAGGTTGTAAGATCAAGCTTTCAACATCCATGCTGTCAGGGACAGGGATTGAAGGTTGGGATGGCGCAACTGACCCTGTTCCTGAGTTATGAGATTGGGAGCTACTCCCAGGCGAATTGGATCCCTGACTGAGAGATCCAGCAGTGTGGGGAACCATACTTGTCGAGGCCAATATGGGGCTATGAGTATCATAGTCCCCTTGTCCTGTTGTAGCTTCACTAGCGTTTTGGTTATGAGTGGTATCGGTGGATACGCGTATAACAGGCCTGAATTCCAATGGCGAGCAAAGGCGTCCGTTGGTAGGTTGCTCTCCTGTTGTAACAGGGAGCAGTAATTGTTCACTTTGTAGTTGAGATGGGATGCAAAGAGATCTATTGTCGGTTGACCCCAGCGTTGGAAGATCTTGGATGCTATTGCTGGATCCAAGGACCATTCGTGCGGTAGGAACTGACGACTGAGGCGATCGGCTACTACGTTGTGGATGCCTGCTAGGTAACTGGCCCGTAGAAGAATTGAGTGTGTCAGGGCCCAGTCCCAAATTTGTGCTGCCTCTTGACAAAGGAGGTAAGAACCTGTCCCCCCTTGTTTGTTGATGTACCACATGGCTACTGTGTTGTCCGTTTGGATCAGAACAGTCTTGTGTGAAAGGCAGTCCTTGAATGCATGCAGCGCATAGCGTATAGCTCGAAGCTCCAGGAAGTTTATTTGAAAAGAGGCTTCGAGCTTTGTCCACTTGCCCTGTGTCTTTAGATGACCAATGTGTGCTCCCCACCCTAAGGTGGATGCATCTGTAGTCAAAATTACTTGTGGAACTGGTTGCTGGAAAGGTAGGCCTTTGAGCAGGTTGTTCATTGATGTCCACCAGATGAGTGCAGATCTGAGCTTTGGTGTTATATGAACGGGAGTGGACATTGGTTGAGTGGCTTGTATCCACTGTGCTTTGAGTGTCCATTGCAGTAGCCGCATGGTCAATCTGGCCATGGGAGTTACGTGAACTGTGGAAGCCATGTGCCCTAGAAGAATGAGGCACTGGTGAGCTGTTACTTGGAATTGGTTTCGAAGAGTGTGAGTCAAGAGGACAAGTGTTTGAGCACGGTCTCTTGGAAGAAAAGCTTTTGCTATTGCAGTATTTAGATCTGCACCTATGAACTGTATAAGATGAGTTGGTGAAAGATGGGATTTTTGGTAGTTGATGAGAAATCCCAAGGAGTGAAGCACCTGGATAGTGAGCTTGAGAGAAGTGAGAGCTCCTTCTTTGATTGACTCTTGATGAGCCAATCGTCCAGATAAGGGAACACGTGCACTTCTGTTTGTGGAGGTGTGCCACTGCTACAGCCAGCACTTTGTGAATACTCGTGGGGCTGATGCAAGGCCGAATGGCAGCACTCTGTATTGAAAGTGTTGATCCTTTACCAGAAATCGCAGGTACTGGCGATGAGGAGGAAAGATGGGAATGTGAGCGTAAGCATCTTGAAGATCCAGAGAGCAGAGCCAATCTCCCCTTTGAAGAAGAGGTAGAATGGTGCCTAAGGACACCATCCTGAATTTCTCTTTTTTGAGAAATTTGTTGAGATTTCTGAGGTCTAGAATGGGTCGAAGGCCTCCTGTTTTCTTTGGAATGAGGAAATAGCGGGAGGCCCTTTTGAGGTCCAGGAACTGGTTCTATGGCCCTGGCTCTCAGAAGGGTGGACAATTCTGTTTGAAGAATTATGGAATGTTGATTTACTGTCCAAGATGGAAGTGGTGGGTTTTCTTTTGGAACAGTAAGAAAATCTAGTCTGTAACCGTGAGTTGTGATCGATAATACCCACTGGTCGGTGGTTATGGAGGCCCAAGTGCTTTGGAAGTACATTATACAACCCCCTACTGGTATGTTTGGGAATGGGTTGATGAAGCTGCTGCTCTCTGAGTTGTTTCAAAAACCAGATGTAGTGGCAGTTTGTGGTGGTGGCTGTGCCCTTGCAGGCCCTCTGCCTAGGTTGTTGGCGTTGAGGTGGGCGGGCTGTTCTGGGTCTATTTGCTGGGGGATAATACCTGCGTGGACGGTAGTATGGACGTCTGGTATCACGCTTTGGAATTCTCCTTGTAGAAGGTTGAGTATCCTGAGGTATTAATGATAATTGTTTCAGTGTTTCTGTGTGGTCTTTTATAGTCGCCACAGCTTCTTTGACCTTTTCTCCAAAAAGGTTGTCCCCCAAGCAAGGAAGATCAGCCAAACGTTCTTGGACCTCTGGACGGAGATCAGAGGCCTTTAGCCAGGACCATCTGCGTGCAGCTATGCCTGAAGCAGAAAGTCGTGCTGCAGTCTCAAAGCAGTCGTAAGTAGCTCTGACCTCGTGTTTTCCTGATTCGAGGCCCTTATGGACGATATTCTGGAATGGTTCTTGATACTGCTGAGGAAGAGACAGGGCTAGGTCTTGAACCTGCTTTCAACGGTTCCTTTGATATTGATTCATATATAGCTGGTATGATGTTATCTTGGATACCAGCATGGGAACCCTGAAAACCTTGCGGCCCTAAATTATCAAGAAATCTACTCTCCTTCCCAGGCGGTGTAGATGAATGAGATTTCAGTCGTTTCGCCTTCTTCTGGGCGGACTCTACCACGACTGACTGGTGTGGCAACTGCGATTTTTGAAAACCTGGTATAGGTTGTACCAAATAAGTTGCCTCTGATCTTTTATTGACTGCTGAGACAGATCCTGGGTGTTCCCATATTCTGTACTGAAGGTCTTGAAAAACTTCATGGACCGGTACTGCTAACATTTCTTTAGGAGGATCTACAAATTGCAGAACCTCAAGTGTTTTCTGCCTTGCATCCACCTCCATTTGTAGTTGAAAGGGGATGTTGTCAGCCATATCCTTTACAAAGTTTGTAAAGGAAAGGTCTTCAGGAGGTGACTTCCTGTGGTCGTCAGGTGGAGAGGGTTCAGAAAAAATATCCCCATCTGAAGAGTATTCTGAGCTTGTGTCAGTAGCCATATCCAGTGGAGTTTGGTGAGTGACTGGCACTAGCAAAGGCTCCCTAGGCCTTGATGGTAGAAGAGGAGAATGAGGCCTTGGAGGCTTTGGGATTCCAGAGGGTCCTGGAATAGGCTCTTCTGGTGTTTTGTTGGATAAAATATCCAGGAGAGAGTCTAATTTAGTCATGAATGGATGCAGCATCGAGACATCCTTTGACGGTATCGGTATAGTCCCCGGTGGAACCGGTGAGGGTATCGGGGTAGGCATCGTAGGCCGTTCCTGTGGCATCGTCGGTGCCGGCGGCATCAATGGCGATGGATCTCTCTGCATCGGAATCGGCATCGATGGCTGAGGCGGAATCGCATCGCGCAGAGCCTGGTGCACCGCTTGACGTATATATGTGTCAAGTTCCGCTCTCATAGCTGGTGATACCAGAGCAGCTATGGGGGGAGGCGGTGTTGGCGATGCCGATACCTCCTCAGAGCCCTGAGGAGGTACGGAGCCCGGCACCGATATCGGTGGGGATCGCCCTGGATCAGTAGGGCTCGAAGCCTCCGCACTCGTCCGAGGTATCTTTGCGGGTGAGGCCGTACCTGTCGATGGGTCTTCGGTCATCGGTGCTAGGCATCGTCGATGCCGGTGACGATGTTTCTCCTTTTGTTTCTCACTTCCAGAAGTGGACGCCTTCGACGATACTGACGGTGATGGCGTAGAAGCGTCTCCCGCTTCCGGACGACGTTTTTTCAGTAGTACCTGCCGGACGGATCCGGATGGCGATGACTGAACTGAAGTCGATGCCTTCGGGAGCAATTGTATATTAAACAATTGCTCCATTTTCTCAACGCGGAGACGACGGCCTTTTGAGGTCATCTCTGCACATAATGTACACGATTTTACATCGTGTTCTTTGCCTAGGCAAAGAACACATTCTGAGTGCGGGTCTGTTATAGACATATTCCGCGCACAGTTCGGGCATTTTTGAACCCGGAGGCCATTTTGCCGGACAGCCGTCGACGGCGATGACCAAAAAATATCGGTACCGGCCGGAAACCGAAGGGAAAAAAAAGTTACCGCGGTGGTTAACGAAGGGAAAACCCTTGCGGTGGGATTGATTTTTTTTTCCGGAAAAGTTAAACTTTCTTAAGGTGGTGAATTCACCACAGGACTCCAATTATACCGCGATGCTAAGTGCTTCGCGGAAAAAAGAAGACTGAAGGGAGACCCCTGTGGCAGGGAATATCATGGCATGCTGGGCATGCTCAGTAGGCACTCTGGTGCCAGTCAAAGGTTTCATGGAAACTTTTAAAGAAGTTTTTCCGTACATAGGGCTCCATTACTGATGTCACCCATATGTGAGGACTAGCATCCTGCTTGGTCCTGGGATAACAAGTTTAAGGAGAAGGGGTGAGGAACAGGTTTGAGGACAAAGGGGTATGGGGTGGTGGTAAGGGGTAGGAAGGGGGGAGAAACAAGTTAAGGGGGTAGGGGTAGGGAAAAACAGCTAGGATATTGAAAGGGGGTAGAGCAGAGAGAGATTAGGTGGTCAAAGGTGTAGGTTTTAGGTATAAGCCTGTGTGAACAGCCATGTTTTGAGTTTTTGCTTGAAGATTTTAGGGCACAGTTCTAAGCGTAACGCTGTAGACATTGAATTCCACAGCACAGGACCAGTTAATGAGAGCGCTCGTGCTTTGGAGGATGCGTAATTGAAGAGTTTGGGGAGAGGGTGTCCGTATTGTGGCGAGGGTACTGGTTTCTGGTTGGTCTGAGGGATGATGGAATTGTAGGGAGTCCAAGAACCAGTTCATGTCAGGATTATGTAGTGCTTTATGAATGATTGAGAGTGTCTTGTATTGTATGCGGAAGGAAATAGGCCAGTGCAGTTCCTTTAGGATGGGTGTTATGTGTTCATTACTACGTGTGTTGGTGAGGATTCGTGCGTCTGTGTTTTGCAGAATTAGTAGGGGGTGAATGGCATTTTTAGATAAACCTAGGAGAAGGGAGTTACAATAGTCGATTTTGGAAAAGAGCATGGCTTGTAAGACAGTGCGGAAGTCAGAAAAGCGAAGTAGAGGTTTAAGTTTTTTAAGTGTATGTATCTTGTAGAAGCAATCTTTGAGTGTTGAGTTGATAAATTTCTTTAAGGAGATTTGATCATCTAGCATAACCCCTAAGTTTCGAACTTGTTGGAAGAATTGGATGTAGGGTAACGGCGCATGAAGTGGTGAGAGTGCATGGGAAGGGGTAAGTGGGGAAATAAAGCATAAGCTCGGTTTTTGTGGTGTGAGGGCAAGATGGATGCTATTTAAGAGGTTGTTAATAGACATAAGTGTGGATTCCCAGATTTGAGAGCTTTGGGAAGAGAATCAGTAATAGGGATAAGAATTTGCACATCGCCTGCGTAGAGGAAGTGTGGAAGCTTGAGATTGGATAGGAGCTTGACAAAGAGGTAGGAGGTAAATGTTGAAAAGGGTGGATGAACAGTCCTTGAGGAACCCCTTGGTTAAGAGGTATTTCTTTAGACTTGTGGTTTCCGATTTTGACTTTGTAGTTTCGGTTGTTAAGGTAGGAACTGAACCATCTGTGGGCGACTCCAGTTATTCCAATCTCACGGAGCCGTTGGAGGAGATATTATGATTAACGGTGTCAAACGCGGCTGAGATATCTAGGATAGCTAGGACATAGGATTGCCCTTTATCTAGACCTTTAATAACGTAGTCAGTCAGGGACAGGAGGAGGGTTTCCGTACTATGAAATTTGCGAAAACCGTATTGGGAGGAAGAGAGGATTTGGTGGTCGTCTAAGTAATTGCTGAGTTGACGATTGATGGTTTTCTGTAGAATTTTAGAAATAAATGGGAGGTTAGAGATGGGGCGGTAATTGGAGGGATCAGTGAGGTCAAGTTTAGGTTTTTTTAGAATGGGCTTGACAATTGCTTGTTTGAGTGGGCTGGGTACTGCTCCTGAATTGATGGATAAGAGATCTGTCCGACAGATAAGGACGAATGAAGGAATAAACGGACAGATAAGGACGAATGAAGGAATAAACTTGAGATGAACAACTTGAATGAAATACAGTTTTCAAACACCTGATATGGCTTATATTATGTAAACTGTATGTATGTAATTAATTGTAATCTTGATTACACAGTGTTGTTTGTGCATACATATGTTTTTATATGGTATGTGTGTGATTGGGGGATGAATGTGTGAGCTCAGGTTTTAAATGTCTATATAGGTGAATATGTTGTGAGTTTCAATAAATGGTCAATTGTATTTTGATTACATGTGATCTCTCTGTTGTATGGTATGGTGATGTGATATCAGAGTTTAGTTTTAAAAAGGAAATTACCCTCTGTAAATTACCTGAATTGATGGAGGCATTAATTATGGGGCGGATTTTCAGAGCCCTGCTCGCGTAAATCCGCCCAAAACCGGGCGGATTTACGCGAGCAGGGCCCTGCGCGCCGGGAAGCCTATTTTACATAGGCCTCCCGGCGCGCGCAGAGCCCCGGGACTCGCGTAAGTCCCGGGGTTCTCGGAGGGGGGGCGTGTCGGGGGCGGGCCCCGGTCGTCGCGGCGTTTCGGGGGCGTGTCGGCAGCGTTTTGGGGGCGGGTACGGGGGCGTGGCTACGGCCCGGGGGCGTGGCCGCGCCCTCCGTACCCGCCCCCAGGTCGCGACCCGGCGCACAGGAGGCCCGCTGGCGCGCGGGGATTTACGCCTCCCTCTGGGAGGCGTAAATCCCCCGACAAGAGGTAAGGGGGGGGGTTTAGACAGGGCCGGGCGGGTGGGTTAGGTAGGGGAAGGGAGGGGAAGGTGAGGGGAGGGCAAAGGAAAGTTCCCTCCGAGGCCGCTCCGATTTCGGAGCGGCCTTGGAGGGAACGGGGTAGGCTGCGCGGCTCGGCGCGCGCCGGCTATACAAAATTCATAGCCTTGCGCGCGCCGATCCAGGATTTTAGTGGATACGCGCGGCTCCGCGCGTATCTACTAAAATCCAGCGTACTTTTGTTTGCGCCTGGAGCGCAAACCAAAGTAGGCTATTCGCGCGCCTTTTAAAATCCGCCCCTATGTTGGTAATAGGTTGTGCTATTAGGTCGGGAATGTTAATGAGGAGTTTTGTGGGGATGGTATCTGTAGGGTGGGAGGATGGTCTGGTTTTCTTAAATATGGACTCTATTTCTATGGCCGTGGTGGGCTCTAGCGATATGAGGTTTGCAGGGGAGTTATTTGTGTGAGAGGGGTGGGTGTTTTGGGGGGGGTGTGGGAGATGGAGGGAAAGCGTTTTAGTAAGTTGTTGATTTTGTCATGGAAGAAGGTTGCAAGATCTTCACATTTTACTTTAGCTTCTTCTTCTGGAATGGCGGGTGGGGTTAATTTAGTGAGTGAGGCGACGTATTCAAAGAGGGCTTGAGGATTGAATTGGTATTGGTGTATTTTGGTGGCATAAAAATTCTTTTTTGCATTGTTTAGCGAGTCTCTATAGCTGTGTAGGGAGGACTTGTATCTAGCGAGGGGGGTAGGGGTAGGGTCTATGCACCAGTTCTTTTCAGCTTTTCTAAGGTCATGTTTCATTTCTTTCAGTTTTGGTGAGTACCAGGGTTTTCTAGATTTACTATAGGATGAGAGTTGTTTGGAAACTAGGGGGCAGATTTTATTAGCAACCGAAAGTGTGTGTTGGTTCCATGATGCGAGGGCAGTGTCGGCATTTGAGAGATCAAGGTTTTCAATAGTGTTAGAGAGTGCAAGGATTAGGTCGTCCCTTTTGCATGTCTTTCTAAATTGTATAGTGCTGGAGATTTCAGGGGAGGGAGGGGGGGGGTTTAGTGAGAGGAAGGTTCTTTAATGTAATGGTCTGCCCATGGGATGGGTGTGCATGATGGGGAGTCAGCTGCTATGTGATGGTTGATAAAGATGAGGTCGAGGGAATGGCTGGCTTTGTGTGTGGGTGTGTTGATGATCTGGTTAAATCCTATAGCTTTCAAGGCTTCGAGGAAGGAGGCGCATGAAGTTTTTGGGGGAGTTTTATCGATATGAAGGTTGAGGTCACCTAGGATAATGGCTGGGGTGTCACTGGAAATGTTTTTGGCTATGAATTCTATCAGTGTGGAGGGATTGTTGTCTAGAATTCCTGGAGGGGCATAGATTAGGCAGATTTGCAGAGAGGGGTGCTTTGAAAAGTCCAATTTCAATTTTTCAGGGAGGTGAGGAAAGTTGGTGTGTTAATTTAAGTCCATTTTGGCAGCTAGTAAATGCTACCCATCCTTTTTTTTTAGGTCTAGGGATGGAGAAAATATTGTAGGTGTTATTAGGGAGTTGGTTAAGTATGACATTGTCAGTGTCTTTCAGCCATGTTTCTGTTATATTGCGCAAATGTCAGGGGTTTCATCAAGGTCGTCGTTGAGGATGGGTGTTTTTTTGTTTAGTGACTGCGCATTGAAGAGGAAGGAGAGAGAGTGCTGTGATGCCATGATTTGGGTGAGGGGTGGTGAGATCATGGTTGTGGGGATGGTTTGAGGTATGAGTGGTGGCGAGTGGTATAGCAGGAAGCAGGTCGGTGGTCCTGTTGTAGCTGAGGGTGGGAATGCAGAAGTTTGGCATATTGGGGGGGGGGAAGGGGGTATGCAAGATCCCGGAAAAAATAGGTCTGGGTTACAGGGGAGAGAGTATTCGTGAGTATGAGAGGAGAGAGGGGTGTACAGGTCTGTGGTCTAGGGTGTTAGATGGAGGTGAGAGGGACGGAGGTTTTTTGCAAGAAGGAGGCGTCGGGCTGATAGGGGGAAGGGGGTATAAAATGAGGGAAGGGTGTCGGGTTGCTGTACAATAAGGAAATTGCAATGGAAAGGAGACTGAGGATTTGAGTAGCGGCGGTTGTTTTAGGTTTATAAAACATAGGAACAAAATTGGAACAAGAAGATATAGGCAGGTGTAAACATGAAGACAGTGAATGTCTAGAAACCCATAGATTATGGTCGGATCGGATGGGATGAGGCACACTAAGGGGTGCACCAAGGGGCAGGTCCCTTAGGTTGTGCTCCTTTGTGCGCGTGGCGCCGCTGAAATGCGCCCAGATTTAAAGCTCTTACTTGGTGCTGAAAATAGTCCTCACAGCCCCTGCTGCCTTTTGATAGACTGGATGGCTATGGTGGGTGCGGCTTCGGGTCTCCACGCAGCTCGCCGGTGACTGAGTTGGTGCGAGCGGGCTCTTGCCCCGATTGGGCTGTGCCGACCACGCGAGCCCCGGTGGAGCGATAGCGAGGGGATGGCAGGTACCAGGTGGCCGTCGAAAAGGGGGGGGGCCGTGAAATGCATTTTGACACACGGAGCTCAAAAGGTTGGCCATCACTGCCCTACTCCCTTGTGATACGCTGAGATGGCACTGAGGTGTACCCCTACCGAAGAAGTCTGGAGACCAGAGTCTGAAGGTGCCAGAGATAGTCTAATAGAGATGAAGTAGGGCAGGAAAAGGTGTCAATACCTTTTTACGTGCCCCACACGTTAAATCTATTCCACTTGGAAAGATAAGATTTCCGTGTGGAAGCTTTTCGTGACGCTACAAGCACTTGATAAACCTTAGTTGAAAGATGGAGCGGTTTGTAGGATCAGGTTTTCAACATCCAGGCTGTGAGGGATAGGGTCTGAAGGTTCGGGTGGCCGTGGTTTTGAGTTATGAGATTGGGCGCTGTGCCCAGGCGAATGGGTTCTTGGATGGAGAGGTCGAGAAGCATGGGGAACCATACTTGTCTAGGCCAGTACGGGGCTATGAGTATCATTTATCCCCTGTCCTGTTGTAGCTTCACAAGAGTTTTGGCTATTAGTGGTATCGGAGGATACGCATATAGGAGGCCTGTGCTCCAGGGGCAAGCGAAGGCATTCATGGCTAACGGGTTTTGTCGTCTGTGCAGGGAGCAGAATCTGTCCACTTTGTGATTCAGTTCGGATGCAAAGAGGTTGATGGTTGGTTGACCCCAGCGTTGGAAGATTTTGCTCGCTACGCAGGTATCCAGAGACCACTCGTGGGGATGGCAACATCGACTGAGGCGATCTGCTACTACGTTCTGTATGCCTGCCAGATAAGTGGCCCGGAGATGAATGGAGTGTGCAAGGGTCCAGGCCCAGATCTGTGCAGCTTCTTGGCAGAGCAGATAATAGCTGTTCCTCCCTGTTTGTTCAAGTACCACATTGCAACTGTGTTGTCTGTCTGTCTGTGTGTCTCGTGTGAAAGGCAGTTCTTGAACACATAAGGAGCATAACGTATGGCTCAAAGCGCTAGGAAGTTGATTTGAAACCTTGCTTTGAGTTGTGTCCAAGTACCTTGAGTTTGAAGGTTGTTCACATGAGCTCCCCAACCCAAGTTGGATGCATCCGTGGTTAAGGTCACTTGAGGACCTGGTTGCAGAAGTCTAGACCTGTCAGCAAGTTTGACCACCAGAGAAGTGACAAACGCAGCTGGTCGGTTACATGGATTAGGGATGAAAGTGGTTGAGTGGCCTGGAGCCACTGAGATTTCAAAGTCCATTGGGTTATTCTCATGGCTAGCCTGGCCATAGGAGTGACGTGGACCGTGGAAGCCATGTGGCCCAGCAACATGAGGAATTGATGGGCTGAGGCTGTTTTGTATGTGCGCAGAGATGTAGCCAGTTTGGAGAGTATGTCTGCACGGTCGTTGGGCAGGAAGGCCTTTGCAACTGTGGTGTCCAAATCTACTCCGATGAAGGTAAGGTGGTGAAATGGTAATTTATCAGAAATCCTAGTGAGTGTTGAAGATTTGTAGTGAGCTTTAGAGAGCTGAGAGCTCCTTGCTTGGATCGACTCTTTATTAACCAGTCATCCAAGTATGGAAACACATGTATGGTGCTTCTGTGAAGGCGTGCGGCAGCCACTGCTAGGCATTTTGTAAACACTCGAGATGCTGAGGCCAGACCGAATGGCAGAACTCTATATTGAAAATGTTTGTGACCCACTATGAAGCGCAGGTATTTGCAGTGATGTGGGAATATGGCGATATGTGCATATGCGTCCTGAAGGTCCAGAGAACAGAGCCAATCTCCTTGCTGTAGTAGGGGAAACATGGTGCCGAAAGACATCATCCTGAATTTTTCTCTTTGAAGGAATTTGTTGAGATTGCGGAGGTCTAGGATGGGGCGGAGACCACCCAATTTTTTTTGGAATCAGAAAATAGCGTGAGTAGAACCCTCTGCCCCTCTGTCAGGGGGACGACTTCTACAGCCTTGGTTGACAGAAGGGTAGACAGTTCTGACTCTAGAAGCAATGTGTGGTCTTTTCGGGCCCGCAGTGGATTGGGTAGAGCGTCCGGGGGTACTGTGAGGAAGTTTAAATGGTATCCCTGGGCTATGATGGATATTACCCATTGATCTGTTATAAGACGCGCAAATCGGCCTCCTATCAGTATTACTAGGTTTGGGGTTCATTGAGGAGTGGCTGCTGTTCTCTGGAAACGCATCAAAATCCGGAGGCTGGACCAGACTGTGGGGCTAGTTGTGCTCTGGGTGCTTTGGGCTGGCATGCATGTCCCCTTTGAGGGGCTCTGGCTGGTCTTGCTCGAGATGCAGGAGAATAGTATTTGCGTGAGCCGTAGAATTGTCATCTGGAGTCCCTTCTCATGCTTTTGTGGGATGAGGAGGGAGCGCCCATAGTGACTGTAGACAATTGACGTAGGGTCTCATGGTGGTCCTTCAACTGAGCCAGTGCGTCCTGTATTTTATCGCCGAAGAGATTGCCTCCAGTGCATGGAAGATCAGCAAGCTTATCTTGGACTTCAGGGCTCAAATCAGAGGCTTTCAGCCAAGCCCATCTTCTAGCACTGATTCCTGTTGCTGACAACCGGGAAGCAGTCTTGAAAGAGTCATATGCCGCCCTTACCTCATGCTTCCCTGCTTCGAACCCCTTCTGGATGATGGCAGTCAGGGTTTCTTGTTGCTGTTGAGGTAAGGAGTCCGCAAAAGCTTGGACTTGTTTCCATAGATTTCTTTGGTACTGGGTCATATACAGTTGGTAGGCGGCTATACAGGATACCAACATGGAGCCTTGGAAGATTTTTCAATCCAACCCATCCAGGAAGCTCTGGTCTTTTCCAGGGGGAGCTGAGGAATGCAGACGTAATCGCTTAGCCTTCTTTTGTGCAGATTCCACCACAGCAGATTGATGAGGCAGTTGTAGTTTCTGAAAACCTGGAGCATGCTGTACTAAGCATGTTGCATCTGTTTTCCTGTTGACTGGTGGAACAGTGCCAGGATGCTCCCATAGGTGGTGTAGGAGATCCAACAGGACTTCATGCACGGGGATGGCCATGATTTCCTTGGGGGCAAACTATAGAACTCCAAGGTCTTGTGATGGGTATCCTCTTCCATCACTAGGTTGAAGGGGATGGTTTCAGACATTTCTTTGATAAAATTAGCGAAGGAAAGGTCTTTGGGAGGAGACTGCTGTCTTTCCTCTGGAAAAGAAGGCGTTTGACAAAGTTCCTCATGAGAGGCTTCTAGGAAAAGTAAAAAGTCATGGGATAGGTGGAGATGTCCTTTCGTGGATTGCAAACTGGCTAAAAGACAGGAAACAGAGAGTAGGATTAAATGGACAATTTTCTCAGTGGAAGGGAGTGGACAGTGGAGTGCCTCAGGGATCTGTATTGGGACCCTTACTTTTCAATATATTTATAAATGATCTGAAAGAAATACGATGAGTGAGATAATCAAATTTGCAGATGACACAAAATTGTTCAGAATAGTTAAATCAAAAGCAGATTGTGATAAATTGCAGGAAGACCTTGTGAGACTGGAAAATGGGCATCCAAATGGCAGGTGAAATTTAATGGGGATAAGTGCAAGGGTGATGCATATAGGGAAAAAGAACCCATGCTATAATTACACAATGTTGGGTTCCATATTAGGTGCTACAACCCAAGAAAGATCATAGAAACATAGAAACATAGAAATGACGGCAGAAGAAGACCAAACGGCCCATCCAGTCTGCCCAGCAAGCTTCACACATTTTTTCTCTCATACTTATCTGTTTCTCTTAGCTCTTGGTTCTATTTCCCTTCCACCCCCACCATTAATGTAGAGAAGCAGTGATGGAGCTGCATCCAAGTGAAATATCTAGCTTGATTAGTTAGGGGTAGTAGGGGTAGTAACCGCCGCAATAAGCAAGCTACACCCATGCTTATTTGTTTTGACCCAGACTATGTTATACAGCCCTTATTGGTTGTTTTTCTTCTCCCCTGCCGTTGAAGCAGGGAGCTATGCTGGATATGCGTGAAGTATCAGTTTTTCTTCTCTCCTGCCGTTGAAGCAGAGAGCTATGCTGGATATGCGTGAAGTATCAGTTTTTCTCCCATGCCATTGAAGCAGAGAGCCAGGTGTCATAGTGGATAACACATTGAAATCGTCTGTTCAGTGTGCTGGCGGCAGTCAAAAAAGCGAACAGAATGTTGGGAATTATTAGAAAGGGAATGGTGAATAAAATGGAAAATGTCATAATGCCTCTGTCTCACTCCATGGTGAGACCGCACCTTGAATACTGTGTACAATTCTGGTCGCCGCATCTCAAAAAGATATAATTGCGATGGAGAAGGTACAGAGAAGGGCTACCAAAATGATAAGGGGAATGGAACAGCTCCCCTATAAGGAAAGACTAAAGAGGTTAGGACTTTTCAGCTTGGAAAAGAGACGGCTGAGGGGGATATGATAGAGATGTTTAAAATCATGAGAGGTCTAGAACTGGTAGATGTGAATCAGTTATTTACTCTTTCGGATAGTAGAAAGACTAGGGGGGGCACTCCATGAAGTTAGCATGGGGCACATTTAAAACTAATCGTAGAAAGTTCTTTTTCACTCAACTCACAATTAAACTCTGGAATATGTTGCCAGAGGATGTGGTTAGTGCAGTTAGTATAGCTGTTTTTTAAAAAAGGATTGGATAAGTTCTTGGAGAAGTCCATTACCTGTTATTAAGTTCAGTTAGAGAATAGCCACTGCCATTAGCAATGGTAACATGGAATAGAATTAGTTTTTGGTTACTTGCCAGGTTCTTATGGCCTGGATTGGCCATTGTTGGAACAGGATGCTGGGCTTGATGGACCCTTGGTCTGACCCAGTATGGCATTTTCTTATGTTCTTAAGACCTCTGAAGTACAGGTATTTGTGTCCACATCCTCCCATGGGTCATAGGGAGTTCCTGAAGGAGGGAGTATGTCCAGAATTCCAGGGTGTGCAGGCATCGATGGAGGCCTCAATGGAGGGTGTACAGGATCCAGGGACTGCTCGTGGGGGATGGAACTGTCGGCTGAGGTGATCTGTTACCACATTCTGTATGCCTGCCAGGTAAGCGGCCCGAAGAAAACATGGAATGTATTAGGGTCCAGCCCCAGATCTGCGTGGCTTCTTGGCAGAGGAATAAGAGCCTGTGCCTCCTGTTTGTTCAGGTACCACATGGCAACTGTGTTGTCTGTTTGTATGAGAACCAGTCTTGTGTGAAAGGCAGTCCTTGAACGCATAGAGAGCATAACGTATAGCTCGAAGCTCTAAGAAGTTGATCTGAAATGTTGTTTCAAGCTTTGTCCAAGCACCTTGAGTTTGAAGATTGTTCACATGTGCTCCCCAACCCAAGGTGGGATGCATCTGTGGTCACAGTTAATTGCAGAGCTAGGGTGCTGGAAGACCTGTTAGCAATTTGTTCTTGTTTGTCCACCATAGAAGAGATAAATGTAACTGGTGGGGTTATCTGAATCTGAGATGAAAGCGGGTTGATTGAAATTTCAATGGCTCCAAGCCAAAGTCCATGAGTTTATTCTCATGGCCAGCCTGGCCACAGGAGTGATGCGGACAGCGGAAATCATTTGCTCTAGCAATGTTAGGAATTGATGGGCTGCGGCTGTGTTCTTCATGAGTAGAGAGACAGCTATGTTGGAGAGTGTGTCTGTGCGGTCGTTGGGGCAGGAAGGCCTCTGGCTACTGTCGTTTCCAAATCTGCCTCCGATGAAAGTCAGGAGGTGAGATGGAGTCAGGTGGGATTTTGGTAGTTGATGAGAAATCCCAACGAGTGTAGCAGATTTATAGTGAGCTTGAGAGTGTCGAGAGCTCCTTGTTTGGATTGGCTCTTGAGGAGCCAATTGTCCAGGTAAGGAAAGACATGTATGCGACTCTTGCGTAGATGGGCTGCAGCCACTGCTAGGCACTTTGTAAATACTCGGGGTGCCAAGGCAAGTCCCGGTACTGAAGTGTTGATGTCCCACTATGAAACGTAGGTATTGCAATGAGGTGGGAAGATTGGAATGTGAGTGTAAGCGTCTTGAAGATCCAAAGAACGAGAGCCAATCTCCTTTTGTAGAATGGGAAGTATGGTGCCCAAGGACACCATTCTGAACTTTTCTTTCTGTAGAATTGTTGAGATTGCGTAGGTCTAAGATGGGGCGGAGGTCACCGTGATTTCTTTGGAATGAAAAAATAGCGGGAGTAGAACCCTCTGCCCTGCTGTGTTTGGGGGAGCAGATTCCATGGCCCTGGTGCTCAGAAGATGGACAGTTTCTGACTCTAAAAGAGTTGTGTGATCTTTTTGAATCCACAGTGGATGGGAGGTGAATCCTGGGGTACCATGAGGAAGTTTAGACGTTATCCTGGGTTAAGATGGAAATAAACATTGGTCTTTGGTAATGGTGAGCCAATTGGTTATGAAGTGATGGATTCGACCTCCTACTGATAAATCTGGTTCTGGATATGTGGAGGGGCTGCTGTTCTCTGGAAAGGTTTCAAAATCCAGATGCTTGGCCTGTTTGTGGAGGAGGCTGAGGTCTGGATGCTTTAAGCTGTAGAGGATGCCCTCTCTGAGATAGTCTGGTTGTCCACCCACGAGATGCAGGTGGGGTAAGGGTAATATCTGTGTGGGCGATAAAATGGCCTTTTAGGGTCTCTTCTGGTTGATCTTCTGGTAGGAAGAGGGGGGCCCTCAGTAATGACTGTTGACAATTGGCACAGGGTCTCTTTATGGTTCTTCAAACTGAGGCCACTGCATCTTGTATTTTATCAGCCGAATAGGTTTTCACCAGTGCAAGGTAAATAGCCAGTCTATCCTGGACTTCAGGTCTCAGATCTGAGGCTTTTAACCAGGCCCATCTCCTGGCACTGATTTCTGTTGCTGACATACGAGAAGCTGTCTCGAAGGAATCATAAGCAGCACAGGCGTCATGTTTACCAGCTTCAAGCCTTTACGTAATATGGCATTAAGACTGTCTTGCTGCTGTTTGAGGAAGAGTGTCTGCTACTTCCTGAACCAGTTTCCAAAGGTTCCCTCTGGTACTGTGTCATGTAGAGTTGGTATGCAGCTATCTGTGACAACCGGCATAGATCCTTGAAACATTTTACGACCTAAAATGTCCATGAATCTTTGATCTTTGCCAGGAAGTGTTGAGGAATGTGGACGAAATCTTCTGGATTTCTTTTGTGCTGATTCGACAACCACTGACTGATGTGGGAGTTGTGGTTTTTGGAATCCAGGTATGAGCTGGACAGATAAGCTGCATCTGTTCTTTTGTTTACTGGAGGCACAGCACAGGGATTCTCCCAGAGACGATGCTGTAGATCTACTAATACTTCGTGCACTGGATAGCTACGACTTCCTTTGGAGCATCAACAATTTGGAGCACTTCCAATGTTTTTTTGCCTTGTATCTTCCTCTGTAATGAGATCAAAGGGAATGGTCTTTGGACATCTCCCTAAGAAAACTGGCAAAGGAGAGATCTTCTGGGGAAGATTTTTTCCTTTCACTCCGGTGGAGATGGTTCTGACAAAACATCCTCCATGGATGTGTCTGTGTCCCACATCTTCCCATGTATCAGAGAAGGTTTCTGGTCGAGATCCTGACCGAGGGAAGAAAGCTGGTGGTGAAGGACGCACTGCCTCGATGGATGTTGCGGTGGTGCCGGGGGCATCGATGGGAACCGCAGGCGTCTCGGTCCCAAGAGCCCTGATGGACCAGGCATCGGTGAGGCATCTGTGAAATTGGGCTGGAATCAGTGCCGTCGTCTGAAAGACCCGGGAATGGGAATCAGGTTCTTTCGGAGGCTGCACGGGTGCTTTGGCATCGGTGGCCTGGGTTGTGTTGGAAGGGCACTGATGAGTGTATCCAATCTGGTTAGTAACGGTGCAAACATCGATGGCTCCGGTGTCCTGTCCCTTGTGGCTCGAGGGATTCATGGCAGCTGGGCATGCTCAGTGTGCCATTCAAAAGTTCTAGAACTTTGACAGAAAAGTTTTCCATGATAGGGCTCCGTCCAGTGATGTCACCCATATGTGAGGACTACCATCCTGCTTGTCCTGGGGAGAATGAGAGGATCCTCAGAAGATGGTCTAACCCTTTGATGGGGTAGAACTCATATCTGGTAAGGGAACTTCTTGTGGTTCCAAAACAGAGCATGTCAGCTACATGCATATTTATCATACAATAAAGAAAAGCTGGTACTGAAAAAGCTTTCAGTAGAAGCAAAGCAAAATGCAAATCAAAATTTCTTCTTGCATATATCTTGAATTTTTTGGCCACATTAGTTTGTTTGGATAAAAACGTATGATGATGCCAACACTGATTTCTGTGTCCTTGAACCCCCCCCCCAAACCCCCACCAACCCACACACCACATGCTCCATCACTGAATTATAATAAAGTGAATTAGCCATTTTTAGAGCATTTTGGTAGTTATGTATATTTGGCATTCCAGTAGCATGCGACCATGTTTTTGTGAGGTTTTCCCTAACCAATTTCTTTTGGAATACACCTTTCTCACGGGAAACCACAGTTAAACCTTTATCCTCAATCCTGTGAATTGGTTACAGATCAGTATAATTTTATATTTTGTTTCTGTACAGAAAATGGAACTATCAGCTAGCAAAATTACCAACTAGGTTATCGGGAAAAAACAGCACTAGGGACACATAAATCACTATACATTTATTAATTTTAGACAGCACATGCAAAATATAATACCCTGATAAATAATCTGATAAAAATGTAAAAAATGAAATATAATTTAAATAACATCCATAAAACAGAAGTTAATTCAGCAGGAAAAACTGGACACCTGAAAGATACCACTGGTTCAGAAACTATCAAAATACAGTAGGTTTGGTTATAAAGCTTCAATTAATTTTAGTTATAGTATTATTGGACGTTATTGTATTTGATGATTTTGAACATATCTATATTTTACCTTTGTATGGTAGACATAACTTTTTCTTTGCTCCAATAAATTATGTGCTATACATTTCTTTATCTGAATCACTGTTTTGGATAGCTAAGCTAAACTGAGCCTTATCTGGAGCTTATGATCATTTCATACATTTGTATGACAAAAATTGAGCCCCTATGAATTCTCTCTGCAGTTGTAAACAACTATAGAAAAAAGTCTTTCCTAAATAAGCTCTGAAAATTTGAACAGGATAGTTTTCACATCAGTCTAATTGCTGGGATGACTTGTACAACCAGAGAAGAATGGCAAAATACATAAACCTTACCCAAAATCAGATGCATTCGGTCTTTGTTAATCTCAGGCAGGGATTTAGAGATAGGGATAGATGGTGTGTGTTAGACACTTGGTTTAGTGCATTAGATGAAGTATGCTTCTGAGAAATTGACAGTGCTGCTTCTTCTGTTGCTTCTGCAGTACTAAATCCTGTACTATTCAGCCAGAGTGCCACGGCATGGAGGATTGGAGCCCAAGAATTACGGTAATGTAGTCTGGCTGTATCAATGGTCTCAGGTGTATAAAATGCTCCACCTGTAAGATTAAAAGTGAAAAACAAAAATTTGTGAAATCAGTAATGAGATGTAGTAGTCAGTCTGAAAGACAACAGACTCCCTTCATCTCAGACTATGAATAGACAAGCCAACAAATCAAATGAGCTAATATTGCTGGAGAAGAGTGGTAGCAACATAAATCAATAAATGTAATATTAAGAGGGTAATCAAAGGGAGGATAATTAACAGTGTGTATGGCAGGAGCTGCATAATTAATAAAATACCGACAAGTAATGAATCATTCCTGAAATAAGTAAGGGGTGGGAAGCTCGGAGAGACCTCATATATTAAATGCCCAATAGCTAGGCTAATGAAAGCTTATAGTGGCGCAAGCTTTTCTTTATTTATAATCATAGGTCTCAATGAGCTGTATTATGAAGGGCGCTATATGATATATAGCTGTCCCGATGCACTTAGAGTCAATTGTACTGAAACGTTGTACTTAACTTGCAACTTTGATGTCCGACATCAAGATCAAAATGCACTATCGGCTGATAGTGCATTCACGGCCCAGCGATTGGCTCCAGCATCATGATAAGAGTCACACAGAGACGCCTTCGGGCGCAGTAATTCGAGTCAACGCATTGTACACATAATGTCAAGCATCTCCGGTCAGTGATAAGAGCAGGTAATAGCGGTACCCGACCCCCTGAGGAAGGAGGATCCCTCCGAAACACGTCGTGTCGGAACAGAGTCGGATTCCACCATTTTACCACCATTATCATCAGCATTTTGATCTTGATGTCGGACATCAAAGTTGCAAGTTAAGTACAACGTTTCAGTACAATTGACTCTAAGTGCATCGGGACAGCTATATATCATATAGCGCCCTTCATAATACAGCTCATTGAGACCTATGATTATAAATAAAGAAAAGCTTGCGCCACTATAAGCTTTCATTAGCCTAGCTATTGGGCATTTAATATATGAGGTCTCTCCGAGCTTCCCACCCCTTACTTATTTCAGGAATGATTCATTAATTGTCGATATTGTTTATTTCCTGGTTTCTGTGGATTCATCCTATTTTTTTAATTAATAAAATACTGCATATCTCTGCCCCAAAAGTATGCATGTATGTGTCAGTTTGCACACACTTATAAATGCAGGGAGCCGTACACTTTCTATACCTAAATTATAGTAAATACATGCACATACTACAATTCTGTCACATGAGAAATGTGTGCGCTTTTATAAAATATGCGCAAAAGCAGGTATTTTATAAAATATTCATATACTCTGTGGGAGGAACAATGGTTTTGTATGCTCCATTGCTGCTTGTTCTACACTGTGACACTGTTCCCCCAGAGAGCTCATTTCCTCTGTGTTGGCCTGCAGGTGGGGTTTGACCTCTGCACTGTAGTTCAAGTACAGGCTTTGGACGCTGCCTTGACTCAGGAAACAAACAGCATACACAGAGCCTCAGAGGAAATGTAAGACTGAAACATCTTGGAATGCCATAGGCCAGAGTACTATTACTAATCAGCAGGCTAATGGTCAGGGATTGATTGTTAGCACTTTGTGCACTGATTGGCTCTGCAGATAGAGAAGTAGCCCTGGGAGTATAGAGGGAGTACGGTAGTACTCTGTACTGAGACTGCTTAGCTCATGTGGACAGCCTTTTCTCATGACATATCCCTGGCACTAGATAAGTAGAGAAAACTGTTTAGTTAACTTTTACCATTTAATTCTTGCTGTTTTACCTGTTCCTTTTTGCAGATTACATCTTTTTTACATTCACTGTTCTTACTTTTTGTTAATACATGTATTAGTTTGTCAGCTCTGCCAGTCTTGAACTGATTAATCAGTGTTGTGTATATTTGGTCTATGGGAGTATTTCTAGGAATTGTGGGACCCTTGGGTTGTGAGGGATCCTAGTGCCCCTAGAAACCATGAGTAGGCAGGTGAGAGGTTGCCAGTGTAGAAGACATGCACAAGTGCAGGTGGGCCTGGGCATGCTTGGCAAAAAGCCAGAATGATGCTTGGCTGCATAGAGAGAAGAATGGTAAGCAGAAAAATGGAGGTGATATTACCCCTATATAGGCCCCCTGTTGAGACCTCATTTGGAATACTTGTACACATTCTGGAGACCACACCTCTGAAAGGATATAAACTGTTTGGAGTTGGTCCAGAGGGCAACTACTAAAATGGTCAGTGGTTTTCAGCCTAAAGCACATGGGGATAGACAAAGATCTAAGCATGAATACCTAGAGGAAAGGTGAGATAAGGGAGATATGGTAGAGACATTTAAATATCTCAAAGGTTTCCATGCACAGGAGATGAGCCTCTTTCAATGGAAAGGAGGCTCTAGAACAAGGGTCATGGAATAAGGGTGAAAGGGGGGCAGACTCAGGAGTAAGCATAGGTAATATTTAATTAACAGAGAGTAATGGAGGCATGGAATGGCCTTCTAATGGAGGTGGAGACAAATCGATATCTGGATTCAAGAAAGCAGCTTTTAAAAAAGAACAAGGAGGAAAGCAGACAGTTGCTTAGCCACGCATGGTTCGGAGACAGGTATCTTCAAAAGATGCTAAATGAATCAGGAGAGTTAGAACATAACAGAGAGGTTTTCAACAAAAGCAAAGTAGCACATGTGCCTAAAAGTAAAGAATCACCTGAGTTAGATTCCAAATTATCCCTGCCAAATAATCAGATTGTTAATACAAACAAAAAATATACATTCAAACATCTGTGTGCCAATGCCAGAAGTCAAAGAACTAAGATAGGAGAGTTAGAGTGTATAGAACTGAATGAAAAAGTAGGAAATTGGCATCTCAAGACCTGGTGGAAGGAAGATAACCAATAGGACTATTTATACAAGGATAAAAATCGCAGTGATAGGGTTGATCAACTTGGTGAGGGGTGCACTTTATGCTATGGATAGTATAAAGTCAATCAGGATAAAGATCCTGCAGGAGATTGAATGCACAGTAGAATTTTTATGGGTTGAAATCCCATGTGTGAATGGGAAGAATTATAGGAATGGGAGTATACTACTATCTACCTGGCCAAAATGATCAGACTAAAAGAAATGCTAAGAGAAATTAGTGAAGCTAACAAATTTGGCAGCACAGTAATAATGGGAGATTTCAATTACCCCAATACTGACTGCATAAATGTAACATGCTAGGTGGTCAAGTTCCTGGATGGAATAAATAACTGCTTCATGGAACAATTATTTCAGGAACTGATGAGAGGAGCCATTTTACATCTAATCCTTAGTGGAATGCTGGATTTGGTGCGAGAGGTAATGATGGTGGAGCTGCTTGCCAACAGTGATCATAACTGCGATCAATTTGACTTAACGGAAGAGAGGTACATACATCCAGTGTTGTGACTCACCTTGAGTCACCAGAGTTTAGCTTTGCCAAGTAGTTTATTGTAAAACCACAATTTATCTTGTCCTGAATTCTGGGGAAACAGCTGTCATTTTTTTTGGTTTTTGTTTAGACTAGGCACTGAAAGGTTTCATCCAGAGCAAATTTTTCTCTCACTCACTAAGCATTACTTACATTGTTCTTTGATGACTCAAAAACAAATTTAAGTTCCAAACCCTCCCCACTCACCTAATTTCACATGAGTAGTTCCCAATATAGCTGTATAGTTTAGTGTCCACGAAGGAAATAGAAATTATTTGCTTCAGTGCTTGCTTACTGAGTCAATCCAGAACAGGTTGAAAAGCTTGCCTGCCATTGCTTTAATTAGAACAGATAATCTATAGGCCTGTATTGAAGAGTACACATGGCCATAAATAATCCAGTTTACTCTTCCAGAAGCTAGTATCTTTCGCTTATGGGCAACACATTTTCTGCCACTGAAATGTGGGTGTGCAAGGGCCATACTGTACTGTTTGAAAAAAGAGATGCTGGCAAACCAAAATGAAAGAGGAAAAATATATGTCTTTAGTGATGTATGTTGCAGAACTACACAGCAGGGAGATATTACTAGCGGTGTACCTCAGGGATTGGTTCTTGGACCGGTTCTTTTCAACATTTTTGTGAATAGCTTAGGCAGAAGGATAGTCATAAAAGGTTTGCCTTTTTGCTGATGATACCAAAAGCTACAATGGAGTAGACAGCCAGGAAGACATGGAAAATAGGAGGAGGAATCCAGCAAAACTCAAAGAATGGTCTAGGGCAGAGCTTCCAAACTTTTCATGTTGGTGACACACTTTTAGACCAAACATAATTTCACGACACGGTAATTCAGTCTACTAGTAAACCAGAGGTTAAAGGTTAAACGAACGAAACATATTTCGACAATTTATGTATGTTTCCTTAAATATATACATAAATAAAATGTTTCACGACACAACCTATCTCATGAAAACCTTAAATTTATATTAAAAATATATATTCCAAGATTCATATTATTGTTATAATTTATGAGAAACAATAATAAAACAAATTGTCTGTCCCCCACACACTCATCTCTCTCCTCCCCCCAGCACATGTCTGACCCCCACACACTCATTTCTCTCCCCCCAGCACATGTCTGTACCCCACACACTCATATCTCCCCCTCAAGCACATGTCTGTCCCCCCAGCACGTTTGCCCCCCACTCACTCATCTCTCTCCCCCCAGCACATGTCTGGCCCCCACACTCATGTACCTCGTCTTTTTGATTGTTGCCAGTTAAGTGCTTCACTCCCTTCCATGATCACCAGACACTGCTGCTTGCAGTCAGTACTCCTCATGGCCAGGCCTCATCGGCAGCAGCAGCCAATGCAAGGATGGCTGGGCTCGTTCCACCCACCAAGCCCCCCAAAAAAACGCGATTGACAGCAAAAATCACCCAATAATAAGCAACCAGAAACCGAAAAAAAAAAGTGAATCTCTAGAAAAAAAAAGCCCAAACTCGCATCAGAGTTGACCGGGCTTGTGCGACACACCTGCACACTGCAGGCGACACACTAACGTGTCCGACACACAGTTTGGAAAGCTCTGGTCTAGGGTTTGGCAGCTAAGATTTAATGCTAAAAAATGCAGAGTAATGCATTTAGGGCACAAAAATCCCAAGGGAAAAGTACCGTATTGGAGGTGAAATTCTTCTAAGTGCAAAAGAAGGGTGTTATTTGGGGATGATTGTATTTGATGATCTTGTGGTCAAACAGGGTTCAACCTGAGTGGATATTATGGTAGCACTGAGGTATTATGTGGACATACTCCATTTATGAAATACTTGTGCATATACTTTTAATTTGCTGACTCCTCTACCAGTTCACCCCAGACCCACCACCCAAAAACTGCAGATAAAGGAAAATTAGTTCTTACCTGTTAATTTTTCGTTCCTATAGTACCACGGATCAGTCCAGACCGTGGGTTGAGCCTCCTGTCCAGCAGATGGAGACAGACCAAAACTTAAAGGGTATCCTATATCAGGACAGAGCTACCCTGCAGCCCCTCAGTATAACCATTGGCAAAGCAGATAAGAACAAAGATAACCAAGAAGAAAAAGATCAAGCAAGAATAATTGCAATGGAGAAGGTAAAGAGAAGGACGACCAAAATGATAAAGGGAATGGAACAGCTTCCCTATGAGGAAAGACTAAAGAGGTTAGGACTTTTCAGCTTGGAGAAGAGACGGCTGAGGGGAGATATGATAGAGGTGTTTAAAATCATGAGAGGTCTAGAACAGGTAGATGTGCGGTTTTTTACTCTTTCGGATAATAGAAAGACTAGGGGACACGCCATGAAGTTAGCATGTGGCACATTTAAAACTAATCTGAGAAAGATCTTTTTCACTCCTCACAATTAAACTCTGGAATTTGTTGCCAGAAGATGTGGTTAGTGCAGTTAGTATAGCTGTGTTTAAAAAAGGATTGGATAAGTTCTTGGAGGAGAAGTCCATTACCTGCTATTAAGTTGACTTAGATAATAACCACCACTATTACTAGCAAAGGTAACATGGAATAGACTTAGTTTTTGGGTACTTGCCAGGTTCTTATGGCCTGGATTGGCCACTGTTGGAAACAGGATGCTGGGCTTGATGGACCCTTGGTCTGACCCAGTACGGCATGTGCTTATGTTCTTAAGTAACCAGAAAACTCAAATGAGTAACAATTACAACCATTGAATGGACTCTGTAGAGAGAACACTCTTGCATATTCATGGTCATCAACACAGATGCTTCCGGTGTCCTGAAGATAAAGATAGATAACTGGCATCCAGAGACCTGTAGGAAAAGCTTCGAGTGGACGACATAAAAAACAGGGAAGGGTGTCTGGACTGATCCGTGGTACTACAGGAACGAAAATTAACAGATAAGAACTAATTTTCCTTTCCCTGTACATATTCAGATCAGTCCAGACTGTGGGATGTACCAAAGCTTCCCTAAACCGGGTGAGACCGAGACAGTCCAGCTCGAAGCACCTGCCGACCAAAAGAACCAAAAAACCAGTGCTTGCAACATCAAGATGGTAGTGTCGAGCAAAAGTATGCAGGGATGTCCATGTAGCGGCCCTGCAGATTTCTTGCGGAGACACCAATTGACTCTCCGCCCAATAAAGTAACTTATAATTAGTGAGGTTTGGGTGGACCCTTGGACACTGTGGCAGCTGACCGCGCCCACGGGGGGAAGTCCCGTGAGAGGCCACAGGTCAGGGTCAGCTTAGGACACACAAACACAGAGATTATCTGTTATTAGACAATGTGATGAAGTCACCAGAAGGTGGTAAGTAGTGAGCAGTAGAAGTAGCCCAGCTGGGCTAGCATCCCTCAGGTGCTGGAACAGCGACTCCTCCGGTAGCAGTGTTGTAGTGGAAAGAACTAAGAATGAGTACAGTGGAATATGCACAAAGCCCTAGTATGGAGAACCCCAGGATAGGGAGAGCAGGCCCTCGAGGAGCGAGTACCTGATCCCTGAGAGCTGAGAGGCTTGAAGGTAATGTACTCACACAGCGGTTCCATGTAGGAGATGGCACTAGGGCTGGAACGGAGGCAGGCCCACGAGGAGCGAGTACCTGGTTCCAGGGAATAAGCTCTGAGGTGAAGATGGTAGTACTCACTGATGTTGAAGATAGCGAATCCTTCCAGGCAGAAAAGAAGGTAAGAGCAGGCAGCGAGTCAGGAAACATGGGCCCTCAAGGAGCGAGTACCGATTTCCTGATAGCGACCTGAAAAGCAAGTGAGGGCCCCCCGAGGAGCAAGATACCCCGTTAGCGTTACGAGTCCAATGGAAATTAGAGAGGCAGAGTAGCTGGGTTGCAGAGAGCGAATCCAGTCCATAAGATATCCCTTGCTAACTCAAAAGGCTAGCAAACATTGTAGGCTTTAAATATCTGGGCAGCATGGCGACATCACAGGGGGACACCCCTGAGGTTCGCGCCAGTAGGAAATAGAGTGAGGGCCACGAGGTACGC
Source organism: Rhinatrema bivittatum (assembly GCF_901001135.1). Classification (NCBI taxonomy): domain Eukaryota; kingdom Metazoa; phylum Chordata; class Amphibia; order Gymnophiona; family Rhinatrematidae; genus Rhinatrema; species Rhinatrema bivittatum. Next base: position 249,082,441 of record NC_042617.1, on the reverse strand, counting down.
CTTAAGGTACCAGCGGAGCATGGCGGGGGAGGCAGCGCCCAAGCGGTCCGGGGACGCCGGAGAGGATGGCGGCAGACGCTACAGCAGCCAGGTGTCCATCCATAGCGAGAGGAGGTGCAAAGAAAGAAAGGTAGGCAAGAGTGAAGCCGTCAGGAAGGGGACGGTTGCAACAGTAGCTTGAGAATGCAACTAATGAGCCTTTAAGCCCTCAGGAACCGATGGCCGAGGAAATTGCCTCCTTCAACCACCGAGCATAGTAGTCTTAGAAGCCGGTTTGCCCCGATTTGGACCACTCCAGAGGACAAAAAGATGATAGGAGACCCAAAACTCATTGGTGACCTGGAGGTACCATAATAACACGCGTTTCACATCAAGCCGGCGAAGATCACCCCCAACGGAACCTGCAACATCCTCCGGAGAGAATGCAGGAAGCTCCATAGACTGGTTGACATGAAAGGCGGAAACGACCTTTGGTAAGAAGGAAGGAACCGTTTTGAGAGAGACTCCCGAATCAGAAAAATGCAGAAAGAAAAGGCTCCGACAGGACAACTCTTGAATCTCTGAAACCCGACGAGCGGAACAGATATAAACGAGAAAAACCACCTTAAGCATAGATCCTTTACCGTATAGCCAATCAGAGGGGCTCGAACGGAGCCACACAGAAAGCCTGAAGGACGAGATTAAGACTCCAGGACGGACAAGTGGAGTGGAAGGGCGGCCACAAATGCTTGGTGCCCTTCAAGAACTGAACAACGTCCGGGTGAGAAGCCAAAGTGTGACCTTCTACTTTACCGAGGAGAGAGCCGAGGACGGACACTTGTATGAGCAACGAACTGAGGAGAGACCCCTTGGAGGAGACCCTTCTGGAGAAAAGAAAGAACCAACGAAATCGGTGCGGAGCATGCCGAACACCCGATTCTGCACAAACGGTCTCAAAACTTCCAAACGCGTACATAAGCCAAAGAAGAGGGCGGCTTACGAGCCCGCAGGAGGGTGGAGATAACTTCCACCTTATAGCCTTTACACCTCAGGCGTCTCCGTTCAAAAGCCAGGCCGCTAGACAAAAGCGAATCTGCCTGTCGAAAAATACGGACCCCTGCCGAAGCAGACGAGGAAGATGGCCGAGACGAAGAGGCCCGTTCCGTCACCAGGTTGACGAGATCCGTGAACCACGGTCTGCAAGGCCATCGGGTGCTACCAGATAATAACTGGCCCCTTGTGGAGTTCTATTTCTTTGGACAACATTTCCCACCAGAGGCCACGGAGGAATCATGTAGAGGAGGAGGTCTGCGGGCCAGGGGAGAGCTAGAGTATCCACTCCCTCCGAACAGTGCTCCCTCCAGTGGCTGAAGAAATCTGTTGGCCTTGGCATTGCGCAAGGTCGCCATGAGGTCCAGGTGAGAGGGACCCCACCTGCTGATGATCAAATCCATGGCTTCATCCAAGTGCTCCCACTCACCTGGATCGAGATGCTGGCGACTAAGGAAATCGGCCTGCACATTCTCCTTGCCCGCTATGTGAGAGGCCGCAGGCAATCCAGGTGACGCTCCGCCCAGGCAAGGAGCCGGCTGGCTTCCAGGGCCACTAGGTGACTCGAGTGCCCCCCTGCTGGTTGATATAAGCGACCGTGGTGGAGTTGTTGGAGAGGACCCTCACCGCGGATCAGGGACAGAAACACGGAGAGTCAGTCTAACTGCCGGGGCCTCCAGCCAATTGATGTGCCAGCAGGATTGAACTGGGGACCAGTCTCCCTGTGTGGTCTGAGACTGGCAGACTTCTCCCCAGCTGGAGAGACTGGCATCTGTAGTGACTACAATCCACTGTGGGGTCTGAAGAGGCATTCCCCACAGAAGATGTGGAAGCGAAAGCCACCACTGCATGTCGGCGATGGTAGAGGCCAAAAGCGGGAGAACCGTGTGAAACTGTTCAGACACCGGCTACCAGCGGGATAGCAAAGCTCTCTGTAACGGTCGCATATGCACAAAAGCCCAGGGGACTAGGTCGATGGTGGAGGCCATAGTTCCCAGGACCTGGAGGTAGTCCCACGCCATCAGTAGCGGAAGTGAGATAAGATTGCGCACCTGGTCGATAAGTTTGAGAGCCCGAGCGCGTGGTAGGGACACCTTGCTGACCCGAGTATTGAAGCATGCCCCCAGAAATTCCAACACCTGGGAAGGCTGAAGATTGCTTTTTGGGAAGTTGACTATCCACCCGAGAGAAGTGAGGAGAGCTAGAACCCGGTCGACAGCCTGCCGGCAGAGAACCTCCGACTTGGCCCACACAAACCAGTCGACCAGATAAGGATGGACAAGGACTCCTTCCCGGCGGAGAGCAGCCGCCACCATCACCATGACCTTGGTGAAGGTGCGCGGCACGGTGGCTGGACTGAAGGGCAACACCCGGAACTGAAAATGCTGGTTCAGGATGTGGAAGTAAAGATACTTCTGGTGCTCGTGGCGAATTGGGATGTGTAAGTAAGATTCTGTCAGATCGAGAGAGGCAAGGTGTTCGCCGGAATAAACCGCCGCTATGACCGCTCTCTCAGGCACCTTGAGGGCCCCGGATGACCCTTTTGAGGGTCCAAGATCGGAAGGAAAAGCACCCTCTTTCATTGGCACTATGAAGTAGATGGAATACTGGCCGGTGCCAAGTTCCTCCTCCGGAACTGGGACAATGGCGCCCAGCCTCAGGAGCCTGGTAAGTGTTTGCTCCACCGCCACCCCGCTTCAGACAACCGCAAGGAGAGACTACATTATAGATCTGGTAGATCGAGAAAATTCTAAAGCGTACCCGTCTCGGATAACCTCGAGAACCACTGGTCCAACGTGATTTTGACCCATTCCTCGAAAAACAGGGAGAGATGACCACGTAGATTGGGAACAGAGGAATGGGTCGTCCCGAATTTCATTGGGAAGCGGGCTTTGGGGTGTAGGCTGGGAGGGCCCCTCACGAAAGGGCCTGTGACCTCGAAAGGGCTGAGACCAAGATTGAGACTGGGAAGAATAACCTCTAGAGTAGGCACCTCGCCCTCGAGGAGTATATCTACGTTGGCCCCGGAACCGGGGAATGGGAGGGCACAAACGCCCGAGATTGTTTCAGTCGGTCCTCAGGCAGCTTATAAACCTTGTTTTCCCCCAAGGAATTAATAAAGCTGCTCAAGGTTTCTACGCTCAGAAGATCCACGACCTCATCTTTGACTCCAAAGCCCTTTTGCCTATGTTTCTACTTTAAACACAAATCAATGCACCCGACATTCCACCCAGACCAAGCTCAACTAAAAGCAGATGAGTTGGCCCTCTTCTTCAGCAAAAAAGTCACCAACCTGCTTACACAACTGACGCCCAATACCTTCTCACCCGCCAACACATATCGCCACCCCAACACTGACATTTCTCTCCAATTCTTCGAACCAATCACTACTTCAGAGATCCAAACAGTTCTTAAGAAAATGAAACCATACTCACATCCATTTGACCAAATCCCATCCAAACTGCTTCTGCTAATCCCTGATTCGATCTCTAAAGCTCTTGCTGACATTATAAATTGTTCCCTATCCCAGGGAACATACCCAGACGACCTTAAAATGGCCTCCATTAAACCTCTTATAAAGACACTGAACCTGAATCCTAAAGATCTCAACAGTTTCTGGCCTATCTCCAACCTCCCATTCATAGCCAAAGTCATGGAAAAATTAGTTAACACTCAATTATCTGACTACATTGAAGACCACCAAATTCTGTTCCCTAATCAATTTGGATTCCCGTAAAGCATTAAGGTACCGAATCACTACTCATCTCATCTCCTCTCTGGCCTAGACTAAGGTTATGCCTTCTTATTAATCCTCCTGGACCTCTCGTCAGCATTCAATACTGTAAATCACTCCACCCTCCTAAATCAGCTGGCCAACATCGGCATCACAGGTTCAGCACTGGCCTGGTTCAAAACATTCCTTGGGAACAGAGGCTACAAGGTCAAAATACACAACAAAGAATCTCTTCTCCTATCCTTCCTCACTAGGGTTCCTCAGGGATCTTCACTCTCACCCACAACTACCTTCTCCCTCTCTGCCAACTGCTAACCAAACTGAACCTGAAACACTTCTTATACGCAGACGATGTTCAGATCGTTATCCCCATTAAAGAATCCATCGCAAAAACCCTAGAATTTTGGGAAAACTGCCTGCTAGAAATAAACTGCCTCCTCACCAGTCTAAACTTAATACTAAATTCTACAAAAAGCGAACTCCTTCTCATAGCCCCGGAAAACACTAACATCACCACAAATCCACCAGCCCACCTGCAAATTTCTCATTTAAGGGATTTAGGAGCTATCATTGATAATCGTCTAAACCTAAAATCCTTCATCAACCAAACAACTAAGGATTGCTTCCACAAATTACATGTACTAAAAAGAATAAAACCACTTTTCCACTTTCATGACTACAGAACAGTTCTGCAAGCAATAATCTTCTCTAAATTAGATTACTGTAACTATCTTATTAGGTCTTCCCGCATCTCACACCAAACCTCTGCAGATGGTGCAGAACACAGCAGCTAGAATTCTGACCAACTCAAGGAGAAGAGACCACATTTCTCCAATCCTCAAAGACTTACATTGGTTGCCAATTCACTACAGAATCAATTACAAATCCATTACTACCATTTACAAAGCCATCCATCACCTTGCTCCGCTGAACCTACAAATCCCATTCAGAAAACACACCTCCTCCAGACCCAGAGAGTCATATAAAGAATCACTTCATGTACCACACTCCAAAACTTATCAACATAAATCCCTCAGAGACCGAGCCTTCTCCACAGCCGGACCACCTTTATGGAACTCCGTCCCATCGACCTGCGACAAGAACCATGCCTACTAACTTTCAGGAAAAGGCTCAAAACATGGTTATTAAAGAAAGCCTTCCCAGACCACAGCTGAATCTTACTTACCGCCAATCTACCCTCTGACTGTACCATTATACTATAATCAATTTTCTATTACATTGTAAATTTTATAACATTGTAAATAATTTCTCTCTGTTAATCTCCTATCTCTTTCTTATTCCTGCTTCCCAGTTGGTACTTCCCTGTTTTATTGTAACTGCAAGATTTTAAGCTCCACACCTGTTAACATTCTATTGTATTATTTTTTTACCCCCTGTAAAATGTAAACCGGCATGATGAATGCCGGTATAAAAAAACCACTAAATAAATAATAAAGGTCCTCTCCGAAGAGCAACTTACCCTTAAAAGGCAGCGTACCCAACCATGCCTTAGATCAGCGGTTCTCAACCTATGGGTCGCGACCCCGGCTGGGGTCGAACGCCCAAAACGCAGGGTCGCGCGCTCCCGGGTCTCTCCCGCTGCCGTTGCCGCCGGGCCTGTCAGCACGTTCAAGCCCAGCGGGAACGGCAGCGGCGAAGGAAGAAGCTCTGCACCCGCGGCTGGGCCTTTTCTTCTTCCTGCGCCCTGCCCCTCCCGTGACCCGGAACAGGAAGTGAATCGTGGTGCGCGGGAAGGAAAGAGAGCCGCGCCGCGCGAAAAAGTAGCAAGCGGCGGCTGCAGCATCGGCCCCCGAGCAGTTGAAGCAGCCGGTAATGGAGAAAGGAGAGAGCAGCACGAGCCTCCCGCGGCCGATGGGATTCTTCTTTCTTGGCCAGCGAGGCTGCTGCAGCTCCCATTTGTGCTCGGGGGAGAAGAGGAAGTGAGTGAGAGAAAGAGAGAGAAGCAGCCAGCCAGCCTGTGTGTGATTGACTGGTCAGAGAGCTGATGTGTGTGTGTGTATGTGAGAGACAATGAAAGTGATTGCTCAGGGAGATGACTGATGTGTGTGTGAGAGTGTGAGACATTAGTCAGGGAGGTGACTGATGTGTGTGTGTGAGAGAGAGAAAAGCATGGAAGGGAGAAGTCTGGGTATGTGAGAAAGCATGGGCGTAAGAAGCCTGGTGTGTGGGGGTGAAAGAAAGCATGGGAGTGAGAAACCAGGGTGAGTGTGCATGCATGAGAGAGAGAGACTGCTTGGTAAGGTGATGGTGTGTGTGAGAGAAAAAGACTGGTGTGTGTGTGTGTGTGAATGTGAGAGAATGTGATTCAGGGAATGAGAAGCCTGTGCACGTGGAGAGTGAGCATGGAAATGAGAGAGACTGGTGGTGTGTGTAACAGAGAGAAAGTGATTATGGGAATGAGAAGCCTGTGCATGTGGAGAGAAACAAGCATGGAGTGAGAGACTGGTGAGTGAGTGAGTGTGTGTGTGTGAGAGAGAGAGAGAGACAGAGAAAGTGATTATGAGAGTGAGAAGCCCATATATGTAAGTAGAACACGGGAGTGGGAAGCCTGTGTGTGTGTGTGTATGGCGTGAGAGAAACTGTTCAGGAAGGTGACTGGTGTGTGTGTGTGTGTGCGAAAGTGATTATGAGAGTGAGAAGCCCATATATGTAAGTAGAACACGGGAATGGGAAGCCTGTGTGTGTGTGTGTGTGTGTGTGTGTGTGTGTGTGTGTGTATGGCATGAGAGAAACTGTTCAGGAAGGTGACTGGTGTGTGTGTGCCAAAGACTGTATGGGAGATGATTGGTGTGTGAGAGACAGAAACTTGGTCATGGGGGCATGACTGGTATGGTGTGTGTGTGTGTGAGTCATGGGCACTAAGGAAGAGGACCATAAGTATAGAGCTTAGCTTCTACTGCTGCTTCTTGGTGAGTGCCACGGCCTGCAGGGAAGGGGAGTAGGAGAGCTGCTGGAGGGGGTAAGTAAAGGTGGCTTTTTAAGTTTATTTTTCTTGACTGCCATTTTAATTGTGTGATGTCTGCTTTTTTGAAATATTTATTGGTGTTTGGAGAATGTTAATAGTTTTTATGCGTTTTTAATTGTTGGATGTTTCATAGCTGTTTTGAAACATTTATTCTGCTTATTAGTATAGTATAGTTTTACAATTATTTCTGTGTGGGGATCTATAGCTGCTTGCTAGTTCTGTTTTCCTAATAAGAGGTGTATTGGTTTTTAGGACCTGATTTAATATTTGTAGTGTTGCCTTTTCATAGATAGGGTTGCTCCTGTTTGAGTGTATTCCATAATACAGGTGTAACTGTGTGCGGATTAGTTTATGTGCATTACTACAGATCCTGGGAGTATGTTAGGTCGGTTTCTGTGTCTGTTACCGAGATGAGATATTTTGCTAGCATGTAAGCGTTTGTATCGGTCTTATTTGTTGTGTTTTCTCAGAGGACATGCATTGGTGGTAAACTGCTGTCTTTTCATAAGTAGGGCTATTGAGCCTGGAAATAGAAGGAGTTTGAGTTGCTGTTACTGAGATGTCACTAGAACCAGAATATCTTTTTTGTAGGGTGAGTTGTATGGGGAATGTCATAATTCTGCTTTACATCCATTATTGTGGGTCAGGGGGGTTCCTGTGGATACAAACTGTACTTTTACATCTAGCCCCGTGACGATCATGGGTCAGTGTGCCATGCATGTGAGAACCTATGGTGAGTTGAGTTACATTCACATTATAAATTGTCATAATTAAATGATAAGTGTGCACTAAAATCCAACCCCATCCATAACCCCACACCCCCATATGACCAAAGCCCCGCCCTCACCCCACCCTCACGGGCGAGGGCGGGCGAGGGGTCACCGCAACATGAGGAACTGTATTGCGGGGTCACGGCATTAGAAAGGTTGAGAACCACTGCCTTAGATGATGGGTCCGCTGACCAATTGCACAACCAGAGGAGCCTTCTGGCGGATACTGAGACCATCGCTTTTGCCTGGACGCGGAGGAGGTCGTACAGAGCATCTGCCCCATATGCAATGGCGCCTTCCAACCGTTCAGTCTGTTCCGCCTCTGCAGACGGGAGGTCCTGGGTGCCGAGCAATTGTTGAACCCACCTAAGGCTTGCCCGCTGCATGAGACTGCTGTAGATAGTCGCCCGAACTCCCAAGGCCAGAACCTCGAAGATATGCTTAAGATGGAATTCGAGCTTACGATCCTGTACATCCTTCAAGGCCGTAACTCCCACCACTGGTATAGTGGTGTGCTTGGTAACAGCGGAGATGGAAGAATCCCACTGGGGGAATTTTCAGCATTTCCAGGGCAGTCTTCCGGGAGGGGATAAAGCTTGTCTATAGCTCTCCCGACGTGGAGCCCTGCTTTCGGGAGCTTCCTATTCCCGGAGGAGCAGCAACTTGTGCATAGGATGGAAGGGAAAAGTATAAGCTGCAGCCCTAAGTCCCGCCAGGACCGGGTCCATGTGCGCTGGCCAGTGCGGCCATTAGAGTATCCGCCGGGGGCCCCTCAATCCCTAACTCCTGAAGTACAAAGGGAATGAGTGGTTCCAATTCCTCCCTCTGAAACATACGGAGAACCCGGGGATCATCCCCTTCCAGAGGGGGGAGCATCCCCACCAAATCCATACCTGGATCCGCATCCGGAGTGACTAGGGGAGTCAGAGGATCAGGGACACCCGGGCAGCACCCACACCAGACCCCTGCGCCTCCTGAGCCATAGGAGCGAGCGGAGGGGCTAACAGCGGGAGTTTGGCCGGCAGGGGACCTTGGTGAAGGGTCCTCCTCCTCCTGCCAAGCTGGCCAGGTAGGATTTGGCATGAGAAGCACAAATTCCGATGAAAATCGTGGCCTAGCTTTGCTGGAGTGGGGAGGAGGGACCATGTCCTGGGGCCGCACGGGGCTCAAATCGGGAGGAGACTCCAAAAGAATTGACTCAACGCCGAGCAGTCCCGAATCGTGAGCTGCTGAAACCCCCAAAATGGCCGCCATTCCCGCGGTTTTGCCGACCCGGGAATAGCCTTGCCATGCGGTTAGAAGCGCTACCCCGGGTTTTGTTTTGTTAGCGCTGCTGAGGAGGGACCTTCCTCACCCGGCAAACAAAGAACAGAGCCCCACGTGTCGAGGGCTCACCACAAGCAATGCAGCAGTGGGATCGCGGCATACTCTGTGAAGAGGGGCTGCAATCTGCAGAAAAAAACAGCTGATTTTAACAATTTTGCTGCCGGGAGGAGCGGAGGCAGAGGAACGAACCCTGCAAGCTCCTCTGTACACAATACTTGGCTGCCGGTAGAAGAAATGAAAAACAGACTGGCTTGTAGATTTTTTTTTTTTTTACTTCAGTAACTGAGAGACAGGGGAAAGCACCTCCCCTAAGGACAGTGCTAGGGAAGAAACGTCCCTGAGCAAAATGCAGCCAGGTAAGGGGGAGTGACTGGACCACCAGTTTCACCCCACAATAGGATCACCGAGAAAACAGGGCTTAGGCTATGCCAAACACAAGGGGCCAAGCCCCCTAAGCCCCGCAAGAGCCAGGAGACAGGACTGTCTCCTGATAGAAAAAAAACAGACAGAGCCCAAGTCTCTTTTTTTTGTTTGTTGTTCTTAAATTCAAAATAAAGTAGTACTTGCTTGATCCTTAAGAGAGACAGATACCCAACAGGGAAAAGGGCTAAATAGCCAAGATCAGGGAACCGCAGGTTGAGCTGATCCATCTCCTGGAGACAGACAAATACTGAGGGGCTGTCTCCATCTGCTGGACAGAAGGCTCAACCCACAGTCTGGACTGATCTGGGTGCGTACAGGAAATTGCGTTTTCATGTCTGTGACTCAATTAGGTGTAAAAGTGTGCACAAGTTTTGGCAATGTATGCATGTATATTGCTTACAAAATAATAACTTGTTCATAAAACTACTGAACCCTGACCCAGAATGATGCTTTTTCATTTACATGCAACCACTAATACATGCACTTCAGGCGTCTGCAAAATACTACTTGCACATACATTATATTACATGTGTAATTTTTCAATTTATGCACTGAAACATTTTGAAAATTATGCCTTAATCCTATAAATGTTTAATAAACAGTGAAATCAAACATGAAAAATATATAAACAAACGGTAAAAAAAGCGCTCTAGTAACCCAACATCCTACCTCCTTTCAGGAAAATTAGTTCTTACCTGTAATTTCATTCCTGTAGTACCAAGGATCAGTCCAGGACTGCTGGTTTATGCTTCCCCTCCAGCAGATGGAGTCAGAGAAAAGCTGAAAAGCACCTCCCACATAACCCGGGGTGCCACCTGCGATCCCTCAGTATTATCGATATCAAACCAGAATGAATAGCTGTTGCTTACAATTTTCTAGTGTATCATGCATAAACACGCTTTATCAACCAATGACTAGATCAAGTTAAAACTAAATCTGTTAAACAGGTAAGAACGTGCCATGAACGTGCAAGAAGAACAATTAGGCCTATAGTGGGTGCTGCAAAAATAAACTGACTTGCGTCATAACCCGGACACCAATTGATCTACCACCTCCAAGCCACCCCTAATCTCCACCTACACCATGGTTAACCATATCTTCTATCATTTACCTGTGTGAATTAATAACCTGTCCGTTCTCTTCCTTCTCAGCCAAGTTCTTATCACCCTGTCATATGTAACTGCCTTTTCAGCACCATTGTTATTGTTATGTTTTACTATGCACCCCTGTTTTATGTGAACCAGCATGATTGTGACTGCTGTCTCGAATGCCGGTATATAAAAATCTGAAATAAAATAAATAAAAATAACCTGTCAAGAGAATATGAACAGCTGAATGGACTCTCCTGTGAACGGGCGGGCGTCTGGACTGATCCTTGGTACTACAGGAACGAAAATTAAACAGGTAAGAAACTAATTTTCCTTTCCCTGTACGTACCAGGATCAGTCCAGACTGCTGGATTGTAACCAAGCTGTCCTATAAGGGGTGGGACCTGGAGAGTCCCGCGTGAAGCACACTGCTGCCAAAGGAATCCACCTTCGGATCCCGTACATCCCAAACGGTAATGTTTTGCAAACGTGTGCAAGGATTTCCAAGTGGCCGTCCGACAAACCTCTTGTGGCGAGACACATTGGCTTTCTGCCCATGACGCTGCTTGTGACCTAAGAGAATGCCGCCTTAAGACCATTCGGTACTGGGCGGCCCTTGACATATGTAAGCCGAAGCAATAGCATCCTTCAGCAGCGGGCCGATAGTAGCTTTAGAAGCCTTAGTCCCTTTTCTAGGACCACTCCACAAGACGAAGAGATGATCAGACAATCGGAATGGATTAGTAATCTCCAAGTACCGCAAGAGAAAGCAAATGTTGCTTACCTGATGTAACAGGTGTTCTCACAGGACAGCAGGATGTTAGTCCTCACAAATGGGTGACATAGAGGATGGAGCCCAACCACGGAAAACTTCTGTCAAAGTTTCAGGAACTTTGACTGGCCCCTACTGGGCATGCCCAGCACGGCACTAACCCTGCAGCCAGCAGGGGTCTCCCTTCAGTCTTGTTTTAAAGCTACAGGCAGTGCCGAAAAATAACATAATAAAAAAACGAACCCAACACCGCGGGGTGGTGGGCGGGTTTCGTGAGGACTAACATCCTGCTGTCCTGTGAGAACACCTGTTACATCAGGTAAGCAACATTTGCTTTCTCACAGGACAAGCAGGATGGTTGTCCTCACAAATGGGTGAGTACCGAGCTGAGGATGTCCTATCGTGCACCAAATGTACCCGACGGCGTGCAACAGGCACAACAACTGGGGTGTAATTTGGTAGAGGGCATCCGCACCCTACCGGGAAAAGGTTACGCAAGACAGACTGGCCAAAGATGGAATCTTGTCTTCCGGCTTTATCCAGGCAATAATGGGCTGCAAATGTATGGAGGGAACTCCAGGTGGCAGCCTTGCAGATGTCAGGAAGCGGCACCGATTGAAGGTGTGCTACTGAAGTCGCCATGGCCCTCACAGAGTGTGCTTTAACACGGTCTTGGAAAGGAATGCCAGCTTGCTGATAGCAAAAGGGAGATGCAGTCCGCCAACCAGGAGGAAAGAGCCTGCTTACCCACAGGTTGCCCTAACTTGTTAGGATGGAAAGAGACGAATAATTGAGTGCTCTTCCTGTGGGCTACTGTACGGTCTAGATAGAATGCTAGAGCCCGTTTACAGTCCAGGGTATGCAGAGTCTGTTCCCCGGAGTTGGAGTGGGGCCTGGGAAAGAAGATAGGTAGTATGATGGATTGATTAATATGAAACTCCGAAACTACCTTAGGTAAGAATTTAGGGTGAGTGCGGAAGTACCGCCCGGTCCCTGCAGGAGTTTAATGTAAGGCGGATAGGTAACTAAGGCCTGTAGTTCACTAACCCTGCGAGCCGAAGTGATAGCCAAAAGGAATAACACTTTCCATGTGAGATATTTTAGGTCACAGGAGTGAAGAGGTTCGAAAGGTGGTTTTCATAAGGCGACCAAGAACCAAATTAAGGTCCCAAGATGGGGCCGGAGGACGTAAAGGTGGCTTCAAATGGAGCAAGCCTTTAAGAAAGCGTGTTACAAAGGGGTTCTACTGAAATAGGGACACCCCCGATACCTTTATGGAAGGCGGCTACCACACTGACATGCATTCTAATGGAAAAGGTCTTTAGACCTGATTCTGATAAATGCCAGAGATAGTCCAAGAATTTGGAAATTGGACAGGAAAGGGGATCAAGGGACTGAGAAGAGCACCATGATGTATACCTTTTCCATTTGTATGAATAAGATTTTCTTGTGGAAGGCTTTCGTGAAGCGATCAGGACACGAGAAACTGAATCCGAAAGGTTAAATGGTTGAAGGACTAACCTTTCAACATCCATGCCATGAGGGACAAGGCTTGGAGGTTGGGATGGAGGAGGCATCCGTCGTTTTGAGTGACCAGATGCGGGTCCTGTCCCCAGAGGAATGTGTCTGCGGATGGAGATATCCTGGAGTATGGGAAACCACACTTGGCGTGGCCAGTGTGGTGCTATCAGGATCATGGTTCCCCTGTCCTGACGTAGCTTCACGAGAGTCTTCGACAGAAGAGGAAGTGGAGGGAATGCATAAAGCAGACCGGTTGTCCACATGAGGGAGAATGCATCCCTGGGCCGAGAGTGTTGGCTCCGAATGAGAGAGCAGTAATTGTCCACTTTGTGGTTCTGAGGGGACGCAAAGAGGTCTATGTGGGGATAACCCCATTGTTGGAACAGAGTGGTTGCTACCAAGGGATTGAGGGACCACTCGTGTGGGTGGAAGACACGGCTCAGTTTGTCTGCCTAGACATTGTTCACTCCCGGCAAGTAGGTGGCTCTGAGGTACATGGAGCGGGAGAGTGCTTCTGCCCAAATCTGCGCAGCTTCCTGGCACAAAAGAAAGGAACCTGTGCCCCCCTGCTTGTTTATGTACCACATGGCCAACTGGTTGTCCGTCTGAATCAAGATTACGTGGTTCGATAGGCAATCTTGAAAAGTCCTGAGAGCATGTCGTATTGCTCGAAGTTCCAGGAAGTTGATCTGGTGTTTGGCTTCCTCTGGAGACCAGAATCCTTGGGTTTGTAAATTGTTTACATGGGCTCCCCAACAGACGTTGGAAGCGTCGGTTGTGAGAATTATTTGAGGATCTGGTGGGTGAAAAGGCAAGCCCTGTAGGAGGTTGGATTGAGTTTTCCACCAGACAAGAGACAGAGTGCATCAGTGATGCGAACAATGGAGGACAGAGGCTGAACAGCTTGGATCCATTGTGATCTCAGAGTCCATTGCATGACTCTCATGGCCAGGCGGGCCATGGGAGTCACATAAACTGAGGAGGCCATGTGTCCCAGGAGAATGAGGAATTGTCGAGCTGTTGCTGTGCGTTGAGACTGCAACTGGCAAGCTAGGGACACAAGGATTTGGACTCGTTGATGAGGAAGGAAGGCTTTTGCCTGTAAGGTGTCCAAGTCTGCCCCAATGAAGGATAAGGTCTGAGATGGGATTAAGTAGGATTTCTCGTAATTGACAAGAAACCCTAGAGAAAGTAGTGTTTGAATTGTCAGGGTCAGGGAGGACCGAGCGATTTGCTGGGTTGGGGCCCTGATTAATCAATCGTCCAGATAGGGGTAGACATGGACACCTTCCTTCCTGAGAAATGCTGCAACTACCACGAGACATTTGGTGAAAACTCGTGGTGCGGATGCCAGGCCAAAAGGGAGCACTTGGTATTGATAGTGATTTCGGCCTACTAAAAAAACGGAGGTATTTGCGATGAGGTTGAGTTATCGCAATGTGAGTATAGGCGTCTTTTAGGTCTAGAGAGCAGAGCCAGTCCCCTCTTTGCAGCAGAGGGAGAAGCGAGCCCAGGGTTACCATCTTGATCTTCTCTCTGTGAAGGTACTTGTTGAGGGCCCGTAGGTCCAGGATTGGTCGAAGTCCTCCTGACTTTTTTGGGATCAGAAAGTACCTGGAGTAGAACCCTAGTCCTTGTTGTGAGGGAGGAACGGGTTCTATAGCGTTTGACTGGAGGAGAAGGGAAACTTCCTGCTCAAGAAGAACAGAGTGATCGGTGAGTCCCCACGCCTGCATGGGTGGGGAGTCCGAAGGGAGAGTCAGGAAGTTGAGATGGTAACCGTGTGCAATTATCACTATCACCCATTGATCTGTGGTGATATGATGCCATTTTTCTAGAAAGTGGCTTAACCGACCTCCTACTGGTATGGTTGGAAGAGGGATTTGGCAACTGCTCTCTAATTGAAAGTCAAAAACCCGATGCAGGGCCAGGTTGAGGAGCTGCTGCGGGCTTTTGTTTTCGGAACTGGCGAGGTTGAGATTTATGGTAAGGCCTCGCAGACCTAGACTTGGTTTGTGGGGGATAATACTTCCGTGGACGGAAGAAGGACTTTTTTTGAGTCCTTCTTGAACGGCTGTTTAGAAGGTAAGTCAGAAGGAATGGATGAGAGCTGTTTACGTGTCTCATGATGATCATTCAATTCAGCAACAATTTGCTGAATTTGCTCACCAAACAAATTATCCCCTAGACAGGGCAGGTCAGAGAGCCTGTCCTGAACCTCCGGACGAAGGTCAGATGACTTGAGCCAAGCCCATAGTCTTGCCGAGATGGCCGTAGCAGAAAGTCTGGTGGAAGCATCAAAGATGTCGTAAGCTGTTTTTATCTCATGCTTCCCAGCTTCAAACTCTTTATTTAGTAGGGATTGAAGTTGTGGTTGGAACTGCTCTGGTAAGGTATCTGAGTACTCCTGTATCTGTTTAAGAATGACCCTATTGTATTGGGTCATATATAGCTGATAAGAGGCTATTCTGGAAGTTAGCATGGCTCCTTGGTATACTTTCCTACCTCTATCATCTAGGAATTTATTTTCCTTAGTAGGAGGTATGGAAGAATGTGGCTTTATTCTTTTAGCTTTCTTTTGAGCTGATTCTACCACAACAGAGTGGTGGTCTAGCTGAGGTTTCTGAAAGCCAGGTGCTGACTGTACAAGATAGGTAGAGTCAGCTTTTTTGTTTACTGGAGCAACAGATCCAGGAGATTCCCAATTCTGTTTTAGAAGGTCCAGAAAAACCTGATGAATTGGAATAGAAGTGATGACTTTAGGGGCATCCAAGAATTGGAGCAACTCCATCATCTGGTGCCTGTCATCTTGCTCCAATTGAAGCTGAAAAGGGACCAACTCCGACACTTCCTTCACGAAATTTATGAAAGAGAGGTCCTCAGGAGGAGAACGCTTTCTACTCCCCGCAGGAGAGGGTGGTGAAGGCAAATCATCGGTGTCTGTGGAGGTATCATCACCCCAGGTGTCATAAGGATCAGGTTGCTGACCTGTAGGACCATGAGGGGGTTGGATACCTGAAGGCCCCGGCTGAGGCTCCGAGAAACTCGAAGGAATTGTCGGGGGTATCGAGAATGTCCTCGATGGCATCGGTGCCAGCATCGAAGGAATCGGTGTCGGCATCGAAGGTATGGGTGCCGGCATCGAAAATCTCGATGGAGCTGATGTGCGTATCGCCCCCGTGGAATGTATCGGTGGCGAGGGACGACATGGTACCGATGGTACTACCCCCGAAGGGGGAATTCGGTACGGTGTTTCTCCACTCGATGAGATAGCTGTCGGAGACCCGGGTATCACCGGAGGAAGGGCAGTCATAAGCGCTTCCATCCGGGCAAGCAGCGGTGCCAGTGCTGCTGGAATCGGGTCGGTGACCGGTTCCACTCTCGGTGCCGGAGGAGTTTGGAACCGTTGCATCGCCTTGTCGATGGCCTCCTGGACCAGCCAGTCCAGTTCTACCCGGAGACCTGGGGTAACAATACCCGGCTCCACGGGAGAGGGAGGCTGAGGCTGAGCCGGAGGGACCACCGTCACCGGTGGAGTCGCGGCTCGCAAACCCCGAATGGGTGAGGGTTGCCTCGGTGTCTGCGAGACAGGAGTGGACGGTGCCACTTCTGGTCGAGACTTCTTCGGAGGAGGCTCGGACAGTACTGAGGTCGATGACTTCGATTCCTCAACGGTCCGAGACTTGTGACGTCGATGGCGATGTTTTTCTCTCCGATCCCCGCGATCTTCGGGGGAAGGGACGGGAGTCGATGGCCGCGGAGACATCGATGGCAGGCGGTCACCGGGAGGCTGTCGACGATGGTGAAACTTCGACGGTGCCGGTTCCGATGACGTCGATGCAATCGATGCTGTCGGAGTGTGGGCATGGAAAAGGAGTCCCATTTTCTCCATTCTGGCTTTGCAACCTTTTGGTGTCATTAAGGCACATTTGGTGCAAGTCAGGACATCATGCTCACTCCCTAAACACAAAACACAGACTCTATGTGGGTCTGTGATGGACATAGTACGTGTACAGTCCGGGCACCGACGGAACCCCGACGCCATGGCCATAGGCCAAAAATTTAGCCGCAGGACGGTCGACTGCCAACAGGCCTTGAGGGCCGAACTTGACGGTAGTCGACAAAAACAATGGCAAAAACTTACCGAAGTACCGCGGAGCAAAATTTGAAGATGGGAGACCCCTGAGGGGCAAATTTTTCTTCAAGAAATTAGTTGAAGAAATTCCTGTCAGGAATGTGGTAAGAGCTCCTTAACCGCGTGGCTACTGCTGCGCGGAAAAAAGAAGACTGAAGGGAGACCCCTGCTGGATGCAGGGTTAGTGCCGTGCTGGGCATGCCCAGTAGGGGCCAGTCAAAGTTCCTGAAACTTTGACAGAAGTTTTCCGTGGTTGGGCTCCATCCTCAATGTCACCCATTTGTGAGGACAACCATCCTGCTTGTCCTGTGAGAACCCTACGGACATCCAATCTCCTCAGATCCTTATCCACATCAGAGAATGCCGGCAACTCGACTGACTGGTTGACATGAAAAGCCGAGACTACCTTAGGCAGAAAAGAGGTACTATGCAGAGAGAAATACCCGAATCAGAAATACGCAAAAAAGGCTCTCGACAGGACAAGGCTTAGAGCTCCGAAACCCACCTAGCCGAACAGATAGCCATGAGAAACACCGCTTTTAGCGTCAAGTCCTTAATTGTCGCTCTCTTCAAGGACTCGAAAGGTGATCTGCAAAGGCAACGGAGAACCAAGTTCAAACTCCAGGACGGGCACACCGTGTGTACTGGTGGTTTCAAGTGCTTGGCTCCCTTCAAAAACTGTATTACATCTGGCTGTGCAGCAATGGAAACACCATCAACTTTACCACGAAGGCTGCCCAAGGCCGAAACCTGATCTCTGAGCGAACTGTAAGCCAAACCCTTCCATAAGCAGTCTTGTAAGAATGACAGGATGTGAACAATAGTGGCCCGTCGTGGGGACAAGGTTTCGGAGAGGGTGGTGGATGCCTGGAATGCCCTTCCAGAGGAAGTGGTGAAGACCAGAACTGTGAAGGACTTCAAAGGGGCGTGGGATAAACACTGTGGATCCATAAAGTCAAGAGGCCGCCAATGAAGAGTGGGTGACTCGCCAGAATGATGGCTACTGCCTGGACACAATACCCTTATTCAATAAACATGCACATGTTTACTGTGACTCCAACATCACTCTAAGCTTCAACAGCAAGAGGAAATGTGGAAAAAAGGATTTGCACTCACAAAGCCGGGAGTAGCTGGCTTGTTACGGCGGTTACTACCCCAAACCAAATGTGCCTGATACTTCACTTTCGATGCACATCCAGCATAGTTCTCTGCTCCAACGGCAGGGGAGAAGAAAAACTGATACTTCACGCATACCCAGCATAGCTTCAACGGCAGGGGAGAAGAAAAAAGGATTCACACTCACAAAGCGGGGAGTAGCTGGCTTGTTACGGCGGTTACTACCCCAAACCAAATGTGCCTGATACTTCACTTTAGATGCATATCCAGCATAGCTCCCTGCTTCAACGGCAGGGGAGAAGAAAAACAACCAATAAGGGCTGTATAACATAGTCTGGGTTAAAACAAATAAGCATGGGTGTAGCTTGCTTATTGCGGCGGTTACTACCCCTACTACCCCCTAACTAATCAAGCTAGATATTTCACTTGGATGCAGCTCCATCACTGCTCTCTACATTAATGGTGGGGGAGGAAGGGAAATAGAACCAAGAGCTAAAAGAAACAGATAAGTATGAGAGAAAAAATGTGTGAAGCTTGCTGGGCAGACTGGATGGGCCGTTTGGTCTTCTTCTGCCGTCATTTCTATGTTTCTATGTAACCCATGACACCAAGAATCAAAGACTTTCCATATCCGAACTTAGGTAATAGAAGTCTTCCTGGCACAAAGAAGAGTAGAAATAATTGCCTCCGAGTAACCCTTCTTTCTTAACTGCCTCCTCTCATAAGCCAGGCCGCTAGACAGAATTGGTCGGCCTGATCTAAAATTACTGGACCCTGCCTTAGGAGGTTGGGTAGGTGATTGAAGTGTATTGGACCATCCACCGCTAGATCAGATCGGCGAACCACGGTCTTCGCGGCCACTGGAATCACCGGCCCCTGGTGAGACTCTATGCGACGCAATACCTTTCCTATTAGTGGCCATGGAGGAAACACATAAAGGAGAATGTGCACTGGCCACGGGAGAACTAGAGCATCCACTCCTTCGGACCCGTGGTCCCTTCTGCGACTGAAGAAATGAGCTGCCTTTGCGTTCAAACGAATCGCCATCAAGTCCAGGCGGGGGGGTTCCCCATTGTCTTGAGATCAGTCGCAGCGCTTCCTCCGACAGTTCCCATTCTCCGGGATCCAATCGCTGTCGGCTGAGGAAGTCCACCTGAACCTTTTCAACCCCGGCTATGTGAGACGCCGCAATCCGGCCCAGGTGATGCTTTGCCCAGCACATTAACTTGTCCGCCTTGTCGGCCATGGGGCGACTTTTGGTGCTTCCTTGTCTGTTTATGTAGGCCACCGTGGTCGCATTGTCAGAGAGAATCCGCACCGCTTTGCAGCGTAACATTGGTAAGAAGTGCTGCAGAGCTAGCTGGACTGCCCTGGTCTCCAACCTGTTGATGGACCGCTTTGCTTGTAACGGAGTCCAAAGACCCTGAGCTGACCTCGACTGACACACTGCCCCCCAACCGGAGAGACTGGCATCGGTTGTTACGACCACCCATTGAGGGCTCTCGAGGTCCACCCCCTGCAGTAAGTGAGCCAGAGTGAGCCACCAGTTCAGACTGGATCTGGCAGGTTCGAGTAGAGGCAAGGGGATTTGGTACTCTTCGGACTTGAGATCCCAACGAGACAGCAGCACCCTCTGCAAGGGTCTCAGATGTGCGAAAGCCCAAGGAACTAGCTCCAGGGTATATGTCATAAATCCAAGAACCTGTAAATAGTCCCACACCACTGGGGATGGAAGAGACAGTAGACGTCGCACCTGAGACATCAACCTGTCCATGCGCTCGAGTGGTAGCGAGACTTTGCCTACAACAGTATTGAATCGAGCCCCTAAAAATTCTAACACCTGGGTTGGATTTAACTGGCTCTTTGCATAATTGACAACCCAGCCCAGGGACCGCAGGTGACACACAACCGAACGAATTGCTGCCCTGCAGAGGTCCTCCGACTTTGCTCGAATGAGCCAGTCGTCCAGATAGGGATGGACTAGAATCCCTTCCCATCGTAAGCTCGCCGCCACCACCACCATGGTGAACACTCGGGGTGCAGTCGCCAGCCCGAGTGCAGCCCGAAGGGTAGGGCACAAAACAGATAGTGTTGATCCATGATCATGAATCTCAGAAACCGCTGATGGTGTTCTTGGATCCCTATGTGAAGGTAAGCTTCCGTCAAGTCCAAAGAAGCCAAAAACTCGCCTTTGTGGACCGCCGCAATGACCGATCTCAATGTTTCCATACGAAAACGAGGTACCCACAGCACCTTGTTGACCTGTTTGAGGTCCAAAATCGGTCGAAACGTTCCATCCTTCTTGGGTACCACGAAATAAATGGAGTAACGACCGATCCGGCATTCTGATCGGGGAACTGGCACAATGGCGCCTAGAGCCTTCAACCGAGCTAAGGTCTGAAGGACCACTTGCTGCTTCTGGGGCGGTCCACAAGGAGACACTAGAAAGAGTTGAGATTTAGACGAGGCATCCGCGGACCAATTACGGAGCCACAGTAGACGCTGTGCAGACACCGCTGAAGACAGTACGCGCCGAAGTACGTAGAAGATCATATAGGGCATCTGCTGTATAGGCAACTGCCGATTCCATACAGGCCGCCTGTTCAGCCTCCCCCGGGGGAAGGTCTTGGGCTGTCAACATTTGCTGAACCCAACGTAGCAAAGCTCGCTACATAATGCTACTGCATACTGCGGCCTGTATCCCTAAGGCGGATACTTCAAATATGTGCTTGAGCAACACTTCCAACTTCCTATCCTGAAGGTCCTTGAGCGCTGTGCCTCCAGTCACCACAATAGTAGTATGTTTGGCTATGGCCATGACCGCCGAATCCACCTTCCGAACTTTAAGGAGGTCAAGCGAATAATTAGGAAGTGGATATAGTTTCTCCATGGCTCCGGTAACCCTCAAAGAGGCCTCCAGGGTCTCCCACTCACGGGATACAATCTGGAACAGCTTCGGATGAAAAGGAAAGGTATGCAGTGGGGTGCGAAGGCCCACTAAAGCTGAATCTCCTGTAGACAAATCTGACATTTCCTGTGAAAGAGGAAGTTCCAGCTCCTGAAGTACGTGCAAGATCAAGGGATCCAGCTCTTCCCGTCGGAACAGACGGAGTACCTGGGGGTCATCCCCCTCCACCTGGGTGGCATTGTCCCCCTTATCGCCCATATCGTGGGTAAATGTATCCTGAGACCCTAGATCCCCCAGGGTCACCGGGTCAGGCAATCCCCCGGGTTAGAAGAAGGGATGCGGGAATCCGCTCTTCCCTGACCCATGGAATCCCTCGGGATCTTAGCTGGGCTAGGTCCCAGTGGGAATCCCACTCAGTCTCCGCCTCCATATACGCCTTATGTAACAATAAAATAAATTTCGAGGAAAACGGGTGTTGCCGCTTTAAGGGCCCCCCTGGGGGATTGGAAGGAGGAGGAGCCATGTCTGAAGACAAACCGCGCGGTCTGTGCGGGCTTAGAGCCGGCGGGGACAGCGGACGAGGGAGATCCTCTCCCTCTTCAGAGAAATCAGCGTCTCCGTCTGAGGCAGACAAGATGGCCGCTGCTCCTGCGCTAA
Organism: Rhinatrema bivittatum; assembly: GCF_901001135.1. Taxonomy (NCBI): domain Eukaryota; kingdom Metazoa; phylum Chordata; class Amphibia; order Gymnophiona; family Rhinatrematidae; genus Rhinatrema; species Rhinatrema bivittatum. Next base: position 249,060,976 of record NC_042617.1, on the reverse strand, counting down.
TCGGGAGCGAGCCAGGCCTCCGCCCCTCAGCCTTGTCCGTGCTGCGAAATGGCCGCGCCCAGCGCCGGACCTGACCGTTGCGAAGGCCCCTCGCCCCCGAGGAGACACCAGGAGCCGAGGCCTTCGCGGGAGAGCTGGAGCCCCGGCTCTCCACAAGAATTACAGGCTGTCCGCCTCGGCATCACTGGCAGCCGGGTGGAAGCTCCACCTCCTCTGGAGACCCGGGAGACTGTAGGCAGGCGCGGCTGAGGTAAGAATTCAACTAATAAATAAAGTACTAAATCAGTATTAAATCTCCTTGTTTTACTTTTTTTTTTTTTAACTAACTACTCAGCCCTTGGGGGATGGCCCGGGGGGGGGGGGGGGGTAGCAGAGGCATTAAAACATCTCTGAGGGAGGGGGAGAGTGACCGGCCCACCAGTAAATCTTCCCCCTCTTCTCACCGGGCTATTGTTAAAACCACTCTGGGAATTGGCTGTAGGGCAATGCCCTGCCTTGCCTGCCCTGGGCTGGCTGCTGTAAAAACTTATGAAAAGGATCAGAAAACCAATACCTTTTTTTTTTTTTTTTTTTTTTTTTTTTTAAATGATCCAGTCAAAAGGTCTAAATATCTGGATTTTTTTTTTGTAAGAAATTCAAATCTGATGGGGCAAGGCCCCAGGAATTTTGAGATCAGGACCGCAGGTTATGCCTCTCAATCTGCTGGAGTCAGAGAAAATACTGAGGGATTGCAGGTGGCACCCCAGGTTATATGGGAGGTGCTTTTCAGCTTTTCTCTGACTCCATCTGCTGGAGGGGAGGCATAACAGCAGTCTGGACTGATCCTGATAAGTACAGGGAACTAGCATTAGCTCCCCTGCATCCTTTTAACCCTTTCCCGGTATCTGCCTCCCTTAGGTTTCCTAAATGAGCGGTGGATGCTTGTGCAACAGCTGTTGACTGCTCTGCATCATCGACACAGCGAATATTTTCAAACCATGTGGGCTGGCAGTTCCTGGCTGTTGATCTTGTGCACTGTGTGATCAATATCCTGGAAGTATCAATCCATGAGTTATGAACATGCTCATGATGCCAGAACAGATGCGGCAGAGCAGCTGGCAGCTACATTTTAGGCTCCTGATGCTCTTCCTGCTGGGTCCCACTTTGCTTGGGATGTGTATGTATCTTAAACAATTTACACAATACTAGTTATGCAGTTTGTTTGCAACTGCTCATCTTAAACATTGTTCCCCCTGATCTAGGGCCTTGCCACCAAATGGTAAACCTCCTATATTTGAAACCATAAGACCTAGAAGGCAGAGTGTAGGATATGCCTTGCTGAGCTACATTAAAGGTCCATTAAGTCTAGTATCCTGTCTCTGATAGTGACCAATCCAAGTCACAATTACCTGGCAGATCTGAAAAGCAGATCCATTTCTTATAGCTCACTCACAGGTAAGCGGTGGCTTTCCCAAATCTACTTGGCTAAAAATGATTTATGAACTTCTTCTCCAGAAAACTGTCCAAATCCCTTTTAAACCCAACTATAATAGATGCCTTGATCACATCCTCTGGGAACAAATTCCACAGCTTGACTGCACATTGAGTGAAAAAAAAAACCCCACTCAGATTTGTTTTAAATCTGCTGTTAGTTTCATGAAATATCTCCTAGTTTTAATCAATGTTCCCCTTCAAAGAGTGACTAGGCTTGTGCAAATGTTTTTACGTGTGAGCAACATTTTTTTTTAAACCAACAATATTTGAGCGCCAGTATTAGTGTTACATTTCTGTATACAGCACAAAGAAAATAAGCATGTGAGTGACCATATAAAACCTGTGACTGACACTCCGAAATATATGAGCGATTTCTCCACATGCTCAGCTTAAAGGAACTATGGTTTAAATACATTTAGAAATGAAACAGCTATCCCCTATTTACCAGCTGCATCCCACTCATGATTCATAAACTATCATATCTCCTCTGGCCTTCTCAATTATTGTTTTACAAGCTGAAGAGTCCCAATCTGTTTAGCTTTACTTAATAAGGAAGCTGTTCCATCCCCTTTATCATTTTTGTTGCCCCTCTCTGAACCCTTTCTAGTTACACTTTATCTTTTATGAGATGAGGGTGACCAGAAATGCATACATTACTTAAGGTGCTGTTGCCCCATAAATCTATACAGAGATATTATGTCTGTTTTATTTTCCATTCCTTCCGGAATTATTCCAACATTTTACTTGTTTTTTTGACCACTGCTGCACACCAAACTGAGGATTTCAACCAATTGTCTGTAATGAGAACAAGATTCTTTTCCTGAGTTGTGACTCCCAATACAGAACTAAGCATTTTCCGTGGTCAAGCAAATCCGTAATTAGCCAAACAAGAGGGGATGTCATCGGACAGTGCCAAGAAAGAAAAAGCGCACTCAGCGCTAAAAAAACCCCCTGAAAAGCTGCAATTGTGCGAATTACCCATCTTTTTCCTCTGCGTGAGTTAACCCTCCCCATCCTTCATAAAATGTGAAGGAACTTTAGGGCCTTAAGTCTGCCATATATAGAAACCTGGAGTTTGTATCCTCTGGGCATAAGAGTGAGTGAAAAATGTTGTTAAGCACAACTTCCTGGCTAAGGAGGAATTCTGATACCAACTCAAGTATGAATTCTGGATGTATGTGAAGCAACACTGTAAACTTTAGGGTAAGATGTGAGCCATCAGTGAAATTCTATTCAGATTGCTATTTTTGGAGAATCAGGGCTCAATTTGGGAAAATTTCAGATATTTATATAGAGGACTTTGTTCATACAATCTCCAACCCCCAAAAAGAAAAAGAAACCAGTAATTCATGGATAAATGTCATCCACTTTCAGCTTTTTACATTCAATATGAGTTACAACTTCTGCAAATTACAGTCGCAAGACTGTTATCCGGAGCCAGGAAATACGATCACATTACTCCTACTTTGAAAGCACTACACTGGCTACTAAATCAATCTAGAATCCAATATAAAACATTAATGATCACATTCAATAACATTAACCTAAATAATAATGATCTGCTTGGAATACCATTTAAAAACAAACCCCAACGAACATTGAGATTACAAAATAAAGGTCTCCTCTTGATCCCTACATTACAAACTTCCCACCTGTTGCAAACAAGAAAAAGGGCAATATCTACAGCAGATCCTGAACTTTGTAACAACATTCTGGAAGAAGAACCATGACTGACAAGAAGAAATTCAAACAAGACCTGAAAACATGGCTGTTCCAAAATGTTTACAACTCAACACAAACTGACTGATTATATTCTCACCCTAACTCTCTTCCCATTTTCATCCTTATACCCACTTCTCTCCCCCTAATACCCTCCCAAGCAACCACCCGAATACTCTACCCATTGCCCAGTAACTAATAATGGTGTATGTTTATTGATGTACTCAGTGTTCTCTAATACTTATGAATGTTATCATCATGAACCGTAGTGAACTAGTGATTTTACTTGGAACGACTGTATACAAGACCTCTAAATAATTAAATATTTTCATTCACAATAAATTTAATATAGATTGGAGTTGCTCAGATTACCATCTGGTGGAAGCTGACTTGCAAATTCTGGGGGCAAAGTTAAAAGTGCATAGTCTTTCAGTGCAGCCAGCCAGAGCCGGCTAAGTGTAGGAAGTTCAGGTTGTACAAGTGTAATCAAGCTATCTGGTGGCAGCTCATCTGTGGTGCTATAATCGTCTTCGTCATCCTCTGTGCACTTAATAACTGTCTCTTGTTTGGAGTCTGCTTCTTTTTTAATCTTCATGGCCACAACATATACCTATAAGGAAAACAGGTAAAAAAATTGCTCATTTGCCATACTCTCTATCCTTCAGTTCTTCCAATGAAATTTAGTTTGATAAAATCAGAGCATAGGAAAATATAGAAAATGATAGTCTTTCATCTGCTTATCACTGGGACTTTTGTTTGGACTGATTGTACAATGGAAGTTACTTATCTGTAGCAGGTGTTCTCAGAGGATAATGGGATATAAATCTTCACAGGTGGGTTATATCATCAGACAGATCTCTGGTCAGAAGCTTCTGGAGATTTTAGAAGCTCTACGGAGCATGAGCTGGATTGTCCTGCACTGCAGGCATCGTGTAGGGATCTTCTTAGTTCTTTAAGCTAAATAAGAAGCCAACTCCAAAGGGATGCAGGTGGGTTCAGTGAGGATTTACATCATTCTGTTCTCTGAGAACACCTGCTACAGGTAAGAAACATTCATCTTCTCTGAGGAAAAGCAGAGTTCTCAAATGTGGATAATCCCTAGCTATAGGGTGCCTTTAAAAACATGGGGAAAATACAATATAAAAAAGTGGCAATGGGCACAACAGTTTTAACTGGTAAGAGGCCATTTTCACAAAATTTTATTTATTTTTAAGGCAACTTGGAAATACCAGGCACTAATGGATATTAAGTTGGACTGTAAAACTTCAAACCTTTCAAGACAGACTGACAAAGCCTACTGTCATGTCAGGGAGTCCCAATCCAAACAGTAATGAGATATGAATGTGTGGACTGAACTGCATGATGCAGCTTTGCAAATCTTTTCCATAGAGGCTGATCTTAGATAGCATTAAAGCCATTGCAGCATCAGTGGCCTATAAACCTTGACATGAGTTTCTAGAGTCAAGTCTGCCTAGATGTAACAGAAAGTTACAGTCTACTAGCCAATTAGAAAATGTGCATTTGGCTATGGCAAGTTCAGAGCTATTTGAATCAAATGAAACAAAAAGCTGAGTGGACTTTCTAATGCCTTCAGTCTGCTCCAGATACGAGATTAAAGCTCTCCTCCAGTACAAATCTATGCAAGGCCTGTTTACTTTTCTGGATATGTGGCTTAGGGAAAAAGATACCAGAAGAATGACTGACTGGTTAAAGATGCTTTTACAGCTTGGATGAAGCCTTCTAACCCTTATGGTAACCTGCATTGAGAACCAGTTACAACCCTAAACACCTTTCTGGGCAGACTGGATAGACCATTTTGGTCTTCATCTGCTGTCATTTACTATCTTACAAAGGTACTTGGGACAAGCGCACAGAACCTCTCTATTATGAAAAACTTTGTATAAGCTGGATAAATCACTAAGGCTTGGAGAGTGTGTCAAAGTGATTGCTACCAAAAATATGACTTTCCCCGCATAGATAATTCATCTCACATGAGTCTAATGGATCAAAGGGAGCTTTCATCAGCTGCAATAGTACCATGCTGAGGTCTCAATACAAAGTTGAATGTTTTAGGGGAGGGTTTACTAAAAGCAAGGCTCACATGAACCCAAACTCTAAGGCTGTACAGAAATTGGGTTATCTTCTTTATGGTGGCGATAAGCACCAATTGCACTGAGGTGAGTCCTAACAGTTGGGGATCAGGGCAGTCTGGTGGGTTGAGTGGGCCCCTGGTGGGCTAGGCCCTGCACTTAGGCTTTTTTTTCTTTCACGCTGTGTGGTAGGCTGCGATGGCCATTTTCACAAGCTCTTGTGCATGTTCTGCCGTCGTCGGATCTACGCATACATTGTGTGTTTGGTTTGGGGCGCATTTTTTACGTGTACAAAATTTTTCACAGCTGAGTACAGAGACAGTCTCCGGCTGTGGGGGAAGAACTAGCAGCTAAGTCCACGCCAAGGAACCCAGCTACACCTCTGAAGGACCACGGAAATTGTCTCAGGAATTCTCAACTGGGGAGGGACCTTTAGGTATCACCACAGGAGAGTGGGGCTTTCTTTTCCTGAATTTAGAATTTCAAATTTCTCCTTCCAAAAAGCTTGAAGCAATCCCCATAGGGAGATGCATGATGACCATCTGCTGGAGACTGAGAATACTGGCAGGCTGGGGTCACTGCAGGGCTATATGTACTGTGACGATAGCTTGCTCCATCTCCATCTGCTGGCAGGGGAGCATAAATTCACTGGTCCTGAGTTCATCTGTCTACAAGCTAGGAAAATGTGATCTTTTATTTGATCCACCACTTCCTGACTATCTCTGAAGAGATTGTCTCACTTACAGGGCATTTCAGCATCTTGTACATCTGTTCTGACAACCAAAGTATGAACCCGTGAGAATATGCGAGCATCAATTTGTATGGAAGTGGCTCTTGATGCCATCTTAAAAATATCATAGGTTGCATGGAACAAGCATTTTCCCACAGTCCATTGTCTATCAGTATTCTTAATTCATTAGTTGCCGAGTAAAGAAGATTATCCGAGAGGGCCCTGATCTTCTCCGGAATGTTCTGCAAGTACTGATTCAAAGAGTTGATAGGATGGTGTGTGTGATATAACTATAGAATTCTGGTAAAATTTTCTCCCAAGAGTGTAAAGAATACAACACTCTCTCCCAGAGAGCACAGAGGAATGTGTCTTGGACCCATCTGCGTGGTTGATATTATCCTGCTTGTCCATGGAGAAAATCTAATTTTGCTCACCATAAAAGATGTTTTACTTAGATAGCAAGAAGAATTAATCATGCTCCATGGATGATGTCATTGGGTGGCATGTTATGGAGTTGTCTCTCAAGTCAGTTAAAGTTTTTGATGTACTAAATATGTGTGGGACTTCCCAAGCAAATGACCGTTCCAGAACTCTCTTCAGTCTATAACAAAGCTAGTTGAATTCCTGGAATAAGTTGCTGTCTAGGGGAAAGGGCGAGTGTCGCATGGATATTGGCCAATTCATCCTACTATCTACAGAAAACACTGTTTATGGTAAGCAAAACTTGCTTTTTTCCATTGATAAGCAGGCTGAATTAGTCATGCTTAATGGGGAGTCCCAAAGCTGAGAGTTGTTGTAGACTAAGTTACATTTGCATCAATTCTTGTTGTCTTTATTTTTAAATAATGTTTCCAACCTAGGCTCCCCCGTGGACAAGCAACTAGGATGAAGCAGCATGTTTTAGGACTGTGTTTCTAAACACACTGTCCCCCGATGCTGCCATGTCAAGGCAGTGGTAGGATGTGAATATATGCATTGACCACCAGGTTGCCGCCTTCCATATATCTTCAATAGTTACATTGTTTAAATGTGCCAAGGATGTTGCCAATGCCTGTACCTGATGTGCTCCTACTAGATCAGTAACAATGATCAATTTTTCAGTATAACAATTTTTCTGCAAGCTGTTATCCAGTTAGAGAGCATTCACTTAATTACAGGTGTTCTCAGTCTATTTGGATCGTAGAAAATAGTTGTAGAGCCTGTGTGTCTGAGTATGTCTTTTGTACGATGCTAGAGCTCTTTTGCAATCTAGGGTATGCAGCATATTTTCCATTTCGTACTTGTGCAGTTTAGGGTAGAAGGTTGGTAGCGAGATGTTTTGGTTCAACTGAAATGGTGATACTATTTTTGGTAAGAACCTAGTATGTGGACGTAGTGAAATTTTATCATAGAAGAACTAAAGGTAAGGTGAAAAATGTACCAAAGACTGAATTACACTTATCCTCCGAGCTGATGTGACCGTTATTAAAAACACAACTTTCCAGGTGAGAAACTTTAATTATGTCGACTCCAATGGATCGAAAAGAGAGGACATCAGAGATGTCAGGACTAAGTTAATGTCCCATGGAACAGGGAGCCGCTTTACTGGTGGCCGTAGGTGAAGGCCACATATGGTGCATGATATTAATGGGTGTGTGGAGATGGATGCTCCATCTTCACAGTGATGGTATACTGCTATGCATTGAGATGTACCCTAACTTATCTGGTAGGGAGTCTAGTGTTGAAGAGAGAGTGCAGATATGAAAGCAAATATCGGGGCTCACATGTAATGGGGTCTATAGCGTGCGTGTTAGGCGCACCAACCAGAGTAATGCCGCCATTTAAAGCTGTAATTGCTTCTGTTAGTGGGTTTCTTTGCCAGCAAAAGGACATCTTGAATCTGTTTGGGTAGATTCCATTGTGCTAAGGTTGCATGTTCAACATCCATGCAGTCAGATTTAGAGTGTAGTGTTGCGGATGAAGGAGACTTCCTTCCTCCTGAGTCAGCAGTTTGGGTCACTCCCTAGTTTTTGTGGAGGAGAGTGTTAATACTGTACTAGATAGGCATACCGTAGCTGTCTGGACCATGCCGGGGCTATTAAGATCATCCTTCTTGATTGTGCATGCATTTTTTAACAGTTCTGAGGATTAATGGTATTGGAGGGAATGCACAGAGCATACCCTTTCTCCATGACAAAAGGAACACATCCGGAACTTCTCAGTGAGGAGTTGGTCAAATGGAGCAGCATTTGTACCTTCCTGTTCTGTTGCAAAAAGGTCTATTCAGGATTGGCCCCAAAGTTGGAAAAGTACATTGGCCACTGACTGTGACAGGCACCATTTGCGAGGTTGAAATATTCTGTTGAGGTGATCAGCCTCTACATTTGCAATTTCTAGCAAATATGTTGCCTAAAGCAGTGGGTTCTCAACTTTTTTCGGTTGGGACACACCTGACATTTCTTTCACCTGCATGGCATACTGCTCATTATCATCTATGGCAGAAATAAAAAGAAAAAGGCACCTTAAAGATCTTCATTCAAAAATTGGAAGAAGGATCCAACAGAAGAAAATAGGATAAAGCATAAACATTGGCAAGTTAAATGTAAGACATTGATAAGACATGCTAAGAGAGAATTTGAAAAGAAGTTGGCTGTAGAGGCAAAAACTCACAGTAAAAACTTTTAAAAATATATCCGAAGCAGAAAGCCTGTGAGGGAGTCAGTTGGACCGTTAGATGATCGAGGGGTTAAAGGGGCACTTAGAGAAGATAAGGCCATCGCGGAAAGATTAAATGATTTCTTTGCTTCGGTGTTTACTGAAGAGGATGTTGGGGAGGTACCCGTAATGGAGAAGGTTTTCATGGGTAATGATTCAGATGGACTGAATCAAATCACGGTGAACCTAGAAGATGTGGTAGGCCTGATTGACAAACTGAAGAGTAGTAAATCACCTGGACCAGATGGTATACACCCCAGAGTTCTGAAGGAACTAAAAAATGAAATTTCAGACCTATTAGTAAAAACTTGTAACTTATCATTAACATCATCCATTGTACCTGAAGACTGGAGGATAGCAAATGTAACCCCAATATTTAAAAAGGGCTCCAGGGGCGATCCGGGAAACTACAGACCGGTTAGCCTGACTTCAGTGCCAGGAAAAATAGTGGAAAGTGTTCTAAACATCAAAATCACAGAACATATAGAAAGACATGGTTTAATGGAACAAAGTCAGCATGGCTTTACCCAGGGCAAGTCTTGCCTCACAAATCTGCTTCACTTTTTTGAAGGAGTTAATAAACATGCGGATAAAGGTGAACCGGTAGATATAATATACTTGGATTTTCAGAAGGCGTTTGACAAAGTTCCTCATGAGAGGCTTCTAGGAAAAGTAAAAAGTCATGGGATAGGTGGCAATGTCCTTTCGTGGATTGCAAACTGGCTAAAAGACAGGAAACAGAGAGTAGGATTGAATGGGCAATTTTCTCAGTGGAAGGGAGTGGACAGTGGAGTGCCTCAGGGATCTGTATTGGGACCCTTACTGTTCAATATATTTATAAATGATCTGGAAAGAAATACGACGAGTGAGATAATCAAATTTGCAGATGACACAAAATTGTTCAGAGTAGTTAAATCACAAGCAGATTGTGATAAATTGCAGGAAGACCTTGTGAGACTGGAAAATTGGGCATCCAAATGGCAGATGAAATTTAATGTGGATAAGTGCAAGGTGATGCATATAGGGAAAAATAACCCATGCTATAATTACACAATGTTGGGTTCCATATTAGGTGCTACAACCCAAGAAAGAGATCTAGGTGTCATAGTGGATAACACATTGAAATCGTCGGTGCAGTGTGCTGCGGCAGTCAAAAAAGCAAACAGAATGTTGGGAATTATTAGAAAAGGAATGATGAATAAAACGGAAAATGTCATAATGCCTCTGTATCGCTCCATGGTGAGACCGCACCTTGAATACTGTGTACAATTCTGATCGCCGCATCTCAAAAAAGATATAATTGCGATGGAGAAGGTACAGAGAAGGGCTACCAAATGATAAGGGGAATGGAACAGCTCCCCTATGAGGAAAGACTAAAGAGGTTAGGACTTTTCAGCTTGGAGAAGAGACGACTGAGGGGGGATATGATAGAGGTGTTTAAAATCATGAGAGGTCTAGAATGGGTAGATGTGAATCGGTTATTTACTCTTTCGGATAGTAAAAAGACTAGGGGGCACTCCATGAAGTTAGCATGGGGCACATTTAAAACTAATCGGAGAAAGTTCTTTTTTACTCAACGCACAATTAAACTCTGGAATTTGTTGCCAGAGAATGTGGTTCGTGCAGTTAGTATAGCTGTGTTTAAAAAAGGATTGGATAAGTTCTTGGAGGAGAAGTCCATTACCTGCTATTAAGTTCACTTAGAGAATAGCCACTGCCATTAGCAATGGTTACATGGAATAGACTTAGTTTTTGGGTACTTGCCAGGTTCTTATGGCCTGGATTGGCCACTGTTGGAAACAGGATGCTGGGCTTGATGGACCCTTGGTCTGACCCAGTATGGCATTTTCTTATGTTCTTATTACTTTTATTGTTAAGAATGATAAGGGAAAAATAAGAGTACTTTCTCTGAACATAAATTATATAAATAGTAAACCTCCCATACCAGAACAGCACCAACTTCCAGCACTCAAACAGTAACAACCCTACCTATGAAAAGGCAACAATGAAAATATTACATCAGGCGTTAAAACTCCAATACTTCTATTAGGAAAATGGAACAAGCCAGACTGCTATAGAACCCTACCCAGAAACTACATGCAGCAGTATACCGCAACCTCAATCACATGTACAGAACCTCACCTAACAAAGAATAGAGAGACCATACAGAGAAACATGCAGTAAAAAACTGAACTGGAAATCGCAACAAGCCAGAGTGTCTCTCTATGCAGTGCAACAAAGGAAAGAGAAATCACTAGTCATAAAATAAAGGAAGAAATATTAAATCAATAACAGTAAAACCATACTAATAAAAAGAACTGATTATTTAAAAACAGCTGATGAATGGAATATCCAATAATTAAAAACTCATAAAAAATTTCTAAACACCAAGAAAATATTTCAAAAAAGCAGACAAAAAGACCCAATAATTAAAAATAGGGATTAAAAATTGCTCTGTTCTCCATACCTGGAAACATTTGATTTCCAGGTGCCCTGAGATTGTTGTGAATTAGGAGGAGGAAGGGGGGTTGTTTGCAAATCTCTCCTCTCTCTCAGTCACACACAAGCTTTCCCTCTCACTTACATAGGCTCTCAATCACACATTTACACACATGCTCTCATACACAGGCTCTAATAATCATACATACACATGCTCTCACTTACACAAATAGGTTCACATGCACTCGCTCTCTCACTCACTTTCCCCACCGAAATAGCGGCAGCAAAAGCCTCCTCCTCTTCCAGCCATCATGGCCTCGAGAAAGGAGTCCCCCTCGGCCATGGGGGCTGACATTACTTCTTGTTTTGCTCTGGCCCAACACTGCTCTTCTTCAGGCCGGCACTGTTGATTTGTTTTGGGCTGACTTGCAGAGATCTTACCTAACAGGGTCTCTTCTTCCCATGCTCACAGCCACTGCAATTCACTTCCTCTTCCAGGCCGCGGGAAGAAGAGACAGTGCGGCAAGTGCTGCTGACTCCAGCTCTCCTGCTGCGTTCTGCCGGGGAAGAGTTCCATTTAGCTGGAGCAGGAGCAGCAGCTGGGCCAGCGGGGGACCGGGAAGTGTGGCGACACACCTGCATGTGCTTGGTAACCCACTGGTGTGTCACAACACACCGGTTGAGAACCACTAGTAATTGACTGTTGCCCATTCCCATATGGTTATAGCCTCCTTGTAGAAAGCTCGCAACCCCATACCTCCCTGCTTGTTTATGTAGAAAATTGATACTAGGTTGTTCGTATGGATTTTTAGGGAAGATCCTTGAAGCAGATGCTGAAAGGCTTTGAGGGCATTGTGCATGTCTTGGAGATTTATTGAGTGCACTTGCACTTCTTGATTCCATAGGCCTTGAATTTTGAAGTGGAGAAGGTGATCTCTCCACCCTTCTGAAGAGGTGTTTGTTGTTAGAATCAGCTGGTGCAGAGCAGGATGCAAAGGAGCATTTTTGAGTAGTACGTATGGTTGTAGCCTCCACTCGATTTCGAGTCATTGCTTTTGTAAATTTTATTTTGGTTGACAAAGGCTGAAGATACTGGCCCATTGACTCGAGTCCCCAGTATAACAGACATGTGTAGTCTGGTTAGAGAGACTACATGAATGGCAGCTACCATATGTCTGAGAAGTACTAGGACATGTCAAGTGGAGGTTTTTCTATGGCGCAGCAGTCTGTGTGCTGCATTTGGAAGCTTGTGCAGTCGATCGTGAAGGAGATATGCTCTGGTGTTAATGGAATCTATCTGTGCCCTGTAAACTGTATTCATTGTGAGGGGAAGAGTACTGATTTTTTGTAATTGATGAGAAATTCCAACTTCTCCAGACATAGTATAGTCTGTTCCACATGAGATCAAAGGGTTTGTTTGTTTGGTGCTTCTATTAGCCAATTGTCCAGCTAGGGGAATAGTCGTAGTCCTGAACGACAGAGGTGTGCCACAGCTGCTGCTAAACATTTTATGAAGAATCTCAGGGCAGATAGGAGTCCAAAAGGGAGGATCTTGTATTGGTAGTGGAGGCAAGCCACTTGGATGCAGAGGTAACGCCAACAGAACGGGTGGATTGGGATTTCAGCATATGCATCTTTCAGATCGAGTGAACACATTTAGTTGTTGGGTTGGAAAAGGGCAAAATGGTACTTCAGGGACATCTTGAATTTCTCTCAACTGATGCTTGTTTAAGGATCGAAGGTCCAGAATTGTTCAGAGATCTCCTGTTTTCTTGGGAATGAGGAAGTAGTGTAAATAGAATTCCTTGTTATAATCCTGAATCGGGATGATCTGTATCGCCTCCTGGGCGATTAATTTGCGTGTCTCCTGATTGAGGAGAGTTAGATGGTCGGGATTGATAGGTTGCAATATGAGGTGTGGTAACTTGGGATGGTATAGGAAATTTAGATAATAGACCTGTTGAGGTATCTTGAGGACTCATTGGTCCATGGTGTTCTCCTCCTTCCAGGCTTGTTGAAAATGCTTTATTCTGCCCCCAACAAATATTTGTGGCTGTGGGACCGTTAAAACCCTTGTTGGGTTTTTGAGGAGGATGTGATATTTGCTTGGGCGCATGTCAAGCTTGGGTCTTCCTCTTTATGGGAGCTGCTGTGGTTGTTGCCAGCTTTGTTGTTAGTAAGCCGGTCTGTAGGGTTGGTTAAGAGCGGAACTGTTTCTTGGGATATTACGGACGTTTGTACTGTTGGTAGAATCGGCATCCAGATGCTCCTTGATCACTTTGTGACGACAGAGATTGAATGGCCATGTTCTGTTCTTTAAGAACATAAGAACCATACTGGGTCAGACCAAGGGTCCATCAACCCCTGCATCCTGTTTCCAACAGTGGCCAATCCAGTTTATTCCACATTACCATTGCTAGTAATAGCAGTGGCTATTTTCTAAGTCAACTCAATTAATAGCAGGTAATGGACTTCTCCTCCAAGAACTTATTCAATCCTTTTTTAAACACAGCTATACTAACTGCACTAATCAACATCCTCTGGCAACAAATTCCAGAGTTTGAGCATTGAGTGAAAAAAACTTTCTCCGATTAGTTTTAAATGTGCCACATACTAATTTCATGGAATGTCCCCTAGTCTTTAAGCTGCACCACTGTATCTTTCAACTTGCTGCCAAAGAGATGATCACCTAAGCATGGAAGATTGGAAAGCCTTACGTGAACATTTTCCCTGATATTACTGGCTCTTAATCCTGCCATTCTCCTAGCACCAATTGATTCTGCAGATGTTCTGGCAATGGTGTCAAATACCTCATACACTAAGTGAAGATGATATTGGAGACTTTCCTCAAGGTCATGAAGGAGCTGAGGCGTGATAAGTTCAGAAGCAGGCGAACCTATGTAATGCTTTAGATTTTACATGCAATTGTATAGATATTACACTATATAAAATTGATGTTGCTCTGTCTTAGCCACCAACATGGTTCCTTAAAAGACCTTCCTCCTGAAGATTTCTAGGAGTTTGTGGTCTCTCTCAGGTAGTGCATTCGAGTGTAGTCTTATCTTTCCTTTTTTCATTGCAGACTTGACTAACACTGAGTTGGGAGGGAGTTGAACCCTCCCAATTAATGGGGAATTTTTTAGTTTAAACTTTAAGTCCACTTTCCTAGCTGTGGTGTGGATCTTGAATAAGAAGTCTCCCATTTTCAGGAGGAGAGTGGCCAATACCTAATGGGACGGTAGAATGGAGGGTTCTACTGCAATATCTAAGACATATAGGGGTAGATTTTCAAAGGGGTACGCGCTTAAGTCCCGGGGCTTGCATGGAGAGGCGTGCCGGGGGCGTGTTGGGGGGTGTGGCGGTCGTGACGCGGCATTTCGGGGGCGTGGTGCGGGTGACGTGATGTTTCGGGGGCGGCGCCGCGGGCATGGTTCGGCCCGGGGGCGTGGCCGTGCCCTCCGGAACAGCCCCCGGGTCGGGTGATGGTGCGCCAGCAGCCCGCTGGGTCGCACAGATTTACGTCTGCCTCCGGCAGGCGTAAATCCGGCGATAAAGGTGGGGGGGGGGGGATTTTAGATAGGGCCGGGGGGTGGGTTAGGTAGGGGAAGGGAGGGAATGTGAGGGGAGGGCGAAAGAAAGTTCCCTCCGAGGCCGCTCCGATTTCGGAGCGGCCTTGGAGGGAACAGAGGCAGGCTGCGCGGTTCGGCACGCGCAGGCTGCCCAAAATCGGCAGCCTTGCGCGCGCCGATCCCGGATTTTAATGGCTACGCGCGTATCTATTGAAATCCCGCAAAAGTACGCGCTCGCACAAAATTATAAAATCTACCCCATAACCTTTACTCTAGGATCCCGGCTCCTTCCTGATCTCTAATTTTAGAGCTGCGCCCATCTTCTCCACAAACCTGGAAGAGGTTAGGTCTTCCAGAGGTGAAGTGTGTTCCGTTGGTTCTTCAGGGTGATCAGATGGAAACCCAGTGGAACTATTGGGGGACTCCCCTTGGCAGACATCTGAAGGTAGAAAAGGCAGCAGGGAGGGAGGGTAGTGAATGCTGCCCTGGACTTGGAGGAAGTGGGAGATCCTCTGGCAAGTGACTATCAGAAGACGACGAAAATAGAGGTGGGAGTGGTGGTGCTCCTGGGTGGAAGAATCGGGTAGGCCAGCAGAAAAAAGGTGTGATTTGAGGAAATACATTAGTGAAAAAAACCCCCTCACTATTTCTGTAATATGTTCCACAGCCTAATGTGAGCACTTCCCAGGTGATGGTGGTGGAACGTCTTCCTCAGGCACTAAAACCTGATCTGTATCCAATCCCAGAAGTGCAACTGGTACGATAGAAGAAACTGGGTCCGGTGTTTGCAGATGAAAGCCTTGCTGCCACATGATGGCCACTAACATGGGCTGTGGTACAGTGGCTGGAAGAGGGTAGAGAGCTAGTCCTGATGGATACAAAGGTATGGGCATCTTTAATGGTGGAATGGCTGCCCTTAAGATGTCCTGGGGCAAATCCCTATCTCAGTGAGAAGAGCTTGCTCAGGATGGAGGCCTTAGGGTGCGAGATTTGGATCCATCTCTGCTCTATTGTCTGGATTTGTGATGTTTAGCACTGTGGTATTTGGAAGAAAAGTTATACACTGGAGATGTTCCATACATCGATGCATTGTGTGCTGTGAATTAATGCTGTTGCGATAATGCACTATGAACCGATGAGCCATGAGTTGTTGCCGATGCTTCATGTGACTATGAGCCATGAGTTGATGCTCTGTGAACCACTGCACCATGGACCAATGTTTCATGAGTGATGCTGCGCTGTGCGCAACTTTGCCAACTTTCTTTGGTATGTGCGCCAATGGTGCGCGGAGCAGTGATGCGCCATGTGATTTTCTTCTTTGGTGCCTGTTTTTTTATGGGCTCCCAGGCTTGTGAAAGGCCATTTAGAAAAGACATTTTGCATTGACATACTGCAGATGGTCCTTTGGTCTTAACATGGCGTTTCTTAGAATCTGGCCAAGGAGTACGTCAAACATGGCATTTTCCACCATTAATGCTTTGGGAACTGCCCGAAAAAGAGGTATTTGTAGTCTGACTGATGTATGATCACAGAAGGGCAATTTTTTTCAGCTCTCTAGCATTGAGCTCTTGGGGATATGTGGCCGCAGTCCCAGCAATTTGATTGGTCATAGTCTGGGCCCAAGCAAATGCAATAAGCAGTATGGCCATCCATTATGGACATAGTATGTCCATAGGCACAATACTTGAAGCCTACTGTATAGCGTGAAGCCATTGTAGCACTAAAAAGTGCTCTTATTTTGAGAGAGAGTTCAGTAGAGAGATAGAATCTCCTGATTCCGTATGAAGCACAGATAAAAAAAAGTCTGAAGCAAGTTCTGGAATGGTCTTTCGCAAGGGAAATCTCGTGCATGCTCAATACATCAAAAACTTTAACTGACCTGAGCAACAACTTTGCAATGGGCCGCTTGATGACATCACCCATATAGCATGGCTAACTTAGCCCGCTTATAGACAGAAATAAGTTTTCATTTCTCTTGGAAACTTCCAGGAGGCATTTAAAACTTTTGTGATGATAAACTACTACATTCCTTGCAATTATATAAGACGACTAAAAAATTAGGCTACAAAATGGATGTTTTCTTAGAAAAACAGATCTCCAAAAATCTGAATGTTTTGTTTTATTTCAAAGTAGAATTAAAGACTATTGATCTGAGGGTACCTTTGTTTTCAGTTTTTATTTTTTTTTTTCCCTGAGAATTTTTCAGTATTACAAGAATAACAGCAGGAGAAATAAATAGAAAAATGACTTTTCCAGATAATTGTCAATTTTGTTTTTATTGTAATAAACTGATAAATTCCCAGGAAAAATAAAAGAAAAACTGTAAAGTAAAAGTCCCTATTGATGTGTAAATTTAAAGCCTTCATTCACTTAAATGACATTTGAATAAATCGAATATGGATTTTCTAGGATTTACGATAGGTTCTGCATCATCTACTAAACAAAAGCTCATGGTCAGTGCCACAGAATAAAATACTATAAAGTGATCAATAACCTGTGGACATGATCAGCAGCAATGTAATACTGAAGAGTATCAGAAGGAGAAATGTAAACTTACCTGTTAATTTCCTTTCCTTTAGTCCTGCTACACCAGTCCAGAATAATAAGGTTATGCTCCCCTTCAGCAGATAAGGCCAGAGCACAACACTTCTGTGACATCACTTGTTTGTGATTTGTGATTTATGAGTGTTGATTGTGTACTGCGGAATATAAATGGAGCTAAACAAATACGTGCAGTTCAGTGACAGTTAAAGCCAATATTCCCATGACAAAACAGATTTTAAACTACATAACAATTTTAAGATTTATAACAAACTACCAAATTTTTTTAAATGGATGAATAAGCTCTTTAAAATTGGTACATTAAAAGACTATCATTTGTTTTTTAAAATCTTATTTACTAGAAAATCTCTATATTCTTTTGTGTTTTATCTTCTCAGGTGGGTTTCTGGACTGGTGTAGGACTAAAGTAAAGCAAATGTTGCTTACCTGTACAGGTGTTCTCACAGGACAGCAGGATGTTAGTCCTCACATATGGGTGACATCACAGGATGGAGCCCAATCACTGAACACTTTTGTCAGTTTCTAGAACTTTGACTGGCACCTACTGGGCATGCCCAGCATGGCACTAAACCTGCAGCCAGCAGAGGTCCCTCTTCAGTCTTGTTTAAAGCTACAGGAAGTGCCAAAAAATAAAATAAGAAACGTAAGGAACCCAACACCGCGGGGCGGCACGCAGGTTTTGTGAGGACTAACATCCTGCTGTCCTGTGAGAACGCCTGTTACAGGTAAGCAACATTTGCTTTCTCACAGGACAAGCAGGATGGTAGTCCTCACATATGGGTGAGTACCGAGCTGAGTATGACCGAGAAATGCACCAAATGTACCCAAGATGTGTAATAGGCACAAGGACTGGAGTGGAATTTGGTAGAGGGCATACTGAACTCTAACGGGCAGGCGGAAGGGTATTGATACATCAAGTTGTAAAAAGGTTGCGCAAGACAGACTGGCCAAAGATGGAATCTTGTCTTCCGGCCTTGTCTAAGCAATAATGGGCTGTAAAGGTATGGAGAGAACTCCAGGTAGCAGCCCTGCAAATGTCAGGAAGCGGCACCGAGCATAGGTGTGCTACTGAAGTCACCATGGCCCTCACAGAGTGTGCTTTAACACGGACTTGAAAAGGAATGCCTGCCTGCTGATAGCAAAAAGATCTGCAGTCCGCTAACCAGGAGGAGAGAGTCTGCTTACCCACAGGCTGCCCCAATTTGATGGAATGGAAAGAGACAAACAATTGAGTGCTTTTCCAGTGGGCAGCTGTACGGTCTAGAAAGAAGGCCCATTTGCAGTCAAGGGTATGCAGAGCCTGTTCTCCTGGATTGGAGAGGGGCCTGGGAAAGAAGATAGGTAGTATAATGGATTGATTAATGTGAAACTCTGATAGTACCTTAAGTAAGAACTTAGGGAAAGTGCGGAGTACTGCCCGGTCCTGCAGAAGTTTAGTGTAAGGCGGATAGGTAACTAGGGCCTGTAACTCACTAACTCTGTGAGCAGATGTGATTGCCAAAAGAAAAATCACTTTCCATGTGAGATAGCGAAGATCACAGGATTGGAGAGGCTCGAATGGTGGTTTAATGAGCCAACCCAAAACCAGATTGAGGACCCAAGAAGGGGCCGGACGGCATAGTGGAGGCTTGAGGTGACGCAAGCCTTTCAGAAAACGTGTTATAAGGGGTTGTACTGAAATAGCAAATGTTGCTTACCTGTAACAGGTGTTCTCACAGGACAGCAGGATGTTAGTCCTCACATATGGGTGACATCATCAGGATGGAGCTCAATCAAGGAAAACTTCTATCAGTTTCTAGAACTTTGACTGGCCCCTACTGGGCATGCCCAGCATGGCACTAACCCTGCAGCCAGCAGGGGTACCCCTTCAGTCTTATTTCATAGCTACAGGCAGTGCCGAAAAAATAAAACAACAAAACATTACGAACCCAACACTGCGGGGCGGCGGGCGGGTTTTGTGAGGACTAACATCCTGCTGTCCTGTGAGAACACCTGTTACAGGTAAGCAACATTTGCTTTCTCACAGGACAAGCAGGATGGTAGTCCTCACATATGGGTGAGTACCGAGCTGAGGATGTCTGAACATGCACCAAATGTACCCAATGGTGTGCAACAGGCACAACAAACTGGAGTGGAATTTGGTAGAGGGCATCCTTTACCCCACCGGGCAGGTGGAAGGGTTGTAGGTACGTCACGTTGGAAATATGTTACGCAGGACAGACTGGCCGAAGATGGAATCTTGTCTTCCGGCTTTGTCCAAGCAATAGTGGGCTGTGAAAGTATGGAGAGAACTCCAGGTGGCAGCCCTGCAAATGTCAGGAAGCGGCACCGAGCATAGGTGTGCTACTGAAGTCACCATGGCCCTCACAGAGTGTGCTGTAACACGGTCTTGAAAAGGAATGCCTGCTTGCTGATAGCAAAAAGATATGCAGTCCGCTAACCAGGAGGAGAGAGTCTGCTTACCCACAGGTTGCCCTAATTTGTTGGGATGGAAAGAGACTAACAACTGAGTACTCTTCCTGTGGGCAGCTGTACGGTCTAGGTAGCACGCTAGAGCCCGTTTACAGTCAAGGGTATGCAGAGCCTGTTCCCCTGGATTGGAATGGGGCCTGGGAAAGAAAATAGGTAGTATGATGGATTGATTAATGTGAAACTCTGATAGTACCTTAGGTAAAAACTTAAGGTGAGTGCGGAGTACCGCCCGGTCCTGCAGGAGTTTAGTGTAAGGCAGATAGATAACTAGGGCCTGTAACTCACTAACCCTGCGAGCTGAATTGATAATCAAAAGGAAAATCACTTTCCATGTGAAATATTTTAGGTCACAGGAGTGCTCGATTGGTGGTTTCATGAGCCGACTGAGAACCAGATTAAGGTCCCAAGAAGGGGCCGGAGGACATAAAGGTGGCTTGATATGGAGCAAGCCCTTCAAAAAGCGTGTTACGAGGGGTTGTACCGATATAGGAACATCCCCGACACCTTTATGGAAGGCGGCTTCCGCACTGACATGCATTCTGATGGAAGAGGTCTTTAGACCTGATTCCGACAAAGGCCAGAGGTAGTCCAAAAACCTTGGGATTGGACAGGAAAAGGGATCAAGGGACTGTGAGGTGCACCATGATGTGTACCTTTTCCATTTATAGGAATAAGATTTTCTTGTGGAAGGCTTCCGTGAAGCAATCAGGACACGAGAAACCGAATCTGAAAGGTTAAGTAGTTGAAGGATTAACCTTTCAACATCCATGCCGTCAGAGACAAGGCCTGAAGATTGGAATGGCGTAGGCATCAGTTGTTTTGAGTGATTAGATGCTGGTCCGTTCCCAAGGGAATGTGCCTGCGGATGGAGAGATCCTTAAGTATGGGAAACCACACTTGGTGTGGCCAGTGAGGTGCTATCAGGTTCATGGTTCCCTTGTCCTGACGTAGCTTCACGAGAGTCTTCGAGAGAAGAGGAAGTGGAGGGAATGCATAGAGCAGACCGGTCGCCCATGAGGGGGAGAATGCATCTCTGGGCGGAGAGTGCTCGCTTCGAATGAGGGAGCAGAAATTGTCGACTTTGTGGTTCTGAGGGGACGCAAAGAGGTCTGTTTAGGGGTATCCCCATTGTTGGAAGATTGAGGTCACTACAGAGGGGATGAGAGACCACTCGTGTGGTTGGAAGACGCGACTCAGTTTGTCTGCCAAGACATTGTCCCAACTCCCAGCAGTAGGTGGCCCTGAGGTACATCGAGTGGGAGAGCACTTCCGCCCAAATCTGCGCAGCTTCATGACACAGAAGGAAGGAGCCTGTGCCTCCCTGCTTGTTGATGTACCACATGGCCACCTGGTTGTCCGTCTGAATCAGGATGACGTGATTTGATAGGCGTTCCTGAAAAGCCCTGAGAGCATATCGCATTGCTCGAAGTTCTAGGAAATTTATTTGATGTTTGGCTTCCCCTGGAGACCAAGACCCTTGTGTCTGTAGATTGTCTACGTGGGCTCCCCACCTGAGGTTGGAAGTGTCGGTGGTGAGAATAAGTTGAGGATCTGGCACATGAAAGGACAGTCCCTGGAGGAGATTGTTCTGATCTTTCCACCAGGCGAGAGACAGACGGAGTGAGTCGGTGATGTGGACAATGGTCGACAGAGGCTGAACAGCTTGAATCCAATGTGACCTCAGAGTTCAATGCATGAGTCTCATGGCCATGCGGGCCATTGGTGTGACATGGACTGAGGACGCCATGTGTCCCAGAAGGACGAGGAATTGGCGAGCCGTTGCTGTATGTTGAGACTGCAACTGGTGAGCGAGAGACACGAGTGTTAGCGCTCTTGTTGAGGTAGAAAGGCTTTTGCTTGCAAGGTGTCCAAGTCTGCTCCAATGAACGACAAGGTTTGAGATGGGATTAAATAGGATTTTCCGTAATTGACGAGAAATCATAGCGAAATTAGAGTGTGTAGGGAGAAATCGAGGGATGACCGAGCGGCTTGCTGGATTGGAGCCCTGATTAACCAGTTGTCCAGATAGGGGTAGACGTGAACACCTTGTTTCCTGAGGAAAGCTGTGACAACCACGAGGCATTTGGTGAAGACTCGTGGTGGAGACGCTAGGCCGAACAGAAGCACTCTGTATTGATAGTGTGTGGGGCCTACTAAAAACCTGAGGTATTTGCAATGAGTAGGAGTTATCGCAATGTGTGTGTATGCATCCTGGAGGTCCAGAGAGCAGAGCCAGTCTCCTCTTTGTAGAAGAGGTAGAAGCAACCCCAAGGTTACCATCTTGAACTTTTCCCGCTGGAGGTACTTGTTGAGAGTACGTAGGTCCAGAATTGGACGAACTCCCCCGGATCCAGAAAGTACCGGGAATAGAACCCTAGGCCTTGCTGTGAGAGTGGGACCGGTTCTATTGCTTTTAACTGGAGGAGGAGGGAAACCTCCTGATCCAGAAGGATAGAGTGGACGGATGTCTCCCACGTCCGCAGAGGTGGTGAGTCTGGTGGCAGAGCGAGAAAGTTCAGGTGGTAACCCTGAGCAATGATTGCTAGCACCCATTGGTCGGTTGTGATTGATTGCCACTTATTGTGAAAGTGGCATAATCAACCTCCTACTGGTATGCTTGGCAGAGGAATAAGGCTGCTGCTCTCCAAGTGGAAGTCAAAAACCTGAAGCAGGCTCCGGTTGGGAAGCTGCTTGTGATTTTTGCTTTCGGGCTTGGCGAGGCTGAGGCTTTTGATAAGGTCTCGTAGTTCGGGACCTTGCTGGTGGAGGATAGGCCTTCCTCGGACAGTAGAACGACTTCTTAGAGTCCTTCCTGAAGGGCTGTCTTAAGGAGAAGTCGGAAGGTATTGATGAAAACTGTTTAAGGGTCTCAAGATGGTCCTTTAATTCAGCCACCATTCGCTGGATCTGTTCACCGAACAGATTGTCTCCTACACATGGTAGGTCAGATAGCCGGTCTTGTACTTCTCGGCGAGGTCAGAAGATTTGAGCCAGGCCCATCGTCTTGCCGAAATAGCAGCTGCAGACACTCTAGTAAAGGTGTCGAAGATAACATAAGATGTCCTAATCTCATGTTTCCTGCCTCAAAACCCTTGTTTACAAGGGTTTGAAGCTGGTCTTGGAATTGTTCAGGCAGGGTTTCAGAGAAGTCCTGTATCTGCTTGAAGATGACCCTATTATATTGGGTCATATAAAGTTGGTAAGCTGCAATTCAGGAGATGAGCATGGCCACTTGGAACACTCGTTGACCAATATTGTCTAGGAACTTCTGTTCCTTAACAGGTGGGGTAGATGAGTGAGGCTTCGACCTTTTTGTTTTCTTTTGAGCCGACTCTACCACAACTGAGTGGTGGTCGAGCTGAAATTTTTGAAAGCCAGGGGCTGACTGCACTAAATAGGTAGTGTCAGCCTTTCTGTGTACTGGAGCAATGGATCCAGGGTTCTCCCAGTTCTTTTTGAGGTCAAGAAGAAGTGGATGAATGGGAATAGAAGTGATCACTTTGGGGGGCATCCAGGAATTGGAGCAACTTCATCATCTGGTGCCTATCATCCTGTTCCGTCTGAAGTTGAAAAGGGACCAACTCAGACATTTCCTTCACAAAATTAATGAAAGAAAGGTCCTCTGGAGGAGAAACGCTTTCTACTTTCAGTAGGAGAAGGAGGTGAAGGTAAGTCATCGGTGTCTGTGGAAGTATCATCACCCCAGGTGTCATAAGGATCAACAGACTGACCTGTAGGACGAGAAGGGGGGTTGGATACCTGAAGGCCCCGGTCGAGGCTCTGAGAAAATCAGAGGAATCACCGGGGGCACTGAAGATGGTGCAGAAGGCATCGGTGCTGGCATCGACGGCCGTATCGGCACAGATGGATGAATCGGTGGCGAGGGACGAATTGGCATCGATGGCTGAGGCAGAACTCCCAATGGAGGGATGCGGAACGCTGTTTTCTCCTCCCGATGAAGTTGTCAATGGGAGGGCACCAGAGCCATCGGAGACCCAGGAACCACTGGTGGAAGTGCGGACATGAGCGCCTCCATCTGGGATAGCAGCGGTGCCAGCGCTGCTGCAATCGGGTCCGAGACCGGTTCCACCCTCGGTGCTGGTGTCGGAGGAACCTGGAGGTCGTTGCATCGCCTTGTCGATGGCTTCCTGGACCAGCCGGTCCAGTTCTTCCCGGAGACCTGGGGCAAGAAGCCCCGGCTCCATGACGGAAGAGGGAGGCTGAGGCACAGTTGGAGGGACCCACCTTTATAGGCGGAATCGCGACTCCCAAACCCCGATCGGGGTGAGGGTGGCCTCAGTGACCCAGTCGCAAGAATGGTCGGTGCCTTTCCTGGACGGGGCTTCTTCAATGGTGGCTTGGTCGATGATTTCGCTCCCTCGACGGTCCGAGACCTACGATGTCGATGGCGATGTTTCTCCCTGCAATCCCCTCGATCCTGAGGGGGAGTAGCGGGTGTCGATGGCCGTGAAGACGTCGATGGCGGACGGTCACCGGACGGTGGACGATGCTGGCGCGACGTCGACGGTGCCGGTTCCGATGACGTCGATGCGATGGACGGCGTCGGGGTCTGAGCACGAAAGAGGAATTCCCATCTTTTCCATTCTGGCTTTGCGACCTTTTGGTGTCATGAGGACACATTTGTGCAAGTCAGGACATCATGCTCACGGCCTAAACACATTACACAGAGTCCATGAGGGTCTGTGATAGACATGGTGCGAGTACAGTCCGGGCACCGACGGAACCCCGACGCCATGGCCTTAGAAAAAAATCGAGCCGCGGTATGGTCGAAGGCCAGTAGGCCGCGAGGGCCAAACTTGACGGTAATCGACGGAAGACGGTCAAAAAACTTACCGGAGTACCGCGGCCTGAGAAAAGTTAGAGGAGAGACCCCTGTGGGGCAATTTAAGTTTAATTAATTCCGTGAGGAAAATTCCTGTCAGGAATCTCTTCAGAGTTCCTAAACCGCGAGGCTACTGCTGCGCAGAAAAAAGACGACGAAAGGGGGACCCCTGCTGGCTGCAGGGTTGGTGCCATGCTGGGCATGCCAAGTAGGGGCCAGTCAAAGTTCTAGAAACTTTGATAGAAGTTTTCCGTGATTGGGCTCCATCCTGATAATGTCACCCATATGTGAGGACTACCATCCTGCTTGTCCTGTGAGAAAGGAACATCCCCGACAGTGCGGCCACCGCACTGTCATGCATTCTGATGGAGGAAGTTTTTAGACCTGATTCTGACAAGTGCCAGAGATGGTCTAGAAACTTCGTGGTGGAACAGGTAAGGGGATCAAGGGATTGAGAAGAACACCATGACTTAAACCTGTTCCATTTGTATAGGTAAGACTTTCTCATGGAAGGCTTCCGTGAAGCAATCAGGACACGGGAAACTGGCTCTGAAAGGTTAAGTGGCTGAAGAATTACCTTTTCAACATCCAGACCATCAGAGACAAAGCTTGAAAATTGGGGTGGCATAGGCACCCGCCGTTCTGAGTGATCAGAAGCAGATCCGTTCCCAAGGGAATGTGCCTGCTAATGGAGAGATCCTGAAGTATTGGATACCACACTTGGCGAGGACAGTGAGGTGCTATCAGGATCATGCATCCCTTGTCCTGACGTAACTTCACGAGAGTCTTCGAGAGAAGTGGAGGGAATGCATATAGGAGATCGGTTGCCCATGAGAGGGAGAACGCATCTCTTGGCTGAGAGTGTTGGCTGCGAGTGAGAGCGCAAATGTTCTCTACTTTGCGGTTTTGAGGTGACGCAAAGAGGTCTATGTGAGGTTGACCCCCAACGTTGGAATACTGCGTCCGCTACTGTGGGGTTGAGGGACCACCAGTGCGGATGGAAAGCGCGACTTAGGTTGTCCGCCAACACATTGTCCACTCCCGGAAAATAGGTGGCCCTGAGGTACATCGAGTGGGAGAGGGCCTCCGCCCATACCTGCGCAGCTTCCTGACACAGAAGGTAGGAGCCCATTCCTCCCTGTTTGTTGATGTACCACATGGCCACCTGATTGTCCGTCTGAATCAGGATGACCTGATTGGAAAGGTCATCCTGAAATACCCTGAGAGCATATCTGATTGCTCGAAGCTCCAGGAAATTTATTTGGTGTTTGGCTTCCTCTGGAGACTAAGTTCCTTGTGTTTGCAAATCGGCCACATGGGCTCCCCAGCCAAGGTTGGAAGCATCGGTGGTGAGAATTATCTGAGGGTCTGGAGCCTGGAAGGGCAAGCCTTGGAGACGTTTGATCTGATTTTTCCACCAGGCTAGAGACTGATGGAGTGAGTCGGTGATGTGGACAGTGGTTGATCGAGGTTGGACGGACTGAGTCCATTGTGACCTTAGAGTCCACTGCATGACTCATGGCCAAGCGGGTCATTGGGGGTAACCTGTACTGAGGACGCCATGTGTCCCAGTAGGATGAGGAAGTGGCGTGCAGACATGCGGCACTGAGACTGTAGCTGGTATGCGAGGGCGATGAGAGTGAGAGCTTGCTGTCGAGGCAGAAATGCCTTTGCCTGCAAGGTGTCCAAGTCTGCCCCTATGAATGATAAAGTTTGAGATGAGACTAAGCAGGATTTTGCATAGTTGACAAGAAATCCTAGCAAAATCAGAGTGTGTAATATAAGATGTAGGGACGACAGAGCAGCTTGCTGAGTGGGAACCCTGATCAACCAATCGTCTAGATAGGGGTAGACGTGAACACCTTGAGTCCTGAGGAAGGCTGCTACTACTACAAGGCACTTGGTGAAGACTTGTGGTGCACATGCCAGGCCAAATGGGAGCACTCTGTATTGATAGTGCTTGGGGCCTACTAGAAATCTCAGGAACCTGCGAAGAGATGGATTTATTGCAATGTGCATGTAACGCATCTTGGAGATCGAGAGAGCAGAGCCAGTCTCCTCTTTGCAGGAGAGGAAGGAGGGAACCCAAGGTTACCATCTTGAACTTTTCTCGTTGAAGGTACTTGAGGGCGTGTAGGTCCAGAATTGGACGAATGCCTCCAGATTTTTTGGGGATTAGAAAGTACCAGGAATAGAATCCTAGGCCTTGTTGAGAGTAAGGTACTGGTTCTTTTGCTCTGGACTGGAGGAGGAGGGAAAGCTCCTGTTCCAGGAGTAGTGAGTGGTCAGATGTTCTCCACGCCTGTAGATTTGGGGAGTCCGGTAGAATGGAGAGAAAGTTCAGGTGATAACCTAGAGAGATTGTGGTAAGGACCCACTGGTCTGAGGTGATTGTGTGCCACCTGTTGTTGAAATGGCATAATCGACCTCCCACTGGTATCTGAGGGCAGTGGAAACTGGCTGCTGCTCTCTATGCAGGAGTCAAAACCAGAAGCAGGGTCCTGCTGAGGAGCTGCTTGCGGCTTTTGTTTACGAGGTTGACGAGACTGGGCCTTTTGGAAAGGTGTCGTGGAATGAGTCCTAGACTGTGGTGGATAGGACTTCTTTGGACGGAAGAATGACTTTTAGTGTCCTTCCTGAAAGGCTGTTTGGAGGAATATTCAGAGGGCATCAGAGAGAGCTGGCGAAGGGTCTCATGATGGTCCTTGAGTTCCGCCACCGTCTGCTGAATCTGTTCCCCAAACAGATTGTCTCCTATGCAGGGCAGATCAGATAATCTGTCTTGTACTTCAGGGCGCAAGTCCAAAGACTTAAGCCAGGCCTATCTTCTTGCCAAAACAAGCTGTTGCAGATACCCTGTAAGCGGTATCAAAGATATCATAAGAAGATCTTATTTCATGCTTCCCTGCCTCAAAACCCTTGTGTACTAGGGTTAGAAGTGGTCCCTGGAATTGCTGAGGCAGGGACTCTGCAAAGTCCTGTATCTGCTTGAATAAGACCCTGTTGTACTGGGTCATATACAGCTGGTAGGAGGTGATCCAAGAGATAAGCATCGATCCCTGGAAGACACGCTGGCCAGTGGCATCCAGGAATTTCTGTTCCTTACCTGGGGGAAAGGAAGAGTGGGGTTTTGATCTTTTTGCCCTTTTTTGGGCAGATTCTACAACCACAGATTGGTGATCCAGCTGAGGTTTCTGGAATCCTGGGGCTGACTGGACCAAATAAGTGGTATCAGCTTTTCTGTTGACTGGAGCAACAGAACCAGGGTGTTCCCAGTTCTTTTTGAGGAGATCCAAAAGAACCTGGTGAATAGGGATGGAGGTTATTTCCTTGGGAACATCCAAGAATTGTAACAGCTCCATCATTTGATGTCTGTCATCTTGTTCAGTCTGCAATTGGATGGGAACCAATTCAGACATTTCCTTCACAAAATTTATGAAGAATAGGTCCTCTGGAGGAGAACGCTTCCTGCTTTCAGTAAGAGAAGGTGGCAATGGCAAGTCATAGATGTCTTGAGAAGAATCGTCGGTCCAGGTGCCATAGGGATCAGGACCTGCCCCTCTAGGAGCCTGAGAAGGACAGGACGATGGTATTCCTGAAGGTCCCGGTCTAGGTTCCGAAGGCATCGAGGGAAGTGCTGGAGGCACCGATGAAGGCATTGAGGGCATCGATGGATGGATCGGTGGCGCTGATGGGTGCATCGGCATCGATGGTTGAGGCATCGGAAGAACTCCCGATGGAGGAATGTGTAACTGTTTCCCATCCCGATGACAGAGTAAGTGGGGAGGGCACCGGAGTCATCGGTGACCCACGATCCATTGGTAGAAAAGCGGCTATAAGCGCTTCCATCTTCGAGAGCAGCGGTGCCAGTGCTGCCGGAATTGGATCGGTGGTCGGTTCCACAATCGGCACCGGTTTCGGTGTCGGAGGAACTTGGAGTCTGTGCAGCGCCTTATCGATGGCCTCCTGAACCATCCGGTCCAGTTCTTCACGGATACCTGGAGCAAGCAGCCCCGGCTCCGGAAGGGAAGAAGGAGGCAGAGGCATAGCCAGAGGTACCAACGTTAAAGGCGATGTCGCGGCTCCTGATACCCGTCCGGGTGAGGGTTGCCTCGGTGACCCGGTAGCAGAAAGGGTCAGTGCCTTTTCTAGACAGGGTTTCTTCAATGGCAGCTCGGACGATGGCGAGATCGAAGATTTTCCTTCCTCGATGGTCCGAGACTTGCGGTTTCGATGCCAATGTTTCTCTCTAAGATCCCCTCGGTCCTGAGAGGGAGTAGAGGTAGTTGAAGGCCAAGAAGTTGTCGACGCTGTGGTCCAGGCAATCCAAGGCAGAGGAGGTCTCCCTTAGTCCTAATACAGGACTGCCACCTGCGCAGAGAAACAGAAATGGGAATATTGGAGAAGCTTCTGTAAAGATAATCTCTTCCAGTTCTGGAGCGGGAATGTATGACACCTGCATTAAAGGACTGGATGCTCAGGTAGCTGAGGGTGTCAATGGAGCAGAAGGAGGAATGGAATTACTGTTTCCCCCATAAAGGGTAGAGACCCAGCTGACCAACGGGACACCCCCTATCCCATCTACTCTTCCTGCGGTGGTAACTTTAGACATTTTATGGGAGATGATGGCCGGAATGTTAAATAATATTAAAGGGTTAGAGAATAAAGTGGATGCATTAAGTACTGGGCACCAACAGGATCATTTTCAAATTCAAAAACAAATTAAAGATTCAATTGATAGAATTAAAGTACTTGAATTAAATGAGAAGAAATATCAAGATTTTCATTTAGGAGTAGTTAAAGATAGAGACAATATTACAAGGAAAATTGAAACTCTCGAAAACAATTCCAAGCGTTTAAATTTAAGATTCTTAAATTTCCCCAGGATAATTGGAGAAGCTCCTTTAATTTCCTTAACAACGTTTCTTACTGAAAACTTTGGTTTTGCAATAGATGAGTCCCCTGTAGTAACCAACTGCTATTTTTTACCTAAACCTAGAAATGTAATACCACAAGAATCAGATCAAATGTTTCAGGGAGATTTAACAAATTTTCTTGAAGATTCCTCAGCTCAGGTGATTGATAGGGGTACTTGCTGGTAACGTTCTCATCAATAAATGATATTAACCTAGTTATGAAAAAGTATTTTGGCAAATACCCCTTCAATCACCTAGGGAAAAAATATTAAAGTTTTCCCAGATTTAGCTGCATCCACGCAGGTTAGGCGGAAATCCTTTTGGGCTTTCGCCAAGAAGTAATTGATTTGGGTTTCTCTTTTGTTTTGAGATTTCCGTGTAAGTGCTTAATTACAAAGCAAGATGAAGTTTTTATTTTTTTCATACTCGAGCATTTGAAAAATTTCCTAGAACAACGGAAGTTAACAACTTCATCCCCTGTGTCTAAAAGTTAAACATAAATGAATGATAATGCAGGTTTCTGTATTAGCCCTATTGTTTTAGGAAAGTTTAATAATGTATTATTCTCCCTAAGTTTGCTGATATCCCGCATTCCTCTCAAGATTGTTTTGAAATAATGGTTTTGACTGATTGTAAAGAATATATCAAAATATTTGTTTGTGAAACTATTTAACTATCAAACCATGTTTTTTTGGTGTTTCTGTAAATCATATTTTTGTGATTTATTAGAAAATCTATAAATAAAGAATTAAAAAAAAAATCCTGTAAGGCAGCACAGGCAAGGAGGGGGAGTGACTGGACCACCAGTATCGCCCCAGCAGACAAACAGGTCACCGGAAAAAGGGGTCCTAGGCTATATAACAAGGGGCAAACCCTCCCTAGGATCCCCTAAGAGTGGGGAGACACAGCTGTCTCCCAAAGAAGGAGTTTTGAATTTTTACTTTTCTTTTTGTACAGAAATAAGGTAATATTTGCTTGATCTGATAAGACATCAAACAACAAATAGTGACATATATTAATGTTCCAAACTTTATTAATATTCAAAAAATGAAAAAGATTCCAAAAAAGCAACCTTTTAAAATCTCACACAAGGAATATCAACCTCAAACCCAAACATACCACTTAATCACACATTCATACCACACTCACCACACACATTTTCCAATACCTTTAAAAACATCTTCATTTTCAAATTGAATTTTTGCATACAACCCAAAATTCCCATTTACATTACAAATTTTTCAAATTGAATTACAAGCAGAGAAAAATTCAGTTTCTTAAATCTTGCACATTCTCATGGCAAAATTATTTCAATTCTTCTTCTTCCTCTCTTGATCTTCTCAACATGTTTCGCCTTCCACAGGCTTCTTCAGGAGAATTTTTAAAGAATTTCCTGCTGCTTATATATTTTCATCTTATTCATTGGTTCAATATTCCTGTATAAATAACATCTATAATAATAAACATCCTCAATCAATTTTTAACGTTTAAATAAATAAATATCCCACCACAACTTTATATACGATATTTCACTTTAACATAACATTTTCACATATTTACCTATACGTCCCATAGACGTATAAGAACAGACACATCCCCCGACTCTTAATCCTCAGCACATCTCAAACGAGCTCTCGCAAAAACGCCATTTTCACCAAATGGTGTTGTCATTCCTTATGAGTTACCTATAGCGATTCAAATCAGAAATGTTCGATGGATCTGATGATCCTTATAGTGGAAACGACACAGAAATTGTTGGTAGATGTACAGCAAGAGATTGATACCTTGAGCGCCACCTTGAAAAATAATGTCTTCAGAAATGTTTGATGAGAAACTTGGCGAATTAAATCAGAATATCGAAAGTATGCTTGAAAAATTGAAGGAGACTAAGTTGAACAAATTTAAAAGAGACGAGAATGATTACACTCATGGATATGTTTATCCTTGGTGTAACAAAAATCGTAAAAAATTCAAAAAAAAACTTTTAACTCTGACTCGTCATCTTGGCGAGTCTTCGGGAGAAGAGGGGGGACAAGTTTCTTTTTTAGATCAGGGTACGGAGTCACGACAAGGGACGGAGCGTCGGGGCGGACGAGGAGGCCGGACATCGAGGAATCGCAGTCTGGTTCGTCTGTGAGAACGCAACCAACATTGAATAGTGATTTAGTTATTCATCTTTTTTCATACCCATTGACGTCTATAGAATTAAAGGTTTTGAATCGTGGTTTGTCTTTTTCACCAACCCCATGGTATGATTCTTTTGAAATCAGGCTGGCATTACAAAAAATATTTTGGATAATGAAGATTTTTTTTCAAGGTAATGAAGGGTCTTAGTCGGATGGTTCCGTTGTTAAAAATCCCTCATGTTGAATGCCACCAGGTCCATTGCATCCTCTTATGGTTGCATTTGAACAAGTAGTTGAAAAGAGATTTGAGAATGAAGGAAATCAAACAACATTTCCCCTTTTGGAATTTAACGAAAGAGGAATATTTGGCTTTACAAACATTTAAGTTGTCAACAAAGTCTTGTGTTTAAACCTGCTGATAAAGGGGGCTCTATAGTCATTTTAGATAGAGAGAAATACGAACAAGAGGTATACTGGCAACTCAGTAATGAGAGGTATTACCTTAGGTTGATTGAAGATCCCACGGAATTATTGTTAGAGCAGATTTCTCAAATTATAACAGAAGCCTTGAGTGTAGGATGGGTTACTGCAAAAGAAGCAGCTTTTTTGGTAAATCGCAATCCACAGATACCTGTTTTTTACACCTTGCCTAAGGTGCACAAATCACTGGAATCACCGCCTGGGAGACCTATTGTGGCAGGTATTGGCTCGGTGTTGGAGCCTTTATCAATATATGTGGATTACTTTTTACGTCCCTTTGTTCCTCTGGCTAGATCGTACATCATGGACTCTTCACTTTAATAACAGTATTGAAGTCTCTTCCTAGAATGTTAGAATCAACTTTGTTAATTTCTATGGATATTGAATTTTGTATTCAAGTATCCCTCAGGGGGCTACCATTAATTTAATACAGGAAGTTTTGGATATGAGGTCAGATAAAAAGGTTCCTACACACTTTTTGGTGGAATTGGCAGAAATTGCGCTCACTAGAAATTATTTTTGTTTAAAGATCAATTTTTCCAGCAGGTTCATGGAACCGCGATGGGGGCTATGATGGCCCCAGATCTCGCATGCTTGTACGTTACAGCTTTTGAAGAGAAGTTTGTTTACTCTTCTGTTTGGTACAAGCATGTGAGATTGTGGTTGTCAATGAGAGGAGACGAACCGTGTCGGTATACAAATAATAACCCTTGAGGCAAGCCACCATTGGTGGCGAAACTCGGCCAGAGTCGGGCACCTGTACATGATATTTTACATCTCCGTGATTAAAAATTGAAAAAGACTTTCTTGTGGCATCTTCACTTTGTTTTTTCTTTACGGCTTCACTGGATCGCCTACCCTGCTGCTTTTTGGGTCGGTACATTGATGACATCCTTATAATTTGGGACAGGTTCCAAGGGTGAGTTTTGAATCATTTTTTGACCATCTAAATGTGCAGGATGTCAATCTGAAATTTACCTGTGATGTTCAAACACAATGGGTTTCTTTTTTAGATATGAAGGTGGGTAAAAAGGATGGATTTTTTACAACTGAGCTGTATCGGAAGGCCATAGATAGGAATGGTTTGTTTACATTTCTCCAGTTTTCACCCAAAACATGTTAGGGAAAATATTCCACTAGGGCAGTTTTTTTTATTTAGAGTTAGGAGGATCTGTTCAGAAATGTCATCTTTTAAGAAACATGCAAAAGATTTACGGGAAAGATTTAAAGCAAGGGGATATCCAGATCGAGTGGTCAAACAGGTGTACAAAAGAGCACGCTATATAAATAGGGATCTTTTGTTGGCCCCTAGGAAACCCGTGGATTCAAGTTCTTTGGTGTGTGTTCTGCCCTATTCAAATAGGGTGGGTGATCTGGTTCAAGTTATAAAGAATCATTGGCATTTGGTTAGTAGTTTTGAGGGTATGAAGGATCCTCCGTTATTTGCATTTAAAAGATCAAAAAATCTTCGAGATATTCTTGTGCACTCTGATTTGATATATAAGAAAAATTGGGATTGTGGAATAGGAGGGCATTATCCATGTCAGAATTGCAATATTTGTAGATTATGCACGTCAGTGCAGTTTTTTATTCATCCAGTCACAAGAAAAAAAGGTTTTTCCTCGCGAGGGATTACTAATTGCCAGTCTGTGTCAGTGGTGTATATTATAAAATGTCCGTGTGGGCTGTTTTATGTAGGAAAGACATCGAGGAAAATAAAAACACGGATTCAGGAACACTGTAGTAGACTTCGGAATGAAGTGGAAACTGCCCCATTAGTGAAGCATTGGCGGGAGTTTCAACACACAGTGGAAGATCTTCGGTTTTTTGTTATTCAAGAGTAAAAAGTAGACGTGGAGGAAATCTGAATAAAATCTTAATGAGATCGGAACAGAGATGGATTTTCTCTTTAGATACTTTATGGCCAAATGGTTTAAATGATAAAATCGATTGGGCTGTGTGTTTTTGATTTTTGGGGGGACTTTTTTGAGTGAGTGAGTTGGTATGAAATCATTGCTTAACATTGTCCTCCAAAACTAAAATAATAGTTTGGGTTTGGGTGAATGGATAGCCCCTTTAAATTTGTTCGGAGGTGGTTGGATGAAGGGTTGAGGAAGTAGGAGTGGTCTAGTTTTGAGTAGTTTGTTTATTTATTTTTGTTTTTTTTATATACCGGTCTTCTTGCATTAGATGCAAATCAAATCGGTTTACATTGAACAATTAAACTTGCTTGAAAAGCATTACATGTAACAAAGAACATCCAAACATGAAAAACCTGTAGGAACAATAATAAAACATGGAGTTTGAATTATTTCATCTTAACCAGATGCCTTACAGAAAAACCAAAGAGGGATTAAAAAATTAAAAATAAATAACATAAAGAAGTATCGAAGGAGCACTGAGAGGATAAATAATGAGAGGGGATGAGAGGGAAGTTGGAAAAGAAGAACAGAGGGACCAGAAAAAAGGTGGAAAAAAAGGATTAGAGGGAGGAAAATAATACAAAAGAACAAAACAAATCAAATTTGTAAGAAATCAGGGAAATGCTAGATTAAATAGCCAAGTTTTCAGATTTTTCTTTGAAGGATTGATGGCAGGTATCCTGTCTAAGGTCTGGTGGAAGTGGAGTTCCAATGAGAAGGACCTGCCGTGGAAAGAGCTCTTTTTCTTAGTGGAGTTTTGGCTTGGGACAAAAAGGGAGGCCTTGATAAGCTTTTCTTATTGGTCCCTCTTTGATTTGTTGGTGCGGAAACTGAAAAGAAAGATCAATTGGTGCTAAGTTGTTTAAGGATTTATGTATGATGGTCATGGCTTTGTAGAGTACTCTGTATTTAATCGGAAGCCAGTGAAGCTTGTAGAGAATGGGTGTAAGGTGGTCTCTCTTTATTGAATTGGTCAGGATTCTGGCTGCTGAGTTCAGTAACATTTGTAGATGCTTGATGGAGGTGGCTGGAAGACCAAGTAGCAAAGCGTTACAATAATCAACTTTGGAGAGTATGATTGATTGAAGGACAAGCGGAAATCGTGGTGAGTGCAAAGGGGTTTTAGCCTTTTCAGAACTTGTAATTTGAAAAAACATTCTTTAGTTGTGTTATTTACAAAACGTTTGAGGTTCAGATGATTGTCCAAAAGCACGCCTAGATCTCTTACGTGTGAAGTGTTTTTGAGGTTGTCCAGGATAGTTTGCAGGAGGATTAGGATTAGAGGAAATGTCTTTTTGTATTTGATCAATTAAAATGTTAGATATCTCTCTAGGAATGAGGTTGTCATCCTGGGAGATGATAAGGTATTCCGTTTTTTGCTTGTTGATGACAAGGTTAAGTTTAGTAAGGAGCGAGCTGATTTCCTGAAAGCAATATTCCCAGAAAATTAAAGTGTTTTGAAGGGACTTCTTAATAGGGATGAAGAATTTGTATGTCATCTGCATAAACAAAGTGTTTGATTTTCAACTTAGATAACAGGAAGCAGAGAGGGGGAAGATAAATGTTGAAGAGGGTTGGGGAGAGGGGAGGAACCTGTGGAACTCCCAGGTTTGAAATGATTGGCTCAGATCCTTGTTATTAATTTTTTGACCTTGAATGATCTGTTGCTGAGAAATGAATGAAACCAATCTAGGGCAGTGCCTGAAATACCAATGTCGGCTAGTCGGTCTAGAAGGATTGAATGATTGACCGTATCAAAGGCCGCCGAGAGGTCGAGGAGAATGAGTAGGTGAGGTTGTCTTTTTTCTGAAACTAAGGAAGACTGAATCCAAGAGAGAGATCAGAAGAGATTCTGTGTTGAGGATTTCCGAAAACCATATTGAGATGGAGCCAGGATCTTGAAATCTTCCAAGTAGTCTGTAAGTTGTTTATTGACTATTTTCTCCATGACCTTAGCAATGAAGGGTAGGTTGGCAATGGGGCGAAAGTTAGCTGGATCATCTGTTGAAAGATTAGGTTTTTTTAGGAGGGGTTTCAAGATGGCTTGTTTGAGAGAATCTGGAACTTTACCTTGAGTTAATGAACAATTAATGATTTCTGCGATGGGTTTCCGCAATGGTGTTTGGGTATTGACATGAGAAGGTTTGAAGGGATTGTATCTAAAGGATGTGAAGAGGGTTTGAGTTTTTTTAGGATATTCATAATTTCAAGTGATGAGGTGGTCTTGAAGGATTCTAGCCTGGCATTTTGATGCTGTTGGTG
The DNA here is from genome assembly GCF_901001135.1 of Rhinatrema bivittatum. Taxonomy (NCBI): domain Eukaryota; kingdom Metazoa; phylum Chordata; class Amphibia; order Gymnophiona; family Rhinatrematidae; genus Rhinatrema; species Rhinatrema bivittatum. Next base: position 249,024,679 of record NC_042617.1, on the reverse strand, counting down.
CTGTGGTTTGTGAGAGGTGGGTAATAGGAGTAGAGGTGTGAAAAAGATTAGTGAGCTTGGGTAATTTTTTCTTCAAAAAAGGAGGCGAGCTCAGTGGCTTTGGCGAATGCTTGATCATCTGGAATTGATGGAGGAGGGGGTTTAGTTAGAGCTGAGACGTAAGAAAAGAGAGCTTTAGAGTCAAATATGAAATGATGGATTTTTTTCGCGTAGAAATCTTTTTTTGTTTTTAAAGATGGTGTTCCTATACTTATTGAGAGTGGCTTTGTAGATTGCTTGATTCGTGGTAGAAGGATTTCTGCGCCAAGTATGTTCTTTGTTTCTAAGGTCTAATTTGATAGCCTTCAATTCTGGTGTAAACCAGGGTTTTCCTGTTATCCTGTGCTTTGTGAATCACCTTGGTGGTTAGTGGGCAGGTTTGGGTCCGCGGACTTTGTTGGTGATTGTATGCCATGAAGTAAGCTGAGCTCACGTCTGAAAAAATCGAGATGTGGCAGTTCCTTTTCAAGATGATTGGAAATAGTTTCTGATGAACATGGTTTCCTAAATAGTGTATAAAAGGGGTTGAAGGGGAGGAGTTGGTTCATCCCTCGGATTCGGTTTGATGTCGGCGTTCAGAGGTGGTAAATGTAGTTGGTTCTAAAGTTTAAGGAGGTGAGTCTCCTTTGATTTCTCTGCAATTTTTTGGCATTTAGAAATTCGTTCTTGTGGGGTAACTATAAGACGGGATTTTGGTGAAAATATTTAAGAGATGTTATTCTGATTTGAATCGCTATAAGTAACTCATAAGGAATGACAACGCCATTTGGTGAAAATGGCATTTTTGCGAGAGCTCGTTTGAGATGTGCTTAGGATTAAGAGTTGGGGGACGTGTCTGTTCTTATACGTCTATGGGACGTATAGGTAAATATGTGAAATTGTTATGTTAAAGTGAAATATCGTATATAAAGTTGTGGTGGGATATTTATTTATTTAAACGTTAAAAATTGATTGAGGATGTTTATTATTATAGATGTTATTTATACAGGAATATTGAACCAATGAATAAGATGAAACATATAAGCAGCAGGAAATTCTTTAAAAATTCTCCTGAAGAAGCCTGTGGAAGGCGAAACATGTTGAGAAGATCAAGAGAGGAAGAAGAATTGAAATAATTTTGCCATGAGAATGTGCAAGATTTAAGAAACTGAATTTTTCTCTGCTTGTAATTCAATTTGAAGAATTTGTAATGTAAATGGGAATTTTGGATTGTATGCAAAAATTCAATTTGAAAATGAAGATGTTTTTAAAGGTATTGGAAAATGTGTGTGGTGAGTGTGGTAAAGTGGTATGTTTGGGTTTGAGGTTGATATTCCTTGTGTGAGATTTTAAAAGGTTGCTTTTTTGGAATCTTTTCCATTTTTTGAATATTAATAAAGTTTGGAACTTTATATATGTCACTATTTGTTTTTTGATATTTGTAGTTTTGTGATATGTGCTTAAATGCCAGAATAGGTGTATCTGATCTGATAAGACAACATAGGAGAAGGAACAATCTCACAGGCAGAAAGAAATTGAGAAAAGGAAGGGAGCCGCAGGTTCAGCTGCCTGCATCTGCTGGAGACAGACAAATACTGAAGGGATGCAGGGTAGGCTCTGTCCTGATATAGGATACACTTTCAGTTTTTGTCTGTCTCCATCTGCTGGACAGGAGACTCAACCCACGGTCTGGACTGATCCGGGTAAGTACAGGGAAATAGCTGCTGTTCCAGATATAACTGCTGCATTTAATTCTTCCATTGATTCTGGGTATGGCTATAAATTCATCATTTGTGTTTGTACCTCCAGAGTGCTTATTCTATCTGTTATAATTTTGAGAAGTCCTCTGTAGCAATTTCATCATGGAGACAAGCTGAGCATCGTGTGCCATTTGCAGCTGCGCATTGTCTGCAACTGCATGTTGACAGCAATGGCTTCGCTCAGACATCAGGCTTTCTTAAATTTATAGTGAAAGACTTTTAAAATGGCTCCTTGCCTAAGGAAAACCAGGCATTTGCCTCTGTAATATTTTGATTATTCCCTTCTGAATGTCTACTTCTTAAAAAAAACTATTTTTTTATATTTAGAGAGAAAACAAGGGAAGGGACTGTTTGAAGGAACATCTACAATTTCTCAGAGAATCATCTATCTTAAATAGCTCAAATCTCCATTTAGACTCTAACATTACCTTGCTGGGCTGGGAGCAAGGAATTAAGGGCTCGCTACTCTGAAATATTTCAGGTGTTTGGCCCACTGACAGCTGAGAAAGTGCAGTATTACAGCAAGTTTTTAATTTGTTTTTAATTAATCTTTAAAAAACAGGGGAAATGAAAAATAAAAGCCTGATGCACCACCAGTACTCTTCCATCTGCTAGAGGCAGAGAATACTGGCTTTAGCTACCACTAAACCACATCTAAGTAGGGATGGCACAGAAAAAGTCACATGCTCTGCCTCCAGCATAAAGAAGGCAAGCATAACCCATCATCTCCACTCCTTGGTTTCATTAATATTGTTTATTTTGTTGTATTTTGTTTTTGGTTTTTCTGTTTGTTGCTTCTCGTTTAGTAACATCTTATTGTTTCAATGTCATATTTGTTATATCGTTATACTGTATCTTCCAATTGAGTTCTTTGTAAACCGGCATGATGTGCTTCACGAATGTCGGTAAATAAAAGTTAATAAATAAATAAATAAATAAATCATTCTGGAATGGTGTAGTAGGATAAGGAAACACATTCAGGTTCAAAAGGCTGCTTTAAGTATATCAATTTAGAGCTCAATTTTTAAAAAGATTTGTTCCATGAGCACAAAATAGGGCAAAACCTTCTTTAAATCAGGTGCTTAGTATGATTTGTTTACAACTACTGAAAACATGAGGGGGGGGGAAGAGCATTATTAACTTTTCAAGAGATGTAAAAGCATATTTCACCTTGGAAAATGTATAACATACTAAGCTTTTATAATAATTGGTAAGCAAACAAATTGTAGATGATTCCATTTTATTGAACTAATACATCTGTAATAAGCTTTTGGGAGTTATACTCCTTTCATCAAATCTGTGCAACACCAATTTGATGGAAAGACTTTCTGAATGTTGTATAAAAATAACAGCTTCATGCCTACCTCTGCCCAGGCTTTTAATACAGCAAGTTTCTCCATTGTAGTGGCACTCTCCCTATAAAGCTGACTGGAAGACCCTTTCCCTGCTTGCACTTTGTCCAAAGAGGAAACAAGCAAGTTATGAACTCGACGGAGATCATTCAGGTCACTAACAACCCCACTTCCAATCCATGTGCTGCACACCTACCAAAAAAAGCAGATACTAGAATTATAAAATTAATCTGTAATTATCTGTAAAGGAAACAGAACAAATAAGAGGGAACACACTATGAACAAATGAGCTTCCATCCTCCCTCCTTCCCTACACTGCTACCACCTACATTCTTCTCAATGCTGTTGCCACCACCACCTGCCTCCTTCCCTCCTAATGTCATTGATAATTTTCATCCTTCTCCCTCCTCTTGGTCTCACTGCCACCACTGCTCTCTGCTGCCCCCTTTCTTCTTGGTTCCACAGCCACTGCCCTCCTCCAACCCCATGCCCCTTTGCTCTCTACCCACCACTCTTCCTCCCCATCTCTTGCAACTGCTACCATCAGCTTCCATGCCCTCCCAGTCTAACTATATCAATTTTTTTTCCAAAATATTTTATTACAAAAAAGTCTAAAAAAATATACAACCAATTAGGTTGCTCACACTAAAATGGACATAAAGCAAAATACTCCCAGCATCACAGACACCCTACACTGTTAAAAGAATGCCCATCATCAATTAATTCAAGAAAGGGCTTCTAGTTAATCTAATAAAAATCCCTTAAAGTAATATAAAGAATTCATCCAGGGTCCATACTAGTAGCATATTATACAAAAAGACAGTAAGTGAGATTGTAGGGACAATTCAGGCCACCATTTTCCGAGTATATACAGTATTAAAGCAGCTTGTTCTCTCTGAACCAAAGAAAATGGAAGGACAGCAAAGCATTATGGACATTCTTCTATATGAGACAGAGTTGAGAACTGCACACCTTGCAGAAGGAATGCCTAGATTGTAAAACATATCCTTGGCACTGCCACCACTGTCTACCTTGGCTCTGCAAAGCACTTTGATATTGATTGGAGGACTTATGTATAATGTTGTTTTGAGATTATGCAGTTCTCTGTGCTACTGAACACTTCTTATAAAACATAGTGTGAAATTCGCAATCAGAGAGCTGTGCTTGGCGTTCATCCATATGCACAGACTGTATATGCATTACATATAGTCTTCTATAAAAGTAAATGAAACAAAGGAGTGGGGGACCCGCCACCAGATAGCTCCCATTGGTACAGACAAAACACGTCCTGGAGAAGCCTGCCCTGCCTGATCTTTGTGAGAATAGACGCTGCCCAGAGATGCCTGTGCCCAGCTGCTAAGCTTTTCTGATCTACACTCAGATGAACATAGATACAGATTTCTTCACAAAGAGAAGATACCCATCTCAAACTCTGTTTGCCAGCGTAGTGAAAGAACAAAGTTTAACCTTAAGAGGTCTGAAGTTGCTCTTAGTTTAGCATAGATAGCCTGTGCTTACTCTGAATTAAATTTGTGCTAACTTGTGGTTAATAGTCTGAGGAGCTACTTTAAAAACTGTGAAAGTACATCTAATTTTCTATATCACTGAAATAGAATCATATTTTAATTGATAATGCTCTCAAAATCTTTAATTTTAGACAAACTGAATGAATCCTGATTCAAATGAACTCTGATCAACCATAGTTGGGAGTAGTTAATAAATTCATAAATACAGTATTTTATACTCTATAATTTGTGGTGCTCCATTTCCTACAGAATAAGAAAATTATTCCTTACCTGCTAATTTTCGTTCCTGTAATACCATGGATCATTCCAGACGGTGGGTTATGTTCCATGTCCAGCAGATGAAGTCAGAACACAAAATTCCCAGGGGAGGACCCATATAACCACGCCTCCCCTGTAACAGCTCTCAGTAACTAGACTAACAAAGCCCAAAAGAGAGAGACTAAAAACAGAGGGATCAAGTAATCAAAGAAGGAATTGAAATAACCACTGTCCAAATAAACAGCAACTAAATTCTGAACAGTGAACTTGCGAACAGCAGTGCGTGAACAAAAAAGACGCGCAGTATTCGAAATACAGAGTAAAAGATTGTTAAGACAGGTAGGTAGGGATGTCCCACAAGCAAACCCCCAAACCAAGGGAGGGTGTCTGGAATGATCCATGGTATTACAGGATCGAAAATTAGCAGGTAAGGAATAATTTTCTTTTCCCTGTACATACCAAGATCATTCCAGATGGTGGGATGTACCAAATCTTTCCCATCACGGGTGGGCCGCAGACAGCCCTGCTCGTATTACCTTGTCTCCAAGCTGACCGCCCGATGGAGCACCGACGTCCAGGCGATAATATCTCGCAAAAGTATGGATCGACTTCCAGGTGGCCGCCCTACAAATCTCCTGAGTGGAGACGGAGGAGCTCTCCGCCCAAGATATCGCCTGGGCTTGAAGAGAATGAGCCTTGACAACCAGCGAAGGGGACTTACCTACGCCAAGGTACGCCGCTATGATCGCTCCCTTCAACCACCGCGCTATAGATTGTTTGGAGGCCATGCAATGCTTCCAGGGTCCGGACCAGAGGATAAACAGATGATCGGAGAGCCGAAAATCATTAGTCACCTCCAGATAGCGTAGCAGAGACCGCCATACATCCAGTCTACGCAGGTCACCAGACTCAGAAGAGGCAAAAGATGGTAATTCCACCGATTGGTTGAGGTGGAATGCCGAAACCACTTTAGGGAGAAAAGAAGGAACCGTCCTCAGCGAAACCCCAGGCGTGAAACGAAGGTATGGTTCACGACAGGATAGGGCCTGCAGCTCGGAAATACGTCTTGCTGAACTGATTGCCACGAGAAAAATGGTCTTGAGAGTGACGTCCTTGATGGTAGCCGAGCTTAGAGGTTCGAACGGCGAACCACAGAGGACTCGGAGCACCAGATTCAGATTCCACGACGGACAAGGTGGGCGAATCGGAGGCTTCAAGTGTTTCACTCCTTTAAGGAAACGGGAGACGTCCGGATGCGAGGACAGAAACTCCTTATTTCCACTGCGAAGAAAAGCCCCCAAGGCCGCCACCTGAACCCGAAGAGAATTGTAAGCAAGACCCAAATCCAAACCTGCCTGCAAGAAGGAAAGGACTTGTGGCACTGAGGCCTGCATGGGAAGAATGTAATTCGCTCCACACCAATCTTCAAAGACCTTCCAGACTCGAACATAGGTAACAGAGGTGGACATCTTACGTGCTTTCAGTAGCGTTGAAATAACCAGCTCTGGATAACTGCGCCTCCTCAACTGACGCCTCTCAAAAGCCAGGTCGCAAGACAGAAGCGATCTGCCTCCTTGAAAAATATTGGTCCCTGGCGTAGAAGACGTGGCAGCTGACCGAGACGAAGGGGACCCTCCACCGTCAAATTGCGCAGATCCGCGCACCACGGTCGTCGGGGCCACTCTGGCGCCACAAGTATCACCGGCCCTTGGTGTGCCTCTATCCTGCGGATGACCTTGCCCACGAGGAGACAGTGGCGCGGCCAGGGCAGAACCAGCGCGTCCACGCCCTTGGCTGGACCACCAGTATCACCCCTAGGCAGGGAATTAGGCTACCAGGAAAGAGACCTAGGCTGAATTACTCAAGGGGAAAAAACACCCCTAGGTCTCTACAAGAGCCTGGAGACAGAACTGTCTCCAGAGAAAAGAAAATTCTCTGTTCCTGTATATATTTTTTTTGTTTGTTTTAGAAATGCTTGACCCAACGAAGAGAAAACAGAAGACGTCGCAAGAAGAAAAGCAAAATTGCTTACCTTGTAATAGGTGTTATCCCAGGACAGCAGGATGTAGTCCTCACATATGGGTGACATCAGTAATGGAGCCCTATGTACGGAAAACTTCTCTCAAAGTTTCTATGAAACTTTTGAATGGCACTGGAGTGCCTACTGAGCATGCCCAGCATGCTATGATATTCCCTGCCACAGGGGTCTCCCTTTAGTCTTGGTTTGTAGCAATAGCGTTAGCCAAAAATAAAATAATAAAACGTATCTGACCCAACTCCGCGGGGTGGCGGGTGGGTTTCGTGAGGACTACATCCTGCTGTCCTGGGATAACACCTATTACAAGGTAAGCAATTTTGCTTTATCCCAGGACAAGCAGGATGCTAGTCCTCACATATGGGTGATTAGCAAGCTAAGGCTGATTCATTTTGTGCTGAAATGACCGTAAGGTATTGTTATTGAAATGAATCAGTCGAAATCACAGCAGGTTGGATGTAGAAGGAGTTGGGATTACACTGGAAACAAGTTCTTTAAGACGGATTGTCCATAGGCTGAATCTTGTCTTCCCTCTTTGTCTAAGCAGTAGTGAGCTGCAAAGGTGTGAAGAGAACTCCATGTTGCTGCTTTACAAATGTCCAGAATAGGTACAGAGCGAAGGTGTGCTACTGAAGTTGACATCGCTCTGACTGAGTATGCTTTTACTCGCCCTTGAAGAGTAAGGCCTGCTTTTTCATAACAGAATTGTATGCAATCTGCTAGCCAGTTTGACAGAGTATGCTTACCCACTGCTTTACCTGGCTTGTTTGGATCATAGGATACAAACAGTTGACTGGATTTTCTTTGGGCTGTAGTGCGGTTTAAATAGAAGGAGAGCGCACGCTTACAGTCCAAGGTATGTAGGGCTCTTTCACCTTGATGGGAATGAGGCCTAGGAAAGAATGTAGGTAAAACTATTGATTGATTTAAGTGAAATTCCGTAACAATCTTAGGAAGGAACTTTGGATGCGTCCGGAGGACTACTCTGTCATGTAAGAACTTTGTAAAAGGCTCGTATGTGACTAGTGCTTGCAATTCACTGACCCTTCTGGCCGAAGTGATGGCTATGAGAAATACCGTTTTCCAAGTAAGGTATTTAAGGTCACAGGTACTTATGGGTTCAAAGGGAGAACGCATAAGTCTAGTGAGTACTACATTCAGATCCCATTGTATACTCGGGGAATGAATTGGAGGTTTAATGTGAGTTAGGCCTCTCATGAATTTACTGACGAGAGGCTGTGTAGAGATAGGAGCGTCGTCCAGCTTATTATGGTAAGCTGAGATTGCACTTAAGTGTACCCGTACCGATGATGTCTTAAGACCAGAGTCTGAAAGATGGTAAAGGTAATCTAGTAGTGATGTAGTGGGGCAAGTGAAAGGATCTAAATCTTTTTGAGTGCACCACAGCGTAAACCGTTTCCATTTGTAGGAATAATTCTTTCTAGTGGAAGGTTTACGTGCAGCTATAAGTACTTGAGATATAGCGGATGGAAGGTTGAATTGCTGTAATATTAAGCTTTCAACATCCATGCTGTCAGGGACAGGGATTGAAGGTTGGGATGGCGCAACTGACCCTGTTCCTGAGTTATGAGATTGGGAGCTACTCCCAGGTGAATTGGATCCCTGACTGATAGATCCAGTAGTGTGGGGAACCATACTTGTCGAGGCCAATATGGGGCTATGAGTATCATAGTCCCCTTGTCCTGATTTAGCTTCACTAGAGTCTTGGTTATGAGCGGTATCGGAGGATACGCGTATAATAGGCCTGAGCTCCAATGGCGAGCAAATGCGTCCCTTGGTTGGCTGTTCAGCTGTCGGAGCAGAGAGCAGTAATTGTTCACCTTGTAGTTGAGCTGGGATGCAAAGAGATCTATTGTCGGTTGTCCCCAGCGCTGGAAGATCTTGGATGCTACTGATGGATCCAAGGACCATTCGTGCGGTTGGAACTGACGACTGAGGCGATCCGCTACTGTGTTGTGGATGCCCGCTAGGTAGGTGGCCCGTAAAAGAATTGCATGTGTCAGGGCCAGTCCCAGATTTGTGCTGCTTCTTGACAAAGGAGGTATGAACCTGTCCCTCCTTGTTTGTTGATGTACCACATTGCTACTGTGTTGTCCGTCCGGATTAAGACAGTCTTGTGTGATAGGCAGTCTTTGAATGCATGCAGCGCATAACGTATAGCTCGAAGCTCTAGGAAGTTTATCTGAAAAGTAGCTTCGAGTCGTGTCCACTTGCCCTGTGTCTTTAGATGACCAATATGTGCTCCCCAGCCTAAGGTGGATGCATCTGTAGTCAACGTCACTTGTGGTACTGGCTGCTGAAAAGGTAGACCTTTGAGCAGGTTGGGCATTAGCGTCCACCAGAGTAGTGCGGCTTTTAGCTCTGGTGTGATATAAACAGGAGTGGACATTGGTTGAGTGGCTTGTATCCACTGTGTTTTGAGTGTCCATTGTAGAAGTCGCATAGTTAGTCTGGCCATGGGAGTTACATGAACCGTGGAAGCCATGTGTCCTAGAAGTATGAGGCACTGGTGAGCCGTCACCTTGAATCGGTTGCGGAGCTGGTGAGTTAAGAGGACAAGTGTCTGAGCACGGTCTTTTGGTAGAAAAGCGGTCGCTAGCGTAGTGTTTAGCTCTGCACCTATAAACTGTAGTAGATGAGTTGGTGAGAGATGGGATTTCTGGTAATTGATGAGAAATCCCAAGGAATGAAGGACTTGGATGGTGAGCTTGAGGGACGCGACGGCACCTTCTTTTGAATGACTTCTGATGAGCCAATCGTCCAGATAAGGAAACACGTGCACCTTTTGCTTGTGGAGGTGTGCCACTGCTGCAGCCATGCATTTTGTGAATACTCTGGGTGCTGATGCTAGTCCGAATGGCAGCACCCTGTATTGAAAATGCTGATCTAGTACCTGAAACCGCAGGTACTGGCGATGCGGAGGGTAGATGGGGATGTGAGCGTAGGCATCTTGAAGATCCAGAGAGCAGAGCCAATCTCCCCTTTGAAGAAGAGGTAGAATGGAGCCTAGGGATACCATTCTGAATTTTTCTTTCTTGAGAAATTTGTTGAGGTTTCTGAGGTCTAGGATAGGACGAAGGCCTCCTGTTTTCTTTGGAATGAGGAAATATCGGGAGTAGAATCCTCTGCCCTTCTGAGGACCAGGAACTGGTTCTATGGCCCTGATTCTCAGAAGGGTGGATAATTCTGTTTGAAGAATTATGGTGTGTTGATTTATTGAATGGGAGTGAAGTGGTGGATTCTCCATAGGGATAGTTGAGAAATCCAACCTGTAACCGTGGGTCGTGATGGATAACACCCACTGGTCGGTGGTGATGGAGGCCCAATTGCTGAGAAAATGTTGAATGCGGCCTCCTACAGGTGTTTCGGGGAACGGATTTATGCTGCTGCTCTCTGGGGTTGTTCAGAAACCAGACGTGGCCGTTGTTTGTGGAGGCGGCTGAGGCCTCTGCTGCCTTTGCCTAGGCTGTTGACGCTGTGTTGGACGGCTAGGCCTCTGTCTACCTGCTGGGGGGTAGTATCTTCGTTGGCGATAATAAGGCCTTCGAGTGTCTCTTCTCGGAAATTTTCGGGAAGAGGCCTGTGACTCCTGAGGCTGAGACGACAATTGTTTCAAAGTCTCTGAATGATCCTTAAGGGTTGCTACCGCTTCCTTTATTTTATCCCCGAAGAGATTATCTCCCAAGCATGGTAGATCAGAAAGATGATCCTGGACTTCTGGGCGAAGATCCGATGCTTTTAGCCATGCCCATCTTCGTGCAGCTATAGCTGATGCGGACAACCTTGCTGCTGTCTCGAAACAGTCGTAAGTGGCCCTGACTTCGTGTTTCCCCGAGTCAAGGCCTTTATGTACCAACGCTTGAAATGCCTCTTGGTATTGATCCGGTAAGGTCAGAGAAAGCTCCTGTACTTGCTTCCAAAGGTTTCTTTGGTATTGGTTCATATATAGCTGGTAAGCTGTAATCTTGGATACCAGCATGGAACTCTGGAAAACTTTCCTGCCTAGGTTGTCTAACAACCTACTATCCTTCCCCGGCGGCACTGAAGCATGGGATTTCTGTCTCTTCGCCTTCTTTTGGGCGGACTCTACCACCACTGACTGGTGGGGCAGTTGTGGCCTTTGGAATCCCGGTGTTGGCTGCACTAAGTAAGTGGCCTCAGCTCTCTTATTGACCGGGGAGACCGAGCTTGGATGCTCCCAGATTCTTTGTTGAAGTTCCTGTAAGACTTCATGCACTGGGATTGCTAACATCTCCTTTGGTGGGTCTACGAACTGTAAGACTTCCAAAGTCTTCTGTCTTTGATCCACCTCTGTCTGTATAGGGAATGGGATGGTATCCGCCATTTCCCTAACAAAGTTCGTGAAGGAGAGATCCTCTGGTGGAGACTTCCTGTGATCCTCAGTTGGAGATGGCTCCGAGAATAAATCTTCTTCTGAAGAGTATTCTGAATGAGAATCATCTGATTCCTGCTGAGGCTTAGGATAAGGTGCTGATGGTCCTACAGGTGAATGTGGCCTAGGGGGCCTAGGCACCCCTGAAGGGCCTGGAAGTGGATCCTGAGGTGGTTGCCCTGTCAGGATTCCCAGAAGTGTGTCCAGCTTGTTAAAAACTGGATGCAAAATGGGGGCATCCTCCCGAGGAACCGGTGTTGGCATCGGTCTTCCAGGTGAGGGCACCGGCATGGGCATCGGCACCGAGGACGGAATCGGAGGAGGCGTACGAGGTAACGGTGAAGTCACCGGGGTTGGAATCGATGTTGGTTCCCGCGGCATCGTCGATGACCCCGGAATCGTTAGTGCAGAAATGGGCATCGATGGCTGTGGAATCGGCATCGATGGCGGTCTTGTGTCTCGTAGAGCCTGTTGCACCGCTTGACGAATGAGTATGTCAAGTTCCACACGCACAGCTGGTGAAAACAGAGCAGCTGTGGTGGGAGGCGGTGTTGGCGATGCCGATTCCTCCTCAGAGCCCTGAGGAGGTTCGGAACCCGGCACCGATATCGGTGGGGATCGCCCATCAGTAGGCCTTGGAGCCTCTGCTTCCGTCCGGGTTTTCTTTGCAGGGGAGGCCGTACCTGTGGTTGTGTCTCCGGACACCGACTCCCGCCGTCGTCGATGTCGATGGCGATGCTTCTCAGACTGTTTGTCGCTTCCTGTCGATGATGCTTTCGATGAAATCGACGGCGATTGAGTGGAAGCGTCCCCCGCAGCCGGAAGTTTCTTTTTTAGTAGTAACTGTCGAACTGAAGCCGATGGCGAGGACTGGGCCGAAGTCGACGGTCTTGGCAGCAGCTGTACTGAAAAAAGCTGCTCCATCCTTTCAGCCCTCAGTTTTCGGCCTTTCGTGGTCATTTCAGCACAGAATGAACACGCTTGGATGTTGTGATCCTTGCCGAGGCAAAGAACACACTCACCATGCGGATCAGTAATAGACATTGTTCTATTACAATTCGGGCATTTTTTGAACCCGGAGGCCATGGCGCCGGACAGCCGTCGACGGCGAACCCGAAATTTATCGTTCCCAGCCGGGAATCGAAAGAGAAAAAAGTTACCAGCCGGTAACAAATGGGAAAAACCCCTCGATGGACAAAAATTAATTGAAATTTTCCGAATTTTTTAGAGATGAATTTTCACCTCAGACTCCAATCAAACCGCGAGGCTAACCGCTTCGCGGAAAAAAGAAGACTAAAGGGAGACCCCTGTGGCAGGGAATATCATAGCATGCTGGGCATGCTCAGTAGGCACTCCAGTGCCATTCAAAAGTTTCATAGAAACTTTGAGAGAAGTTTTCCGTACATAGGGCTCCATTACTGATGTCACCCATATGTGAGGACTAGCATCCTGCTTGTCCTGGGATAATAAAGAAATATCACTAAGAAGAGGGAACCGCAGGTTCATCCATCTGCATCTGCTGGAACCAGAGAAATACTGAGGGGTGCAGGGTGAGCGCTGTCCTTATATGGTATGCTCTTTCAGTTTTTCTCTGGCTCCATCTGCTGGAAAGGAGGCTCAACCCACTGTCTGGACTGATCCGGGTACGTACAGGGAACTGCATTTTCTGCTATGGTTGAAACTAAACCTTGAGGAGCATTTGGATCTCTGCTAAACTACACCAATACCTTGTCTCTTTAGATACCTGCTTTCTGATTCATCAAAGTAGCTTTTGGCAAAACAGGAAAGACACACAGGCAGATGATTGATTTAATTCATAAATCCTGATAAAGCCAATATTCAAAGTTTCTACACTTAGTTGTACAAATTCAGGATAATGATGCACCATATACTGAGAATCATTTTCAAGTAGCCCAGAATAATCCAGATCTCTTTCCCAGCCTCAGCTCCTCATCAATCAACAGTTTCCTGACCACTTATGGCTATTTTTTCCCCAGCCTTTAGCCAGACCTCATGTCATCTTACTCAGTACATCTTCCCCAAGACTCAATGTTACATGGACTCATATTGCTGTACATTGTCTATTGACCTCGACCTTCTCCAGCTTTCATTCTCACTCTGGGGAGCAGCGTTTGAGTATTCCAGCAATTTACTCATCCAAATCTCCCTTGTAATCTAATCTATAGGACTATATCCCAGGACAATGAATCACCAGTCTTCTGAACCTCAAGGCTAACTTCCTTTCATATATTCTCAGAATTGTGCTAAATGCTATACAGTCACTGAGCTCCTGCAAATCACCACCCTTCCCTGGATCAAAGCTCAAGCAAACATGGCTCCCATTTCATGTCTCCACTGTCTCAGTGATCCTTCACTAGCCCTTAGATCATACATCTTTTGTTCCTATCTCTCCAACATTTGATCTAAACATCAGTCTCCTAGTTGGAAAGTCTCATACACATCTTCCCAACCTCATTTTAGAATACACTCTCACTCAGGGGGTCATTTTTCAAAATGTGATAAGGCGTTTTCGCATGCGTTAAGGGCTTATCGCATGCGAAAAGCCCCGTTTTCGCATGCGATAGGCCTTTAACGCATGCGAAAACGTGTTTACCGCATGCGATCAAACCATATCGTATGGTGCGATGCAAATTCTAAAAATAGGAGGAGTTAGGGGCGGAGAGTGGGCTGGGCTAGCCTGTCTGCGAAGAGCTATCGCACAGCCATAACGCAGATTTTAACTACACCTCTTTCAAATGCGTTAGGTGGTGCGATAGCGGCCGTGACCATGCGCTGAGGTTTCATCGCCATTTGTGATGTGTCCCGTAAAGCTTATTTCAGACGATTTGAAGGCTCCAGAGCCGAGGGGGGGGGGGGGGGGGGAGAGAGAGAGAGAGGGAGAGGGAGAGAGAGAGAGCCTGGCCAAAATATCATGGCCCATAGGCAGGTATTTGTATCCCTAGGGTAGGCCCACCTAGTAACTTGAGGTGGGGATTAGGTAAGTGTGTAGGGGATTAGGGGCCACTTTGACATGCTACGTGACACCTACGAACAGAACAGTGGTCTCTTGTGAAGATTAGCTGGCCTTCGGAGTGAGGAAACTAACTCCAAGATGAGATTTGGGCAATGTTCTCTCAACCTAGCTTGATGGACTCTCTACCTGGGTAGGTTGAGAGAACATTGCCCAAATCTCATCTTGGAGTGAGTTTCCTCACTCCGAAGGCCAGCAAATCTTCACAAGAGACCACTGTTCTGTTCGTAGGTGTCACGTAGCATGTCAAAGTGGCCCCTAACCCCCTACACACTTACCTAATCCCCACCTCGAGTTACTAGGTGGGCCTACCCTAGGGATACAAATACCTGCCTATGGGCCATGATACTATGGCCAGTCTCTCTCTCTCTCATATACATCAGGTTTGGCACTTATCGCAGAATCTGAAATGGTATCGCAATGCGCACTAACTTAGCTGTTCACACAGGTAATTATCGCAAATTGCGATAAATACTATATTAGCATAAAACACGCCCCTTTTGCTATCGCATGCGGTACTTACCGCATTTTGATAAATCCAGGCCTCAGTTTGTTATGCACAGGCTTGTTCAGTTTATCGCAACCCAAGGTGACTTTGCCTTCCTCAAGCACCAACAGCTGTCAGAGCACATTCTTTCCCTTCACTCTTGGCCACTGTGTTCAGGATTTGCTATCTTTATTTTGAACTCAGAATGTGTGTTCAGAAGAAGAGAAATACATTTTTGATCACCCAGGTGAGGGAAAAGAAAGATGAAACGGCCATCCTAAGGGATCAATCATTCTCATTGAGAAAAGTGTTATACAATTTTGATTCACTACTACACAAAACGTTTGGTGTAAAATAACCTTGTCAGAAGGTTTAATTAAGGTGGAATGAAAAAAGCCTGCAAGCCCTTACAGCTTTCAATCAATAAATAGCCTTTAGTGATGAACTGAGCGTAAAATATGAATCAATTTTAGAGGTCAAAATATGACCATGTTGTTTGTACAGACACTGGTGTCATTTGTTTTCTGAAATTGTACACACCTTTGGGTCTTTGAAATTAGATTAATGAAACGTATTACACCATAAAAGTTAACTTTATATAAACAAGACAGTTTCACTCCCTGTACCTGGCAGGCTTTTGCTGTTATGTCAGAAGGAGTATCTTGTGAAAATGCTGGTCTCAGAGCAGCTCCGACCTGTAGAAAATGAAAATCTGATTTACACTAAAAATTATTAGAGTAATGTTTTTCATGTCAAAATATTTTTAAATTAATATGAAATATAAAGATGGGGAATAACTGGTACTCTTCTTTTTTTTTTTTTAATACAAATTTGTATTCATTTGTATTTAAAAAAAAAAACCAAACAAACCCAAAAAAACAAGTGTAAGATTTTGGCCAATTAAGTCACAACAGGTTGCATGTGCATATTAAAAGATCTTGGGTGTACTAACTTCCCAAAATCCCCCAGAATGCGCACCCCTAGACTAATTTATTATGATTACAAAATAGGACAATTTTCAAGAGTCATT
Organism: Rhinatrema bivittatum; assembly: GCF_901001135.1. Lineage (NCBI taxonomy): Eukaryota > Metazoa > Chordata > Amphibia > Gymnophiona > Rhinatrematidae > Rhinatrema > Rhinatrema bivittatum. The sequence goes on along the minus strand of NC_042617.1, from coordinate 249,008,768 downwards.
TATGTTGGTAAATAGTGATTTACATTTAGAAACTGCCCATCTGAAAATAGCCTTCTCTGAATGAGGATAAAACTACATGTGGTGTTCATACATAGCAGCCCACACAGAGTTAAAAATACATTTAATGAACTAAAATTGGAATTAGTTTCTTTTCCAGCTATTTAATTCTGATACCAAATTACTTTTGCCAAAATTGTAATTTCTATCCATACAATTTTCATTTAAATGTCAATGTTGTTTGATTTGTTTTTGATAGTAATATTTGCTAATGACTTCACAAAAGCACACTCGATATTTCAAGATTTATTTTTTAAACAGAAAAACTGTTCTCCAGTCTGGAAGAGGAATTTCACAGAAACAGCCTCTTTCAGAATAATTTCATAAAAAACATGAAAGCTGGGAAAAGAAGTTAAGTTTTATACCTGTAATGAAGGTTCTCTGTAGATAGCAGGATAAAGCAGCAATAACAAATCTGTGATATAGGACAGCACTGACATGGCCCCACTCTCACAGCTCAGAAGTCTTTCTGAGCATGTGCAAGAGTTGGGCAGGTAATAAATGTATGGCTGATTTATCCTGCTGTCTACCATTAAACTCAATTACAGAATGTAACTGCTTTCTCTGTCAACAAGTAGGATTAAATCAGCCATAATGAGTGGGGTGTTCCAAGCTGATGGTTGTCTTGCAGAGCAACTACCAGACAACTCAAGATTCCACCCTTTGGAAAGTGAAGTACTGGCCGAAAAGGCTGTGCAGACCTGCTTGTCCAAAAATACTGTCTCCTTGGACATGCTGTACAGACAGTAAGTAATGGGATGTGAAGATGTCTTCAATAAAAGTGGCACTCTGATGAGCCACTGAGGCCACCATGATTCATATTTGATGAACCTTGAGTCCATAATTTTCAATATAATATATATACATATAAACCAGCCAACATGCACCAATGCACTATATAGTCCGCTAGCCAATTGGAAAGAGATCTTTTGATCACTGACCTACCCAATCTGTGGGGGTCATAAGACATGAGCAGTTGAGAGACTTTATGATGAGATTGAATCTTTGTGAGATAATACAGTAGTGCTCTCCTACAGTTCAAAGAGTAAAGAATACCCTCTCCTTTGTATTATACAATCTTGGAAAGAACACAGGTAGCACAATTGACTAGGTGATGGGAAACAGATACAACTTTCAGAACAAACTTATGGTGCGTGCATACAAATCTGTTCTGAAAACTGAAAGTATAGCGAATGTCTGTAATTTTCTGTCTCTGAAAGCCAAGGTAACAGGTACAAGGAACATCTTCTGGATAAGGAACTTCAGGTCCACTGATTTGAGAAGTTCAAAGTGAGGTTTCATAAGCTGAGCCAGGACCATGTTAAGGTCCCTCAGTACTGATGGTCTGATTGGAGGCTTAGAATGTCACAATCCCTTCATGAATTTTGACACTAAAGGGTGCGGGAGAGAGAGAAGCTCCTTTCACCTGCTGGTGATATGCTGCAATGGCAGTGAAATACGCCTTGACTGAAGTGCCAAGACCAGATGACAAGAAAAAGAAGAGATACTGAAGAAGGTCCTTAGGACCACAAGAGAAGGTGACCAGATGACTGGTCTCACACCACACAGAGAACTACTTCCACTTGAAACTGTAGGACTTCTTGTAGAAGACCAACAGATTAGTATGTCCTCTACAACCATGAGAAGAAGCAAGAAGACTACTGTTCACTCAACATACATTCTGTGAAAGTCAAGGATGGAAGATTCAGGTGGCAGAGTTTTCCATTCTCCTGGGTGATGAGAACTGGAGATAAGCGAACTGGATCAGAGGCTGAATTGACAGATGGAGAAGGTAAGCATACAACACCATGGGGCCAAGCTAGGGTTATTATAACCCTTGCTCTGTTCTGAAAACTCTTCAGGACAATTCTGGTGATTGGAATTGAAAGGTATCTGTAGAGCAGATGGACAATCCCATTTAGTGTGAAAGCTTCAAGAGGTATTTGCAACTGCTTGGTCTCATGGAACAGCACTGACTTACCTTCCAGTTGTCCTCAGATGCGAACAAGTCAAATCACTGGGATTCCCCAATGGAGGAACAAGTTGTCTGCAACTTCTTGATCTAGGGACCAGACATAAGGTTGTAAGATACTGCTGAACCATTCTGCCAATGAATTCTGAACGTCTGAAAAGTAAGTTGCTCGGAGGTATGAGGTGCGAGAAGCCAACTATCAAATCCATAAGGTGTTTTTGCAGAGGACATATAAGCCCGTGCTTCCTTACTTGTTTATTTAAAACATGACCACCTGATTGCCCATCTGGATCAAGATTCTCCTGTCAAAGCAGGTGAAAGAAAGCTCAAACACATTGGATGGCTTGCAGTTCTAGCAGGTTGATCTATAGATAATTTTCCACTTGGGACTACATCCCTTGGGTCTACAAAAGACTGGTGTGGTGTAGTTCCCCCCCCCCCCACCCACCCCACCCCAGTGTAGGTGTTGGTAGGTGGTACCACTCGATGTGCTGGGACATGCAATGGAAGCCCTATTGCCAGAACCTCTGGATTTTTCCATCACTGCCAAAAGGCTCAAATCTTGTGAGTCACCAATATCAGATGAGATAATTGACCCTACTGATGTTGAAGGGCCTACAAGTGAAGGCGAGTTAGAGAGGCCAAATGGATTGTTGCCACCATAAGGCCTTGCAGGGCAAAGATTGATCTTGTTGATGTAAGCAAACCTTGGATAGGTAAGCAAACCTAGACCTATCCAACCCTGATTCTGCCATCCTCTCATGGCATAACATTACTGAAGCAGTCGCTAACAATTTATGCCCCGCAGTATCCAAAATAATAAACCCAGGAAAAAAAGGAAACCTGGTTCTCCACAGAACTTAAACGGATGAAACAAATCCTTCGTCAAAACGAAAACAGATGGCGCAAAGCTCCCAATTCTTCTACGCTATCAACATACAAAGGAACTTTACATCACTACAGGACAGCAATCCTAAAATCAAAAAAAGAATATTATGCCAACAAAATCTATGATCACCAATATGACGCCAAAGCGCTTTTCTCATATGTGTCGCAAATCACTAAGCCATCCCCACTGACGATTCCCGACGAACAGGCACAATCTAAGGCCAACGCACTGGCATCATTCTTTCAGCAGAAGATTACGAATACTCTTGCTCTTCTTACCACCAATGCTACTCCCTACGCTACATTCACCAACCCTCACTCCCACACAGGATCCAAGCTCAACAACTTCGAGCTATCCTCCCCCGGTGAGATCGAATCCCTACTCAAGAGACAGAAACCTTCTAGCCATCCAGCTGACAGCATTCCATCCAAACTGCTACTACTGATCCCTAACATGATCTCGGGACATCTAGCTAACATCATAAACTGCTCGTTACCCCAAGGGAGGTACCCAGACAGTTTAAAAACCGCTTCTCTCAAATCCCTCCTCAAGAAGCACAACTTAGACCCTAAAGAGTTGGCTAACTTTCGCCCCATCTCGAACCTCCCTTTCTTAGCCAAATTAACTGAGAAATTAGTTAATACTCAGTTATCTGAATATCTTGAAGAACATAATATCCTTTATCCATCCCAATACGGATTTCGGAAATCCCGTAGTACAGAAACGCTTCTCATCTCATTGACAGACCATATCATCATGGGACTAGACAAGGGCCATTCCTTCCTTCTAGTACTCCTAGACATTTCAGCAGCATTCGATACCGTCAACCACTCCATCCTCCTGAACAGACTGGCAGACATAGGTATTTCCGGATCTGCCCTCAGCTGGTTCACGTCTTTCCTCAGCAATAGAAGCTTCAAAGTTAAAATTAACAACAAAGAATCACCCTCGACTTCTTCCTCACTTGGTGTACCTCAAGGATCCTCTTTATCACCCACCCTCTTCAACATTTACCTCCTCCCCCTCTGCCAGCTTCTAACAGACCTTAACCTAACACATTACCTATATGCAGATGATGTGCATATTCTGATTCCGATAACTGAATCCATCACTAAATCACTCAAGCACTGGGACAACTGCCTAAAATCGATTACCAACCTCCTCAACAGTATTAACCTGGTTCTTAATGCATCGAAGACAGAACTCCTCCTCATTTCCACTAACCAAGACAACCCACTGCCACAGACCAACCACAACAGCCAGCTCACACATACCCATGTTAGAGATCTTGGGTTTCTTCTCGACAATCGCCTTAACTTAAAGAAAATGATCAACACCACAACCAAAGATTGTTTCTATAGACTCCAGGTTCTAAAAAGACTCAAACCTCTTCTTTTCTTCCATGACTTCAGGACAGTTCTGCAAGCCTTGCTATTCGCCAAAATAGACTACTGCAGCGCTCTCCTCTTGGGTCTCCCCGGCTCTACCACCAAACCCCTACAGATGATACAGAACGCTGCGGCAAGACTCCTGACCAACACCAACCGTGGAGAACACATATCACCTATCCTCCGTAACTTACACTGGCTCCCAGTGTACTATCGTATCCTTCACAAATCACTCACTCTAATTCACAAATCCATCTACAATCACCTATATCTGGACCTGGTATTCCCTCTCAATCTTCATATCTCCAACAGGCCGACTAGAGAAGCATATAAAGGAACTCTACAGGCCCCTCCCACAAAAGCAACTCGCTTCACCTCGACCAAAGATCGTTCATTTTCGACAGCAGGCCCAGCCATCTGGATCAATATCCCTTCCGACCTCAGAATGGAACCCTGCCTCTCAACATTCAAAAAAAAACTTAAGACTTGGCTCTTCCGCCATGCCTTCTCAGATCCCCCTGATACACATTAGCCGAGGTTTTTATGGATCTCCGTACCTCCTTGAAGTTTCCAATAAGATCCTCCCCTGACTCACCAATCGTTTATACTTGTTTTCTGCGTTCCTAGGCCTTTTCTCTTCCAGCAGTCTATGCATCCAAGTTTTATTTTCCTTGTTGAATGTAACTTTGTTTTTTCCTGTTTTATACTATTGTCTTTGGTTCAGTCCCCCAGTTCGATGTACACCGATCTGATATGGTCTTTTAATCATGAAGGTCGGTATAGAAAAGTGTTAAATAAATAAATGTACAATTCTGTTACAGAAGGTACCTTGTGGGGCCCATTAGAGTCCTGGCCCTCTCAACAGATAGGAAAGCTTTTTCCTGAAATTAGTTAATCCAAGTTCTCTTGAGGAGCTGTTGAGGCAGCAGTGAAAAAAAAATTTGCAAACTAACAAATTCCAATGAAAAATGAAAAAAGAAAAATTTTGAGAACGACTGGGAATCCGACCATGTAGCAGCTCAAAGGAAGAAAGACTGAAAGGTTAAAAAAAGGCAGCGACCACGTGCAGAAACTTCTGCAAATGCTCAGAAAGATTGAGCTCCAAGAGCTGTTGGATGACCTCACTCACTCGTTATGGCTGATTTATCCTGCTGGTCTACAGAGAAAAATCATTTCCATAAAACATAAGGCGGGTCTTACATTCGCCTGATACTGCTCCAGTATCACATGACCTGGAAATTCTGGCTCAGCAACCAATGCAAATTTCTTGATGATGTCTTCAAGTGCTTGGAGACCTGCCATACGCAGCTGGTTGCTGTGATCGGTTGCAGCCATGAATGCCATGCGGATCAGATCAGAGAGATGGAGCACTAGAAAGTCATCTGAACATACAGGAAAAAGGAGAAAAAGAAAGCTAAAAAGCTATGGTTTCTGAGGATAGAGTTCTGTAACAAACATTTTTATATTTACTCCCTGCTACTGCAAGACTTCTTGTTAACCCTACTTGCTAGGCTATCACTGGAAATCTATAAAACAGCCTCTAGCACTTTCCTTGCTTTCTCCCACAGCCTTTGCAAAGTACCGTACAGTTTTCCATGGCTAAAAGTACTGGAGGAGACTTCTCCTAGAAATAACGTATTTTTCGCTCCATAAGACGCACCTGACCATAAGATGCACCTAGGGTTCAGAGGGGTAAAAAAAAAAAAAAAGGTATGCTAAACCAGCTCCCTTCCCGGGCATCTGTGTGTCTTATGGAGCGATGGGTGTGCATACAATTTTTTTTCGGCCCCATTTCGTTTTCAGGTCTAGGGAGGGCCATTTCGGTCCACTCCCCAGATTGGAAAACTTTTATCATGCTATTTTGTGGGGGGGAAAAAAAAAAAAACAAAACCCAAATCCCACCCCAACCCTTCAAATTTAATTAACTACAACCCCACACCCTCCTGACCGCCCCCCCCAAGACTTACCAAAAGTTCCTGGTGGTCCAGCAGAGGTCCTGTGAGCGATCTCCCCCTCTCGGGCATTCGGCTGCCAGTAATCAAAATGGTGCCGGTGGCCCTTTGCCCTTACTATGTGACAGGGGCTACACCAGTGCCATTGGTCGGCCCCTGTCACATGGTAGGAACAATGGATGGCCGGCACCATCTGAAAAAATAGCATGGGCCATCCATTGCGCCTACCATGTGAAAGGGGCCGACCAATGGCACTGGTAGCCCCTGTCACATAGTAAGGGCAAAGGGCCACTGGCACCATTTTGATTACTGGCAGCCGAATGCCTGGGAGGGGGAGATTGCTCTCAGGACCCCCGCTGGACCACCAGGGACTTTTGGCAAGTCTTGGGAGGGGATCAGGAGGGTGGAGGGTAGTAGTAAAAAAAATTTTTATATTCGCTCCATAAGACGCACAGACACCCCCCCCCCCCCCCCCCACCACCCACACACTTTTGTGGGTGAAAAAGTTCGTCTTATGGAACAAAAAATACGGTACTTCCATAGTAGCATTTTAAAAAAATTTGTTGCTAGGTATCACAATAGAAATCAAGTTTGCTTACTGGAAACAATGTTTTCTGTAGATAGCAGGATGAATTAGCCATGACGTGGTAAAGTCATTCGACAGCACTGAATAGACTCATCTCTCCTAGCTAGTAGAGATTTTAGCTCTACTGAGCAGGTGCTGGAATTCATGTGCAGGCATTGCTCACATGCCTTCTCAGTCAAATTTTAAAGCTAAATCTAGTTAGGAGGTAGACACCGGAAAGGCAGATAGCAAGATGAATTAGCCATGCTAAATACCTATCTATAGAAAACACCATTTACGGTAAGCAAACTTGCTTTTTTCTGTTGATAGGCAAGGCTGAATTAGTCATGATAAGTGGGGAGTTCCAAGCTGAGGGTTGCAGCGGAGCATTTACTGAATAAGCAACCTGGACCCCATCGTGGAGATAGACTACTGGGTGAACATGCTACATACAACTGCTTGTTCAAATTTACTGACACTCCTTAAGAGGTTGTCCAGACAGTAATGGGACAAAAACGTATGTACTGACAACCAAGTTGCAACTTTGCAGATATTTTAGAGGTACTATTCACAGATGAGCAATGGATGAGGCCATCTCTCTAATTTGATGATGGCGGCTAATTTGTTGGCCTGCTGATGTATAGCAGTTTTGAATGTAATCTGCTATCCAGTGAGACAATGTATGTCTGGTGACTGCTATACTCCATTTATTTATTTATTTAGGGTTTTTATATACCGACTTTCTTGATATATATATATCAAATCAAGTCGGTTTCCAAATAACACAACTATCGCCGGGGGGCGTTACATTAAACAATAAACATAATATTGAACATCTCTTAGGAACATCTCTTAGGAACGAAGATAGGAAAAGTTGCAAAGCCTGATGATGCAGCTAAATTCTTCTCTTTTAATAGGCTAAGGCTCTTTTGCAGCCTAGGGTATGACGGACTCATCTTTATGCGCATATGGTCTTGGTATGAAGATAATACAATGGCTTGATAATATGGAAAGCTAATGCAACTTCCAGCAGAAACTTTGGGTGGGTGCGGAGCACGAACACATTGTAGAAAAATTGTATATACAGTGGATAATGAACTAATGCCTGAAGTCTGCTGACTCTGCTGGTTGATGTCACTGCTACCAGAAATAGTACTTTCCATGTTAAAAACTTAAGAGAAACAAACTAATGGTTCAAAGGGCAGTGTCAATTTAGATAGAACACCACTAAGATCCCATGGCACAGGTAGTTTTTATACCGGAGGTTTAATTGCCATAAGCCTTTCATAAAGCAAATGTTGCTTACCTGATGTAACAGGTGTTCTCACAGGACAGCAGGATGTTAGTCCTCACAAATGGGTGACATCGAGGATGGAGCCCACCACGGAAAACTTCTGTCAAAGTTTAAACAGAACTTTGACTGGCCCCTACTGGGCATGCCCAGCAAGGCACTGACCCTGCAGCCAGCAGGGGTCTCCCTTCAGTCTGATTTTCAAAGCTACAGGCAGTGCCTAAAAAGTAAAAACAAAACAAACCCAACACCGCGGGGTGGCGGGCGGGTTTCGTGAGGACTAACATCCTGCTGTCCTGTGAGAACACCTGTTACATCAGGTAAGCAACATTTGCTTTCTCACAGGACAAGCAGGATGGTTGTCCTCACAAATGGGTGAGTACCGAGCTGAGGATGTCCTGACTTGCACCAAATGCACCCAATGACGTGCAACAGGCACAACAACTGGGGTGGTATTTGGTAAAGGGCATCCGCACCCTACCGGGAAGGTGGAAGGGTGTTGGTACATCACGTTGGAAAAAGGTTACGCAAGACAGATTGGCCGAAGATGGAGTCCTGTCTTCCAGCTTTGTCCAAACAATAGTGGGCTGCAAAGGTATGGAGAGAACTCCAGGTTGCAGCTTTGCAGATGTCAGGAAGCGGCACCGATCGAAGGTGTGCCACTGACGTCGCCATGGCCCTCACAGAGTGTGCTTTCACACGGTCTTGAAAGGGAATGCCAGCTTGCTGATAGCAAAAAGAAATGCAGTCCGCCAACCAGGAGGAAAGAGCCTGCTTACCCACAGGATGTCCTAACTTGTTAGGATGGAAAGAGACAAATAATTGAGTGCTCTTCCTGTGAGCAACTGTACGGTCTAGATAAAAAGCTAGAGCTCGTTTGCAGTCTAGGGTATGCAGAGTCTGTTCCCCGGAGTTGGAGTGGGGCCTGGGAAAAAAGATAGGTAGTATGATGGATTGATTAATATGAAACTCAGAAATTACCTTAGGTAAAAATTTAGGGTGAGTGCGGAGTACCGCCCGGTCCTGCAGGAGCTTAGTGTAAGGCGGATAGGTAACTAGGGCCTGCAATTCACTAACCCTGCGAGCTGAAGTGATAGCCAAAAGGAATAACACTTTCCATGTGAGATACTTTAATTCACAGGAGTGCAGAGGTTCGAAAGGAGGTTTCATTAGACGACCAAGAACCAGGTTAAGGTCCCAAGATGGGGCCGGAGGACGTAAGGGTGGCTTCAGATGGAGCAAGCCTTTAAGAAAACGTGTTACCAGGGGTTGTACTGAAATAGGGACACCCTGTACACCTTTATGGAAGGCGGCTACCGCACTGACATGCATCCTAATGGAAGAGGTCTTTAGACCGGATTCTGATAGGTGCCATAAATAGTCCAAGAACTTAGAGATTGGACAGGAAAGGGGATCAAGGGACTGAGAAGTGCACCATGATGTGTACCTTTTCCATTTATATGAATAGGATCTTCTGGTAGAGGGCTTTCGTGAAGCTATCAGGACACGAGAAACCGAATCCGAAAGGTTAAAAGGCTGAAGGACTAACCTTTCAACATCCATGCCGTCAGGGACAAGGCTTGGAGGTTGGGATGGAGGAGGCATCCGTCGTTTTGAGTGAGCAGATGTGGATCCGTTCCCAGAGGGATGTGCCTGCGGATGGAGAGATCCTGGAGTATGGGAAACCACACTTGGTGTGGCCAGTGGGGTGCTATCAGGATCATGGTTCCTCCGTCCTGGCGTAGCTTCACGAGAGTCCTTGACAGAAGAGGAAGTGGAGGGAATGCATAAAGCAGACCTGTCGTCCACTTGAGGGAGAAGGCATCTCTCGGCTGAAAGTGTTGGCTCCGAATGAGAGAGCAGTAATCGTCCACTTTGTGGTTCTGAGGGGACGCAAAGAGGTCTATGCGGGGAAAACCCCACTTGTGAAACAGAGAGGTCACTACCAGAGGATCGAGTGACCACTCGTGTGGCTTGAAGACACGGCTCAGCTGGTCTGCCAATACATTGTCTACTCCCGGCAGGTAAGTGGCCCTGAGGTACATAGAGTGGGAGAGGGCTTCCGCCCAGATCTGCGCAGCTTCCTGACACAGAAGGAAGGAGCCTGTGCCTCCCTGCTTGTTTATGTACCACATGGCCACTTGGTTGTCCGTCTGGATTAAGATTATCTGATGGAATAGATGATCTTTGAAAGTTCGGAGTGCATAGCGGATTGTGCGAAGTTCCAGGAAATTTATCTGGTGTTCGGCCTCCTCTTTGGACCATAACCCTTGGGTTTGTAATTCGTCCACATGGGCTCCCCAACCGATGTGAGAAGCGTCGGTGGTTAGGATTACTTGTGGATCCGGTGGAAGAAAAGGTAAGCCCTGAAGGAGGTTGACCTGAGTTGTCCACCAGGTTAAGGATAGGCGCAGGGCCTGTGTGACTGTGACTATGGAGGACAGAGGCTGAAAAGCTTGAATCCATTGGTGTCGTAGAGTCCATTGTGTTACTCTCATGGCTAGTCGGGTCATGGGAGTGACTTGAACCGAGGATGCCATGTGTCCTAGGAGAATGAGGAACTGGCGAGCCGTGGCAGTGTTTTGAGACTGGAGCTGGCGAGCCAGGGATATTAGGGTGTGGACCCTCTGAAGAGGAAGGTAAGCCTTTGCCTGCAAGGTGTCCAAGTCTGCTCCAATGAAGGATAAGGTTTGAGACGGGACTAAGCAAGATTTCTCGTAATTGACAAGAAACCCTAAGGAAAGGAGTGTTTGAATTGTCAATTTTAGGGAGGATTGAGCTATATGTTGGGAGGAGGCCCTGATTAGCCAATCGTCCAGGTAGGGGTAGACGTGGACACCTTCCTTCCTTAGGAATGCTGCTACCACTACGAGACATTTGGTAAAGACTCGTGGGGCAGAAGCCAGACCGAAAGGTAGGACACGGTATTGATAATGGTCGTGGCCTACAAGAAACCGCAGATATTTGCGATGGGATTGTGTGATCGCAATGTGGGTATAAGCGTCCTTGAGGTCGAGAGAGCACAGCCAATCCCCCTTTTGCAACAGAGGGAGCAAGGCGCCCAGGGTTACCATCTTGAACTTTTCTTTTTGCAGATACTTGTTGAGGGCCCGAAGGTCCAGAATTGGACGTAGCCCCCCTGATTTCTTTGGTATTAGGAAGTATCTGGAATAGAATCCTTTCCCTTGTTGACAAGGAGGGACGGGTTCTATAGCATTTGATTGTAGAAGAAGGGATACTTCTTGATGTAATTGAGTGAAAAGGCTGGTTAGACTCCATGCCTGAAGGGGCGGGGAGTCTGGCGGAAGTGTTATGAAGTTGAGGTGGTAACCCTGTGCGATAATTGCTAGCACCCACTGATCTGAGGTGATCTGTTTCCAACGGTGTTGTAAGAAGTGGAACAGTCGACCCCCCACAGGGATGTGTGGAAGAGGGAGATGGCATGTGCTCAATACAGGGAAGTCAAAGGCCCGCCGTAGGCCCAGGAGGTGGGGCTACAGTAGGTCTTTGCTTTCTCGGCTGACGCCTGTTAGAGGACCGTGCAGGACGAGCCCTAGTTGACGGAGGGTAGTAGCGACGTGGTCGAAAGAATGACTTCTTAGAGTCCTTCTTTTGCGGTTGCTTGGAGGTCACCTCAGGTGGGACAGATGAGAGTTATTTCAACGTCTCATGGTGGTCTTTTTACTCCGCCACAATCTGTTGAATTTGCTCTCCAAACAAATTGTCGCCTAAGCAGGGCAAATCAGCAAGACGATCTTGGACTTCTGGGCGAAGGTTGGATGACTTTAACCAAGCCCAACGTCTGGCTGAGATGGCTGTGGCTGAAACCTTCGTGGAAGCATCGAATATGTCATAGGCAGTCCTAATCTCGTGCTTCCCTGCCTCAAATCCCTTGTGAAGAAGGGCTTGAAGCTGTGGTTGGTATTGGTCCAGCAACGTGTCAGCATAGTCTTGCATCTGCTTAAAGATGGCTCTGTTGTATTGAGTCATGTAAAGTTGATATGAAGCTATGCGTGAAATCAACGTAGCTCCATGATACACTTTCCGTCCTACACTATCCAGGAACTTGTTGTCCCTGGTAGGTGGGGGTAGAAGAGTGCGGCTTAAGACGCTTGGCCTTCTTCTGCGCGGACTCAACCACAACAGAGCGATGATCCAGTTGAGGTTTTTGGAAACCTGGTGCTGACTGGACAAGGTATGTGGAGTCAGCTTTCTTGTTAACTGGTGACACCGATGAAGGAGATTCCCAGTTTTTCTTGAGCAGATCCAAAAACACCTGGTGTATAGGGATGGAAGCGATGATTTTTGGAGCATCCAGAAATTGAAGTAGTTCCATCATCTGGTGTCTATCATCAGCTTCAGATTTGTAGTTGAAAAGGTACAACTTCTGACATTTCTTTCACAAAATTAATGAAGATAGATCCTCAGGAGGAGATCTTTTTTCTACTCTCTGTAGGAGATGGTGGCGAAGGCAGATCTGTGTCAGAAGAGGTATCATCATCATCACCCAGGTATCGTAGGGATCATGTGTGGCTTGTAGCCCTGATGGACCTGGCTGAGGCTCTGAAGGCATCGATGGAAACCGAGGTGGAATCGGGTGGCAGTAGGTGGAACCAGAAATGGCATCGATGGCTTCGGTGCTGCTGCCGATGGAATCGGTGCCTGGCGCGGAATCGATGGAGCCGAAGGATAATCGGTGGAGATATACCAGAAGGTACCGATTGGAACTACCCCGGAAGGGGGAATTCGAAACGGTGTTTTTCTCCTGCCGATGATGAAAACCAGTCGGAGACGGTGGTGTTGTCGATGGCACTGGAATCACCGATGGAAGGGCCGTCACGAGTGCCTCCATGCGGCTCCGTAGCGGTGCTAGCGCTTGTATCAACGGCTCGGTGGTCGGTTCCCTCCTCGGTGGTGAAGCCGGTGCCGGTGTCGGTGCCGGGGGGCGGCACTGGAACCGGTGCCGGAGACGGTGCCGATGGAGGTTGTAATTTCTTCATCGCTTTCTCGATGGCCTCCTGGACCAGCCGGTCCAGTTCTGCCCGGAGACCAGGGGTAACCATACCCGGCTCGACGGGGAGAGGGAGGCTGAGGCAGGGCCGGAGGGACCACCGTAACCGGTGGGATCACGGCCCCCACACCCCGAGAGGGTGAGGGTTTTCCTCGATGCCGGCGAACGAGACGTGGAGGGCATCCGGTCTGTTCGCGGCTTCTTTGTCGGTGGCTCGGCTTGAGCAGAGGTCGATGGCTGTGGATCCTCGACAGGCCGAGACTTATGCCGTCGATGGCGGTGCTTTTCTTTCCGATCCCCTCGCCCATCCGGGGAAGGGACGGGAGTCGACGGCCGAGAAGCGATCGATGGCGGACGGTCACCGGAGGGTTGACGATGATGGTACAACTTCGACGGTGCCGGTTCCGATGACGTCGATTGCTATCGATGGCGTTGGGGTTGGTGCATGGAAGAGGAGCCCCATCTTCTCCCATCCTGGCTTTGCGACCCTTGGGTGTCATTAAGGCACATTTGGTGCAAGTCAGGACATCATGCCCACTACCCAAACACATTAAACAAACCCTGTGGGGGTCTGTGATGGACATAGTCCGGGTACAATCCGGACAACGACGGAACCCCGTTGCCATGGCTGGAAGCCAAAATTTAGGCTGGGGATCGGTAAGTGCCCACAGGCCTCGAGGGCCAAAATCGACGGCAGTCGATGGAAGAAGGCAAAAAACTTACCGGGTTCCGTAAGATGACTAAAAAATTTGTCGAAGGGAGACCCCTGAGGGGCAAATTTTCTTAGGAAATTAATTTCCAAATTCCTGTCAGGAACGTGGTTAGAGAGCTCCTTTCACCGCGTGGCAACTGCTGCGCGGAAAAAAAGAAGACTGAAGGGAGGACCTCTGCTGGCTGCAGGGTCAGTGCCTTGCTGGGCATGCCCAGTAGGGGCCAGTCAAAGTTCTGTTTAAACTTTGACAGAAGTTTTCCGTGGTGGGCTCCATCCTCGATGTCACCCATTGTGTGAGGACAACCATCCTGCTTGTCCTGTGAGAAATCTTGATACCAGCAGATGAGTTGATAAAGGCTTACCTTCAGTTTGAATATGGTAAGCAGCTATGGTGAGAGACTTAGTATTATTGTAGCAAGTTCTGATTAAGAAAGAGAACCAGTAGGTTAGTAAATGTTTGGGGTCACATAGGAATGGGTCCAAGGTGTTATGCTGACACCATATGGAGAACCTTTTCCTTTATTTAAAAAAAAAAAAAAGACTCTGATAGTTGACTTCCTGGCAGGCACTATTATATCCTCAATCTCTCTGGGCAGAGAGAGATCTGCAATTACCAAGCATTCAACATCTAAGCCAGGCTGAGGGATGGGAGGTTTGGATGGACTAGATTTCCTTCTTCTTGAGTCAAAGTTGGGTCTGTTCCAAGATGAATCAGAGGTCTGTTGGAATTATGAAGGAGATTTGCATACCAAATCTGTCTGGGACATGCTGGAGCTATGAGGATCAGTCAAGCTCAAACCATTTAGTACTTTTTGCAAGGTTCTGGCTATTAGTGGAAATGATGGAAAAACATACATGAGATCTGCATTCTAGATGAGCAGGAATGCAGCCTGAGATGACCTGAGTTTGCTAGGTAGAATGGAACAAAATTTCTCCAGTTTCTGTTCTGCTCTGACGTGAATAGGTTGATTGCTGGAAAACCCTCATAAGCTAAATAGTCTGTCAGCTGTTGATTGTTGCAGAGACCACTTGTGGGGATGGAAAACTCAGTCTTTTGTTATCTTGGGCCACTCCTCCAAAAAGGTCTGGATTCTCCCCTTGACTAGAGAGGGCAATTGATAGAAATGTGATGTGATCAAAAACTCGGTCCAGGCCTGGGCTGGACTTGTTGCGTTGCTTTAGATTGAAGGTGCTGATACTGTAGAGTATGAGCCAGAAGTTGAGTGGGAAAACACGGGAGCAGGTATCTTTCAAATAGCCAAAAAGGGCATCTCTGGAAGTACAGCCTCTTAAAACTGTAGAAGGAGTGCCTCGAAAATTGTTGTTCAAGTCCTGCTGAGAAAGATTGGACTGCTACATCTTTCTCTTATTTGTGTGACTGTATCTCCAAGCTTTTCTCCAAAAAGGTGTTCCCCAGACAAGGAACATCCACCAATTTGTCATGAACATTGTTTAGGCTACTGGTCCTCAACCATGCCATGCACCATGCAGCAATAGAAACTGTTGAGGTTCATAATATAGTATCAGATGATTCATAGATTGATCAAAGATGCTGGCACATGCACTCTTCAGCATCTAGAAATGACTGTGGATAATTTTCATTTTTTACTAGGTTGAAGGAACGTTTCAGTTTTTGTATACAGTGGTGCAAGTATTGCACCATGGAGAAACTGGTGACAAGAAATCTGTGCACTGAGCATAGAGCTCTGAAAAACTTTCCTCCCAAAATTGTCAAGCAATATGGGATCCTTTCCTGGTAGTGTATTGAAATAAATTCTTGTTCTTTTTTATCTTTTCAAGGCGGATTTAATGACAATGGATTGATGAAGTAATTGGACTAATTCAAAGCCAGGGATTTCTGCACTCTATATTTAAGGGCCAACTTTCTTGTCTTTGGGGCACAGGAGATGGTTTTTTCCACATTCTCATTTGTAGCTGTGTAGGATACTTTAAACGGGATAGCTGCAGGTCTCTACTATCCAAAATTTGAAAGAGTCCAAAGACCTCTGTACGAGGATCTTTATCGTTTGCACACATTTATTCCAAGCACTTTTCCCAATTTATCCAAACATTTTGAGTATGAAAGGTCTTTCAGAGGACAGAAATGCTCTTGAGGCTCTGGTAGCAGGTCACAGGGAACTCCCATTGATCCCTCTTCTGAAATTAAGAATGTGGGAACACTAATCCAGGACCCCAACGATGAAGATAGTGATTTGGGGGGTGTCTGTCACCTCTGAGGGGAACAGTCATGGCGAATATTCTCTGAATGGCTGGACTATGCTGAAAGGGAGTGAGATGAAAAACCACCTCCTAGCAGGAGTTCTGATGGGGTATTCACCCAAATTGTGGATACTGGGACTCCTTGTGGGAGAACAGAAAGCAACTTTTCTCTTTAGCCAAAGAGGTAAAGAAATTTTTCATCAGCTTCCTTATTTGGTCAAGTCCTCTGACAGAGTGGTTGGAAGAACACCTTTTGAGTCTAGAATAGGCTCTTATCCTCCTTCTGGGCTCTTTAAGATTTGAATTGGAGGCCTGTTAGAAGATGTGCCAGAGAACATATGGGATCTGACATCTCTAACATAAGCCTTCTGCTAACAATCTTGTTGGTGTAATGACTCTGGTGATTGGAAAGGGTTAGAGGTGTTATGTATCCTTTTGCTCCTGATCTTGGACGCCCTGCATAAAGCTGTATGGTATTTTGATATGATGAGATCGATATGGGAGGATTCCATGGTCCAGGGCTCAAGGTTATCACGTGCCACTGTTGACTCATATCAACTGTGATAAGGCTTTAAGCTTTGATGGCCCTGTATTATGCTTTGATGGTGCCAGATGTTTAATGATATCAGAATTGTATGCTTTGACCAGCACCGACTTACCATGCTTCAAGTGCACTGATGCACTATATCTTGACTGTGCAATGCATCATGCATTAGCGCTCTATGCGTCGGAAGTGGATGATGAGCAGGCCCGATGATTCTTCTAATGCTAGCTGCTTGGCAGCTCCATGGTCTGATGCTTTTTTTTTTTTTTTCAATGCAGGATGATCTAAACTACTCATCTTTGAGGTTTTGGCCTACCTTGCTGAAGGTGGATTTTTTGAGGAGCTCCTGCTCAACTCTTCCTGGTGCAGGCCGACTATGCCTGCACTGAAGGAGAGGACAGACTGCAACCTCTAAGACTTATGCAATTCCTTCATTTTATGAGCTCTGGCATGTTAAGTATGCAGGGATGTTAATCTGCAACTACAGCAGCTGGCCTGGCCACGGTCTGATCCTAGACAATGGTAGCACAGTGTTTGTCCTTCTGTAATAGACATTACCTGGCCACAAATACAGTTCTTAAATCTACTTACTGTGGCCTTCTTTTTGCCAGACATCTTGAGCCAGCAAGTACTTTTAACTTTTTTTTTTTTTTTTTTTGAGTAGCACTGAAAAGTGCTGTTGGGAGTGCTGCTGAGGTAGCAAGGCAACTTTGAAGAGAGAACAGTAAAAGTGTACAGAAAAAATGAAGCAAACTGAAGACAAGTACAGAGAGAGATAGTTCATGTCTGTGCTGTGCTCAAATAAAGTCTGAGGAGGCTCACAAGGAAACGTGGAAATTCCTGCACCTGCTGAATAGAGCTAAAAACTACTAGCTAGAAGAGACGAGTCTATTCAGTGTGTTGGATGATGACACCCACGTCATGGTTAATTCAGCTCTGCTTATCGACAGAAAAGTAATACGTTTGTTTTCTATCCCCTTGTGCTTTTGCACAAGTTTTTGCATTCACACATTTTTTATAAAATGCTTTGCTCTGGCTGAAGTTCAAGAAATTATTTCTTGGATATAAGATCTGTTTATTTCAATATTGTGAAAGCAAATGACTTGCAATTTTTACACTTCTATATGTTGTATTTTCCCCTGAAAGTGTAAACCTGATCCTTAATATTTATGCAAACCTTTCATTAGGTTATCTACTGGCATACAAGGACACCTGCAGGTAAGAAGAATAATGAAGATCATTTCTTGGAATATAAAGTCACAAAAATTACTAATCTAAATTATATTGCTGTGAAATTTCTCTGCTCTGCTTTCAGCAGCTTATCTTACCCTCAGATAGCATATAATAAAACAAATCAGGACTTTGCTGCTCAAGAGCACCAAATTAATTTGATTACAGGATCCCAGCTCAGGTTTACTTGGAAGACACTATTTGAAAACCCTTATACTTCGATTAACATTTTAAAAACCCTTCAACTACTAAGGAATCAATTTTTAAAGGTTAGGTGCCTAACTTGGAAGTCAGGTACCTAATTCTGCCCCTATGAAAATTGTCTAGGGCTTCCACACTTAAATTTAGGTTAAAAAAGAAAATTGGTTCTTACCTGATAGTTTTCGTTCCTGTAGTACCATTGATCAGTCCAGACCATGGGTTATGCCTCCCTTCCAGCAGGTGGAGACAGAGAAAAAACTGAAAGGCACTCTCACTTAACCTGGTGTGCCTCCTGCATCTCCTTCAGTATACAGAGTATCAAAGCAGAATAGGACTAGCAATGACTCAAGCAAGAACAGAACTGTAAGAACAAACGCATAATAACATGTAACTTTCTTAGTATGCTGCAATAACAGAAACTGAATATGGGCGCACAGGACTTTATAGATCTCCCCTGCTACCCACTCCTAATTTTTGGCGTGGGCATCTGGGTGATCCATGGTACTACAGGAATGAAAATTATCAGGTAAGAACCAGTTTTATTTTCTCTGTACGTACCCGGATCAGTCCGACCATGGGATGTACCAAAGCTTCTCTAAACGAGGAAACGCGAAGGAACGCGCACAGCACGCCACTGTCAAAATCACCAGGCGCCTGAAGTCCACAGCTGGGGGGGTTTAGTGGCGGCTTTAGCAATTGTGTGGAGCGTCTTCCAAGAAGCAGCTCTGCATCATCTCGAGGCGATACCAACTGGCATCAGCCCAAGAAGCTGCTTGAGACGCGAACAGAATGGGCTTCAGGCCCTCAGGACAAGGTCATCCCTTTACAAAATGTACGCAGACGAAATCTGCACCTTCTCTCACATCAGCGAGCCAATCGTCATATTAGAAACTCTGTGACCTCTCCTGGGACCGCTCCCAAAGGACAAACAAATGATCAGAGACTGAAGAATTTGTTGAAGTCAAGTAGCGTAACAAAGAACGTCGCCACATCTAAGCTGACAAAGCTCTCGCGCTTGCGGAACCTCATTTGATAAATTAGGAAAAGCCGGGAGGAGACATGACCACCTTCGGCAAAAAAGACGGAACAGTTCAAAGAGAAACCCCCGACTCAGACATCCTCAAAAAGGTTCCCTACAAGAGAGCCTGTAACTCATACACTCTACGAGCTGAGCATATAGCCACCCAAAAAGACCGTTTCAGCGTGAGATCCTTCAACGTCGTTTTAATGGGCTCAAACAGCGGATCATACAATACGCGAGAAGTACCAAATTAAGATTCCATGAAGGACATACTGGATGGACAGGGGGCTCTAAATGCCTCTACTCCCCTGAGGAGAAACGCACATCTGGATCTTGTTGGACGCCACCGAACTACCAACCAGAGTGCCTACCTGCACCCGGAGGGAGTTAAATGATAAGCCCTTGGGCTAATCTAGTTTGCAAAAAGCTAACATCTGAGCAATCGAAGCGTCTGTCTGGAAGCAATCTGTCGCTTACGACACCACGTCTCAAAAACTCACCACACTCTAATATATGAAAAAGAGGTAGACTTTTTCTGGCTTGTAACAGAGTAGTGATCAACCTCCTCAGAGTACCCCTTCTTCCTCAATCTCCTCCTTTCAAAAGCCAGGATGCCAGACAAAAGCGATCTGCCTGGTCGAAAAATATAGGACCTTGACGAAGAAGATGAGGAGGAAGATGCCCGAGCCTTAGAGGACTGTCCACGGCCAGATTGATTAGATCCGCAAACCATGGGCATCAGGGCCACTCAGAAGCCACTATTACACTCCCTGGGTGGATCCTCTATCCTGTGAAGCACCCTTGCCCACCAGACGGCCAAGGAGGGAATACGTACAGGAGAACAGATGTGGGCCAGGGAAGCAAAACAAGCGCATCTACCCCCTCTGTGCCGTGATCCTTTCTGCGACTGAAGTGAGGAGCCCTTGGCATTATCCCGCATTGCCATCAAGACCAGGTGGGGAGTCCCCCACCTGCGAGAAATAGATCCATTGATCAGTCCAAGAGTTCCCACTCTCCGGGGACCTATGCGCCTCCGACTTAGAAAGTCTGCTTGTATGTTGTCCTTTCCGGCGATGTCACTAGCATCGCAAGATTTTGTTCTGCCCAAACGGCCTGGCTTCTGGTTGCCTCCTTGACGGTTGATGTAGGCCACCGTTGTCGCCACTGTCTGAGAGAACTCGAACCGCCTATGGCGTAATTGAGGGAGGAAAGTGTTTGCAAGGCCAAGCAAAACCGCTCTGGTCTCCAGGTGCTTTGATCGACCATCCAGACTCCTCCAGGACCAGCTGCCCTGTACTGAAAAATACTGGCAAACAGCTCCCCAGCCGGAGAGAGAGACTGGCATCCGTGGTCACCACTATTCAGTTCGAGACCTCCAGATCCACCCGTCAAGATAAGTTGTGTAGGCAAAGCTACCACCCAAGACTGGACCTGGCGTGATCGGTGAGCAGCAGAGGGAATTGGAAATTCTCCGACTTGGGATCCCACCAGGAAAGCAACGCTTGTTGTAACGGTCGAGCCGATGCAGACTGAGAAAATCCATGTGAACATTGTCGACTCCGGTTGATGTGGGACGCTGCTATGCTGGTCAAGTGCCGTTCCGCCCAGTCGATTAGATGGCGAGCTTCCAGTGCTATTGGCTGACTCTTGGTTCCCCCCCTGGCGACTGATGTAAGCCACCGTGGTCGCATTGTCAGACAGAACCCTGACTGACTTACCCCTGAAGTGGGTAGAAAGGCCTGCAACACGAGTCGCACCGCTCTGGTCTCCAGGACGATTGATGGACCATTTGGACTCCTCTTGAGACCACTGCCCCTGGATCAACTTCACAGACACACTACCCCCCAACCATGAAAGGCTGGCATCCGTCGTCACCACCGTCCATTCTGGAAACTACAAGGGGACTCTGCGGGCCAAATTGTCCGAAAGCAGCCACCAATCGAGGACTGGATCGCGCAGACTCAGTCAGCAGCAGTGGTAGATAAAATGTTCAGACATTGGAGTCCATCGGGGAAAGCAACGCGGATTGCAAAGGCCGCATGTGAGCAAAGGCCCAGGGAACTAGTTCCAGTGTTTTAAGACATGGAACCACGGACCCTGCCAAGTAATCCCAGACTTTTGGAGGATGCTTGGACAATGAGACTCGCACCTGACCTCTGCAATTTGAGAATGCGTTCGGGCGTCAGGTAAACACTCCCCTGCCATGTATCAAACAGGGCCCCCAGAAATTCTAAGGACTGGGAGGGAATTAGACGACTCTTGGCCAGGTTTACAACCCATCTGAGCACCAGTAACAATTGAAGCACCCAGTGGATCGCTGCTTGACAAAGGACCGCCGATTTCGCTCGAATCAGCCAATCTCCAGATATGGGTGAACCAACAGGCCTTCCCGGCGAAGTTGCGCCACCACCCACCACCACTATTATCTTGGTAAATGTCCTGGGTGCCGTAGCAAGGCCGAAAGGCAGGGCT
Organism: Rhinatrema bivittatum; assembly: GCF_901001135.1. Lineage (NCBI taxonomy): Eukaryota > Metazoa > Chordata > Amphibia > Gymnophiona > Rhinatrematidae > Rhinatrema > Rhinatrema bivittatum. Next base: position 248,987,243 of record NC_042617.1, on the reverse strand, counting down.
TGAAACTGGTAATGATGTCCCAGGATTGAAAACCTCAGTAACTTCTGGTGATCGGCCCGGATCCCGACGTGCAAATATGCCTCTGGCAGATCCAGGGAAGCCAGGAACTCCCCCTGGCGGACTGAAGCAATGACAGACCACATCATCTCCATGCGGAAGCGGGGGACCGAAAGACATTTGTTGACCCGCTTTAGATTGAGAATGGGTCGGAAGGTCCCCTCTTTTTTGGGGACCACAAAGTAAATGGAGTAACTGCCTCATTGTTGTTCTGACGGAAGGAGGAACAGGAGTGATCGCGCCGAGCTCTAAAAGTCGCTGCAACGTCTCCTTTACCACCCTGACGCTTGGTTGCGTAACCGCATGGGGAGACCAGGAACCGGTGATGGGGTCGCCGTGCAAAATCTAAAGTGTAGCCATGTCTTATCACAGAGAGAACCCACTGGTCCGACGTGAGTTGGTCCAGTTTGCCCCCTACAACCGGAACAGAGGAATGGACCGGCCGCACATCACTGCGAAGGCTTACCGCCCTGCGAGGACTGGGAGTTACCAGGTCTACCAAAACACCGTCCTCAAAAGGACTGAGACCAGGACTGCTGCCTGCCAAAAGGCTTTTGAAAAGAAGAAGTGGCCGATCAAGGTGCCCGAGACCTTCTTACTGCCATGAAATTTAGATCGAGAAGAAAAAGAACCTTCTCGACTTCGGCCTATCTACCGGCAAGTCGAACTTTATTCTCTCCCAGAGACTGAATTGTGTTCTCCAATTCCTTTCCAAACAGGAGCTTGCCCTTAAAAAGCAGGGATCCCAGCTGAGACTTGGAAGAAACATCGGCCACCCAGTGTTTTAGCCATAAGAGACGACGAGCAGAGACAGCAGACACCATGGACATGGCCGAAGTGCGCAGCAAATCAGAGAGCATTCCGTGCTATATGCAATAACAGCCTCAAGCCGACCCGCCAGGAGGACCCTTTTCCTCGGATAGCCTGAAGTTGCTGCACCCAGCGAAGGCCCCACTCTCAATGAAAATTGCTACACATAGCAGCACGGAGCCCAAGCACTGAGACTTCCAAAAATCTTTTTGAGTTGAAGCTCTAGCTTTTGATCCTGCAAATCCTTGAGGGCCATTGAGCCGGTAACTGGGATGGTGGTCTTTTTCGTTACTGCTGACAACGCAGCATCCACATAGGCACCCGAAGAAGATCCAACACCTCCTCCGGCAGGGGATACAGCTTATCCATCACCTTTGAAACCTTCAGGCCCAAGTCCAGGGTGTCCCACTCTCGGAAAGCAAATCCGTGGCTGAAAAATGAAATGGGAAGGAGGAAGGCGGACCCCGCAGACCTAACACTGGATCTGTAGCCCCAAGGCAGGACTCTTCCCTGGAGAGCCTCAATACCCAGTTCTGTTAAAATAGAGGGAATAAGAGGCCCCAGCCCTTCCCTCCTGAAGAGACGAACCACTTTGGGATAATCGCCATCCCGCTAAGAGAACCCCCGCAGCGTACCCTGCTGCTGGCTCGCATCCCCTTCAACCCCCCTCAGAGGTGGAGATGGCAGATCTTGAGCATCGGGGTCCTCAGGATCTGAGGAAGGATCAGAAGCAGTCTGCGGAGCCCCAGACCTTAATTGCCGAAATGGCTTAACGTGACTCGCTTGCCTCGGACAGCCTGGACCGCTTGCGAGGCCTGAGCAACAGCCTCTGCCAAAAAAGATTGGTCAGACACCCTCCTTTTCCCTGCTTTCCGGGCCTTAAAGGCCCTGTGCATCAAAAGCACAAAATCAGAGGAAAATGAAGAAGCAGAAGAGGAGGTATCAGAATCCCCTTGGGGACATCCCTGCTGATTGGCACCATGCCCTCCCGACTTGCCCCCCTCAGGGACCGTCCTTTGGGGTAATAAATACGGTGGGAGACTCCCCTCCCCCGCCACTGAAAGTGCCGCTGACCTCGCAGCCGTGAGGGAATCCAACACGGCACCTGAGAAGGGGGCTGCAGCTCCCCAAAGGCTCCGGAGACCGTCTGGATCCTTAGAAGAACCCCCGTGGGGGTCAAGGAGGCTCCCTCGCGCAGGTAAACAAGAAGCACAGAGCCCGTTGCGCAAGAGCCAAGCCGCGCGGCGCCACAAGCGGACCTCCGCGGCATTTGTTTCCCCTTCAAATGTAAGAGGTTTCCCCTGTACTAACAAATGAAATCATGGCGAACAGGGTGGCCACTCGACCGGAAGGCAAGGGAGAGTCAGAGAACAGAAGAAAAAAAAACTTTTTTTTTTTTTTTTTTTGAAATTTGCCCACTGACCTCCAGGTCCTGGTCAGTCTGGAGGGGAGTGAGCCGGGCTCCCCGGTATCACCCCCCGTGCTATAAGTAGGTATCAATAGGGCCCTCGACCCTGTGCTACAGCTGCCTCTCCAAACCAGGAAGGATGGTCCCCTCAGGATCTAGCAACCCCTTGGGAGGGTGAAGACCATCTCTCCTGTGAGCCCCCCCCTTTTTTTTTTTGTATTATTATATTTTAAATGCTAACTAATCTCTTTTTTTTTTTAAACTACGTAACTAGAACAGACTGTAGGTTTTGCACCTCCACCATCTGCTGGAGACAGAGAAACACTGACGGACTCTAGGTGGCACCTGGGTATATACGGCAGAGTCCTTCAAAACTATTCTGTCTCCACTGCTGGAGGGGAGGCAAAACCCAGGAGTCTGGACTGATCCAGGTACGTACAAGGAATATTGACTTCTGTATATTTTTACCCAATCATTATTTTACATTTCATGTGCTAGCATCCAAAACAAAAAATCAGGGTATGAAGTTAGGATAAGCAGCTTTCAATTATACAGACTACCACAGTAGTTTCTTTCTACAGGTAAGACCGTATTTTACCTGCAGAAATGACCTTTTACAAAACTACCCATTTGATATGTGAGTAAACATGCATGTATTTCCTGTTAATGTGCAAATGCATCCAAACTGAGAGGAAGAATTCCCTTGATCGGGGTTGAGGAGAGGTTTGCACTTACATGAATGTGTTTATTTTCAAAACCATGCACATAAAATTTCCTGAAAATTTTCCACACATGTAAACAGCTATAACTCAGGTGCAGGTAAATTGGGTGGAATAATTTTCAACATAGACTTAAGTACATAAGTCTGCTTTGAAAACTGGTTGCAACTTATGTGTATTTTTGCCACCTGATTTAGTAAAACTGTTTGAAAATTACCCCCTCAGAGGTCGATTTTAAAATGAGCACGCATGCGCCCATACATACGCATATTGGCATATGAGCAAGGATACGCTAGCATTTTTAAACATGCATGCACTTATGCGCACGTTTTAAATGCGTCAAGCATGCATAAGTATGTTCCTAATTTTAAGAAGTTACTTGAGCTTAGGCAGTATGCAAGTCTCTTCAATAGGACCATATCTGCTTTTTATAGGCGTATGTCAGCGAATTTTAAAACATGCTCACGCGAGGCACCTTCCCAGTTGTCCAATTAGTCCACCAGTTTGTCCAGTTAATAGCGAGGTTTTTCAGACCCCTCTGGTTCTTCATTCCTGCATGCTGCCCAGTTGACCTGGACCGTTCACCCTCCGTCCTCTAAGCCATACAACTCAAGATCTACAGAGAGCAGCAGTAGTAAAGTTACGCTGATATCTTGTGTACATGTGCCTTGAGTTTCATTTTAAAAGTTAATGTGCAAGTCTTGAACATTACCCTGAATGCTCATTCCCCGCCCCTTTTCTGCCCCCCTTATTCCTCACGTGTGCACGGGTATATCTGTGCGTATTTTACAGCTTTTAAAAATTGCGTTGGCTCATGCGAAGCCCATGTGTATATATGTGGGTACTTTTGTGCGAGGAATACTTTTAAAATAGACCTGTCAGTATATTTTCTATAAAAAATAAAAATAAATAAATACAAAAAAATAAGATAACATAACTTTGTAATTACTTTTAGGATTTTTCAGCTTTGATGAACGGGCCATTGCTAGGTCAAAATGAGCCTTGTGTGTGTTCTCACATAGCATGATAACTCGACACAGACAGTCAGCAGCAAATACACGTGTGGCCCAGCGAGGAGCCACAGAAGGCTTTGATTTGTCATCATCTCCATGCGTTGTAAAATAGTATCATCGTCCATCTCATCCTTCTTCTCGAACTCTTCATCCTTGCTGCCTCCCACAGGGCCCGCTGTGCTCATGTCTACAATGACAATAACAAACATGTGATAAACAAAAATCCCTTGCTTAGAATTATACTCAGGGACCTGACTATTGTGAGCACATTACCAGAAATTTGCAAAAATCAGTCACTGTAGATATGACTCCATTGAGCTGGGTGGGGAGGCAGTCTCTTCCTTCTATCAATCTCTAGATAATTCTTTCCTCTCCAACCTTCATTCCTTCTTCCCACTGGTTGACAGGAGAAAAGCACACTTCAGTCTCCTCAGCCCAACAGGGTCTCTCTTGTGGTGCTCTGTGGTTCATGCCCCAACCAAATCCGGCCAGCAGAAGCTGGTGCATGTAGGAAATGTGCTCTCTTCCTGCTGGCCAAGTGGATGAAGGACCAGGGAGATCATGCGCCAAACAGAGAATGTGGAGATAGGTCTTCTGGAATGGAGAGACAACAGTGGGATGTAGGTGGCTCCCCCTCTGATTAAGTTCTGGCAGTGGTGATAGCAGAAAGATGGCAGGAGTGCACTCAGTTTGAGCAGAAGCCCTTGAGTCAGTAGAACATACCTCTGAGGAACACACAGAAGAACATCTTCAAAGTCATTGTTATAGATAATACTAAGATGCTTACCTGTAATGGATGCTCTCTGTAGACAGCAGGATAATCAAGCCACAAAAGTGCATGACACCTGAAGTGCGCCAACATGGAAAAAACCTCTCAGATGCTTTTTAGGATTTTCTGAGCATGTGTAAACCATCTTGCACAGCCATGCTATGTGAGCTCCCTCAATATTGCATATAAGTTGAAATCAACTTCAAAAAGAGGAGGGATAGAGGGAGAAGGAGATGAGAATACCATTAAAAATAAGCTAATTAGAGGGCCAATATTCAAAGCCTTTCTCCAATTACCTTTTGAGTTAGCACAGACAAAGCCAGTATTTGAATATTTTCCTCCAGGGTGATGAATAAGCAAATGTTGCTTACCTGTAACAGGTGTTCTCCACAGGACAGCAGGATGTTAGTCCTCACATATGGGTGACATCACAGGATGGAAGCCCAATCACGGGAACACTTTTGTCAAAGTTTCCAGAACTTTTGACTGGCCCCAACTGGGCATGCCCAGCATGGCACTAACCCTGCAGCCAGCAAGGGTCCCCCTTCAGTCTTATTTGAAAGCTACAGGCAGTGCTGAAAAATAAAACAAAACGTTACGAACCCAACAACAGCGGGGGCGGCGGGCGGGTTTTGTGAGGACTAACATCCTGCTGTCCTGTGAGAACACCTGTTACAGGTAAGCAACATTTGCTTTCTCACAGGACAAGCAGGATGGTAGTCCTCACATATGGGTGAGTACCGAGCTGAGGATGTCCGAACAGCACCAAATGTACCCAACAGCGTGCAACAGGCACAACAACTGGGGTGGAATTTGATAGAGGGCATCCTGAACCCCACCGGGCAGTCGGAAGGGTGTTGGTACGTCACGTTGGAAATAGGTTACGCAGGACAGACTGGCCGAAGATGGAATCTTGTCTTCCGGCTTTGTCCAAGCAATAGTGGGCTGCGAAAGTGTGGAGAGAATTCCAGGTTGCAGCCCTGCAAATGTCAGGAAGCGGGCACCGAGCATAGGTGTGCTACTGAAGTCGCCATGGCCCTCAAAGAGTGTGCTTTAACATGGTCTTGAAAAGGAATGCCTGCTTGCTGATAGCAAAAAAGATATGCACTCCGGCCAACCAGGGAGGAGAGAGTCTGCTTACCCCACAGGTTGCCCTAATTTGTTGGGATGGAAAGAGACGAATAACTGAGTGCTCGTCCTGTGAGCATCTGTACGGTCTAGGTAGAACACTAGAGCTCCGTTTACAGTAAAGGGTATGCAGAGCCTGTTCCCCTGGATTGGAATGGGGCCTGGGAAAGAAGGTAGGTAGTATGATGGATTGATTAATGTGAAACTCCGAAACTACCTTAGGTAAGAACTTAGGGTGAGTGTGGAGTACCGCCCGGTCCTGCAGGAGTTTAGTGTAAGGCGGATAGGTAACTAGGACCTGTAACTCACTAACCCTGCAGCAGAAGTGATAGCCAAAAGGAAAATCACTTTCCATGTGAGATATTTTAGGTCACAGGAGTGAAGAGGCTCGAATGGTGGTTTCATGAGCCGACGAGAACCAGGTTAAGGTCCCAAGAAGGGGCTGGAGGACGTAAAGGGGGCTTGATATGGAGCAAGCCCCTTAAAAAGCATGTTACAAGGGGTTGCACCAATATAGGAACATCCCCGACACCTTTATGGAAGGCGGCCACCGCACTGACATGCATTCTGATGGAAGAGGTCTTTAGACCTGATTCTGACAAATGCCAGAGATAGTCCAAAAACCTTGGGATTCGACAGGAAAAGAGATCAAGGGACTGCGAGGTGCACCATGATGTGTACCTTTTCCATTTATAGGAATAAGATTTTCTTGTGGAAGGCTTTCGTGAAGCAATCAAGGCACGAGAAACCGAATCTGAAAGGTTAAGTGGTTGAAGGATTAACCTTTCAACATCCATGCCGTCAGAGACAAGGCCTGTAGATTGGGATGGCGTAGGCATCCGTTGTTTTGAGTGATCAGATGCGGGTCCGTTCCCAAGGGAATGTGCCTGCGGATGGAAAGATCCTGAAGTATGGGAAACCTCACTGGCCACTGGCATGGCCAGTGAGGTGCTATGAGGATCATGGTTCCCTTGTCCTGATGCAGCTTCATGAGAGTCTTCGAGAGAAGAAGAAGTGGAGGGAATGCATAGAGCAGACTGGTTGCCCAGGAGAGGGAGAACGCACCTCTGGGCAGAGAGCACTCGCTCCGAATGAGAGAGCAGTAGTTGTCCACTTTGTGGTTCTGAGGGACACAAAGAGGTCTGTCTGGGGGTATCCCCATGGTCAGAAGATTGAGGTCGCTACCGAGGGGTTGAGAGACCACTCGTGTGGTTGGAAGACGCGACGCAGTTTGCCTGCCAAGACATTGTCCATTCCCGCTAAGTAGGTGGCCCTGAGGTACATCGAGTGGGAGAGCGCTTCCGCCCAAATCTGCGCAGCTTCCTGACACAGAAGGAAGGAGCCTGTGCCTCCCTGTTTGTTGATGTACCACATGGCCACCTGGTTGTCCGTCTGAATCAGGATGATGTGATTTGATAGGCAATCCTGAAAAGCTCTGAGAGCATATCACATTGCTCGATACTCCAGGAAATTTATATGGTGTTTGGCTTCTTCTGGAGATCAAGATCCTTGTGTCTGCAGATCATTCACATGGGCTCCCCACCCGAGGTTGGAAGCGTCGTGGTGAGGATGAGTTGAGGATCTGGCACTTGAAAGGGCAGTCCCTGGAGGAGATTGTTCTGATCTTTCCACCAGGTAAGAGACAGACGGAGTGAGTCGGTGATGTGGACAATGGTCGACAGAGGCTGAACAGCTTGAATCCATTGTGACCTCAGAGTCCAATGCATGAGCCTCATGGCCAGGCGGGCCATTGGTGTGACATGGACTGAGGACGCCATGTGTCCTAGGAGGACGAGGAATTGGCAAGCTGTTGCTGTATGCTGAGACTGCAAATGGTGAGCGAGAGACACAAGGGTTAGAGCTTGTTGTTGAGGTAGAAAGGCTTTTGCCTGCAAGGTGTCCAAGTCTGCCCCAATGAACGACAAGGTTTGAGATGGGACTAAGTAGGATTTTTCGTAATTGACGAGAAATCCTAGAGAAATTAGAGTGTATGGGGTCAAGTCGAGGGACGACCGAGCGGCTTGCTGGGTTGGGGCCCTGATTAACCAGTCGTCCAGATAGGGGTAGACATGAACACCTTGTTTCCTGAGGAAAGCTGCGACAATACGAGGAACATTTGGTAAAGACTTGTGGTGCCGATACTAGGCCGAATTGGAAGCACTCTGTATTGATAGTGCTTTGGGCCTACTAAAACCTGAGGTACTTGCAATGAGCTGAAGATATTGCAATGTGGGTGTATGCGTCCTGAAGATCCAGAGAGCAGAGCCAGTCTCCTCTTTGCAGAAGAGATAGAAGTTGAGCCCAAGGTTACCATCTTGAACTTTTCCCACTGAAGGTACTTGTTGAGAGCACGTAGGTCCAGAATTGGACGAACTCCCCGGATTTTTTGGGGATCAAAAAGTACCGGGAATAGAACCCTAGGCCTTGCTGCGAGAGTGGACAGGTTCTATTGCTCTTAACTGGAGAAGAAGGGAAACTTCCTGCTCCAGAAGGACAGAATGGTCGGATACTCTCCAAGTTTGCAGAGGTGGTGAGTCCGGTGGAAGAGCAAGAAAGTTTAGGTGGTAACCCTGAGCAATGATTGCTAGCACCCATTGGTCAGTTGTGATTGATTGCCACATGCCGTGAAAGTGGCACAATCGACCTTCCACTGATATGCTTGGCAGAGGAATCAGGCTGCTGCTCTCCAAGTGAAAGGCAAAAACCTGAAGCAGGCCCCGGCTGAGGAGATGCTTGCAGCTTTTGCCTTCGGGCCTGCCGAGGCTGAGGTTTTTGATAAGGCCTCATAGTTCGGGACCTTGTTGGTGGAGGATAGTACTTCCTTGGATGGAAGAATGACTTCTTAGAGTCCTTCCTGAAGGGCTGTCTAGAAGGGAAGTCAGAACGTATCGATGAGAGCTGTTTAAGGGTCTCATGATGATCCTTTAAAATTCAGCCACTATTTTCTGGATCTGTTCACCGAACAGATTGTCTCCTACACATGGTAGGTCATATAGTCTATCCTGTACTTCTGGGCAAAGGTCAGAAGATTTGAGCCAGGCCCAGCGTCTTGCCGAAATGGCAGCCGCAGACACTCTAGTAGAGATGTCGAAGATATCGTAAGCTGTTCTTATCTCATGCTTTCCTGCCTCAAACCCCTTGTTGACAAAGATTTGAAGCTGTTCTTGGAATTGGTCAGGCAGGGTTTCAGAGAAGTCCTGTATCTGCTTGAAAATGACCCTGTTGTATTGGGTCATATACAGCTGGTAAGCAGCAATTCTGGAGACGAGCATGGCCCCTTGGAACACTCGTCAACCAATATTGTCTAGGAACTTGTGTTCCTTAACAGGAGGGGTAGATGTGTGAGGCTTCGTCCTTTTTGCTTTCTTTTGAGCCGATTCTACCACAACTGAGTGGTGGTCAAGCTGGGATTTTTGAAAGCCGGGGGCTGACTGTACTAAATAGGTAGTATCAGCTTTTCTATGGACTGGAGCAATGGATCCAGAGTTTTCCCAGTTCTTTTTGAGGAGGTCAAGAAGAACTTGATGAATGGGAATAGACGTGATCACTTTAGGGGCATCCAGGAACTAGAGAAGCTCCATCATCTGGTGCCTGTCATCCTGCTCCGTCTGAAGCTGAAAAGGGACCAAGTCAGACATTCCTTCACAAAATTAATGAAAGAAAGGTCCTCTGGAGGAGAACGCTTTCTACTTCAGTAGGAGAGGGAGGTGAAGGGCAAGTCATCGGTGTCTGTGGAAGTATCATCACACCAGTTGTCATAAGGATCAGCAGACTGACCTATAGGACAAGAAGGGGGGTGGGATACCTGAAGGCCCGGCTGAGCTCCGAGAAAATCGAAGGATTACCGGGGGCACCGTGGACGCCCTGGAGGGCATCGGTGCTGGCATCGAAAGGCGCTGATATGCATATCGCTCCCGATGAATGAATTCGTGGCGAGGGACGACATGGCATCGATGGCTGAGGCAATACTCCCGAAGGAGGAATGTGGAACGGTATTTCTCCTCCCTATGAAGCTGTCAACGGGAGCGCACCGGAAACCATCGGAGACCCGGGAATCACTGGTGGAAGGGCGGTCATGAGCGCCTCCATCCGGGATAGCAGTGGTGCCAGCGCTGCTGCAATCGGGTCGGTGACAGATTCCACTCTCGGTGCCGGAGGAACCTGAAGCCGTTGCATCGCCTTGTCGATGGCCTCCTGGACCAGCCGGTCCAGTTCTTCCGGAGACCTGGAGCAAGCAGGCCCCCGGCTCCGTGACGGAAGAGGAGGGCAGAGGCACAGTCGAAGGGACCACCTTTACAGGCGGAATCGCGACTCCCAAACCCCAATCGGGTGAGGGTGGCCTCGATGTCCCGGTCGCAGGAATAGTTGGTGCCGTTCCTGGACGGGGATTCTTCGATGGTGGTTCGGACGGTGGCGAGGTCGATGACTTCGCTCCCTCGACGGTCCGAGACTTACGATGTCAATGGCGATGTTTCTTCTCCCTACGATCCCCTCAATCTTGAGGGGGGTAACGGGAATCGATGGCAGTGAAGACAGCCGTGGACGGTCACCGGACGGTTGTCGATGCTGGTGCAATTTGACTGTGCCGGTTCCGATGACGTCGATGTGATGGACGGCGTCGGGGGTGTGAGCACGGAAGAGGAGTCCCATCTGCTCCATTCTGGCTTTGCGACCTTTTGGTGTTATGAGGGCACAGTTGGTGCAAGTCAGGACATCATGCTCACAGCCTAAACACATTACACAGACTCCATGAGGGTCTGTGATAGACATTGTGCGAGTACAGTCCGGGCACCAACGAAACCCCGACGCCATGGCCATAGAAAATATCGAGCCGCAGTACAGTCGACGGCCAGTAGGCCGCGAGGGTCAAACTCAACTGTAATCGACGGAAGATGGTCAAAAACTTACTGGAGTACCACGGCCTGAGAAAACTTAGAGGAGGGACCCCTGTGGGGTAATTTAAATTTAATTAACTCCGTGAGGAAAATTCCTGTCAAGAATCTCTTCAGAGCTCCTAAACTGCGAGGCTACTGCTGCGCGGAAAAAAGAAGACTGAAGGGGGACCTCTGCTGGCTGCAAGGTTAGTGCCATGCTGGGCATGCCCAGTAGGGGCCAGTCAAAGTTCTGGAAACTTTGACAAAAGTGTTCCGTGATTGGGCTCCATCCTGTGATGTCACCCATATGTGAGGACTACCATCCTGCTTGTCCTGTGAGAAAATTGTGTACACTAAATTTGTTCACATAGGAATGTTAACCTTTAAACCGGCATGTGGGCGCTCATTTGCGCACAAACGTTGACCTGCACCCATTTTATAACATGTGCGCACGTTATACAATAGTCTGATTGTGCGCACATGTGCATCAAATTTTAAGTGGGCGCACAAATCCTGCTTCTACCGCGTAAGTCAGGGGGTTCTAAAAGAAGCGATCACCCACGCCATTCCCAGTTTAGCCAGTTAACAGATAGGTTCTCCAACCATCCCTGGCTTGATAGCGTACATTCTCCCCCCCCCCAGTTACCCAGGCCATTTAAACAATCAGAAATGGCTGACTTTTTTTTTTTTTTTTTTAAACTTACGCCATCCATAGCAGAAGTAAAGTTATGTGGCAGGGGTCCTCTGGGAAAGCCAGGGCACATAAGTATTTACATGCACATCTCTGGTTCGTGTCCCGAAATGCCCAACCCCCTTCCCTTTTTGAAATCTTTGGATATGTGCGAGCTATGGGAGATATGCAGTGGGCGGCTTTTAAAATCCACTAGGGTGCACAAGCCCAATTTATTTGCGCATTACCTAATTAATGCATGCACTGGGCTTTTAAAATTCACCTTAAAAAGAGGTGCTGCAGTCATTCCTGGGGCAAGGCTAAACTTTAGCCAGTGATCACAGAAGCTGAGCACTGTTTAGCTAAAGTCATGAAAGTCTGGTCAGCAAAACAGCTGTAAGGGTGTAACTTTATCCTTCAATAGTAGATTTATGTGCATAGGGCATTCTGAATATCCAAATAAATTTGTGCACATAACTAACCTGCTCATCAGTTCTCTGAATAATGACTTCAATGTTCCTCTGACCACCACAGAAATAGAATAGAAACATAGAAACATAGAATGACGGCAGAAGAAGACCAAAACGGCCCATCCAGTCTGCCCAGCAAGCTTCACACACTTTTTTCTCTCATACTTATCTGTTCTCTTAGCTCTTGGTTCTATTTCCCTTCCACCCCCACCATTAATAGTAGAAAGCAGTGATGGAGCTGCATCCAAGTGAAATATCTAGCTTGATAAGTTTAGGGGTAGTAGGGGTAGTAACCGCCGCAATAAGCAAGCTACACCATGCTTTATTTGTTTTACTCAGACTATGTTATACAGCCCTTATTGGTTGTTTTTCTTCTCCCTGCCGTTGAAGCAGGGAGCTATGCTGGATATGCTTGAAGTATCAGTTTATTCTTCTCCCATGCTGTTGAAGCAGAGAACTATGCTGGATATGCATTGAAAGTGAAGTATCAGGCACATTTGGTTTGGGGTAGTAACCGCCGTAACAAGCCAGCTACTCCCGCTTGTGAGTGCGAACCCTTTTTTTCTTCGCCCCTGCCGTTGAAGCAGAGAGCTCTGCTGGATGTGTGTAGTATCAGTTTTTTCTTCTCCCTGCCGTTGAAGCAGAGAACTATGCTGTATATGCATAGAAATTGAAGTAACAGGCTTATTTGGTTTGGGGTAGTAACCGCTGTAACAAGCCAGCTACTGCCCCCTTTGTGAGTGCAGATCCTTTATTCCACATTTCCTCTTGCTGTTGAAGCTAGAACGATGTTGGAGTCACAGTAAGCATGTGTACGTTTATTGAATAAGGGTATTGTCTCCAGGCAGTAGCCATCATTCTGGCGAGTCACCCACTCTTCATTGGCGGCCTCTTGACTTTATGGATCCACAGTGTTTATCCCATGCCCCTTTGAAGTCCTTCACAGTTCTGGTCTTCACCACATCCTCCGGAAGGGCATTCCAGGCATCCACCACCCTCTCCGTGAAGAAATACTTCCTAACATTGGTTCTGAATCTTCCTCCCTGGAGCTTCAAATCGTGACCCCTGGTTCTGCTGATTTTTTTCCTACGGAAAAGGTTTGTCGTTGTCTTTGGATCATTAAAACCTTTCAAGTATCTGAAAGTCTGTATCATATCGCCTCTGCTCCTCCTTTCCTCCAGGGTGTACATATTTAGATTCTTCAATCTCTCCTCGTACGTCATCCGATGAAGATCCTCCACCTTCCTGGTCGCCCTTCTCTGTACCGCTTCCATCTTGTCTTTGTCTTTTTGTAGATACGGTCTCCAGAACTGAACACAGTACTCCAGGTGAGGCCTCACCAAGGACCTGTACAAGGGAATAATCACTTCCCTTTTCTTACTCGATATTCCTCTTTCTATGCAGCCCAGCATTCTTCTGGCTTTTGCTATAGCCTTGTCGCATTGTTTCGCAGACTTCATATCATTAGACACTATCACCCCAAGGTCCCTCTCCTGCTCCGTGCACATCAGCCTTTCCCCCCCCCCATCGAATACAGTTCATTCGGGTTTCCACTCCCCATATGCATGACTTTGCACTTCTTGGCATTGAATCTCAGCTGCCATATCTCGACCACTCTTCCAGTTTCCTTAGATCCCGTCTCATTCTCTCCACTCCTTCCGGCGTGTCCACTCTGTTGCAGATCTTAGTGTCATCCGCGAAAAGACAAACCTTGCCTTCTATCCCGTCCGCAATGTCGCTCACAAAGATATTGAACAGGACCGGTCCCAACACCGATCCTTGCGGTACAACCACTTAAAACCGCTCTCTCTTCAGAGAAGGTTCCATTTACCATCACACGTTGTCTTCTGTCCGTCAACCAATTTGCAATCCAGGTCACCACCTCGGCACTCACTCCCAAGCTTCTCGTTTTATTCACTAGTCTCCTGTGCGGAACCGTGTCAAAAGCTTTGCTGAAATCCAAGTATATGATATCGAGCGCTCTTCCTCGATCCAATTCCTTGGTTACCCAGTCAAAAAAGTCAATCAGATTTGTCTGACAGGATCTTCCCCTGGTGAATCCATGTTGCCTCTGGTCCATCAATTCTCCAGACTGTAGATAGTTCACTATTCTCTCTTTCAGCAGTGACTCCATTACTTTTCCCACCACCGAAGTGAGGCTGACCAGTCTGTAGTTGCCAGCCTCCTCCCTGTTCCCACTCTTGTGAAGCGGGACCACCACCGCCGCTCTTCTCCAATCATTCGGCACCACTCCCGTTTCTAGGGATCTATTGAACAGGTCACACAGTGGAGCTGCCAGAACATCTCTGAGCTCCCTCAATATCCTTGGATGAATCCCATCAGGCCCCATGGCTTTGTCCACTTTCAGGTTCTTTAGCTCTTCCCACACATTTTCTACTGTAAAAGGATTTTCATCTATTCCACTTCCCACCAGTTTTTTGTTGTGTAGAGATGGTCCTTCTCCAGGGTCTTCTTTAGTGAACACAGAGCTGAAGTATTCGTTTAATATTTCTGCCATTTCTTCGTCTCCCTCCACACATTGATCATTACCACCTTTCAATTTCACTATACCACTTTGGATCTTTCTCTTTTCGCTGATGTATCTGAAAAATGTTTTGTCACCATTTTTTATCTCCTTGGCAATCCTCTCTTCCGCTTGACTTTTTGCCAACTTGATTAATTTCTGTCTCCCTCAGTTGATACAAATATTCTTCTTTGTGTTCCTCCCTTTGGGATCTTTTATATGTCTTGAATGCTGTTCTTTTAGCTTTAATTTTGTCAGCCACCTCCTTTGAGAACCAGATAGGTTTCAATTTTCTTTTGCTTTTCTTTACATTTCTAACATATAGAGCAGTTGCCTTGGTGATTGCTCCTTTTAGATTGGTCCACTGCTGATCCACATCTCTCTCGTTCTCCCATCCTTTCAGTTCTTCCTCCAGGTACTTCCCCATTTCCTCAAAGTCTGTGTTTTTGAACTGTAAAACTCGGGTCTTTGTGGTTCTTTTCCCTATTCTTTTAGTGATATTAAACCATACCGTTTGATGATCACTGCTGCTGAGGTGGGCACCCACCTGGACATCTGAGACATTATCTGCATTAGTGAGTACTAAGTCGAGTATAGCTCCTTCTCTGGTGGGTTCCAACACCATTTGTTTGAACAAAGATACTTGCATGGCATCCACTATCGCTCTGCTATTTTTAGTTTCTGCAGATGGGATTTTCCAGTCTACATCTGGCATATTAAAGTCACCCACGATCACCACTTCTCCCTTCTTACCTATCTTATGGATGTCTTCGACCAGGTCTCTGTCCAGCTCTTCCTTTTGGTTTGGAGGCCTGTAAACCACTCCAATATAAATGGACGCTCCGTCATCTTTTTTTAGGTCGAGCCATAGAGCTTCTTCCTTACCCCAACTTCCTTGTAGCTCAGATGCTTGGATGTTGTTTCTGACATAAAGAGCCACACCTCCCCCTTTTCTATCCTCTCTGTCCTTCCTTAACAAGTTATAGCCAGGTATTGTTGTATCCCAATCATGAGATTCTGTGAACCATGTCTCTGTGATAGCAACAATGTCCAATTCTGCCTCAGCCATTAGGGCCTGCAGATCTGGGATTTTATTTCCCAAACTATGAGCATTTGTGGTCATAGCCTTCCAGGTACTCTCTTTAAGGTTATTGCTTTTCCTGGACTCCTTATAAGATATTAGTTGAGATTTGCTATTCACTTCACTCTCTCTTTTTGTAGTTGTGCCACTGTTGACAGAGTTATTCATCTGAATTAGATTTTTCTTTTGGTTATGGATCTTGAAATACTGCATGCATTGTGTTTTTTCTCTCATTTCTGGTAACACTTCAATGTTTTTCTCAAGAACTTCTTCAGTTTTTTAATATAGAGATGGCTGCTTGTTCTTTTTGCATTTGGTACATTGTGTGTCTCCTCATCACAGGTCTAATTCTACCTGAGCCCACTGTATTCCTGGATTTTAAAGAACTTAATGACCTGTTTGAGTGGGGGGGTGTACCTCTTGGCTGCCCATCTGTCAAGAATGGGTGACTGTGGGTCCTACCTGAGCCTAATGAATCTCCTTTTCTTGACTCCTGGTTTTTTTGCGATATTGGGGAATTATGTTCTGAGTAATGCAATGTGGGTGTATTACTTTTAATTGAAGCTAATTGATCTTTAATCTCAGTCAGCTCCTTTTTCAAGGAAGAGAGTTGTGCACAAATTGGGCAAGCTCTAAGTGTCCAGATGCTTTCCCTCAGAATAAAGGCTCCACAGCAGTTACATTGGATAGTCCTCATCATGGGAATTTGTGAATTGTATTTTCTTGACTTTTACCAATGCACTAATTTATCTCGCCGCCAATGGTACGTTAGGCAGTCTTTATTAGAAAACAAGCCCCAGGGGTGGGTGGGTAGAGGGGCAGGGTGGGAGGGAGGCAAACAGTTAAGCCTGGGACAAGCTGGGTTAAGCAGGGCACTTCTGGACGGCTCCTTGCTTTTTGGTCAATTGTTTTAAAAAACAGTCTTTATGCCCCAATTTTTTGTTTGAACAACTTATTTATGCCAGCTAATTTCAAAACAGAGAGACTTAAACAGTTTACAAGCTGGAGAGCGATTTGGTATGGGTGGTGGGCTTTTTTTTCTTTTTTCAATTTATGCAGCAGACAGCAAAATTAACTTACTAGAATAATCTTACTATCAAGAACTGAAACACACACTATAATTAAAATTAAAACACAGACAGTAATTAAGAACAGAAGCTTTCTACACAACTAAGCAACAGCAGAAATACTTAGCTCAATGCAATATACACTGCCTCCAAGAGAACACACTCTAACGTGTGCACAGGACCACCCTAGTTAAGAGTTGTCTTCCAACAAAAAAAGGGTAAAATATCTGTTAACTGGCGGATAACATTTTTGTGGTGCAAACCCCTTTTATTATATATCACTATTTTTCTTTTAAGGAACACAACTGAAGATAATAAAAATGAGCCTTAGAGGGGATGAAGTGGGATTCTAATTCTCAAAGAAATCTTGGAGGACAGACTGGACAAATCTACTGCTGTCTCTAGAATCAATATCTAAACAATAATGGGATGTGAATGTGTTGACAGAAGTCTATTTTTCAGCCTTGCAAATCTTCTCAATAGAAGGCAATCTAAGATGGTCAACTGATGCAACCATAGCTTGGATACTGACATGCCCATTTAGCATTACATCTGCATAGGCATAACAAAAGGAGATGCAATCTGCTATTCAACTGGAAAGGGTTTATTTGGCTACTGCAAATTCAGGACTGTTTCGGTCAAAAGAAACAAAAAGCCAAAAGGACTTTAATATCAAGTTTGCTGCAGATAGAACACGAAGGCTCTCTATGATCCAAATTGTATAAAATTTGTTCACTCTTGTGAGCATGTGGCCTGAGAAAGAATATTGGTAGAACAATTAAGGTGGAAAGTCTGACAATCTGTTTAGATCAGTTGCAAACCAATCTCTCTTTCTACTTGAGAAAAATCTCATCCACCACTGTCTGATCCAGTAACCAATAATGGGGATCTAGAATACAACTCAATTTGTCTGCCAGGGCATTGTCTTTTCCCACCAGAAGTGTGGTTTTAAGGTCATTCCCTGAGAGCTGGCCCAGTTCCTCACTCTGGCAGCTTCTCGACAGAGGAGTGATCCAGGACCTCTCTGCATGTTCAAATATAACAACTATCAGATTGTCTGTCTGGATTAGGACAATTTTGTTCGTCACTTGATCTGTGAACGGCCTTAAAGTGCATGGTACTGTCTAAGTTGCAAAAAATTGATGTGATATGTTTTTTCCTGAAACAACTAGGAGCCCTGTGAATTAGACTTTTGAACATAAGCTCCAGGCCCAAGTTGGAGGCATCAAGACAATTTGATATGGAAGAATTTGAAAAGGCAAGACTCAAGATTTGTATAGTCTAGCAAACAAGACAAAGAATTCATGAGCTGACTGGTGACATAGATGCTCTCGTTTAGTCTCTATGCGACTTGGTTTCATTGGGACTTCAAGGACCATTGGGATTGTGTAATGTTGGGACATGCCAAAGGTGTGACATGAAATGTTGATGCCATTTGGCCCAAAATCCACTATGTGGGTATAGATGCACTTGAAAGCCTAGCCAGTTTTGTTTGTTCAATACAGAAGTTATGGTGCTCGGGGAAATCAAACTTTTGACTAGAAATTTATTCAAGGCGCTTGGGTCTAGAATGGGAAGCTCTAGCCCAGTTTTCGTGGACACCAGGACGTACATAGAGTAGAAACCTTATCCACTTTACCTCTTATAGGCAAATGCGGTTGAGTCTGTTTACTACAGGAGAGGGACACCTTTTGTAGTAGCTTCTGGTGAGAAGGTGAAAGAAAAAATTCTTTTGAGGGCTATTTGCTGAAATTTTCCAAAATCTTAATCTGTAGCCTTCCTTTACAATCTGGAAAACCTACTTGGTCTGAGGTTATTAGGGGTCAGCAATTTATGTAAAACCTCAGCCTTTTCCTGACAGGTCAATTCTTCAGCACAGAGATTGAAACACTAGTTGAGGACTCTAGACCCAATCAAAACCCCATCCTGGGTTGCTGCCTGAGGACATAGTTAAGCCAACAGACAGTGGGATTCAAAAGAAGACTGAACAAGTTCCTGAAGCTAAAGTCCATAAACACTTATTACCAGGTAGACTTGGGGAAAGTCAATGCTTATTCCTGGTATTGAGAAACAAAAAAAATAGATCAACTACCGGGGAGCAGCCAGGTATTTGTGACCTGGGCTCAATGGGCCTTGGTCTAACCCTCCTTGGCACTTATGTTCTTATGATGCTCTGCATTAGTGTCCCTTGCTGCATACTTATTGAGTGGAACCCTTTGCTTTCATCAAGTGGGAGGAACTAAGCAATGCTCTATCTCCTCGGCTTCTATTGGTGCTCAATACTGATAGAGATCGATACCAATACACCACCATTGTCTAGTGCAGCTCCTGGTTCCCTCAATGTCAATACCTCTGATGCTGATACAAATGGCTCAGATTTATCCAACCCAAAGAGCTTTTCCATGATCTCTATATAAATGACTATGTTGGAGGTTAAAATATCTCACACCTAGCGCTTATCTCTGAGAGTGAGAGATACAAGAAACAGATCAATTACTGGCAATATGCCGTTATTTGTGACCCAGACTGACCAGCAATGGGGATTAGAAGTTGGGCTCAAAGGACTTTGTTCTAATCCAGCATGGCACTTATGTTATGCTCTTAAATGGCCTGACCAATGCTGCTTCAATACACCAATATCCATGTTGATGCAAATTTATGTGGGGGGTTGTATCTTTTGATGACCAGGACAAGGATGAACTTTGTATTTAATATCTAACTTTTTTACTATTGGTATTGTAGAGAATGGAGTCTGCCACATTCTTGTTTGGGTTCTTGTAGCACTCTGAACTGGAACCATTACTACTTGTTTTTAGCACACCAAAAATATGTTTGGTAGGTACTGCCTCCTCCTATAAAGTAAATGGAGTTGCTTTTATCAATTTTTGGAGAAAAGCAGGAAATGATATATCCTCCAGTACATGAGTACATGAGGCTTTGGAGAGGGCTCCGATGGAATACCATAGACTCGTCAACATCAGAATGGTAGCCCTAAGGAAATCTTGGCCTCCTCCTTTCATGGAACTTGAAGAAAAAAAGAATTATGATGATTGTGATCCTATTTGTGGGTCAGACAATACTATATGTAGGTCTTCTAATGTTGTCTTTTCACGAACGTGAATCCCAAGACTTAAATTGTGACTCAGTTTACTGTTTCAGATTTAAAGGCCATGGACTCCAAAATGGAAGACATTTTTTCTATAGCTGGGATTGAGGAGGTGGAGAATCTGGTATATTAATAAAATACAGGATGTTTCAAAATGATGGACCCAATTTCAAAGCAGTATATTTCAAAATCAGGTCCATCTTTTTGAAACTCTATATTTTTTGATGAAATCAAGCCACATCTTTCTCATGAAGATATGATGCTCCTGTTTGGAAGGAGGAATCTCAGCAGCAGAACTGATTCTGAAGCTAGAATCAGCATAGATTGTTTGAAAGGAGTAGATTCAAAATTAATTTTTTTGTTGTCTGACCAGCACCAACATTAGTATCTCAGCATTGAGTTTTTGATGCTAACAGGCAAATTGTATCTTTACTTAGACAACTATATTGGAAGTGACTATGCTGAAAGCATCTTCTTGTGCAGCAGTGTTCTCTGTGCCAACACATCCTGCCTTGGCTCCTGCATGCTTCAACACTAACATCAGCTTCCCAGAATTCTTATAACAAGCAGATCAAAACAACTTCCCCCTATTTCCTCTCACTTTTAAGGAGCTTTCAGATGATATAAACACTGAACCTTCTCAATTTGGGAACCGGCTAATAAGGAAGCCCAACAAGACTAAAAGCTAATCATAAGAAACCCAAATCACTCTTAAAGACATGGCAAGAATTCCTATATACAGTGAAAATCACAGTCAATACAGTCCTAGAGGGTCCTTGTTTGGTCTAACAGGATTTAAGGAAGAAAAATTAGCAGGTAAGGCTAAATTTTACCTTCTTTGCCCAGACCAATTCAGATGCCTAGGAGGTACCCAAGCCATCTCACAAACTAGGAAAGAGACAGCCAACCCTTCTCTCAGGATGCCTGAGCCAAACAGCATCCTCTCTAACATGCACATCCAAATAGTAATGCTTTGTGAATGGGTGCATGGACATCCAAGTACCAACCATGCAAATTTTGATCTGATCTCCACCTATGACAAGGCTTGTGCTCTAAATCGAATGTGCTTACAGTCCTCTGGAAAGAGACACCCCCCTTAGCAACACATGCTGAGCTGATCGCTTTCTTAGTCCACCATACTATCAAAGCTGCTTCCTATTTCTGTTGGCCACTGATGAGGACAAATAATTAGTCAAACCTACTGAAGAGATTAGTCATTTTTATATATCGCAGAAGAACCTGTGAACATCCAACTAGTGGTGTTCCTCAAACCTATATGACAAGGAGTCTTTCCAAAAGAAGGGAAAAAAAATCATGTGAGATGAAACCGAGAAACAACACTTGACAGAAAGGAAGGGACTATGTGGATTGAAACTGCCTCATCTAAAAAGCTGAGAAATGGCTCCCTACATGAGACAGCCTTCAAATCCAAAATCTGCCCAAACAGACTGTAACCAAAAAGAAAGTCTTAAAAGCCACATCCTTAACTGACACCCGCTTGAGAGGCATTCAACAAATGCAGGTCCCAAGAGGAATTCACCTTCCTCCTGGGTGGCCAAATATACTTCACTCCACTCAGGAAGTATATCTGGCCACCCAGGAGGTGGCCAGATATACGTGATATTAGTGTGAGCTGAAATAAGTCATCCTAGCAGCCTTCCTTTATAACAGGCTATGATTGCCAAATGCACTTTGATCTGACAGAGCCTCTAGCAAGGACAAAACTGAAGTAACCAATGCCTTGTAGGAAAATACCTCTTTCTCCACACACCATGCTTCAAATATCCTATATGCTCTAATATAAGCTGGCGAAGTAGACTTGCAAAAGAGTAGCTACTACCTTCTCTAAATATCCTGTCAAATGAACCCTCTCAAACATAGTAAACAAGACAAAATGGAAATGGATCCTCCAGAATCATTGATCCTCGAAACAAAAAGACCTCTTACCTGGGCAGCCAAAGAGGTTCCTCTACCCTTAGTCTCATCAGATCCGTGTAACATGGGAATCTGGACCAGCTAGGCACTATCAACAGCACCAAGTTATGTTGGCTTCCTACCATCTGAATGACCTCACCCATCAGCAGCCATAGAGGAAAAACAAAGGAGACACTGAACCAGTCATGGCTATGCTAAGCCATCCAGCCTCACTAAGTCCCTTTATTTTCCAGAGACTGAAAAATCTTTCCACTTTGGAATTTCTTCCAGTAGCCATCACATCCGTGATTGTTCTAATTTGTAAGCAGGTGAGGATGGCCAGAGGCAGATTCCAAGAATTCCCACTCTACTAGATCGAGCTGTGTGTGCTCAAAGAATTTGCCTCCAAAATTCTGCACCCCTGCTACATGAAATGCCAAGATCACACTCAAAATGTTTCTCTGGCCAGCTTAATAGAAGACTCACTTCTCCAGTCACTTGAAGACTCCTTGTTCCTCTTTGGTGATTCACATATGCCGCCACAATTGCACTGATTATTCGTATGCTTCCCCTTGCAATATTGGTGCAAGCTCCAACAATGTCATCTTCATCACCACCTTGTTTTCCAACCAAATGATACATTACTTGGTTTCCAACAGGGACCATGTTTCCTTGGCACTGAGTCCTTCTGGCAGTTAGACTGGCATCAGTTGTAACTGTTATCCAGGCTGGAAACTCCAGGTCTACACCCATCTCTACATTCTTCTTTAACAATCATCAACATACCAGACCTGACCTCTGCCGGAAGCAGCAGCCACCCCACACATTTCTGAGACCATCCTGACAGAAAGACCTCTGCAACAAATGCATGTGGGCCCTTAGCCAAATACCACATCTAAGGCTGTTGCCATGAACCCTAGAACTTGTCTCAGGGTATGGGACTATCTGCATCTCATTCATTATCAGGCTGCGTATCTGACTGTGAAGCTTCTGAATTATCTCCACTTTTATATACACCAGACCTTCCTTGGTATCGAAGCAGCCTCACAGATACTCCAAGGATTACAATGGCTTCAGCTTATTCTTGGTAAAATTCACCACGCAGCCCAATTCCAGTAATATGGCAAATCAGTGGAGCTCTGACTTTCTGTAGCAGACTTTGCCTGCATTAGCCAATCTAGATATGAATGCACCAAAATCCCACTCACAGAGCTGCTGCTACCACCATCACCACCTTGGAGAAGGTTTTTGATGCCATAGCTAATCCAAATGGTGGAGACTGAACTAGCCCCCTAAAACTGTAAACCAGAGAAACCTTTCTTAACCTTCCCCCCCCCCCCCAAGATAGGGATATTCAAGTGTGCTTGTCAAGTCTAGGGAAGTAAAAAAACGCTTACTGCTACCATGACTGAACAAAAGGTCTTTGTCTAGAAGCAGGAAATTCTCAGTATCTTGTTGAGATGCTTCAGATACAATAGGCCAAAAGGTGGCTTCCTTCTTGGGGACAACAAAGTAAATGGAATAACTTACCTATCTCCACTCTGCAGCCAGAATAAGGACTACTGTCCTCAACTGAGACAATCCAGAAAAGATTGAACTACTGCTCTTTTCTGAAAGGGGGGGGGGGGAGATGTCAGGAGAGAAGACATTATAAAGGCAAATGAAATAGAGTGGGAAAATTTCGGTGTAGCCATCTCTTAAAAAGGAGATAGAGCAGCTTTTAAACTAGAACAAAGGGGAAAGCTGACAGTTGCTCAGCAGCGCATGGTTCGGAGAGAGGTATCTTCAAAGGGCATCCCAACAGTGAGGTTCCAATAATAAGAAAAGTAGTCCAAGCGCCTGTAACTAAAAACTCACCTGAGCTAAAAAATTCTAACTTATCCCTATCAATTAAAAAGCAGAATGAAAATACAAACAAAAAGCAAACTTTGAAATGTTTGTATGCTAATGCCAGAAGTCTAAGAAGTAAGATGGGAGAATTAGAATGTATAGAAGTGAATGAGGACATAGACTTAATTGGCATCTCAGAGACATGGTGGAAGGAGGATAACCAATGGGACAGTGCTATACCGGGGTACAAATTATATCGCAATGATGGAGTATCCGGGAGGTGGTGTGGCGCTTTATGTCCGGGATGGCATAGAGTCCAACAGGATAAACATCCTGCATGAGACTAAATGCAAAATTGAATCTTTATGGGTAGAAATCCCTTGTGTGTCGGGGAAGACTATAGTGATAGGAGTATACTACCGTCCACCTGGTCAAAATGGTGAGACGGACAGTGAAATGCTAAGAGAAATTAGGGAAGCTAACCAAATTGGTAATGCGGTAATAATGGGAGACTTCAATTACCATAATAATAATGAGGGAAACAAAAAATATACATCTATAGAAAAGCCTAAGTGACGGTGTCAGCAAGCCTGACATGATTTCTGAAAAAGAACCCAACCGGTCTTCTAATCATTCTCAGTCACTGTCAAAAAGGAAAACTTTTTATTTAGCTCAAAAATATTATTATTTTTTTTTTTTAGTTATATTTTTTGTTTTGTCTTTTTATAAAATTCAACTCTAATCCTTAGGAGAA
Organism: Rhinatrema bivittatum; assembly: GCF_901001135.1. Classification (NCBI taxonomy): domain Eukaryota; kingdom Metazoa; phylum Chordata; class Amphibia; order Gymnophiona; family Rhinatrematidae; genus Rhinatrema; species Rhinatrema bivittatum. The sequence continues at coordinate 248,963,049 of NC_042617.1, read as the reverse complement.
GTATGACCAGCAATCTCTCTGTAGAATGATAAACGCAGCCCTACACGACCAGTGTTTCGCAAAACATACTTTCTCAGGGGCATGTGAGATTGTTATCACAAGAGTCCTTGCCTAAAAATGTCACAAGAAGTATATTTGATAAAATATTATATATATATATACATATATATATATATATTATTAAAAAATAATATTTTTGAGCTAAATAAAACTTTTTCCTTTTTGACAGTGATGGTGAATGATTAGAAGACCGGTTGGGTTCTTTTTCAGAAATCATGTCAAGCTTGCTGACACCGTCACTTAGGCTTTACTATAGATGTATATTTTTGGTTTCCCTCATTGTTTATAGGTGGGTTTGGGTTACTTAATGACTCTCCATGATAATAGTTTTGTTAGACTTCAATTACCCCAATACTGACTGGGTAAATGTATCATCGGGACAAGTTAGAGAGATAACGGTCCTAGATGGAATAAATGATAGCTTTATGGAACAATTGGTTCGGGAACAGATGAGAGAGGGAGCAATTTTAGATCTAATTCTCAGTGGATCACAGGATTTGGTGAGAGAGATAACGGTGGTAGGGCCGCTTGGCAATAGTGATCATAATATGATCAAATTTGATTTAATGACTGGAAGAGGAACAGTGTGCAAAACCAAGGCTCTCGTGCTAAACTTTCAAAAGGGAAACTTTGATAAAATGAGAAAAACTGTTGGAAAAAAACTGAAAGGAGCAGCTACAAAAGTAAAAAATGTCCAAGAGGCGTGGTCATTGTTAAAAAATACCATTCTAGAAGCACAGTCCAGATGTATTCCACACATTAAGAAAGGTGGAAAGAAGGCAAAACGATTACCGGCATGGTTAAAAGGGGAGGTGAAAGAAGCTATTTTAGCCAAAAGATCTTCATTCAAAAATTGGAAGAAGGATCCAACAGAAGAAAATAGGATAATGCATAAACGTTGGCAAGTTAAATATAAGACATTGATAAGACAGGCTAAGAGAAAATTTGAAAAGAAGTTGGCCATAGAGGCAAAATCTCACAGTAAAAACTTTTTAAAATATATCCGAAGCAGAAAGCCTGTGAGGGAGTCAGTTGGACTGTTAGATGATCGAGGGGTTAAAAGGGGCACTTAGAGAAGATAAGGCCATCACGGAAAGATTAAATGATTTCTTTGCTTCGGTGTTTACTGAAGAGGATGTTGGGGAGGTACCCATACTGGAGAAGGTTTTCATGGGTAATGATTCAGATGGACAATCAAATCACGGTGAACCTAGAAGATGTAGTAAACCTGATTGACAAACTGAAGAGTAGTAAATCACCTGAACCAGATGGTATACACCCCAGAGTTCTGAAGGTACTTAAAAATGAAATTTCAGACCTATTAGTAAAAATTTGTAACCTATCATTAAAATCATCCATTTTACCTGAAGACTGGAGGATAGCAAATGTAACCCCAATATTTTAAAAGGGATCCAGGAGCGATCCAGGAAACTACAGACCGGTTAGCCTGACTTCAGTGCCAGGAAAAATAGTGGAAAGTGTTCTAAACATCAAAATCACAGAACATATAGAAAGACATGGTTTAATGGAACAAAGTCAACATGGCTTTACCCAAGGCAAGTCTTGCCTCACAAATCTGCTTCACTTTTTTTGAAGGAGTTAATAAACATGTGGATAAAGGTGAACCGGTAGATGTAGTATACTTGGATTTTCAGAAGGCGTTTGACAAAGTTCCTCATGAGAGGCTTCTAGGAAAAGTCAAAAGTCATGGGATAGGTGGCTATGTCCTTTCGTGGATTGCAAACTGGCTAAAAGACAGGAAACAGAGAAGGATTAAATGGACAATTTTCTCAGTGGAAGGGAGTGGACAGTGGAGTGCCTCAGGGATCTGTATTGGGACCCTTACTTTTCAATATATTTATAAATGATCTGGAAAGAAATACGATGAGTGAGATAATCAAATTTGCAGATGATACAAAATTGTTCAGAGTAGTTAAATCACAAGCAGATTGTGATAAATTGCAGGAAGACCTTGTGAGACTGGAAAATTGGGCATCCAAATGGCAGATGAAATTTAATGTGGATAAGTGCAAGGAGATGCATATAGGGAAAAATAACCCATGCTATAGTTACACAATGTTAGTTCCATATTAGGTGCTACAACCCAAGAAAGAGATCTAGGCGTCATAGTGGATAATACATTGAAATAGTCTGTTCAGTGTGCTGCGGCAGTCAAAAAAGCAAACAGAATGTTGGGAATTATTAGAAAGGGAATGATGAATAAAACGTAAAATGTCATAATGACTCTGTATCGCTCCATGGTGAGACCGCACCTTGAAATATACTGTGTACAATTCTGGTCGCCGCATCTCAAAAAAGATATAATTATGATGGAGAAGGTACAGAGACGTACAGATCCTGCTCCCCATTAGAGATAACATCAATAATACTCTAAACCTATGTGAATCCTACCTGATAGATATAACATCCATCCTCGCCCAAATGGCACTAACACTCAACCAGAGTAAGATGGAAATTCTTCACCTCTCCAGAAAAACGTCAACACCCAATTCCGACCCCACAACACTGTCCAAATACAACATGCTCACGACAGTTAGAGACCTCTGAGTCACCTTGGACAAGTTACTAAACTTCAAATATCATATCAAGACACTGATAAAAGAAGGATTCTACAAACTTCAAATTCTTAAGAAACTCCAACCCATACTTCACCCCCCGGACTACCGGACAGTTCTGCAATCCCTCCTTTTCGCCAAGATAGATTACTGTAACACCCTCCTAACAGACCTTCCCGCAGCCACCCTCAAGCCCCTCCAGCTTCTTCAAAATGCAGCTGCACGGTCACTAACAAATAACAAAAAATGGATCACATTACGCCCACACTCATCTCCACTGGCTGCCCGTCCCTTTCAGATCTCAATACAAAACCCTCATGCTCATACACAAAGCAATCCATAATGATAAAGCTAGTTGGTTACAGAGACCACTGACCCCTTGCAACCCCACTAGGAATCTCCACTCAACCAACACAGGCTAACTCACCACCCCCTCCATTAAGGAAGTGCATCGAGTCTCCACAAGAGAACGCGCTGCATCTGTAGCGGGCCCTCACCTCTGGAACAACCTTCCACCCTCTCTCAGAACTGACCCCTCTATGCCCTCCTTCCGAAAGAACCTCAAAACCTGGCTCTTCCAGAAAGCATTCCCTCCAGATAAATAATTTCTGCCATCTGCTACCCATTCCCCCAGATAAATAATTTCTGCCACCCGCTCCCCTGGCCCTGCCAGTTCCCCTCTCTGCCACTGTACATAGTAAGTTAAATCAGAACATATTACTGTTAAAAAAGTTATTTTGTAAAGCAAGTTATATGTACTTAGTTAGTTAATCTGTTACACTGTACCATGTCATAATAAGGCTCGCCTTAGACATCATGTTGTATTTAAACCGATGTGATATGTCAAATCGAATGTCGGTATAGAAAAAAATAAATAATAAATTAATAAATAAGGGGAATGGAACAGCTCCCCTATGAGGAAAGACTAAAGAGGTTAGGACTTTTCAGCTTGGAGAAGAGAGGGCTGAGGGGGGATAAGATAGAGGTGTTTAAAATCATGAGAGGTCTGGAACGGGTAGATGTGAATCGGTTATTTACTCTTTCGGATAATAGAAAGACTAGGGGGCACTCCATGAAGTTAGATGTGGCACATTTAAAACTAATTGGAGAAAGTTCCTTTATATTCAACGCACAATTAAACTCTGGAATTTGTTGCCAGAGGATGTGGTTAGTGCAGTTAGTATAGCTGTGTTTAAAAAAGGATTGGATAAATTCTTGGAGGAGAAGTCCATTACCTGCTATTAATTAAGATGACTTAGAAAATAGCCACAGCTATTACTAGCAACAGTAACATAGAATAGACTTAGTTTTTGGGTACTTGCCAGGTTCTTATGGCCTGGATTGGCCACTGTTGGAAACAGGATGCTGGGATTGATGGACCCTTGGTCTGACTCAGTATGGCATGTTCTTATGTTCTTAGGCTTCCGTCAAGTCCAACGATGCTAGAAACTCCCCTTTACATACCACAACTTTCACTGTGCACAACAGCTTCATCCAAAACTGTGGCACCCAGAGGGCAGCACTGACCTTCTGCAGATCGAGAATAGGCCAAAATGTCCCCTCCTTTTTTGGCACCATGACGTATACGGAATACTGTCCCTGCCCCCTCTCTTGAGGTGGCACCAAAACAATGCTTGCAGGAGCTGCAACAGATGTAGAGTATCCCGCACCGCCTCTCGCTTGCACCGGGAGACCAAAAAGGCATCCCTGAGAGGACGAGAAGATTCTAAGGCACATCTGTCTCACCACCTCCAGGACCCAACGGTCCGATGCGATTCTGGTCCACTCCTCATAAAAGAGGGACAGCCTCCCTCCGATAGCCTCCGGAGAGGAGCGGGCCAATATGCCTCCATTGCCCAATCTTGATTCTGCCACCTCCTTGAGAAGCACCGTCCCTTGGGGATCTGCGTTGACTCCGAAAGGACTGCTGTCTACCAGAACTCTGCTTCTGTGACGCCAGACCAGGGTTCCTGCCCGCACAAAATCTCTGCACCTCCCATAAAAGAGCTCATGGCAGAAAGGGCTTCTTAGGAGCCTTTCTGTCCTCAGGTAACTTATTACCCTTTGACTCTCCCAACTGCTTCATGTGCTACTCCAGGTCCTCCCCAAAGAGAAGCTTCCCCTTGAAGAGGAAATTAGACAGCTGGGCTTTAGACCACATGGCCGCTGACTAATTTCACAGCCATAGAACCTCCGCGCCGCCACTGCAGAGACCAAACTCCTGACAGAATTCCGGGTCATATCACAAAGAGCATCGGCTGCATAAACCACTCCTGCTTCCAAGCAGGCTGCCTGCGCTGACTCAGCCACTGTCCCTGATCGATTGTCATGTACCTTCTGCACCCAGCATAAGCAGGCTCTCTGCATCAAATGTCCGCACTCTGCTGTGCGAAGACTCAAAGCTGAAACCTCAAACAATCTCTTGAGCAGAATCTCCAGCTTCCGATCCTGAACATTCTTTAGAGCCCTCGCTATCTTCAAGCCCGCCTTGGGATATTTTCACTCTTGATCCACCAGCTTCTTCACCTTCCTTGGCCAACAAAGGCCTTAGGGGTCCCCATAATCCCTCCAGGACCGGGTTCACGCCTTCATTATCAGAGTCCTCCTGAGTGACTTTAATCCCTAGCTCCTCCAGCACTTGGGGAATCAGCAGCAGACCCATTTACTCCCTTCAGAACAGTTGGACCAGCAATGGGTCATCACCTTCCGCGATTGGCACTGCATTGCATCCCCCAAAGCATCCACTGGATCCTGGTCCAGATCCTGAATCAGATCCCCCAAGGCATCAACAGGGTATTTGTCCGGATCCACCAGACCCCCTTGCATCTGGTCAGGATCACCCGTCCTCTCTGATTAAACTTCTTCTTCCGCAGCCCGTCCGAGTCCCAACAAGCGTAGGATTTCTCCTGTCTCCACAGGCCTCCAATCCCTAGCTTTCTTGGCCACCCGGGACTTCCTGGCTAAATAAGCCTTATGGAGGAGAACAACAAAATCCATGGAAAACCCCTCCGGATCCAAGGAGGAAGAGTCCTTACCAGCGACTCCCTGAGCCTCTCTCCCCTGGCCAGATCCGGGTACGTACAGGGAAATCCACTTGTCTGGACTGATCTGGAGGTACGAACAGAAACCCTTCTTTTCTTAGATTTGCTGCTACAACCCTTATTACTTTAGTGAATGTTCCTTGGGAAGTTGCTAAACCAAAAGGGAGTGCTCTGAACTGGTTTATTCCACTTGCTAAATCACTATATCTTACAGCTTGTAATTCAAAGCAATGTACAATAAAATTCTAAATTACTAACCAAGATTAAAGCTAACATGTTTCAAACATATTGAAAATGTTTTCCAGTTATATAAAAATGAAGATTATCTCTCTTATTGGAATGTGAAAATAAGCTTCTTTTAGGTCTAGCGATGAAAGAAAATCACCTTGCAACACTGATAAAAATGACTGGAGTGTTTCCATTCAGAAATATATGTGAAAAACTTTTAATCTTTTGTACATTCCCATTAAGTCCAGAATTGGCCTGGAAGAGCCATTCATTTTTTGATATTATGAATTATAATTGAACAACATCCTTGTCTTTACTCTTGAACAGAAACTGGACATATTGTTCTTAACCCATTATGTTCTACATTTTTTAAGAAGTTGTGCTCTAAATAGGACACTGGAAATAAGAAAATTGGTTCTTACCTGATAATTTTTGTTCCTGTAGTAACATGGATCAGTCCAGACTCCTGGGTTTTGCCCCCCTCTAGCAGATGGAGACAGAAGTTTACCAAACAAAACTCCGCCTTATATAGGATGGTGCCACCTACAATCTGGCTGTATTATGTAAAGTCAAAGCAGAATGGGTCACCAAACACCCAAATTAACTATATATAAACCTAACAAACTTCAACTGGTTCATTCACCCCCAAATGGATACAGAACCCGTGCTATGCAACAAAAACAATTTCAGTTCCTCTGCAAAGAGAAGCTCAATAAACAGTGCAGACTCTCCATTCCCTGTCAAGGACAAAAGGGTGGGACTCTGGCCTGATCCGTGGTACTACAGGAACGAAAATTATCAGGTAAGAATTTTCTTTTCCCTGTACGTACCCAGATCAGTCCAGACTCCTGGGATGTACCAGAGCTAACCTTAATTGGAGTGGGATCCGGAGAGGCCCGCTCTGAGCACCCCTTCTCTAAATCCCCCTGACCCAGGAGCCCAAACATCCAAGCGATAATGTCAGTTGCAGAGCGGCTTCCACGTAGACGCTCTGCAAATTTCCTCTGGGGAAACCTGACGACATTCCGCTCAGGAGGCGGCCTGGGAACGAGTCAAATGAGCCCAAAGCCTCACTGGCAAGGGCCTACCGTCCAACAAATATGCAGAATTGATGGTCTCTTTGAGCCACCGAGCTATGGCAGTCTTCTGGGACCACTCCAGAGCACAAAAAGGTGATCCGATACTCGAAAACCATTGGTAATCTCCAGGTAGCGCAATAACGCCCTTCGAACATCGAGCTTCCGTAAATCCTTAGAAAGGTGATCAGACCTATCCAGGTCCGAAAAGGACAGCAGGTCAACAGACTGATTCAAATGGATTGAAGACACCACCTTAGGAAGAAAGGAAGGTACCGTATGCGGAGAAACCCCAAAATCCGAGATTCTCAAGAAGGGCTCCCTACAAGACAGAGCCTGAAGCTCAGACAACCTGTGTGCAGACGAAATAGCCACCAAAAACACTTCCCTTCAAAGTCGCCCTGCGCAAATGATCAAAAGGAGCCCCACATAAAGCTTTAAGAACCAAATTCAGATTCCAAGATAGGCAGGGTTGCTGCACAGGTGGACCGCAAATGCTTCGCCTCCCGAAGGAAACGAGAGACATCAGGGTGATTTGCCAAGGACGTTTCTTGAATTTACCACGTAAGTAACTTAGCGCTGCCACCTGTACCCGCAAGGAACTACACGATAACCCCTTCGCCAAACCAGCCTGAAGAAAATTCAAAATTTCCGGAACGCCCGCCTGAGTGGGAACAATATCTCTGTCGAGACACCATACCTCAAAGACTTTCCAGATCCTCACATAAGATAGAGAGGTAGAGACTTTATGGGATTGCAATAGTGTAGTCACCACCACATCAGAGTACCCCCTGGACGTCAGCTGTTTCCTCTCAAAAGCCATGCCGCTAGACCAGTGGTTCTCAACCCTGTCCTGGGGACCCCCCCAGCCAGTTGGGTTTTCAAGATATCCACAATGAATATGCATGAGAGAAAATTTGCATACACTGCCTCCATAACATGCAAATTTTCTTTCATGCATATTCATTGTGGATATCCTGAAAACCCGACTGGCTGGGGGGGTCCCCAGGGCAGGGTTGAGAAGCACTGCGCTAGACAAAAGCGCTCGACCTGGTTGAAACGAACGGGACCCTGATGAAGTAGATTTGGCATGTCCGGAAACCGTAAGGGAGACGCTATGGCTAGATTCATCAGATCCGCAAACCAGGGGCGCCTTGGCCACTCGGGAGCTATCAGAACTACCTCCGTCGGGTGTATCTCTATGCGACGAAGAATCCTGTCTATGAGAGGCCAAGGTGGAAACACATAAAGGAGAACATCTGTCGGCCAAGGAAGTACTAGGGCGTCCACGCCCTCTGCTCCCGTCTCCCTGCAACGAGCAAAGAAACGAGGAGCCTTGGCATTCCTGAAGGTCGCCATTAGATCCATCCCGGGCGTGCCCCACTGGGCGCAAATGAGCTGAAAGGCGTCGTCCTCCAGCTCCCATTCTCCTGGGTCCAGATGATTGCGACTGAGGAAGTCCGCCTGTACATTCTCCACTCTGGCAATGTGAGAAGCCGCTATGCAGGCTAAGTTCTGCTCCGCCCATGAGATCAACAGACGAGCTTCCAACGCCACTGGTTGACTCCTGGGGCCCCCTTGGCAGTTGATATAGGCTACCGTGGTCACATTGTCGGAAAGAACTCTGACCGAATTGTCCCTGAGAAGTGGAAGAAAGGCCTGCAGTGCCAATGACTGCCCTGGTTTCCAGCCGATTGATGGACCATCGAGCTTCCTCCTGTGACCACTGTCCCTGCATCTATTTTTGCAGACAAACCGCTCCCCAACCGGACAAGCTGGCATCCATAGTGACCACCGTCTAGGTCGGAACTACCAAAGGAACTCCCCGTCTCAAATTGACCAGGAACAACCACCAATCCAGGCTGCACCGAGCGGACTCCGTCAGAGGTAAGGAGAGATGGAATTGCTCCAAAATTGGATTCCATCGGGAAAGCAATGCTGATTATAAAGGGCGCATATGGGCAAAAGTCCACGGAACCAATTCCAGTGTCGAAGTCATGGAGCCCAGCACCTGCAGGTAGTCCCAGGCCTTTGGAACCCGTTTGGATAACAAGCTTCACACCTGGCCCTGGAGTTTGCGCATATGTTCCTCCGTGAGGGACACTGTTCCTTGCTGTGTGTCGAACAAGGCTCCCAAAATCTCCAGCGACTGGGAAGGTACTAGCCGACTCTTAGACTCGTTGACTACCCAGCCCAGTGATCTCAACAACTGAAGTATGCGGGTGGATCGCCTCCTGGCGGAGTAATTCCGATTTTGCACGAATCAGCCAATCGTCCAGGTATGGATGTACTAAAAGTCCTTCCCTGCGTAACTGCGCTGCCTCCACCATCATAATCTTGGTGATCATTGTGGGAGCGGTGGTAAAACTGAATGACAGCGCCTGAAAGTGATAATATTGACCCAACACTGAGAACCTCAGAAACCTTTGGTGATTGGCCCGGATCCCGATGTGTAAGTATGCTTCTGTGAGATCTAAGGATGCCAGAAACTCCCCCTGTTGGACCGACGCAATTACGTACCATAATGTCTCCATATGGAACTGAGGGATCCGCAGACATTTGTTGACCCTTTTTAAGTCTAATATGGGCCTGAAGGTTCCCTCTTTTTTTGGCACCATGAAGTAAATGGAATAACGGCCTCTTCGAAGCTCCACTGAAGGAACCGGAACAATGGCACCAAGATCGAGAAGATGCTGTAGAGTCTCCTTTACCGCCCGGCGTTTTGCTGAGAGACCGCATGGTGAGACCAGAAACTGCTGACGGGGACGGCGTGCAAAATCTAACACATAACTGTGTCTTATCACTGTTAGGACCCACTAATCAGAGGTGATTTTGGCCCATTCCTCGTAGAATAGAGACAGTCTGCCTCCCACCACTGGGACTGAGGAATGGACCGGTCGCCCATCATTGTGAGGGCTTTCCGCTTGGCACGTTCTGGCTGGTGCCAGGTCTACCGCAACATCACCCGAGAAAGGACTGATAATAAGTCTGTTGCCTGCTGGTGTTGTGCCGAAAGGACAAAACGAACCCCCGGGAGGTCCGGGGCCTACGACCTCCTCGAAAGCGAGACCTGGAAGCAAAAGACCCTCTCGACTTCGGCTGATCTTCTGGTAGATGCACCTTATTCTCTCCTAAGGACTGAATTAGATCTTCCAGTTCTTTCCCAACAGCAGCTTGCCCTTAAACATCAAAGATCCCAGCTGAGATTTTGATGACACTTCCCACCAACCAGTTGCAGAGCCACAACAAATGCCGCGCCGACACCATGGATCTGGCCGACGTGCGAAGCAAATCATAAAAGGCATCCGCACTGTAGGCAATCACGGCTTCAAGTCGTCCCACCTGGAGCGCGTCCTCTTGTGAAAGAGACTCGTTGGCTAGCAGCTGTTGGACCCAATGGAGACCTGCATGCAGGGAAAAATTACTACACATCGCCGCATGGATCCCAAGCGTGGAGACTTCGAAAATCTTCTTGAGCTGAACCTCCAGCTTGCGATCCTGCAGGTCCTTAAGAGCCGTTCCCCCAGTAACCAGGATGTAGTCTTCTTCATGACCGCTGCCACTGCTGCATCCACCTTAGGAACCCTTAACAGCTCCAAGGCATCCTCCGGCAAGGGGTAGAGCTTATCCATTGTCTTCACCACTTTCAGACCCAAATCCAGAGTATCCCATTCCTTGAAGAGTAAATCCATTGCCGAAAAGTGTAAAGGAAACACCGAAGGCGGACCCCTGAGGCCTAACACCGGGTCCCTATTCCCTAACCTAGACTCTTCCTGGATCTGCCAGCGGGGTTCGGAAACTGACAGGACGCTGTCCCCCTGGTAACCCCGAGCCCTGGGAGTTCTTGGCTTGCTTCCGGGGGCCAGGCAGGGGGTCCTGATAGTGAGGCCTTTTCTTGCCCGCCTTCCGGGCCTTAAAAGCCTTATGCATTAGTAAAATGAAGTCAGATGAGGAGGAGGAATCGAAGGGCATATCATCCATATCCCCCATCAGGGACATCCACATCTTCGGGCAATCCGGGTCTCGCAGGTCTGTCCCCCTCAGGGACCTTGCGCTGCGGTGACAAGTGCGGCGGTAAATTCTCCTCCCCGATCGCTGCCTGTGCTGTGGAGGCCGCCGATACAAGCGGAGCCAAGATGGTGCCCGCTGCCTCCGATGCTGACCCCAGAGGATTCAAAATGGCGCCAGGAACGAATCAGGTTCTGAAGGCTGCAGCTCCCCAAATGCGCCGGTCACTGTTTGAACCTTAACGAAGACCCTACCCGGGGTCGAGGAGGCTCCCTTTCCCTCCAGAGAGACAACTGGCGCATAAATTATCCCATGACAATATCGGCCGCACGGCGCTGCAGGCCCTACACGCGGCATGACTGAAATAAAAAAAACTATCTCCCCACCTCCAGATCGCAGCAAAACGGAGCGCAAAAAACAAACCCCAAACGTACTCTGAGAGAAGGGAGAGTCACCGGGCTAAGAAATAAAAACCTCTTTTTTTTTTCCCCAATACCTGACCAATAGCCGCTGGGTCCTGGAGCAACTGGGGGGAGTGAGCCGGGCTCCCCAGTATCACCCCCTGTTAAGTACTCAAGCTGGTAATCGGGATGTCCACCCAGTACCTCAGCTGCCTCTGAAACCAGGGGGGATGGTCCCCTCAGGACCTAACAACCCCCTGGGAGGCGGGTAACTGTGACATGCAGGCGAACACTGTAGTCTTCTTTTTTTTTTTTAAATACCTAACTATCCTGTCTCAAATTTCCAACTAGGCCCTAGCACAGACTGTAGGTTTTGCACCTCCTCCACCTGCTGGAGACAGAAGAATACTGCCAGACTGTAGGTGGCATCATCCTATATAAGGCGGAGTTTTGTTTGGTAAACTTCTGTCTCCATCTGCTAGAGGGGGGCAATTGTTCTTGTTTAAGTTATACCCTTTGTTACATGTAAACCGATCTGATATGAAATTTTTCATGAAGGTCGGTATAGAAAAGTGTTAAATAAAATAAATAAAACCCAGGAGTCTGGACTGATCTGGGTACGTACAGGGAAAATGGGTTAATATTAGTAATTTTGTTTAGAGTTCAGTGCACTGTGGCTTTCTTTGTTATACATGGCAATACCATGAATGTCTTGTTTTGTGTACTGGTTTGGTCAGTACTAGAGCATCCTCTAACTGGTTAATGTCCAAGGCCCAATGGTCTGTGGTTATATGGATCCACTTTTTGTAAAATTTTTGAAGGCGTGTACTTATTGGCTATATCAGAGTGAATCCACAGATTCTCATCGGGAATTATTTATTCAAGACTTGTTTGGCACCTTGAAAGGACTGTAATCTTCCTCTGGTTCTTGGAGGTTGTATTGTAAACTGTTTTCCAGGAACATATCTTCTGGATTCATGAAAATGACTTCAACCTCTATAAAATCAAGAGTTAACTCTACCTCTATCTTCGGACAGTCTCCATGATTTTGACTCCTCCAGATTATTTTTTAACTAATTAAAATTCCTCTCTGAACAGCCCTCCTTGGAATGGCAACTAACAAAGATGTGTTTCGGATAACGAGTTAACAGCCCAATGACGTAGCCACTGAAATCTTATCGCTCCTACTGAAAGCAAGAGATCTAGATAATACCCTTAAGGTGATCACACAGACCATCTAATAGGTATTCTGGCACAGATTCTAGATGAGCCAACTTCTTCTGACAGCTGCTGTATCCAGCACAGTAGAGCTCTTGCAACATAACTTGTACAAATTGCTATTTGTATAGAACAGGCATTTGTTCTGAACTAGTGCAGCAGAAAGAAGAGATAGCAAATGTTGCTTACCTGTAACAGGTGTTCTCACAGGACAGCAGGATGTTAGTCCTCACATAGGGGTGACATCACAGGATGGAGCCCAATCACGGAACACTTTTGTCAGTTTCTAGAACTTTGACTGGCCCCTACTGGGCATGACCAGCATGGCACCAACCCTGCAGCCAGCAGGGGTCCCCCTTCAGTCTTGTTTAAAAAGCTACAGGTAGTGCCGAAAAATAAAATAAGAAACGTAACAAACCCAACACTGCGGGCAGCAGGTGGGTTTCGTGAGGACTAACATCCTGCTGTCCTGTGAGAACACCTGTTACAGGTAAGCAACATTTGCTTTCTCACAGGACAAGTATGATGGTAGTCCTCACATATGGGTGAGTACCGAGCTGAGGATGTCCGAGTATGCACCAAATGTACCCAGGTGTGCAAGGAACTAGGACTGGGGTGAAATTTGGCCGAGGGTATCCTGAACCATACCGGGAAGGCAGAAGGGTGTTGGTATGTCAAGTTGTGAATAGGTTACGCAAGACAGATTGGCCGAAGATGGAATCTTGTCTTCTGGCCTTGTCCAAGCAATAGTGGGCTGTAAAGGTATGGGAGAACTCCAGGTGGCAGCCCTGCAAATGTCAGGAAGCGGCACCGAGTGTAGGTGTGTTACTGAAGTCACCATGGCCCTTAAAGAGTGTCCTTTAACACGGTCTTGAAGTGGAATGCCTGTTTGCTGATAGCAAAAGGATATGCAGTCCGCTAACCAGGAGGAGAGAGTCTGCTTACCCACAGGCTGCCTCAATTTGATGGAATGGAAAGAGAAACAATTGAGTGCTTTTCCTGTGGGCAGCTGTACGGTCTAGGTAGAACGCTAGAGCCCGTTTACAGTCAAGGGTATGCAGAGCCTGCTCTCCTGGATTAGAATGGGGCCTGGGAAAAAAGGTAGGTAGTATAATGGATTGATTGACATGAAACTCTGATACTACCTTAGGCAAAAACTTAGGGTGAGTGCGGAGTACTGCCCGGTCCTGCAGAAATTTAGTGTAAAGCGGATAGGTAACTAGGGCCTATAACTCACTAACTCTGCGACCGAAGTGATTGCCAAAAGGAAAATCACTTTCCATGTGAGATAGCGAAGTTCACAGGATTGGAGAGGCTTGAATGGTGGTTTCATGAGCTGACCCAAAACCAGGATGAGGTCCCAAGAAGGGGCCGGAGGACACAGTGGAGGCTTGAGGTGAAGCAAGCCCTTCAGAAAACATGTTAAAAGGGGTTGTACTGATATGGGAACATCCCTAACACCTTTATGGAAGGCGGCCACCACACTGTCATGCATTCTGAAGGAGGAAGTTTTTAGACCTGACTCCGACAAGTGCCAGAGATAGTCCAGAAACTTCGTGATTGGACAGGTAAAGGGGTCAAGGGATTGAGAAGAGCACCATGACTGAAACCTGTTCCATTTGTAAGAATAATATTTTCTTGTGGAAGGCTTCCGTGAAGCAATCAGAACACGGGAAACTGATTCAGAAAGGTTAAGTGGCTGAAGGATTAACCTTTCAACATCCATGCCATCAGGAACAAGGCTTGAAGATTGGGGTCGCGCAGGCACCCGCCGTTTTGCGTAATCAGAAGCGGGTCCTTTCCCAAGGGAATGTGCCTGCGAATGGAGAGATCCTGAAGTATTGGAAACCACACTTGGCGTGGCCAGTGAGGTGCTATCAGGATCATGCTTCCCTTGTCCTGACGTAACTTCATGAGAGTCTTTGAGAGAAGTGGAAGTGGAGGGAATGCATATAAGAGACTGGATGTCCATGAGAGGGAGAACGCATCTCATGGCTGATAAGTGTTGGCTGCGAGTGAGAGAGCAGACTTCTCTCCTTTGCGGTTTTTGAGGTGACTAAAGAGGTCTGTTTGAGGGTAACCCTATTGTTGGAAGATCATGTCCGCTATTGAGCGGTTGAGAGACCACTCGTGCGGTTGAAAGGCGCGACTTAGCTTGTCTGCCAACACATTGTCCTCTCCCGGCAAGTAGGTGGCCCTGAGGTCCATTGAGTGGGAGAGGGCCTCCCCCCATATCTGCGCAGCTTCCTGACACAGGAGGTAGGAGCCCGTGCCTCCCTGTTTGTTGATGTACCACATGGCCACCTGGTTGTCCGTCTGAATCAGGATGACTTGGTTGGAGAGGAGATCCTGAAACACCCTGAGAGCATAACTGATTGCTCGAAGCTCTAGGAAATTGATTTGGTGTTTGGTTTCCTCTGGAGACCAAGTTCCTTGTGTCTGCAAATTGGCCACATGGGCTCCCCAGCCGAGGTTGGAAGCATCGGTGGTGAGAGTTATTTGAGGGTCTGGAGCCTGGAAAGGCAAGCCTTGGAGGAGATTGATCTGATTTTTCCACCAGGTGAGAGACTGACGGAGTGAGTCGTTGACTTGGACAATGGTCGACAGGGGCTGAATGCATTGACTCCATTGTGACCTTAGAGTCCACTGCATGACTCTCATGGCTAGGCGGGCCCATTGGGGTGACCTGAACTGAGGACGCCATGTGTCCCAGAAGGATGAGAAAGCGGCGTGCAGTCATGTAGCGCTGAGACTGCAGCTGGTGTGCGAGAGTGACGAGAGTGAGAGCTCGTTGTCAAGGTAGAAAAGCTTTTGCCTGCAAGGTGTCCAAGTCTGCCCCTATGAATGATAAGGTTTGAGATGGGACTAAGTAGGATTTGTCGTAGTTGACGAGAAATTCTAGCGAAATCAGAGTGTGTAAGGTAAAATGTAGGGACGACAGAGCAGTTTGCCGAGTGGGAGCTCTGATCAACCAATCGTCTAGATAGGAGTAGACGTGAACACCTTGAGTCCTGAGGAAGGCTGCAACTACTACGAGACATTTTGTGAAGACTTGTGGTGCAGACATGAAGCCGAATGGAAGCACTCGGTACTGATAGTGCTTGGGGCCTACCAGAAATCTCAGGTATTTGCGATGAGATGGAGTTATCGCAATATGAGTGTATGCGTCCTGGAGGTCTAGAGAGCAGAGCCAGTCTCCTCTTTGTAGAAGAGGAAGAAGAGAACTCAAGGTTACCATTTTGAACTTTTCTTGATGGAGGTACTTGTTGAGGGCACGTAGATCCAGAATTGGACGAACGCCTCCCGATTTTTTGGGGATTAGGAAGTACCGGGAATAGAACCCTAGGCCGTGCTGAGAGTAGGGGTACTGGTTCTATTACCTTGAACTGGAGAAGGAGGGAGACCTCCTGTTCCAGAAGGATGGAGTGATCGGATGTTCTCCATGTTGGTAGAGGTGGGGAGTCCGGTGGGATGGCGAGAAAGTTGAGATGATAACCTTGAGCGATAATCACTAGGACCCACTGGTCTGAGGTGACTGAGTGCCACCTGTTAAAATAGTACAATCGACCTCCCACTGGTATGTGAGGCAGTGGAAGCTGGCTGCTGCTCTCTATGCAGGAGTCAAAAACCGGAAGCAGGGCCTGGCTGAGGAGCTGCTTGCAGCTTTTGTTTTCGTATCTGACGAGACTGGGTTTTTTGAAATAGTCTCGTAGAGCGAGTTCTAGCCGGTGGCGGGTAGGATTTCTTCTGACGGAAGAAGGACTTTAGTGTCTTTTCGGAAACGCTGTTTTGAGGAGTACTCAGAAGGCATCAGAGAGAGCTGTCTCAGGGTCTCATGACGGTCCTTGAGTTCCGCCACCGTTCATTGAATCCGTTCGCCGAACAGATTGTCTCCTACACAGGGCAGGTCGGATAATCTGTCTTGCACGTCAGGGCGAAGATCCGAAGACTTGAGCCAGGCCCATCTTCTTGCCGAGATAGCAGCTGCAGATACCCTGGTAGCAGTGTCAAAGATATCGTAAGATGATCTTATCTCATGCTTGCCCACCTCAAAAACCTTGTTTACTAGGGTTTGGAGCTGATCTTGAAATTGCTGAGGCAGGGAGTCTGTCAAGTCTTTTATCTCTTATATAAGACCCTGTTGTATTGGGTCATATAGAGCTGATAAGAGGTGATTAGGGAGATGAGCATTGAGCCTGGAAGACCTGACGACTAATGGCATCTAGAAACTTTTGCTCCTTGCCTGGGGGAAATGAAGTGTGGGGTTTTGATGTCTTTGTCCTCTTTTGGGCAGATTCTACAACCACAGACTGGTGATCCAATTGAGGTTTTTGAAAACCTGGGGCTGACTGTACCAAATAAGTGGTGTCAGCCTTCCTGTTGACTGGAGCAACAGAGCCAGGGTGTTCCCAGTTCTTTTTGAGGAGATCCAGAAGAACTTGGTGAATGGGGATGGAGGTTATTCCTTGGGGGGCATCCAGGAATTGCAACAGCTCCATCATTTGATGTCTGTCATCTTGTTCGGTCTGTAATTGGAAGGGAACCAATTCAGACATCTCCTTCTCAAAATTTATGGAGGAAAGGTCCTCTGGAGGAGAACGCTTTCTACTTTCAGTAGGAGAAAGTGGTGAAGGCAGGTCATCGGTCTCTGGTGAAGAATCATCAGTCCAGGTATCGTAGGGATCGGCACCTGCCCCTCTAGTAGCCCGAGGGGATGGGACAATGGAATCCCTGAAGGTCCTGGTCTAGGCTCCGAAGGAATCGAAGGAATAATTGGAGGCACCGATGAAGGCATCGAAGGCATCGATGAATGGATCGGTGGCGCTGGAAGCATCGGCATCGATGGATGGATCGATGGCGCCAATGGACGTATCGGCATCAATGGCTGAGGCATTGGTAGGACTCCCCCCGATGGAGGGATGCGGAACGGTGTTTCTCCTCCTGATGACAACCGGATCCATCGGTGGAAAAGCGGCAATGAGCGCCTCCATCCTCGAGAGCAGCGGTGCCAACGCTGCCGCAATCGGTCAGTGGTCGGTTCCACGATCGGTACCGGTGTCGGTGCCAGAGGAACTTGGAGTCGATGCATCGCCTTGTCGATGGCCTCCTGAACCAGCCGGTCCAGTTCTTCTCGGAGACCTGGAGCAAGCAGCCCCGGCTCCGGAACTGAAGAAGGAGGCAGAGGCATAGCCGGAGGGACCACCGTTAAAGGTGGAGTCACGGCTCCCAATCCCCTTTCGGATGAGGGCTGCCTCAGTCGCCGAAAAGGTCGGTGCCTTTTCTGGACGGGGTTTCTTCGATGGCGGCTCGGACAATGGCGAGGTCGATTTCTCTTCCTCGATGGTCTGAGACTTCAGATGTCGGTGGCGATGTTTCTTTCTATGATCCCCTCGGTCCTGAAGGGGAGTAGAGGTGGTTGAAGGCCGAGAAGTCATCGATGCTGGACGGTCACCGGTCGGTGGTCGATACTGGAGCGAAGTTGACTGTGCCGGTTCTGACGACGTCGATGCAATAGACGGCGTCGGGGTTTGAGAACGGAAGAAAAGTTCCATCATCTCCATTCTGGCCTTGCGACCTTTTGGTGTCATTATGGCACATTTGGTGCAGGGTCAGGACATTGTGCTCACATCCGAGACACATTACACAGACCTTATGAGAGTCTGTTATGGACATGGTGCGATTGCAGTCCGGGCAACCGATGGAACCCCGAACGCCATGGCCATGAAAAATTTGAGCCACCGACGGTACAGTCGATGGCCAGTAGGCCGCGAGGGCCAAACTCGACGGGAATCGACTGAAAACGGGTAGAAAAAGTTACCCGCAGTACCGCGGCTTGAAAAAATTGAAGGAGGAACCCTGTGGGGTAGAAAAGTTGTAATAATTCCGTGAGGAAAATTCCTGTCAGGAATCTCTGTGGAGCTCCTTAACCGTGTGGCTACTGCTGCGTGGAGAAAAGAAGACTGAAGGGGGACCCCTGCTGGCTGCAGGGTTGATGCCATGCTGGGTATTCCCAGTAGGGGCCAGTCAAAGTTCTAGAAACTTTGACAAAAGTGTTCCGTGATTGGGCTCCATCCTGTGATGTCACCCATAAGTGAGGACTACCATCCTGCTTATCCTGTGAGAAATAATTTGTCTGTATGCACTGAATTAATATGCCACAAAATTATCACCCTCTTTCTGTAACCTCTATTTTTTTGTAATAGTTATAACTTCATTAATTTTATGATTAGAAAACAAATCTCAAATAGATACCATTTGAGGCTGCTAAGACATCTTTGCACAGCCGCAGCCAATGAGACAGTTTGTCTACTGCCAAGGAGGAAAGCATGTGTCCCAAGGTATCATGAATGTCTGAGCAGAGCTTTCGATCAGTCTCTCGGTCCAGCATTCCAAAGAGAACACCATCAAGGCCGGTTTCGGTTATATTTATATCTGAAAAGCAACCCAAAGACAGACAACGTGGAGTATCTGAGCATTTGTACCTAGAAACAAGGAAAATTAACAGCACTAGAAATGGTGTCAATCTGCATACGATAGTTGGATACAGTGCAATACTGGTGGCAAGCTTTCAGAAATTACCTTTCCATCAAATCTTTGGATACTGAGTTGGGTTCCATTAACTACAGCAGGCCACACTGCTCTGAAATCAAAGGTTAAGCTAAAGACCTCATTTTACTTAAAGAGATAGTATAACTCTCAAGTACTTCAGATATCCCTCACAGAAAAATTCCTCTTTTAACATCTCAGTTATGCCAAGCTTCACTATAAGCAGTTTGGGGGGGGGGGGGAGGGGGGCGGGCATGGCTTTTCTTTGGTTAATTATCCTTAAAACATACTGGTTAGTATCTGAGCAGCTAGTTTACTATGGCTCTCTGGTATTGCCTTATTTTCCCTTCTATTGGCACTATGCAAACATGTGGAACCAATGCACGCACATAATAGAACACATAATTGAACCTGTTTAGTATGACAAACGAACTAGGTCTGTAAAGCCTACAATATCTATGCTAACAATTGCATTAATCTTTTGGACACGCTGTTAAACATTGAAACTTTGTAAACCATTGTGATGGCGAAACCGATCGGTGGTATATAAAACTTGATAAATAAATAAGTAAATAAATATGAAAATTATTCCTTACCTGCTAATTTTCGTTCCTGTAGTACCATGGATCATTCCAGACGGTGGGTTATGTCCCCTGTCCAGCAGATGGAGTCAGAACAAAAAAACTCTTAGGGGGGTGCCTTATAGCCACGCCTCCCGTGCCTCAGCTCTCAGTAGATAGACTATCAAAGCCGAAACGAGAAGAAATTTGCAAACCAGAGGGATCAAGTTATCAAAATACAATATAACTGCCAGCCCAACAAAGGCGCAGACCATAAATTTGGAAACTAAAAACTCTAAACTGTGCCAAAACTTGTAAACAGTACTGCGTGGAAGAACAGACCCGCAGTAACAGAAGTAACAGATAAGAGAAAGTTAGAGACAGGTGAGCAGGGATGTCCCACACAGAAAAACCCCCAAAAACGAGGGAGGGTGTCTGGAATGATCCATGGTACTACAGGAACGAAAATTAGCAGGTAAGGAATAATTTTCATTTCCCTGTACGTACCAGGAACATTCCAGACGGTGGGATGTACCAAAGCTTTCCCATCATGGGCGGGTCGAGGACAGCCCTGCCCGAATGACCCTGTCTCCCAGTTGTCCGTCCGATGGTGCCCGGACGTCCAGACGATAATGCCTGGTGAAAGTGTGGAGCGACTTCCAAGTGGCCGCCCTACAGATTTCCTGGGCAGGCACAGAGGAGCTTTCCGCCCAGGAAGTAGCCTGGGCGCAAAGAGAATGCGCCTTGACCACTAATGGCGGCTTCTTACCTGATCCCAGATATGCTGCTACGATCGGTCCCTTCAGCCAACGAACAATGGATTGTTTGGAAGCCATGCATCCTCTTCGGGGCCCTGACCAGAGAACAAAGAGATGGTCAGAAAGCCGAAACTCATTTGTAACATCCAGATAGTGCATCAGAGAACGCCGAACATCTAGCTTGTGTAGATCACCCGGCTCCGAAGAGGGAAAGGATGGAAGTTCCACCGACTGGTTGAGATGAAACCCTGAGACCACCTTGGGCAGGAATGAAGGTACCGTACGCAAAGAAACTCCCGTAGGAGTGAATCGAAGGTATGGCTCCCGACAGGAGAGAGCTTGCAACTCCGAGATCTGCCGTGCTGAACTAAGTGCAACCAGGAAAACGGTCTTGAGAGTGACATCCTTGATGGGAGCGGATCGCAAAGGCTCAAAAGGTGGAGCGCAGAGAGCCTTAAGCACCAAGTTCAAGTTCCACACGACGGGCATGGAGGTCGTATCGGAGGTTTTATATGCTTGACTCCCTTGAGGAATCGCAGGATATCTGGATGGGTAGACAGGAGATCGTCATCCACCCCCTGACGCATAGCTCCCAGAGCCCCCACCTGAACCCAGAGGGAGTTATAGGCCAGACCCAGATCTAGTCCCACCTGTAAAAAAGAGAGGATCTGCCCCCACCGAAGCCTGCGGAGCTTGAATATCTTGGGAGAACGCACCACTCCTCAAAGACCTTCCACACCCGAACATAGGTCACCGATGTGGGACGACTTACGCGCCCGTAGCAGGGTGGATATGACGGACTCCGGATAACCGCGACGTCTCATTTTGCGCCTTTCAACAGCCAAGCCGCAAGACAGAAACGATCTGCCGCTGGAAAAAATATTGGCCCCTGACAGAGAAGTCGCGGTAGGTGACTGAGCCGGAGTGGGTCCTCCACCGCTAGATGAAGAAGGATCCGCGAACCACAGCCGTCGGGGCCACTCTGGCGCCACGAGAATCACCGGACCCTGATGGTCTTCTATCCTTCGAATGACCTTTCCCACCAGCGGCCACGGTGGAAAGACATACAGAAGACACTGGCGTGGCCATGGGAGAACCAGCGCGTCGACTCCTTCCGCTCCATTTTCCTTCCTTCGACTGTAGAAGCGGGCGGCCTTGGCATTTCTGGCCGTCGCCATGAGATCTAAGCGGGGAGTTCCCCAGCGTTTGACTATCAGAGCCATCGCCTCTTCTGAGAGTTCCCACTCTCCGGGATCCAGACGCTGTCAACTGAGGAAGTCCCCCTGTACATTGTCGACACCCGCCTATATGGGAGGCTGCCAGCCGCAGAAGATGAAGCTCCGCCCATTCCATCAACCTGTCGATTTCCAGGGATACCAATCTGCTCCTTGTTCCTCCCTGACGGTTGATGTACGCCACTGTGGTGGTGTTGTCCGATAGTACTCATACAGCCCGGTGGTACAACAGGTGTAGGAATCCTTGTAGGGCGAGTCGCACGGCCCTGGCCTCAAATCGGTTTATGGGCCAGGTCGATTGCTGCGTCGACCAACGCCTCTGCATCGAGCTGTCCTGACAGACCGCTCCCCAGCCCGAGAGACTGGTGTCCGTGGTCACTACCACCCAGTTCGGTGGCTCCAAGGATATTCCTTGAGCCAAATGCTGTGGATTCAGCCACCAATCGAGACTGAGCCTTGCAAAGTCTGGAATCGGGAGGACCGCCTGATAATCCCGGGACACCGGCTTCCACTGGGAAAGCAAAGCCCTCTGAAGAGGACGCAGGTGGGCAAAAGCCCACGGCACCCAAGTCGATGGTGGAGGCCATGGTTCCCAGAACCTGAAGATAGTCCCACGCCGTCGTGACCTCGAAAGTCATGAACCTGAGAATCTGCTTGTGTAGAGCCCGCGCTCTCTCTGGCCTGAGGAACACCATGGCCGCATTCGTGTCGAAACACGCTCCTAGAAAATCCAGTGTCTGTGAAGGATGTAGTCTGCTCTTTGCGAAGTTGACAATCCACCCCAGTGAGTGGAGAAGCTGAACTACCCTGTCGACTGCCTGAAACCCTTGCCTTCTCAACTTTGCCCGGATGAGCCAATCGTCCAGATAAGGATGTACCAGGATTCCTTCCCTTCTGAGTTCCGCCGCCACCACCACCATGATCTTTGTGAAGACCCGAGGGGGCCGTGGCCAGCCCGAAGGGTAGGGCCCGGAACTGAAAATGTTGCCCCAAAATCTTGAAGCGAAGGAACCGTGGTGGTCTCGAAGGATTGGAATATGCAGGTACGCCTCCGTAAGATCTAAGGAGGCCAAAAACTCCCCTGGATGTACTGCAGCCAGTACCGAACGGAGGGTCTCCATGCGGAACCGAGGTACCCTGAGGGGAGTTGTTGACAGTCTGAGGTCCAGTATGGGCCGGAAGGTCCCTTCCTTTTTGGGCACCACAAAGTAGATGGAATAATGGCCCCGACCCAATTCGGAGGCCGGAACCGGCACTATCGCCCCCAATGCAAGGAGACGAACTAGTGTCTGTCGAACGGCCTGGCGCTTGAGAGGGACCCGCATGGAGAGAATAGGAACCTGTCCGGTGGAGGTCGGACAAAATCCAACGCGTAACCTTGTTTTAGAATACTTAGGACCCATTGGTCTGAGGTTATGTGGACCCATGCTTCGTAGAAAAGAGAAAGTCGCCCCCCCCTAGACGGGGAACAGACTCGTGGGTCCCCCTGGCATCATTGGGACGATTTCGGAGAGGTGCCCATTCCGTGTCCGTCCTTACCGGAACGGCAGCCCCGAAAGGACCGGTTCCAAGTATGTGAGCGAGAAGGAGCTCGAGGTGGCTGTTGCCTCGTGGGCCGGGACTTGCGCTGATTACGAAACCTATTTCTGCCGGTGTTGAAAGATCTATAAAGCGGGGGCGATCCTCTGGCAGCTTATGAACCACGTTTTCGTTAAGTGACTTAATAATCTGATCCAGGTCTTCCCCAAAAAGGTACTTACCCTTGAAGGGGAGAGATCATAGGCGGGTTTTGGATGAAGCATCAGCCGCCCAATTTCTTAGCCAAAGAAGACGGCGTGCGGACACCGCAGCCACCATGGTTCGTGCCTGTACTCTGATAAGATCATAAAAGGCATCCGCTCCGTAGGCGACTACGGCCTCCAATCTGTCTGCTTGCTGAGCCTCGGCATCTGGTAGAGACTGAGACGTAAGAAGCTGTTGTATCCACCGAAGTCCTGCACGCTGGGCCAATGAACTGCAAATAGCAGCTCGCATACCCAGAGCTGAAACCTCGAATACCCGTTTCAGGTAAACCTCCAATTTCCTGTCCTGGGTATCCTTCAATGCCGTCCCTCCCGTGACAGGGATGGTCGTATGTTTTGTCACCGCTGAGACCGCCGAATCTACGGCCGGGACCCGGAGAAGCTCTAAGAAATCCCTCGGAAGAGGGTACAATTTATCCATGGCCCTGCCAACTCTAAGGTTGGACTCCGGAGTATCCCACTCTCTGGCGATCAGCTGTAAAATATTGTGATGAGTGGGGAAGGCTTTTGCCAGCGGACGAAGTCCCGCTAGTAGTGGGTCCCCTTTCTTGGTGTTTGGGTCCGGAGTCACTGGGTCCGGAGGGGGGTCAATGTCCATCTCCTGGAGGATGTGTGGAATGAGTTCATCAAGTTCTCCCGCCTGAAAAATGCGGAGAACTCTAGGATCATCACCCTCGACCTGAGCTGTTAGGGAGGGGTCCTCGGCGAGCGGGTCCACGAGAGGATCCCCCCCCCCCCCCCGCTGGTTGCGGTGCTGTCAGGGCAGAAGAAGATCCCCGAGACGTTCCCGGAGCTTCCCCCGCAGACGATACGGTAACCTGTGGAAGAAAACTCCCCAAAGCAGTGGACAGACATGGTATCTTAGCTGGAGGAGGACCCCCTCCCCCCAGCAGAGTCCCTGCTATGCACAAAGGCCCTGTGCATTAAAACAAACTCCGGGGAGAAAAATCCCTCCGAGTTTACACCAGGCTGTCCAAACGGCTGAGTTCCGACAGTAGAAAATGGCAGGGTAGAAGGAAACTGAGCCTCTGTGTCGTCTGCCAAAATGCCGGTGCTTGCCTCCTTATGCAAGATGGCCGCCGTTCCCGCGCTCGGCGGGAACGGAGCCTGCTGCTTTCTGCGCGCTCTGTCCTGAGGTAGCTCGACTTCCTCCGGAGAAGGGCTGTCCTCCCCTCCCGATGAAACGCTGAATCGCCGACTTTCACGGGACAGGGAATCCCCCTGTGCTCCACCGCCTTCAACAACTGACTGCCGCTGCATTTAGGTGAGAAGGAGGAGGATGTGGAGGGGAGAGAAGGTAGTTCAGGCACGCAAAGTGAAAACAGTCAGCTGATACAGCAAGACTGAAGGTCCAGCCCAGTTCTACTCCCACCGACCCGAAAAGACCGTCGGGGAATGGGACCTCCCAACGGCAGGCGGCCCCGGGGAATGTAACTTCGCGGGGCCGCGGGTCGAAACACTTCCTCACGCCACCGGGGGGGGGGGGGAGGGGGGCGAGTAGTCACGAACACGGGCAGGAGGGGAGTGACCGGCACCACCGATAGGACACTCAGATCCAAGGGAGCATAAGTAGCGAGTCCCTCGGTAACCTAAAAAATAAGAAGGACTTACCTCCAGCCCTGGAAGAAAAAACAACGGGAGGAGGCAGAAAGAAGAAAAGGAGACAATGACAAGCAGTCTGTCAGCAAGTCTCAAAAACCAGAATCCTGGCTGTATTACTTGAAGAGAAATTAACTATATAATCTAAGAAAACTTCTCCTTAACAAAAACTTGATCCCTCAAACAAATAAAAATTATTTTCTTAAAGTTGAAAAGCCTAAGACTAAATGCTGGGGACCTCAGTGTCCCCTGCTCACATCTGCTGGAGTCAGAACAATACTGAGAGCTGAGGAACGGGAGGCGTGGCTATAAGGCACCCCCTTGAGAGTTTTTTGTTCTGACTCCATCTGCTGGACAGGGGACATAACCCACCGTCTGGAATGATCCTGGTACGTACAGGGAAAAGAAGTTTTGGGGGGGGGGGGGGGGGGCATGGCTTTTCTTTGGTTAATTATCCTTAAAACATACTGGTTAGTCTCTGAGCAGCCAGTTTTCTATGGCTCTCTGGTATTGCCTTACGGACATGTTTGAAACCTGACAGGACAGCCACCTCAAAAGGATAATTTGTATATATTTCTGTGAGTGCATGTGTCTTTCAAAATGGATACCGACTCTTAAGTTTGAAAGGTCTTCCCATTACTGCTTGCAAACTACTCCTGAAACTCCAAAAAGAGTACATGATTATTCAATTGGTGACAGTCTAATAATGCTAACATGAAAAAGCATTTAAAATTTGGATGCATACCACCATATAAAAGTCCTACTTACTTATGCCACTGCTTTCTTTATCGCCTGCATTTTTTGCCATATTCATAGCATATTCGCACACTTCTGCTGCTTCTCTTTGTGCAAGCTGACGAAGACATGCAACTGCTGCCCGACGAAGCAACAAGTGGGAACTACATAAGTGGACCTTAATAAAAACAATTGTGCATCATTATAAAAAGAAAGTTTTCCCTGTGGTTTCAGACATGCAGAACTATTGGCGAGATGTAACAGACCTTCCTCTCAGCTGACTAGAACACAGATCTTGTAATTAACCAGAAGGCAGTCTTCTCCTCTGGCAGTACAATGGAAGCTAAACAATTTTTTGGTTGAGGATAATAAAATTAATAAATTAAACTTGAAGGTTGGTATTGGTCAACATGCCAGAGAACTATTTAGTGGTCTAGCAATGCAAGTCAGTGAATGTGTTATGTCGTCAAAATATTTAATCTTTGAAGGGTAAGGTAGACAGGAGAACTATTTCTGTAGTTTGGATTGTCTGAAAAGTTTAAATAAGACAGACCCCTTGCTATAAGACCAACTCTGGTTCTTAAGAGCCACAAACAGGTCTGGTTCTTAGACTATCTGCAATGAATATGCATGGAATATATTTAGATACAATGGAGGCAGTGCATTCAAATCTATCTCATACATATTCATTACAGATAGCCTGAAAACTATGTTTGTGGCTCTTGAGGACTGGAGTTGGCTACTCCTTCTATAGAATAGAGATTAGGGGAATGGGGAGGATTAGGACAGGACTATGCCAAAAATGAAGGGAGGAGGGAGATAAAGACATTGCATAGTACTCTCTAAAAACTTTGTACGTAGTGTGACAATTCTGATAGTCTAATTAGCTAATTTCATTTACAAAATTACTGCAATTAAGGGAATGTTCTACCTGGCTGAGAAAACTTATAAGGCCAGTACATGAAACTCTGCACAGTTCAGATCTAGTTTTGATTCAATGTCTTATATATTTATATTCTCTGAAGAAGAATTTTAAAAAAACCCACAACTTCAACCATAGATTTTTTGTTTTCATTTAAGAACCCATCTTTAAAAGCCAATGCCCAAGAAGAACAGATTTTAAAATAAGATGTTTCTCTATCAATTTCAGTTTTCTGTGGCTCCTAGAGCCTATGTTGACTCTGTTCTTCATATATCAATATACTCAATGTTTATTAGCATAAAAAATTATGTCCTAATAATTTAAAATACCTCTATACAACATGTTTCATGAAGATATGACAGCAATTTATTCTAAAAGATGGTGATAAAAATTTACAGAAGCAAGGCAACCATTTTAAAAGCTTGAAACTACAAGTGGAATTTTAATATATATTGTTAAGACTGAATTAAAGCTCTGCATATATCCTGAAGAAAAATTTTAATATTTTATGCCTCTGCTTGAATCTTGTTTTTACTATCATTTCCTTCTGTGGTACAGCAGTAAAAATATAGAAATAGGCATGGTAGACCATAGAGTAGCTTGGTTGCTTCAGTGTGCATATCTATGCTGATATTTGTTAACAGTTGTGTTGCAGTGTTAGCTATTCTCACTATACCAACTCTGACCATGATCTTATAGGCAGTAATTTTCAGCCAGTATAAAGCCTACAGGTATTTTTTACCCCTCGACCTTACATGCTTACTTTCATTTTGAAAATTATTCTGGGAAAGCTAATGTGTGAAGGCTGGTTCTCCTGGTGGAAAACCTTATTTTATAAAATTAAGAAATATGTGATTAAGTTCAATCTCTGCCCAGATTCCATCATCCAGAACATTACTCTTACAGGCATGGAAACAAATATGTACAGAGTGTATGCACATATTTTCCCACATATGTTGGGAAATTTTACAAAACAGTATTTATGCAGTGCTTTCCTAACAAATGCTTTTTAAAACAACACCCCCCTATGTGTAATATTGCTGTTTTTTTTTTAAAAGCCTGATTTTTCTCCTACTTTTCTCCCATCCTGAATCTACATCATATAAAAAAAAAAAAAAAAAAGCAAGTTTAGTGAATCAGACCCTAATTGTAATACTGTCTTTCTGAGGTTGCTGATCACTGAAAACTACTCTCAAATACTGACTTTTGACAATGATCACAAATAACTAGTCAGAAGGATTGTTACGGGGACTGGCCTACTGGCAGTATAACATACTGTCAGGTGGGTCATCTGGGTTTAATTCCGAAGCCAGCTTTTTCTTAGGCTAATCAGAATGAGGATGCTGTAAAGAACATAAGAACATGCCATACTGGGTCAGACCAAGGGTCCATCAAGCCCAGCATCTTGTCTCCAACAGTGGCCAATCCAGGCCATAAGAACTTGGTACGTTCCCAAAAACTAAGTCTATTCAATGTTATTGTTGCTAATAATAGCAATAGCTATTTTCTAAGTCAACTTAATTAATAGCAGGTAATGGACTTCTACTCCAAGAACGTATCCAATCCTTTTTTAAACACAGCTATACTAACTGCCCAAACCAGATCCCTTGGCAACATATTCCAGAATTTAATTGTGCATTGAGTGAAAAAGAACTTTCTCCGATTAGTTTTAAATGTGCCACATGCTAACTTCATGGAGTGCCCCCTAGTCCTCCTATTTTACGAAAAAGAGTAAATAACCGATTCACATCTACCCGTTCAAGACCTCTCATGATTTTAAACACCTCTATCATATTCCCCCCTCAGCCGTCTCTTCTCCAAGCTGAACAGTCCTAACCTCTTTAGTCTTTCCTCATAGGGGAGCTGTTCCATCCCCTTTATCATTTTGGTCGCTCTTCTTTGTACCTTCTCCATCGCAACTATATCTTTTATGAGATGCGGTGACCAGAATTGTACACAGTATTTAAGGTGCGGTCTTGTTCCATTTTCTTCACCATTCCCTTTCTAATAATTCCCAACATTGTTTGCTTTTTTTGACTGCAGCAGCACACTGAACTGACAATTTCAGTATGTTATCCACTATGACGACTAGATCTCTTTCTTGGGTGGTAGCTCCTAATATGGAACCTAACATTGTGTAACTATAACATGGGTTATTTTTCCCTATATGCATCACCTTGCACTTATCCACATTAAATTTCATCTGCTATTTGGATGCCCAATTTTCCAGTCTCACAAGGTCTTCCTGCAATTTATCACAATATGCTTGTGATTTAACTACTCTGAATAATTTTGTATCATCTGCAAATTTGATTACCTCACTCGTCGTATTCCTTTCCAGATCATTTATAAATATATTGGAAAGTACGTGTCCCAATACAGATCCCTGAGGCACTCCACTGCCCACTCCCTTCCACTGTGAAAATTGTCCATTTAATCCTACTCTGTTTCCTGTCTTTTAGCCAGTTTGTAATCCACAAAAGAACATCGCCACCTATCCCATGACTTTTTACTTTTCCTAGAACCCTCTCATGAGGAACTTTGTCAAATGCCTTCTGAAAATCCAAATACACTACATCTACCAGTTCACCTTTATCTACATGTTTATTAACTCCTTCAAAAAAGTGAAGCAGATTTGTGAGGCAAGACTTACCTTGGGTAAAGTAATGCTGACTTAGTTCCATTAAACCATGTCTTTCTATATGTTCTGTGATTTTGATATTTAGAACACTTTCCACTATTTTTCCTGGCACTGAAGTCAGGCTAACTGGTCTGTAGTTTCCCAATCGCTCCTGGAGCCCTTTTTAAATATTGGGGTTACATTAGCCACCCTCCAGTCTTCAGGTACAATAGTTGATTTTAATGATAGTTTACACATTTTTACTAATAGATCTGAAATTTCATTTTTGAGTTCCTTCAGAACCCTGGGGTGCATACCATCCGGGCCAGGTGATTTACTACTCTTCAGTTTGTCAATCAGGTTTACTACATCTTCCAGGTTCACCGTGATTTGGTTCAGTCCACCTGAATCATTACCCATGAAAACCTTCTCCGGAATGGGTATCTCTCCCCAACATCCTCTTCGGTAAACACCGAAGCAAAGAAATAGTTTAATCTTTCCGCGCTGGCCTTATCCTCTAAGAGCCCCTTTAACCCCTCGATCATCTCAAGTTCCAACTGACTACCTCACAGGCTTTCTGCTTCGGATATATTTTTAAAAGTTTTTACTGTGAGTTTTTGCCTCTACAACCAACTTCTTTTCAAATCCTCTCTCAGCCTGTCTTATCAATGTCTTACATTTAACTTGCCAACGCTTATGCTTTATCCTATTTTCTTCTGTTGGATCCTTCTTCCAATTTTTGAATGAAGATCTTTTGGCTAAAATAGCTTCTTTCACTTCCCCTTTTAACCATGCCGGTAATCACTTTGCCTTCCTTCCACCTTTCTTAATGTGTGGAATACATCTGGACTGTTCTAGGATTTATTTATTTTTTTTTTTTTAAACATTGACCACTCCTCTTGCACACTTTATCTTTGTAACTGCTCCTTTCAGTTTTTTTCTATTTTTCTCATTTTATCAAAGTTTCCCTTTTGAAAGTTTAGCACGAGAGCCATGGATTTGCTTACTGTTCCCCTTCCAGTCATTAATTCAAATTTGATCATATTATGATCACTATTGCCAAGCAGCCCTACCACAGTTACCTCTCTCACCAAATCCTATGCTCCACTGAGAATTAGATCTAAAATTGCTCCCTCTCTCGTCGGTTCCTGTACCAATTGCTCCATAAAACTGTCATTTATTCCATCCAGGAACTTTATCTCTCTAGCATGCCCCAAAGATACATTTACCCAGTCAATATTGGGGTAATTGAAATCTCCCATTATTACCACACTACCAATTTGGTTAGCTTCCCTAATTTCTCTTAGTATTTCACTGTCCGTCTCACCATCTTGGCCAGATGGACGGTAGTATATTCCTATCACTATAGTCTTCCCCAACACACATGGGATTTCTACCCATAAAGATTCAATTTTGCATTTAGTCTCATGCAGGATGTTTATCCTGTTGGACTCTATGCCATCCTGGTCATAAAGCGCTACACTGCCTCCCGGATGCTCCTCTCTGTCATTGCGATATAATTTGTACCCCAGTATAGCACTATCCCAGGGTGATCATAGCAAAGGTTTTAAACTTTGCTCATAAAGCGGAAATACTGAGAACTGTGCGTGCCAGAAAGACTGACTTATAACAATAAAGTGCTATTCTTCCAGGATTACTCTGCTGTGCTGGCAGCACAGTGAAGGGCCTTTGCTCCTGCATGCAGCAAGTTATTTGCATTGGGGACCCGTGCACCACTGGTCTACCCTAAGGTGAGAGTACAGACCTCACAGGGACTATGCTTGTTCACTGATATTGATGAGTTTCAGAAATTTGTGGGGGAAAAAGAGCAGGAGAAACTCTGATCTGACTCTACTGACAAGTGGAAAGAAGCTTAATTTGAGGCTGTAGCTTCACTTGCTGGGCCTCCTGGATAAGAACATAAGAACATAATAAATTGCCATGCTGGGTCAGACCAAGGGTCCATCAAGCCCAGCATCCTGTTTCCAACAGAGGCTAAACCAGGCCACAAGAACCTGGCAATTAACCAAACACCAAGAAGATCCCATGCTACTGATGCAATTAATAGCAGTGGCTATTCCCCTAAGTAAACTTGATTAATAGAAGTTAATGGACTTCTCTTCAAGAACTTATCCAAACCTTTTTTGAACCCAGCTACACTAACTGCACTAACCACATCCTCTGGCAACAAATTCCAGAGCTTTATTGTGCATTGAATGAAAAAGAATTTTCTCCAATTAGTCTTAAATGTGCTACTTGCTAACTTCATGGAATGCCCCCTAGTCCTTCTATTATTCGAAAGTGTAAATAACCGAGTCACATCTACTCATTCAAGACCTCTCATGATCTTAAAGACCTCTATCATATCCCCCCTCAGCCGTCTCTTCTCCAAGCTGAAAAGCCCTAACCTCTTCAGCCTTTCCTCATAGGGGAGCTGTTCCATCCCCTTTATCATTTTTGTTGCCCTTCTCTGTACCTTCTCCATTGCAACTATATCTTTTTTGAGATAAGGCAACCAGAATTGTACACAGTATTCAAGGTGTGGTCTCACCATGGAGCGATATAGAGGCAGTATAACATTTTCCGTTTTATTAACCATTCCCTTCCTAATAATTCCTAACATTCTATTTGCTTTTTGACTGCTGCAGCACACTGAGCCGACGATTTCAATGTATTATTTACTATTACGCCTAGATCTCTTTCTTGGGTGGTAGCTCCTAATATGGAACCTAACATCGTATAACTACAGCAAGGGTTATTTTTCCCTATATGCAACACCTTGCACTTGGCCACATTAAATTTCATCTGCCATTTGGATGCCCAATCTTCCAGTCTTGCAAGGTCCTCCTGTAATGTATCACAGTCTGCTTGTGATTTAACTACTCTGAATAATTTTGTATCATCTGCAAATTTGATAACGTCACTCGTATTCCTTTCCAGATCATATATATATATATATATATATATATATATATATATATATATTCAAGTATCCCTGCACTTGGTTGGAGGTTGATAGTCACTCTGGCTAGCTAGATATGGCCTTTTTTTTCTGAGTGGCCTAGCGGTCGCAGCATCCTCATCACCTTTGTGGGGTAGTCCAGACACAATAGCAGACGCATTAAAGGAAAATTAGTTTCTTACCTGATAATTTTCGTTCCTTTAGTACCACGGACAGTCCAGACACCTGGGTTTTGCCTCCCCTCCAGCAGATGGAGACAGAGAAGTTTTTCAAAACAAACCCTGGCATATATACCAAGGTGCCACCCACAGTCCCTCAGTCTTACGTAATGTCAAAGCAGAATGGAATAAAACCCAATTCAACAGCTAACTTAAGGTTCATTGAAAACCCCAACTGAGAACAGAACAGACAGAACCAATAGAACAGGCGAGAAGGCATGGTAAATAACCATACACAAAAAACAAACTTTATACACTTTACTTAAGTGCATACAGCTATAGGGCAGGGCTCTGGACTGATCCGTGGTACTACAGGAACGAAAATTATCAGGTAAGAAACTAATTTTCCTTTCCCTGTACATACCCGGATCAGTCCAGACACCTGGGATGTACCAGAGCCAACTCACAGAGGGTGGGAGCCGGAGAGGCCTGCACGGAGCACCCCTTCTCCAAATCCCCCAGCCTCCGAAGCTCTCACATCCAATCTGTAATGCCTTGTAAAAGTTTGCAAAGATTTCCAAGTAGCCACCCTGCAAATTTCCTGGGGCGAAACATGGTGACATTCCGCCCAAGAAGCAGCCTGTGAACGCATAGAATGAGCACAAAGTCCTACCTGTACTGTCTTACCACGCAGTAAATACGCGGAACCAATGGCCTCCTTCAACCAAAGAGCTATGGTAGCCTTGGAGGCCATGCCGCCTTTACGTGGACCATTCCACAAAACAAAGAGATGGTCTGATACCCGAAAAGGATTCGTAACCTCCAGATACCGAAGCAGCTTCCGTAAATCCTTGGCTATCGGATCTGATCGATCCACATCGGAGAAGGAAGGAAGTTCGATCGATTGATTCAAGTGAAAAGATGACACCACCTTTGGGAGAAAGGAGGGGACCATTCACAAGGATACCCCTGAATCCGAAATCCTCAAGAAGGGTTCCCGGCATGACAACACCTGCAATTCCGACACCCGACATGCTGAAGAAATTGCCACCAAAAATACCACTTTTAGCGTAAGATCCTTTAGCGTTGAACGCTTTATAGGCTCAAAAGGTGGCACACACAAGGACGAAAGCACCAAATTGAGGTTCCAGGAATGACACGGAAGGCGAGGCGGAGGGCGCAAGTGCTTAGCCCCCCCTGTAGGAAACATGCCACATCCGGGTGTAAGGCCAACACAACCCCCTGGACCTTGCCTCGGAGACAACCGAGTGCCGCAACCTGTACACAGAGGGAACTACATGAAAGACCTTTAGAAAAACTGACTTGCAAGAAAGCCAGGATGTCAGAGACCAAAGCCCTCGTAGTATCCACCCCGCGATCCGAACACCAAGATTCGAAAACTTTCCAGACCCTAACGTAAGCCAGGGAAGTAGATGGTTTTCTCGACCGCAGTATTGTGGCGACCACCTCGTCAGAGAAACCTTTGCTTTTCAAGCGTTGCCTTTCAAAAGCCAAGCCGAGACAAAAGCGATCCGCCTCCAAGGCCAGAGCTACGGCCCTGGTTTCCAAACAGTTGATTGACCACTGGGATTGTTCTCAGGACCACTGCCCCTACACAGACTTCCCCAGACAAACCACTCCCCAGCTGGAGAGACTGGCATCCATGGTGACAACTGTCCGTTCGGGCATTACCAAGGGAACTCCCCGCTCCAGATGTTCGGAGACAAGCCACCAGTCGAGACTGTGTCTCGCGGAGTCCGTAAGAGGCAGTGGGAGATGGAACTGTTCTGACACTGGGTTCCAGCGGGACAGCAATGCTGATTGTAACGGACGCATATGAGTGAAGGCCCAGGGCACCAATTCAGGGTAGATGTCATGGACCCCAATACTCTCAAGTAATCCTTCACCTTGGGCATTGGCATGGACATTAGGTCCCTCACCTGACCCTGAAGCTTGACTATCCGCTCCGTGGTGAGGAATACTCTTCCCTGTGCCGTGTCGAACACAGCTCCCAGGAACTCCAGAGACTGCGAAGGGACGAGATGACTCTTGGCAAGGTTATCTACCCAACCGAGGGAGCGCAAGAGCGGAAGCACCCTGTGAATGGCAGTGTGACACAGAGCCTTGGACGTCAACCGAATCAGCCAATCGTCTAGGTAAGGGTGCACCAGCAAGCCTTCCCTCCGGAGTTGCGCTGCCACCACCACCATCACCTTGGTGAAAATCCTTGGAGCAGTGGCGAGACCAAAGGGCAGAGTCCGAAACTGAAAATGTTTTCCCATGATGCAGAACCTGAGAAATCTTTGATGAGACAAGCGAATGCAGATGTGAAGATATGCCTCCGAGAGATCCAGAGACACCAGGAATTCGCCTTGTCATACCGAGGCGACGACGGACCGAAGCGTCTCCATCCAGAAACGCAGGATCCGAAGACATCGGTTGACTCTTTTGAAATCTAAGATGGGGCGGAACGTTCCTTCCTTCTTCAGGACAATGAAGTAAATGGAGTAGCATCCCCTGCGTAGATCTGCAGATGGAACCAGCGTTATAGACCCCAGGGCCAACAGGCGCTGGAGTGTTCCTTGTACCGCCTCCCGTTTTTCTCGGTACCCGCAGGGAGAGATCAGGAACTTGTCCCGAGGACACTGTATAAAATCTAAAGCGTAACCTTGACTTATCACGGTGAGGACCCACTGGTCCGATGTTAATTTGGTCCATTCCTCGAAGAAGAGCGACAGTCTGGCTCCCATGTTTGGAACATGGTGGATGATGGGTACCGAGGGATGGACCGGCAGTATCTCATTGCAAGGCCTTAGTTCCTGCAGCCGACGGGGAATTGCCTGGTTTGCCAAAACGTCTGCCTCAAAAGGACGGATTGCACGACTGTTGTCTAGTGGAACTGGGACGAAAGGAAGATCCTGAGGACCGCGCCGGTCGAGGTCTCCCATTACCGCGAAATCGAGACCGAGCTGTAAACGATTCCCTGGACCGAGGCCTATCATCAGGTAGTTTATGAACCTTGTTCTCACCCAGAGATTGGATCATATCCTCCAACTCCTTCCCGAACAACAACTTGCCTTTAAAAGGAAGGGAACGGAGGTGGGACTTGGACGAAGCATCTGCAGCCCAATGCCGTAGCCAGAGTAGCCATCGCGCGAACACCGGCAACACCATGGATCTGGCCGATGTGCGTAGGTGGTCATGGAGAGCATCGGCGCTATACACAATGACTGCCTCCAGCCGGTTCGCCTGGCTAGACTCCCTCTCAGAGAGGTCCGACCTGGCTTGGAGTTGCTGAGCCCAGCAAAGACCTGCACGCAGTGTGAAATTACTGCACATTGCTCTGCATGGACCCCTAGTGCGGATACCTCAAACACCTTCTTGAGCTGCAACACCAATTTTCTGTCCTGCAAGTCCTTGAGGGCGGTTGCTCCCGTAACCTTCTTGGTAACCGCAGACACCGCTGCATCCACCTTCAGGACTCTCAGCAGATCCAAAGCTTCCTCCGGCAGAGGATATAGCTTATCCATTGCCTTACTGACTTTCAACCCCAAATCATGAGTGTCCCATTCCCTAAAGAGAAGGTCCGTGGCCGAGAAATGAAAAGGGAAAGACACTGTGGGGCCCCTAAGACCCAGTAATACCGGATCCATTGAGGGGCTTCCAAACCTAACTCCCCCAAGAATGACCGGGATAAGTGGGTTCAACTCCTCTTTCTTAAAAAGACGAACCACCTTCAGATCATCCCCTTCCAGTACTGTACCACCCTGGATGAGCTTGGGCTGGGAGTCAGGGTCTCCGTCCGTCCCCCCGTGGGCTGGGAATGAGTATCAGGAGTCCCTGATGAAGAGGAGTCCGTGTCCGTCTCGACGAGTCCTGTGCGCAAAAGTCTTTTATCCTTAGGAGGCACTGCCTCCCCTTTGGATCCGGAGCGCCGCCGGGACCTTTTGTGGGACGGTGGGCACAAAGGTTGCTCCTTGTGCATCAGAAGTACAAATTCTGATGAAAAGGAGGAGTCAGATGAGGAATCGGTAGCCCCCTCAGGGCTATCCTCATTTTAAAAAGCCTCTGGAGCCGTAGGGGTGCCCTCCCCCGAAGGCCCGTGCTGTGGAGAGTGCTGGAGGTAAAATCTCCTCCCCCTCATTCCACGCCACTGCCTGCAGCGAACATAAAATGGCTGCCATTCCCGCGCTGATCGGGAACGGCGCAGCTGAGTCGGCCTGACCTGTCCAGGACCGGGTGGTCGATGGCGGAGCGCGAATCTGGCCTTCCCGCGGTGGAACAGAGGGACCTTCGCCGCCCTGCGAGCAGGAAGCACAGAGGCCTTCTCGAGAGAGACGGCCGTGCGAGCAGCCGCTTGAGCGGCAAGATGAGCATCGGGGCATAATCGAGTCTTGAGAAAAAACGACGGGCCCAACTCGTCGCTAAAGAGGTAAAAAAAAACAAAAACAGGAAAGGAATGGAAAAGACGGCGACGCAGGTCGGGAGGAGGGGGGGGGGGGGGGGGGGGTACCGGAGAGGCGGCGCGGCAAAAATTAACAAGTGAAAATATATACTTTTTTTTTTTTGAAAACACAAACCTGCCCCCACGCTGTCCTTGGTTCTGGACAGGTCCTGCTCCTTTGCTGCAGCTGGGGTGGTATCACCCCAGTGCTGCTACTCCACCAAGACAGGGCCCTCGACCCTCTTGAGCAACTGCCTCGACCAGGAAGGATGATCCCCTCAGGACCTGTCAACCCCCTGGGAGACTGACAGGCCTTCTTCTTCTTCTTGTGGTTTTTTTTTTGTTTGTTTGTTTTGTTTTTTTTTTTAACAAAACCAACTAACTATTCCTAACATTTTTTTTTTTTTTTTTTTAAATCAGAAGAGACTGTGGGTTTTGCAACTCTGCCATCTGCTGGAGACAGAGTAAGACTGAGGGACTATGGGTGGCACCTTGGTATATATGCCAGGGTTTGTTTTGAAAAACTTGTCGCCATCTGCTGGAGGGGAGCCAAAACCCAGGTGTCTAGACTGATCCGGGTACGTACAGGGAATGAGAAGTTATCCGTTCTTTCTGGACTGCCAAGTTTTTTTTCCTTTTTATTTTTGTTGTTGTTTGGCTGCGATGTGGCAGACTTAAGTGGGGATTTCTGGAGAGAGTTCTTTTTTCTTTCAAGCCCAAGATTTCTGGTTATGGCGAAGCCATGTTTTGTACTCTTTTGCTTAACCTCTACCCCGTGAGGGCTGGAGGTTATGTTCCTGCTTCTGTTCTGAATTGAGTGAAAAGGAGAGATGAACGAAGGGGAGGGGGAGGGAGGAATAGGTAGGCAGGTTGGGTTGGAAGGGGAGGGGGTTTGCTCACCGCATCTAGACACCATTCTTTTTGAATTGCAATTATTGGGGGTCAGGATTCTTTTGGGTGTTACTGTGCCTGTTAACAGGGGGGCTCCTGATGGGAAGGCTTCCCCTTTGGTTTGAGAAATACTCTGCTCTTTTGTCTCGTGCATTCAGGCTACTAAATGTCATGGAGTGGTTCTAGACTAGTCTCCTGGAATGTGTGTGGCGTACACTCGCCTATAAGGCG
Source organism: Rhinatrema bivittatum (assembly GCF_901001135.1). Taxonomy (NCBI): domain Eukaryota; kingdom Metazoa; phylum Chordata; class Amphibia; order Gymnophiona; family Rhinatrematidae; genus Rhinatrema; species Rhinatrema bivittatum. The sequence goes on along the minus strand of NC_042617.1, from coordinate 248,924,978 downwards.
GATGAAAATTTTGGCAGCTTTGAGGTGGCTGTCTGCCAACATAGTTATGTTACAAGAAACACACCTCACAGACCTGGAGCATCAGAAGCTATGTCGGCGCTGGGTTGGGGAAGTGTATTTTGCCTCGGCAAACACTCAATCGGCGGGGATGGCCATTTTAGTCCATAAAAAGTATATTTTCTAGTCCAAAAGCAAATTAAAGATCCCAAGGGTCAGACCTTATTCTTGTGGGTGAGCTCAACCGGACTCCTCTAGTCCTTTGTAATTTCTATGCCCCCAACACCTACGATCCGGTTTTTTTTTCATGATGTGTACGGCATACATTTGCCTTATGTTTCTTATATGCTTTTAGTGGGGGCAGATTTCAATGCGGTCAAGGGTCCTACATTAGATGTGTCTCAATCATCGTCCCTGGGGAGAGGGCCTAGTAAAGGGATTGCATTTTTTGAACAGTCTCTTCACTTGGTCGATGCCTGGCGAATTTTACATCCCTCAGGGAGGGATTTTACCCATATTTCTAGAGCTCATGCGCCTCATTCCAGGATTGACTATCTGCTGACTAGTGCGCATGCCTTCTCCCAAATTGCTGATGCTGATATTGGGGAGATCGTAATCTCTGACCACACGCCGGTTTGGCTGGATTTTTGTGACGCTTCTCCATCTCAAATGCGGCTTCTTTGGAGGTAACTTTATTACCTGGCTGAGAATGCTGCCTTTCAGGCTCACTTGCACACTAAGTGGTCCAAATATGCTTCTTTTAATAGCCAGCATATGGCCTCACCTGTATTAAATTGGTATGCAGCCAAAGCGGTTCTTAGGGGCGATATTTCATACCTGGCCCCCCCCCCCGCAAAAAGATTTTGGATCGGCGCCTGCTGAACCTCACAGCGCAGCTGTATTGGGCTCGGCAAGCGCTTAATGCAGCGCACCCTCCGGTGAACAGGGAGCGCTATATGTCTATTCAAACTGCCCTCAATTCATTAATTCATCAGCGGACGAAAAAAGCCTAGCCTATTATCAATTTCAACTGTTCCAGTACAGTAATAAATCTGGGAAAATGCTGGCGAACTTAGTCCACTCTGCGCGGGGACCGAGACATGTGGCTGCGCAATTCTACGGGCCAGGTGATAAAATGATACCTCAGCTATTGCGGCTGCCTTTCGTCATTATTACATGGAGCTTTATGCTTCTGAAGGTCTGCTAGTGCATTCGGTATGTTTGTTAGATAAGTGGCCCGGGAATGCATGGAGTATGCAAGGGCCGAAGGCTAGAGCTGTGCAGCTTCCTGGCAGAGCAGCTAAGAGGTTGTGCGTGCTTGTGTGTTGGAATACCACATTGCCACTATGCTGTCTGTTTGCACTAAGGTTTGTAGGCAGAGGCAGTATTTTAAGGCATAAAAGGCAAATCTCATGGCTCAAAGCTCCAGGAAGTTGATGTGAAACTCTGTATGGAGCGGAATAGACGCATATTGGGTTGGGAAGATGTGGATTCGAAATCTTCAACCCTAAATAAATGTGACCGTGACCAGGACCATCTGAAGATTTGATTCTAGATCGGTAATATTGATCAGGGATGAAAGCGGTTGAACAGCTTAGAACCATTGATATTTGAAAATCCACTGAATCTTACTCGTAGCCAATCTGGGCATATGTATAAAGTGGATAGTGAAAAAACCCCATGGCCCATCAATGAAAGAATTGAGGGGCTGAGGCTATGTTGCATGCACGCAGAGATGAAGGGTATTTGACAGGATGTCTGCGCAATTGTTGGGTAGGAAGTTCGTTGCGACTATAGTGTCCAGAACTGCTCCATATGGGATTTAGGTAGTTAAACAGAAATCCCAGGTAGTAGATTTATAGTGAGTCCTGGAGAACTTACAGCTCCTTGCTTGGATTGACTCCTATTAGGCAGTTGTCCATGCAAGGAAAAGTGTGAATGATGTTTTGCTCCGTAGAGAAACAGCAGTCACTGCTAGGCATTTGGTGAAATACACAAGTTGTCGAAGCTAGTGTGAACGGCAGAACTTGGCATTGGAATGTTGACGACTCACTATGAAGCACATAGAAAGACTAGAGGAGAGAGGCAACCCACTTACTGCAGTAAGGGAAGCACGGTGATGAGACATTTTACCTGTCACTTCTGAAGAAAGTTGTTGACATTTCTGAGGTCCAGGATGGGCGGAGAGCATCTGTTTTCTGTTGAAAGAAGGAATAGTGGGATTAAAAACTCCTCCCCCCTCCGCCTTGTAGCGTCCGGGGGTCTGTACCCCAAGCCCTGGTACTAAGTGGGATGGCCGCTCTGATATCCGGCAAGGTTGAGAGACCAGGAGGCTGTCCAACTGGCGGAGCTGATGTAATCTGGATATCAGCTGGTCTCCCGCAGGAGCATGAGTGGTAAAAGTCTTACCCGCATCTTTGTCTGCTGTGCAAGAAAACATCAAGAACTGTCGCCAGGTCTCGAGGTGGGCATGCAATTGAAGCAGTGTCTGCTGGATCTTGTGTCTAGCAGATCAGTTAATGTATCTGGGACTTTGGGCAGTAATTAGGAACTAGAAGCCAGAGTGTCATAGAGTACGGAGCCCCGTTGTCGGCAATGGGAGGATGTCTCGATGCAATCCAAAATTATTGGTAGAGAGGTTCTCTTGGTGTTGTGTCAAACATAGCTGGTAATAGCGATATGTTAGACTAATACGGTTCTTGGAGGAGAATACGACCTAGAACTTTCTGAAACCATGTGGCCCGATTTAGCGACCAGGTCTTGATGGGATTATTGCTGAAGCGAGATTAGAGCGCTTACCGTCCTTCATGGTGGATCGCAGAAGGACACATCTGTGAATCTCGATGGCTCCGTGGATTTTGGGAGGGATCGAGGACAGCCTGAGGGACACAAACGTCCGGCTCAACTCTGTAAGCTGGTATGGTAGCGCAGCTACAGAGGAGACAGGCTAGGCATTACTGGCACCTCCACATTATTTTGTGGTGGCTCAGTACCCGGCACTGGTGTCGGTGGGGAATGCCTCGGCGCCTTGGGTGCAAAGGAGCACAGGACTCATGAACCCAGGCCCGCTTCACAACTGGCTCAATGGACATTCGCGCCGGTGCGGAATAAGTATCCCTCGGAGCTCGGCCTGGTCATTCTCCAGCACCGATGAACTGCCACCGATGTGCGGAACAGTGGCGATGTCTCTCTCAGCGCACGGCCCAGTCATTCTCCAGCACCGATGCCACCAATGTCCTGGATTGTATCGGTGGCGGACGGTCGCCATGCCGGTGAAGATGATTGCCATGGTACTCGGCCTGGTCTTTCCCCAGCGCAGAGGTGGATGCCCTTGCTGTCTTGGATGGCGACTGGTGATGGACTGTCACCATGCCTGCACTGCTCCTGGCACTGTCTAGTGCCCTAGGATGAACAGGGCTTTGGTTAAGATCCCGAAGTATGAAGCATTTTGTTTAGTAGAGGGCATTGTGTTTAGGTGCTCCGGTAGTACTGACTGTATCGATGGCGGCGTTGAAGGCGGCATCCAGGGTATCTATGACGGAATCTACGCCGGCATCAACGATGGCACCGATGGCATTGATCTGAGCATCGATGGAATTCATGGAGGGATCAGTGTCATCGATGTAAACACCGATGGCACTGACAGAATAGATGCGGGCATCGATGGAACTGAAGGGGGCATCGATGAAAGCATTGATGGAGGCACAGACGGTAACGATGGGGGCATCGACCGCAACGAAGGCACAGAGGGAATTGATGGGAGGCAAGGATGGGATGAAAGCATCGATGGCCTCGACAGTGGCCCTGGCGGCAACGGTAACCATGGACATCCCTATCCCTCTAGCCCAAATAACCCCGCTGGAGGATCGCAGGAGGACACTCGCAGGCTTTGTGGGGTTAACTGAGGACGAAAACATAGGGAGAAGGGAGGCCGCAATTCGATTGGTAAGCCGGGGAAACAGTTAGTGAGGTGACAGGAACTGACTGAAAAATAGGGCATAGTACTCACTGAGTGTTGATTAAATGTACGCGAAGGGAGACCCGTGTAGGGAAAAATTATTTGTGAAGTAAAACTTCAAGTGTTTCCGTGTGGAAACAGAGCTCCTGAAAGCGATGCTAACTGCAGCACCAAAAAAAAGAAGACTGAAGGGAGACCCCTGAGGGCACAGGGATAATGGCATGCTGGGCATGCTCAGTGCACTCAGTGTGCCAGTCAAAGCTTTCTAGAAACTTTGACAGAAAGTTTTCCGTGATAAGGCTCCATCCAGTGACATCACCCATATTATGAGGACTACCATCCTGCTTGTCCTGGGAGAACGCCTTCTCCCCGTGACTTCTTGGCCGGTTGCTCTGTCGATGCCTTGTCGGTGCCAGCATCGGAAGAAGGCTCACATCGATGGCGGTGACTATGCTTTTCCCGATGCTCGGTCCGGTCCTTCTCCAGCACCGAGGAGGAAGATGTCGATGCCTTCGAACGTGAAGAAGCCGGTGAAGGGCAGTTACCGGAGTCTATGAAGATTAAGGCTTTTGACCTGATGTACTCTTGGCTGGAGTAGACAGACACACGCTTGAATAGGTGTTCCACCTTTTATAAGCGGGCCCTGCAGCCTTTTGGCATAATCTAGACACAGCCAGTACACTGTTGGACGTCGTGAGCGGGCCCCAAGCACAAGACACAAATGTCATGAGGGTTTGTAATGGACATGGTCCTCGGGCACTCGGGGCATTTTCGAACCCTGTCGCCATTTTTCAAAAAAAAAAAAAAAAAAAAAAAGGAGGGCAGCGTGCGGTCGGTGGCCATCAGGCACCGATGAAAGCACCACCGGGAACCAACCGCAAAAGACTAGGTAAAACTTACCGGTGTCGGAGGTCGGTAGTTGATGGGGGACCCCGGGATGGGGAAAAAGTTTGAAAATTTTAAAGAAAATTTCCATGAGGAAATAATTGAGGAATTCTCACAGTGCTCCTGAAAACCGTGAGGATACTGCTGCACGGAAAAAAAGGAGACTGAAGGGGGACCCCTGTTGGATGCAGGGTTGGTGGCATGCTGGGCATGCTCAGTGTACCAGTCAAAGTGCTAGAAACTTTGACAAAAGTGACCCATGACAGGGTTCCATCCAATGATGTCACCCATATGTGAGGACTACCATCCTGCTTGTCTTGGGAGAAGTCCATTATCTGCTATTACTCAAGCTAACTTAGAAAATAGCCACTGCTATTACTAGCATCAGTAGCATGGGATAGACTTGATTTTTGGGTACTTGTAGCCTGAATTTGGCCACTATTGGAAACAGGATACTGGGCTTGATGGACCCTTGGTCTGACCCGTATGGCATGTTCTCATGTAATTATGGATGAAGAGGAAAAAGTGGTGCAAATCTGTAGGCACGTTTTGAAAGGGAAGTATGTGTGTATTGCTCTCTGAAAACTGGTGCAAAATCTGTGGAGAAAAATACCCGTGGATTTTGCAACTGTTGATGATTGTGCAACTGTTGATTGTCCCCCCCGAAGGTATGGAGTCAAATTCTGGAGATGCACCTGCAAAAGGATATGGACAGGACTGAATCTGTTCAGAGAGCAGCTATGAATTGATCAGTGGTCATCATCATTAAATATATGAGGAGAGATTTACGGTCCTAAACATGCATACACCCTGGCAGAAAGGAGGGAGAGAGGGGGGCATATGACAAACTTTCAAATAACTCCAAGGAATAAGTACACAGAAGGCAGGCCTTTTCAAAGAAGGGAAAACTGAGAATGAAGAATCAAGGAATGAGGGTGAAAGGGAGAAGGAGTCAGGAGCAATCTGAAGAAATTATTTTTCATGGAAAAGGAGGTGGATTCATGGGACAATCTCCTACTGGAGGTGGCAGTCAAAGTTTCAAGAAAATATGAGACATGCAGAGGAGGTCTCTGGAGATGGAGGAAAGAACTGAAATGCCAAAGATCAATTGAGGTCTATAGTAAATGTGACAGGAGATGGAGATGAGCAAACTAGATGCGACTTGTGGCCTTTATCTGCTGACACATTTGACATGGGCCCAGTAAAAGACCTTTATACTCACACAAAGGCTGGGAACCAGGCTAGACAGGTTGACATGTCGTGGTGCAAACATATGAAGTTGCTGAAGACATGATATTGCAGCTGCCTGAACAAGGGAGTCCGAATGATCCTGCATGATTGCACAACCCACCAAACACGAAGAACGGATTGTTGAAATGGTAGCACCATTGCCTAACAGGAAATCAAAACAAGACAGAGTATAAATCATAATTTCCCTAATGAGATACTTGTCATAATACCTTTCGTTTAAAAAGACACGCTGTTACACTAGCTTGAAAGGTAAAGGAATCATGTTTGTCAATTAAAGGAATTTTTTTCTGGTCTTTTCACATTTTTACTGTTTAGCACACTAAATATTTCTAATGGAACAGCTCAACAAATTTCTATTTACAAGATAAGAAAATTATTCCTTACCTGCTAATTTTCGTTCCTGTAGTACCATGGATCAGTCCAAACGGTGGGTTATGTCCCCCATCCAGCAGATGGAGTCAGACAAGAACTTCTGAGGGTGCTGCCACATAAGCCAGCACAACCATTGTCCCTCTTCAGTAAATAGACTATCAAAGCCATAGAGAGAGAGAGACGGAGGGATCAATTAAACTATGGTAATTTGACATTCAACTATAAACTTGAACAAACTCGAGCACAACGGCAAACTTGCAAAAAGAACTGTGAAGCAGATCCACAGAAGAACCGGCCGGTCCTAGAGACCCAGATAGACAAAGGAGGAAGTCGAGCAGAAGATCCCAAGAAAAAATTCCCAAACGAATCTGAGGGAGGGCGTCTGGACTGATCCATGGTACTACAGGAACGAAAATTAGCAGATAAGGAATAATTTTCTTTTCCCTGTACGTACCAGGATCAGTCCAGACGGTGGGATGTACCAAAGCTTCCCTACTGAAAGTGGGCCCTGGATGACCCTGCTCGAATGACCCTGTCGCCAAAGGAACGAAAAGTGGACATCCAGGCAATAGTGTCGAGCAAAGGTATGCAAAGACTTCCAGGTCGCCGCTCTGCATATCTCTTGAGAAGAAACGGATTGACTCTCCACCCAGGATGCCGCCTGGGAGCGAATAGAGTGGACTCTGATGTTCAACGGGGGTTGCTTCCCCGCACCTATATACGCAGCTGCAATAGCTTCTTTCAGCCAGCGAGCAATCATTGTCTTTGATGCCCTGGACCCTTTCTTGGGGCCAGATCAGAGGACGAAGAGGTGGTCCGACAGACGGTAACGTATCAGTACGCGTTTGACTTCGAGCTTGTGGAGAATTCTAGAGTCCGCTGATGAAAAGGAAGGGAGTTCCACCGTCTGGTTCGGGTGAAAAGCAGAGACCACCTTGGGCAGAAACGAGGGCACCGTACGTAAGGTGACCCCAGAGTCGGTGAGCCGAAGGTACGGTTCCCTACAGGTCAGCGCTTGAAGCTCGGAGACACGACGGGCCGAGGAAATGGCTACGAGCAAAACCGTCTTAAGAGTGAGATCCTTGAGAGGAGAGGCACGTACAGGCTCAAAGGGAAGTCCACCCAGAATCTGTAAGACCAAGTTGAGGCTCCATGATGGACAAGGAGTCTGAAGTGGTGGCTTCAAATGCTTCACCTCCTTGAGGAACCGGACGACATCCGGGTGCGATGAAAACGGAATTTCTTGTATGAAGGATGCAAGGGCCGCAACCTGTACCCTCAGGGAGTTGTAGGCTAGACCCTTCTCCAGACCCACTTGTAGGAAAGAGAGGATCTGAGGCACGGAAGCCTTCCGTGGATGAACCGAGTGAGTCGTGCACCACGATTCGAAAACCTTCCACACCCAGACATAAGCGACGGACGTGGACTTCTTCCGAGACTGAAGGGGGGTCGAGACCACGGCCTCCGGATAACCGCGGCGTCTTAGCCTGCGCCTCTCAAAAGCCAAGCCGCAAGACAAAAGCGATCTGCCTTGTCAAAAAATACTGGCCCCTGATGTAGAAGGTTCGCTAGGTGATGCAGACGGAGGCGTTCATCCACCACCAGGTTGAGCAGATCCGCGAACCATGGATGACAGGGCCACTCCGGAGCCACTAGAATCACCGGGCCCTGGTGCGCCTCAATCCGGAGGACCTTGCCCACAAGGGACCATGGTGGGAACATGTAGAGAAGGTGACGGGACCACGGCAGAACTAATGCATCCACGCCCTCTGCGCCTCGTTCTCTTCTGCAACTAAAAAAGCGAGGTGCCTTCGCGTTGCGAGCTGTCGCCATAAGGTCCAGGTGAGGGTGCCCCCAACGCTACATGAGGAGCTGCATCGCCTCCTCGGAGAGCTCTCACTCCCCGGGATCGAGACGTTGATGACTGAGGAAGTCCGCTTGAATGTTGTCCACTCCCACGATGTGTGAGGCCGCCAACCAGGCAAGATGGAGTTCTGCCCAGCCATGAGCTTGTCCGTTTCTAAGGAGACATGACTACTTCGCGTGCCGCCTTGGCGATTTATGTACACCACCGTGGTCACATTGTCCGAGAGTATCCTGACCGCCCGATGGCGAACAAGGGAAAGAAAACACTTCAGTGCTAGCCGGACCGCCCTGGTCTCCAAATGATTGATCGGCCAGACCGCCTGAGATTTTATCCACTGTCCCTGCACGGACCTAGACTGGCAAACTGCACCCCAACCTAAGAGGCTGGCATCTGTAGTGACTATTGCCCATTCCGGAATGTCCAGGGGCATCACCTGTGCCAGGTGATGTGGATTCATCCACCATCGTAGGCTGTCCCTGGTGACTCGTGGAAGGGGAAGGATGGCCTGGAACTCCCTCGTCACCAGTTTCCAGCGGGAGAGTAGTGCCCTCTGCAGCGGACGCATATGCACAAAAGCCCAGGGCACCAGATCGATAGTGGATGCCATGGATCCCAGAACCTGCAAGTAATCCCAAGCTGTGGGCAAAGAGACCAGAGAAATGCCGGACCTGCGCCATTAGCGACTGAGCCCGATACGGCCGCAGGAAGACCTTGCCCATCGACGTGTCTAACCGCGCTCCCAGGAAGTCTAGCGACTGGGAAGAAGCAAGGTTGCTCTTGGTGTAGTTTATGATCCAACCGAGGGATTGGAGGAGCTGTACCACTCTGTTGACCGCCCACTGACCTTGGATCAAGGTTTTCGCACGAATGAGCCAGTCATCCAGGTAAGGGTGAACAAGAATTCCCTCTCGGTGGAGAGTGGCCGCCACTGCCACCACCACCATAATTTTCGTAAATGTTCGTGGTGCCGTCGCCAGACCGAAAGGAAGGGCCTGGAATTGAAAATGCTGACTTAAGAACTTGAACCTGAGGAAGCGTTGATGCGCCCTGCGGATCGGAATGTGAAGGTAAGCCTCCGTGAGGTCCAGAGGGGCCAGGAATTCTCCCCAATGGACTGCCGCAATCACTGAGCACAGGGTCTCCACCCTGAAGTGAGGGACCTTTAGGGACTTGTTCACAGACTTTAGATCCAGAATCGGGTGGAAAGTGCCCTCCTTTTTGGGGACCACGAAGTAGATTGAATAGTGGCCCCGTCCCACTTCCGTGGGGGGCACTGGTGCAATTGCTCCGAGAGCAAAGAGCCGGTCGAGCGTCTAGCGTACGATTAGCTGCTTCTGAAGTGACCCGCAGGGGGAAAAGAGAAATCAGTCTCTTGAGGGCCGAACAAAATCCAATGCATACCTTGTTTTAGAATATCGAGGACCCACTGATCTGACTCCACTCCTCGTAGAAGAGAGAAATCCGGCCCCCGATCCTGGGGATCAAGGAGTGGGTCGGCCTGGCATCATTGAGAAGGCTTGGAGGATGTGCGGCCATCCCATCCTTGGCCGGTCTGTGCCACGAAAGGGACGGGACCAAGTTTGTGACCGGGACGAGGGCGTCGAGGCATTTGTTGTCTCGTGGTGTGGAAACGGCGTTGACTGCGATACCAGCTTCTGGAGGCAGTGAATGATCTCATGGACCGTGGCCGATCTTCCAGGAGCCTATGCACCGCAATCTCTCCTAGGGCCTTGATGATCTGGTCCAGATCTTCCCCAAACAAAAATTTTCCTTTAAACGGGAGGGATCCCAAACGCGTCTTGGAGGAGGAATCTGCCAACCAGTTGCGCAGCCACAGGAGGCGTCGAGCCAAAATCGCCGCGACCATTGACCTAGCCAAGACTCGTAGGAGATCATAGAGGGCATCCACCCCGTAGACAATTACAGCCTCCAACCTGTCTGCCTGACGTGTCTCTTTCGGTGGTAGGTCCTGAGAAGTGAGGAGCTGCTGAACCCACCGAAGGCCCGCTCTTTGTGCCAGCGAGCTACAGATAGCCGCCCGAACACCTAGAGCCAAAACCTCAAACACTCTCTTGAGATAAACCTCTAACTTTTGATCTTGGAGATCCCCCAGCGCTGTACCCCCTGTAACCGGTATGGTTGTGCACTTAGTGACCGCCAAGACTGCGGAGTTGACCGTCAGGACTTTGAGCAGTTCGAGGAAATCCTCAGGGAGAGGGTATAGCTTCTCCACTGCCCTGCTGACCTTGAGAGAGGCTTCAGGCGAATCCCATTCCCTGGATAACAACTGGTGGAACGTGGGATGAGTAGGAAAAGCTCTCGCTGGCGGGCGGAGCCCTGCCAACACCGGGTCCCCCTTCTTCCCGGAGGTAGCTGGGCCAGGTGGGTCCAGAGGAGCCTCAATGTCTAGTTCTTGGAGGATGTGCGGTATCAAGGTCTCCAACTCGTCCCTCTGGAAAATGCGCAACATCCTCGGATCATCACCTTCCATCTGGTCCGCCAGGAGTGGATCATCCGGGGCAGGGTCTGTAGGCAGAGCCATCCCCTTCCCCCGGGGGGAGCACCAGTTGCATACTGGGAGGCCCCTGTGGGGCGCCCTCCACCCCTCCTGGGGCATTACTCCCTGGGGGTTTCCCCCAAGCAATGAGTCCGCTATCCGTGCCAGCTTGGGAGGAGGGGGTCCTGGAGTAGGGTCCAGTGGCTGCAGCATCCTGGCTAAATAGGCATTGTGCATGAGCAGCACAAAATCCATGGAAAAGGCAAGTGGACCTGGTAGGAGCCTAGCTGAAGCATCCCCTGAAGGAAAACCCGGATCCAGTGGAGGAACCGGGGCCAGGATCGGCGGCAAAGGCGGGAAATTAACCTCTGATTCCTCCTCAGAGGTACACGGGTCCATTGGCTCCTGATTCAAAATGGCCACCGTTCCCGCGCTCAGCGGGATCAGGGCCTGACTCTGCCTGCAGGGTCGCGCCTAACCGTGCGAAGAGGAACCTCCTGCTGGCCGCGAAGTGCCTTCCCCACCAGGGAGACACCCGGTACAGATCCCCTCCCGAGAAAGCCTGGACCCAGGCTGCCCACACGCCACACATATGGACGCCCTCGGCATGCCGGCAGGGGGAGGGGAGGGAGGGGATCGCGGGGAAATGCAAGCAGTGCCGTGTTTAGAAGGGGAATCCGTCCAGGAAAACCCCCCCGACCATTCGATCCTCACGGGACCCGCCGAGGAATGTTGCGTCTCAGCGGGCAGCGGCCCCGGGGAATGTGCGTCTTGGGGCCGGGGGTCGAGGCGCGGCAGAGGTGGGGGGAAGGGCGCTTCAAAACCCCCAGCGGCTGGACCGGAGAAAATGAATCCTACCAGGAAAAAGGAGAAATAAAACAAATTACCCTAGCCAGCTCAGTGAGAGAAGGACAGCAAGCAGAGTGAGAAGAGACAGGTCTGCTTGCAAGAGTAAATACAAAACCAGAAGTCTTATGAAATCTTTTTTTTTTAAAACTAGTAAACTTGATCCCTCTACAAAATCTTAATGGAGAAGAAAAAGGAAAGAACATCTAGAACAGTGTACTGGGGAACCAATGTTCCCCTGCTCCTATCTGCTGGAGTGAGAAAGATACTGAAGAGGGATAATGGTTGTGCTGGCTTATGTGGCTATACCCTCAGAAGTTCTTGTCTGACTCCATCTGCTGGACGGGGGACATAAACCACCGTCTGGACTGATCCTGGTACGTACAGGGAATCCTTGATTTCAAAATTTCCATCAAACTTTTATCGGTCATGAAATAGATCCTATCATAACTTATAGGCCTCCAATCTTCCTTTGCTTTATCTGCTTGTAAAAATTTACCTTGCAGTTCAGGTCCAACGGTCGTGATTATGGCCCCTAGACATCTGCCCAGACATTGATGTACTTCTGTGTGAGAGGGTGGAACTGTTAGCAGCAGCGTAAGAACCAGAGAGAGTGTTGGTTCGACATATCCACGATACATTGGCCCACTAGAATCTACTATTAGGGCAAGGGAATGAAGAGACCAAGTCTGCAAACAAATCAAATGGTTTTAAACTTTCACATGGTTTATTTTGTTAATACAAAATAATATAACAACTGAGGTGCTACTGGAAAGCTGCAATATAAATATGATTTGATTTAAACCATAGTAAGTGACAGCAGAAACTAACCAATTGTTCCATCTAGTCTACCCAATATTATTGTCCATATTGTACGGATATATCCCAGCTGCCAGCTGTGGAAGCATGATCACTTGTAGAATATTGATATTTATACAGTTTTATTTTCTTCCTTCTAGGTTCTCTACTTTCCTGGGTATATGAACATACAGCATCCCATACTTAATCCAAATACCCAGGATGCCCCCTGCCCCCATGTCTTACATCCAAGTGTTAAAGTAGCCTAAACTACCACCAAAACTAGAGGGTCTGCTGCCTGTGCATTTAGATTCCTAGTCTACTACTACTACTCCTACTTAACATTTCCATAGCGCTACATGACAAATGCAGTGCTGTACAAACATACAAAAAGCCATTCCCTGCTCAAAAAAAACTTACAGATCGATACTGTAACATGCGGTTGAAGATTTCCCGTCTGTAACACGCTGTGGGCGCACAATTCGGACGCGTAAGGCGATCCTGCGATACAGTCTCCAGTTTCACGCGTCCTTAGCGCTTCTTAAAACAGACACATAACCCTTTCCGCACCCAGCATGTATATGATATGTAAATGAACAAATTAGCTGTTTAATGAAGGAATTAGCTATTCCCCTCCGATACTGTGACGCGCGCACAGATTATCTCCTTAGTAACCCGCTATTTTGCCGCGGCCTTAACGTGTTAGTTTACCGCCTACCCTCTTACTAGGTGTTAGTGTGGTGTTCGAACAGCTACATAGCGGAATGTACCATGGACAACCTCTATATATATATATATATTTGCAGCGTAAAGTGTAAAAAAACAAAAATATGTATAAATACCTGTCACTTTCCGAATCCCCCAGGCGTGCGGTCATCCAGGCGGCGGCGGGAGCCAGCGGGCGGGTGGGCGCGCATTGGGTCCAGGCGGCCGGCGGGCGGGTGGGCGCCCGTTCATCCAGGCGGCGGCGGCGGGAGCCGGGGGGCGGGTGGGCGCGCGTTCAATCAAGGCGGCGGTGGGAGCTGGCAGGCGCGCGTTCGAACAAGGCGGCGGTGTGGGCTGGCGGGCGGGTGGGCGCGTGTTCGATCCAGGCGGCTGGCAGGCGGGTGGGCGCCCGTTCATCCGGGCGGCGGCGGCAGGAGTCGGCGGGCGGGTGGGCGCGCGTTCGAACAAGGCGGCGGTGTGGGCCGGCGGGCGGGTGGGTGCATGTTCGATCCAGGCCGCGGGTGGGTGGGTGCGCATTCATCCAGGCGGAGGGAGCCGGTGGCGAAAGCGGCCTCCGGCAGCCCCCGACAATGAATGAATGCGCGCCTGTGCAACCCGTGCGATTTCGGCGCTCACGGCGTGAAGTCACGACGCCTGACGTCTCGGCATGTGACTGCCTTGAACGCCGAAATCGCACGGGTCGCACAGGTGCGCATTCATCCAGGCGGAGGGAGCCGGCGGCGAAAGCGGCCTCCGGCAGCCCCCGCTAGCAGTGAATGAATGCGCGCCTGTGCGACCCGTGCGATTTCGGCGCTCAAGGCAGTCACATGTCGTGACGTCACGCCTTGAGCGCCGAAATCGCACGGGTCGCACAGGCGCGCATTCATTCACTGCCGGCGGGGGCTGCCGGAGGCCGCTTTCGCCGCCGGCTCCCTCCGCCTGGATGAATGCGCGCCCACCCGCCCGCGGCCTGGATCGAACACGCGCCCACCCGCCCACACCGCCACCTTGTTCGAACGCGCGCCCACCCGCCCGCCTGAAACCAACGTGCGCCCACCTGCCCCCCGGCTCCCGCCGCCGCCGCCTGGACCCAACGCGCGCCCGCCCGCCGGCTCCCGCCGCCGCCTGGACCCAACACGCGTCCACCTGCCGCCGGCTCCCGCCGCCGCCTGGATGACCGCACGCCTGGGGGATTCGGAAAGTGACAGGTATTTATACATATTTTTGGTTTTTTACACTTCCTGGTGCCTGTCATTTCAATTGTCAGTTGAAATGACATTTGAAATGACAGGTACCAGCGCACCCAGGTTACTGTATAGGCGCTGTATTAAGCGCCTATACAGTAAAATGGGTTGCGCGGGCCTAACCCTTCGCCTAACGCTTCACAGACGCGGCATGCATTTGCATGCAATTAGAAGAGAGTATCGAGCGGTAGGTGAAGAGAACTGTGCTTGCGGGGAACGAGGGTGCGCCTGGCACTGCCGCACTCTTTCTAACGCGGCATAACTGTATCGACCTGTTAATCTGATAAGACAAACATACGGCACTTGGTTAAAAGAAAAGAAAGTTAGTCTTGACTAAAAGCAGAGAATCAGGCAGAAGATTTAAAAGCGATTTCAAAAAGGTGGGTCTCCCTCACCTTTGCTGAGAGCACCCATTCATGACCAATGTGCCTGCACTGACAATTGGATTTTGGTACATTGTAGTTTGCTGATACCAACCCAAGGATTATTTGGGTGTTCTTTTATCAGCCCTTCTTTTGTTTTCACCTCTCGCTTCTGCTCTTGAGGGAGGGAAGGGTAGGCTGTTTGTAAGACTGAAACCTTCCAACCCAGTTCTTACCATTCTCATAGCTATGGCAACAGACATGGACCATCAGGCCCATCTAGCTTGCCTAAACTTCCTCTCAGAGCAAAGCCACACACCCCAGCTGATCTCCAGCCTCCCTCCATAGACATACATGTTGGCATTTGGCTTGTGCCAAGTAAAGTTATGCCATTTGTCAGTAACTGTAGATTTGGACTCAGTGTGGAAGTAATGGGCTTGGGCTTCTTAAGATGGGAGCAATGATAGATGGCCATTTAAGACAACCTCCAAAGACAAAAGCAGGCACTGAAGGGTTTGACCTCAGAGGCAGTTATTCTCTAAATTCTTGAGCAGAACAGTGTCACCATTTTCTACTTGAAATGATAGTGAAGACAGGGTGACAGCAGTGATGGGTGAGAGAAAGAAAGAAAAAAGAATAAAGTGGGAAGAGATACTATTTTGGAAATTGAAGTCAGTGAGGCAGGAACAAGTGGGGATCGGTCCAGGCCTAAAGAAGGTCTTCAGATGAGATGGGGGCCACTCCACCTGTGCCTATTTTGGATCTATAGTGGAGTGGGAGGAATCTCTACCAGGCCTGGTACTTGCTCCGAGATGAGGAGAGGTTGCTACTTTGGCAGTGGTGGTGGAGTGGTCAGCCTTGCCGTTACCATGACCAGCAATGCTCGCGCACTACTGGCTGCAGTAAAAACACTTAATGAAGCCTTACTGTCGTTTTTTAAATATTGTATTAAAGGCAGGACAAAAATGTGCATTTTTAATGTGCTTTAATTAACAGATGCCTAAATTTGCTAACTCTGCCTTCTATAGTTTGGTAATTTTTTTTCAATTTTAGATTTATTTTTTCCCTTCTTTTGTTTGTAGGCTAAGAAACAGATTATTTTTTGTCATTTCTTTTTAATTTTCCTTGTTTCCTTTCTCTCTCTTTCTGTGGGGAAAGACTACAACATGAGGACTTTTTCTCTTTCTCCTTGCATTTTTTCTTTCTGCGTTTATCACCATCTATATAAATAATATGCTTTCTGGGGTATCTATTAGGGACAGTCTGTTATGGCTCTGGCCACGAGGGGCCACTGTTTGCAGTGAAATGCAGGTACTTTGCAAAGAGTGCATGCTAGTTCACTCTTTGCAAAGTCACAGGATCGAAGGGAACCAGAGCGAAGGCCCAGAAGACAGAACCCAGAGCATGATTTGTGGGGGGGGGGGGGGGGGGGGGGGGGGAGGAAACAGGGAACAAGAGTCATGATGAGTTTGGTGAGGGGAAGCTGAGAGATTGCTTGGCTAAGGTAGATGGTGGGAGCGGGAAAGAAATCTCTGTGAATGCTCACCGGGTGGGCAGCTAGCAACAATGGGGCCGATGCAATAAAGTCGCGTAGAAAGTGGGTGCTGAACAGTCAGCGCCCTCTTTCTTAACACACGCATGCCCCCCCCCCAAGTGGGGCGCCATGCAATATTAAAATTAGGGGGTCGCGTTAGCAAGGAGGCGCTATGGTCGCTTGCGCAACCGTAGCGCCTCCTTGCTAATGCGAACCCAATCGGTTTTCGGGACTGCCATACGCCAGTCACGAAAACCGACAGAGTTTATTGGCATTGGTTTTCCTTACCGGCGGACAGCCACAAAAACAGATGCCGATAAACTTGGCGTTGGTTTTCAGCAGCAAACGGTTGTCACGAAAACCAACACCGGTTTTATCGGTGTTGCATTTGCATGTGATGAGCGCTATTAGATTCACTCCGCTTTGCACGTGTGTTGAATATTGCATTGATTAGCGCCTATTCTACCTGCTTCCAACTGCAGGTTAAACAGTGCGCTTGACTCAGCGCACCGTATTGCATCGGCCCCAATGTATGCGGGGGCAAACCCTGATTTACTAAACTATATGCAAAGCAAAGATGGATTCTCTGATGTCAGCAAAATGGGCAAGAGCCTGTATTGCTACCTGCAGACAAATGCAGAGATGAGAAACTTTTCCATGTCCCCTGTGCATGTGACCAACTGGACAGATTTACAGCTGCCTTCCAGCCTGTGAGACGCACAGAGGAAAAACATAAGGACAACTAAATCATGCTTGCCTGACATAAAGGCGCCCTGTGAGGAGCAAGGAAAAACAGATAAAACAATTTAGCAACTTCTGTGTGTGAAGCACACATATTCTGTGTCCTAAGTTATGGCCCCTGAAGTTATAAACAGGCCGATACAGTAAAGTGCGCTCAGCTGAGCGCACTGTTTAACCTGGATTGGATATGCATTTTGGATGCGTGTCCAAAACACACATCCAAACCCCCCTGAAACTAACAGCGCTCATCACATGCAAATGCATGTTGATGAGGTTATTGGTTATTCACCCGAGATACAATTAAAAAAAAAAAAAAAAGTGCGCCCAATCCGCACATTTTATGCTCATAAATTAGTGCCTGCCTCAGAGCAGGCTTTATTTCTGAGCAGCCCGAAAAAGTGTACAGAAAACCAGAAAATACTGCTTTTCTGTACATCCTCCAACTTAATATCGTGGCAATATTAAGTCAGAGGAAATAAAAGGTTAAAAACGAAAACAAATAAATAACACATTAAAAAAAAAAAAAAAAAAAAGTGCTGGCGGGTCAGGTTAGGAAAAGGGACGCAGAGCGTCCCTTTTCCTAACCCATGGCCATGCACAGGTTAGGAAAGTTGAATGTCAGTTTTCCAAAATTGCCGACAGCCACCTCTCCTGGGCTTCCGTTGCTAAGGAGGCGCTAGGGACGTGCAACTGTCCCTAGCACCTCCCTTTTTAGCGCGACTCCTCAAATATGATATTGCTCGTCCTGGGCACGTGTTAGGAAAGTGAGTGCTCAACTCTGAGCACCTGTTTTCCTGCGACCTTACTGTATCAGCCTGAAAGTGGGAAGGGCTATCAGTAGCTGTTATCTGATCAGCTGAGACAGATTACTCTGGTCTAGTGTTGTCCTGGGGAGAAAAGAAAATGGCTATAGTTTCTGTATAAACAAGATGGGCATAAAACAAGATATAGAAAAGAAGCAGGCAAACTAGAAGTCTAAGCTACCTTAGGAGTTGAATTCTTTACATAAGACATCTCCAATAAGGATATCTAGAATTACATGGGTACTTGGCAGAAAAATAATATGGTTAATGTCTGTTTCATGCCTTACCTGGACTTCTGGTGAGGTTCCATCTTGTGCTAGTGCCAATAAAATACTGACACTTGTTTTCAGATGCTGTCCTGATCCTATTCCACCAACGTAACGATGGAGACAACCTAGTGCCAATGAATGGCCCGTTCTGGACACGACATCTCGAGCAGATTTTAACCTATTCAAGAAATAAGAAAATAATATATGTGTGTATAAGTGTGTGAGTAGATTGTATGCATCTTTATGTACAGGAAAATATATTTAGACATTTCATATACCGTCATTCCATGTATAGATCCCAACGGTTTACAAAGTGACATTTATAATTATAACAAAGATTGGTTACAGTGGTGGCATTCACTGGCAAGCATTGCATTATCAAATCAAGTTTTTAGTACCTATTAAAATTTATCTATTACATAAGGCAGAAATTACAGATAACTGAAATGAATAGGAAAATTGGTTCTTAACAGCTAATTTTCGTTCCTTTAGTACCACGGATCAGTCCAGACAGCTGGGTTTTCCAGCAGATGGAGACAGAAAAACTTCGAGAGTGCCCTCTCTTAACCTAGTGTGCCACCTGCTGCTCCTCAGTATTTACTCGTACCCAAGCAGAACAATAGTATTCAAATAACCATGTAACCCAATTAACCTCCCTCTACCCCTTGAACGAGCAGAGGATGAAGAACCAAACTTCAAAATGTGAACCTTTTGGAAATAATATAACAGCCCATGCCATTCTTCAGAAAAAAGGGCTAGAAAGACTAGAATATTTTGAGCAGGCTCTCCACACACACCCCTAAAACCTTCATTGGGTGGGCATCTAGACTGATCTGTGGTACTGCAGGAATGAAAATTAGCAGGTAAGAACCAATTTTCCTTTCCCTGTATGTATCGGGATTAGTCCAGACAGTTGGGATGTACCCAAGCTCTTCTAAGTAGGGCGGGACTGCGAGAGCTCCGCTCGAATGACACTGGCACCGAAATTGCCAGCATCCGAATCCTGGATGTCCAAAACGGTAGTGTCTGGAAAAGGTGTGTAGAGACTTCCAGGTAGCCGCCCTGCTGACATTCTGTCCATGAGGCTGCCTGTGTCCTGGTGGCGTGAGCTTTCAGCTCATCCTGGACTGGTCGACCAAGGCATGTATATGCAGACGAAATAGCCTCCTTCAGCCAACGAGTGATAGTAGGTTTGGGCACCTTCTGGTCTCTCTTCAGACTGTGCCACAGCACAAGCAGGTGGATCTGATAAGCAGAACTCATTGGTAACTTCCAGATAGAGCGACAAGGACCGGCGAAAATCCAGCCGCCTCAGCTCCTTCGTATGAGGGTCCTTCAGTTGAGTGTCTGAAAAGGCTGGAAGCTCCACGGACTGGTTCAGATGAAAGGCTGAGACCACCTTAGGTAAAAATGATGGAACTGTGCGTAGCGCAACTCTGGAATCAGAGATGTGGAGAAAAGGCTCCCTGCAGGATAAGGCCTGAAGCTCCGACACCCTCCTGGTGGAGCAAATAGCCACCAAAAAAAAAACACCTTCAGCGCGAGATTTTTCAAAGTGGCTTTCTTCAGTGGCTCGAAGGGGGCTTCGCACAATGCCCGGAGCACCAAGTTTAGATTCCATGAGGGGCAGAGACTGTGAGTCGGTGGGCGCAAGTGTTTGACTCCTCTGAGAAAGCGTACCACATCTGGATGAGTCGCCAGGGAAAACCCCTGGATAGGGCCCCTCAAACATCCCAGAGCCAAAATCTGAGCCTTCAGGGAATTGGAAGACAGCCCTTTGTTGAGACCATCCTGCAGAAAAGAAAGGACCGGAGTCACCGAAGCTAGTCGAGGATGCACTCCATGAGGTTGACACCATGACTCGAAGACCTTCTAGACACGAGTGTATTCCTGTGACGTCGATGACTTCCGAACCCGCAGCAAGGTAGATATAACCACCTCCAGGTAGCCTTTCTTCTTCAACTGTCTCCTCTCAAAAGCCAGGCCGCAAGACAAAAGCGATCCGCCTGATCGAAAAATATAGGGCTCTGGAGCAGAAGATTGGGAAGATGGCCCAGCCGCAAGGGCCCATCCAAGGCCAGATTCACGAGATCCGTGAACTAAGGCCTTCACGGCCATTCGGGAGCCACGAGAATCACTCGTCCCAGGTGAAGCTCTATCCACCTGATTATCTTGCCCACTAGCGGCCAAGGAGGAAACACGTAGAGGAGAACGCCAACCGGCCAAAGGACCACCAGAGTGTTGACTCCCTCCACGCCATAATCCCTTTTGCGTCTGAAGAAGCGCAAATCCTTGGCATTTGCCAGAGTCCCATCAGGTCCATATGAGGCTCACCCTATCTACAACAGATCAGATGTGAGGCTGTTTTGGACAGCTCCCATTCTCCTGGGTCTAGCTGCTGTTGGCTGAGGAAGTCCGCTTGTATGTTGGTCGATCCCACTATGTGAGACGCTAGCAACATCTCCAAATTTTGTTCCGCCCATGACAATAGCATCGCCGCTTTGAGAGCTACAGGACAACTCTTGGTTCCTCCTAGCCTGTTGATATAGGCCACACTCGTCGCATTGTCAGACAATACTCTGACCACTTGATTGCGCAGTAAGGGGAGGAAACTCCTCAGAGCTGGAACAGTCCTTGTCTCTAGGCGATTGATCGACCAAGCCACTTCCACCAGCGACCACTGGCCCTGAACCACTCAGGACTGACTCACTGCCCCCCAGCCGGACAGGCTAGCATCTGTCGTCTCCACCATGGTATCTCCAGATTCACCCCATGCTCCAAATGGCCATGGGCAAACCACCACAAAAGACTGGACCTGGTGGTGGCTGTAAGCGGTAGCTGAAGATGAACTTCTGACAGCAGGTTCCAGCGGGCCAGCAGAGCAGCTTGCAGAGGTCTCATATGCGCAAAGGCCCACGGGACTAGCTCCAAGGTAGATGCCATGGAACCAAGAACCTATAAATAATCCCAGACTTTGGGCACCAAGGCTTGCAGCATATTCCGGGCTTGGCCCTGTAGCTTGCAAATCCTGTCTTCGGAGAGAAAGACCTTCCCCACTCGGGTATCGAAGCGCGCTCCCAAAAATTCCAGGACCTGGGGAGGGGAGGGGACTAACCGGCTCTTGGCGAGTTTGACTACCCAGTCCAGGGACCTCAGGCGACATAAGACCACATCAACTGCCTGGGAGGATAGAACCTCAGACTTCGCTTGGATAAGCCAATCATCCATGTTGGGATGCACCAGAATTCCTTCCTTCCTAAGGGCCACCGCTACTACCACCATAACTTTGGTGAAGGTCCGTGGCTCTGTGGCAAGGCTGAAAGGTAGAGCACAAAACTGGAAATGTTGCCCCATGATCATGAACCTGAGGAACCGCTGATGGTCCCTCTTGGATCCAGATATGGAGATAGGCTTCCATCAGGTCCAGGGATGCCAGATATTCGCCCTTTCATAACACTGCAATGATAGTGCGGAGCATCTCCATTCGGAATCGTGGCACCTTGAGAGCCATGTTCACCTGGTTTCCTTTTTCTTTTCACAACTACTACTGACCTGGATTGTTTGGCTCAGTTACACCAGCCAGTAGACAAAAAAAAAAAAAGGCTGCTGTCAGCAGGAGGGGGCGCCAGTAGCATCAACAAATAAAAGATCAGAAAACAGGGGAGGGGGCAGCAGCCTGGTGAAGCAACACAGTGCAAGACTGAAGCAACTGGCCAGGTTCAGACTTGACAATGAGAGTTAACGAAGGGAAGCCATTAAGAATAGCCTGTAGTAATTAGCATGCAATCACATTAACAGTGTACAGGTCACAGGACAAACATGAGCTGAGAGGGAAACAGATGATAGAATGCGGCTGGTGCTGGCACTGCATGGTATGACCCCACCCCAGAGAAAAAGCGAGGGTCGGAGGGACCACAGTACATGCGCCTCAGTCACTAGAGGGTATCAGTGGGAGTAAAGGTAGGGCAGCAGGCTGCAGCTGGATTGGCCAAATAAAAGAGAGAGAGAGATGAGCAGTTCAAACTTTGAGCTAGCACCAAGAACGCATCTTTCAAGTACTTCACAAGCTGAGCATGCTCTTCCTGCTTCTGTAGCTGCAGGAATCTGCACCAGCAGCCCAAAGAAAGAGCTTGCAGCCGATTGGTGCACCAGGTTTCACAGCTACGTCTGATTGGCCCCTGACACAGCCACTGTAGATGAACTTTCCTTGCTGCCTTGACTGGGTTTTACAGTATCTGGTTACCCTTGTAAGTGGACACTGCACAAGTCACTGGAAAACCAGACTGTCAGGTTCAAAACCAGACAGTGGGTCACCCTAGATCTGATGGTCTTTTGTTTTATGTGTTACTCGATTATTAGTTTAACCTTTTTTTTTTTTTGTTTTTCTTGTTTGATTTTTACCATGGTTTTTTGTTTTTTTTTGTGGAGTATATTTCAGAGTCAACATATCCCTGTCACCAGATGTAATATTTATTTTATAGAAAAACTGACGAGTGGCTATATAGCAGTAGTACAAGTCAACTGACCAGCCTAAAATCTAGCACTTGATACCTTGCACTGGCCCTAGCAGCCCAGTCGCCTAAAAATCTTGATTGGTGCCCATGTTTTCTAAATACTTTTCCACTCCTTTATCAAGGTCCACTCAAAGACTAATCCGGAAGCATAGCCCACTGTCTATCAATTTATTGTACACGGGCTGGGCTGAGTCAAAGTACACCCTGGTATAGGCCAAGCTACTCCTAAAGAACTAAACCTGTAAAATATACAGAAGTATTACCTCAAAAAAAGATTTTAGTGTCGTAGCTTTACCAAAAGACTTCACAAATCTGTTTACTTATATATTTTTACGATGTCCTTGAGGAAGCATGCAACAGCAGCTTACTTGTCAAAGCTATATTGTGCCATTCTGGCAATGAAAGATGCTTCTCCAACCACCTGAGCCATTCTCCCCAAGGCCTCTCCAGCTGCACACCTCAGGATTGGGTTGGGATTGTCCAGAGCACCCATAACCAGTGTCAGAGCTGACTTGCGGACTTCCTCAGGTCCTAAAGTGCTTTTGTTCTCCGCCAAACCCTGCAAGAAGAAACCAAGATTTATTTGACCAATGAATCTTTTTGAGGAAAAAGACACTTATAAAAATTAAAACCAGATAACAAGGAGATTGTGAACATTTCATGGTGCCTAGTTTTCTTCTTTGATACAGAAATTTGCATGTTTGTGACTACTAACTAATGGAAAGACAGCTTTGAAAAATCTCAGTGTCAACCAATAATAAAGCAGCTTTAAAAATGGTATATGACCTCACAATATCTCTGAACTTCCTGAGATTACAACTGAATTGAACTGGCTTATTTTCCTATAGGAAATTTAAAAAAAATAAATAAATAGGACTTCTATGTGGGCATCACGGACACATGGAAAGAGTGAGTGTTACTGGGTGTAAAAATATCTGATGGAGAAAACTGAATAAATTAGTTTTATTTAAAAATATTTAATTACTTGGTCATCCAGAAAAGTACCCACACTGAGGTACAATAAACATTCACAGAATAATGTTCAAAGAAAAATGTAAATGCAACATAGTATCGTAGCAATTTTCAAAAGTCCATTTACCATGGATAAAACTTGACAGTCCAATAGCATATCTCTATCAAATTGCTGGGCTTCTGCTCAGAGCTCCTTCTTGTTATACTACTACTAGGCAAGAGCTTTGAGCAGCAGCCCAGCTATTTGATACAGCTAAATTTTCATTAGAAATCCAAGCACCATGATGCAGCTTGTATACAAATGCTAGCCACATCAGTTTTTCAGCTTCTAGTGAATTCAGGATTGGTCTCCAAATGGTGCTTTTGAACGAAAGCAATTGATGCCTTTGGAGCAACTGAACACTTTAGACCAGTGATGGCTAACCTATGACACGCGTGTCAGAGGTGACACGCCGAGACGTTTTTACTGACACGCGCAGCGTTTCAAGGACTATCGGGAATTTTTTTTTTTTTTTTTTATCGGCTGCGCCGAACCTTTTCTTTTTCAGCTGTGCCGACCCTTTAAAATTTGTTTTTTAGTATCCCCCTACCCTCCGGACCCCTCCACCAATGCCCCCGGGCGCAGGGAGGCTCATGCGGCGCAGCGATGAGGCTCAAGCAAAGATCGCATTTAAACGCGCTGCTGCTCCTCCTCCTTCCTGCCTGTGCGTCCCCGGAAGTAAACGTTGCCGGAGCCGCGTGGGCAGGAAGGAGGTGAAGCATCAGCACGGGCAGAAGAGGAGCAGCATTTGCGTTTATGGGCCGCCGCGAATTCCAAGACGCAGCAGCCCGAGAAGAGGAAGAGGCCCAGTAGCAGGGCCGCCGTGGCTCGAGAAGATCAGGGCCGCTGCAGAGCCCATCCTGCGGCGACCCGCGAAGAGGAGGCCCAGAGGTGAGAGAGAGGCTGAGGGTCTGTAGAGTGTGCATGTGTGCATGTTTGAGATGAGCTGAGAGACTGTGTGTGGGAGTGAAGACCTGAATGTTTGCAGAGACAGCATGTGAGAGCCTCTGTGTGTTTGTGAGAGAGAGAGAGAGCATGTGCCAGTGAGAGCCTGTGTGTATGAATGATTGTACGAGAGAGAGCATGTGAAAGTGAGAGCCTGTGTGTATGAATGATTGTACGAGAGCGAGCATGTGCCAGTGAGAGCCTGTGTGTATGAATGATTGTACGAGAGCGAGCATGTGCCAGTGAGAGCCTGTGTGTATGAATGATTGTACGAGAGCGAGCATGTGCCAGTGAGAGCCTGTGTGTGTGTGTCAGAAAGAGAAATGCATGTGAGAATGAGAACCTGACTGTGTGTTTGAGGGAAGAAGATGGAGAGAAAAGAAACAGAAAAAAAGACAATATAAAAGGAATTGGCAAAAAATAAGAAAGGGAAGGTGGAAAAAAAAAAGCCTGTGACCAACCAATTAGAAAACTAAGATCAGACAGCAAAGGCAAAAAAAATAAATTACTTTTTAGTGATTGGCACATGTAATCTTTGGGAATGTGCAAGAATAGCACTTTCTCTACGGATCTCACAATGTACGAGATCAGCATGGAGAAAGTGGAAGCCCACGGGGCCTGCACAGAGGAGGCAGCAGAATGGGCTTCAGTGTCAGTAGCAGCAATCGGCACCTCCCCAACAGCCATGTGGCAGCAGTGACAGTGGCAGCAGAGAAATGAGAGAGGCTCTGAGGTTGCTGGCAAAAGAGAGGGGGGTCTGCCTTTAGTGTGCATGTGTATGAATGGGAGTCTGCCTGGGGGTGTATGTGTGTGAATGCACAGGTGCCTGCCTGGGGGTCTGTGTGTATGAGAATGAATGTGTGCATGCCTGGGGGATGGGGAGGGAGTGGTGTGAAAATGAATGGGACTCTGCCTGGGGGTGTATGTGTGTGAATGCATGGGTGCCTTCCTGGGGGTCTGTGTGTGTGAGAATGAATGTGTGCATGCCTGGGGGATGGGGAGGGAGTGGTGTGAAAATGAATGGGAGCCAATAAAAGAAACCGAGTGACAGATGAAGTTTGTAACGCTTGCTTGGACTTGAAGTGTACGAAATACTAACCTTCAATTGAAGATTTAGCCAATGAAATTCAGCAACAAAAAAGTCACTAAGCAGGTAAGGTAAAGAATTATTTGTTTTTGCTTTATTAATAAATACAGTACATATTAAAATTATAACTTTTTGTTATTGATTAGAGCTATAAATATCACAAAAGTATGGATTTTTCTAGAAGTGACATACCACAGAGTTATGCTCGTTTTTTTTAATGAATTTTGACACACTGAGCTCAAAAGGTTGGCCATCACTGCTTTAGACACATCAGACAAGATAAGTGTTCTTTCATTTTGTACTTTTAAGCATTTCACAAAAGTTATTGTGACATAATGGTTAATTTTCATACTATAGTTCAAGCAATGGTGTTTAATTTATTTGGTTTTAATTCACTTTATACTGGCCTACCTAAGGGTCCTTTGTATTCATTACAAATTGTCTAGAAAGCAGGATCCAGATTAATAAACTGGTTGTCATCATGGGGACCATATTACCCCTTATTTGATGCAATTACCTTGGCTCCCAGTGAGCTTTTCATTTTAAGATCCTGATTTATTTATTTATTTGAAGAGTTTTATATACCGTTATTCAGAAAGCCATCATAACGGTTTACAAAGAGAATAAATTTTAACAAAGAGGTTTTTAGATATCAAAAAAAACATGTTGTAATTACAATAATGATAAACATAACCAAGTAAGTCTCTGCAGATATAAGGTTGAATGTGGAGGGAGGTTAGTAATGTTGAGAATTAAGGTTATGAGTTCATTTGAGAGTTGGTCTGTGTAGATGATTGTGGATCCAAGAAGAATTTACGAAACAGTAAAGTTTTTAGGTCTTTTTTGAAGGTTTTTAAATTGTGTTGAGATCTTAGGTCTTCAGGTAGATTGTTCCAAAGATTAGGGGAGGCAATGGAGAAGGCTCTCTCTCTTGTTGTTGTTAGGTGAGCATCTTTGACAGTGGGGATTGATAAGAGGTTTGAATTGCTGGAACGTAGGTTTCTTGAGGAGTTCTGTAGAGTTATGTTAAGGGTTTTAAGTCCTTGATGATCATTGTTAATGACTTTATGGATGATAGACATGGATTTGTAGGCGATTCGTGCAGTGATAGGGAGCCAGTGTAGAGATGACAAGATGGGCATAATATGGTCATTTCTTTTTGTTCCAGTTAGGATTCTAGCGGCAGAGTTTGAAGTATTTGTAGTGGTTTGAGGGATGAGAAGGGTATACCTATTAGCAGGGAGTTACAATAGTCGAAGGTGGAGAAGATAAGTATTTGAAGTACTGTTCTGAAATCATCAGTGTTGAGAAATGGTTTTAAATGTCTTAGGGTTAGGAGTCTGATGAAGATATATAAAATATTATGTATTTGAGTTGTTACATGAATAAACCCCTGAGACCACTACATTCCATTGATAAATTCTTGTTAGCTGTTCCCTTTTTTAGTCTATGTCAGTTACAAGTAACATGTAATTGAAGTTTTTCAGTAGCTGGACCCACTCTCTGACAAAGGATCCCTGTATATCTTAAGACAGACAGACTGATACTAAGATGCCGCGCCATCAGGACCCGAGGAAGACGTCCAGGAACCCAGAAGCCAGGTAGAGCTGGGAGAGAGGCCCGCGCGTTCGGCGTTTGAGCCCATCGGGGTAAGGCCATTACTCTCACCCACCACGTGGGGAAACTTGCTTCGTCTTCGCTGCCGCACCGACAGGCCCTCCCACCGCGAGCCCTCCCACTGCGAGCGGCGCGTTTAGCAGCCGAGGCCTAACAGCATCATCAGGGCGCGCCACTTACCTCAATCGACGCGACCAACTACAGAATTTAAAAGACCCGGAGCGCTCCCAGGCACCCTCTTTGCCGCGCCATCAGGACCCGAGGAAGACGTCCAGGAACCCAGGAGCCAAGTAGAGCTGGGAGAGAGGCCCGCGCGTTCGGTGCTTGAGCCCATCGGGGTAAGGCCATTACTCTCGCCCTACCTCCGTGGGCCCCCGCGCCGACCATGTAGGGAAACTTGCTTCGTCTTCGCTGCCGCACCGACAGGCCCTCCTACCGCGAGCGGCACGTTTAGCAGCCGAGGCCTAACAGCATCATCAGGGCGCGCCGCTTACCTCAAACGACGCGACCAACTACAGAATTTAAAAGACCCGGAGCGCTCCCAGGCGCCCTCTTTGCCGCGCCATCAGGACCCGAGGAAGACGTCCAGGAACCCAGGAGCCAAGTAGAGCTGGGAGAGAGGCCCGCGCGTTCGGTGCTTGAGCCCATCGGGGTAAGGCCATTACTCTCGCCCTACCTCCGTGGGCCCCCGCGCCGACCATGTAGGGAAACTTGCTTCGTCTTCGCTGCCGCACCGACAGGCCCTCCTACCGCGAGCGGCACGTTTAGCAGCCGAGGCCTAACAGCATCATCAGGGCGCGCCGCTTACCTCAAACGACGCGACCAACTACAGAATTTAAAAGACCCGGAGAGCTCCCAGGCGCCCTCTTTGCCGCGCCATCAGGACCCGAGAAAGACGTCCAGGAACGCAGGAGCCAGGTAGAGCTGGGAGGGAGGCTGGCGCGTTCGGCGCTTGAGCCCATCGGGGTAAGGCCATTACTCTCGCCCTACCTCCGTGGGCCCCCGCGCCGACCACGTGGAGAAACTTGCTTAGTCTTCGCTGCCGCACCGACAGGCCCTCCCACCGCAAGTGGCACGTTTAGCAGCCGAGGCCTAACAGCATCATCAAGGCGCGCCGCTTACCTCAATCGATGCGACGAACTACAGAATTTAAAAGACCCGGAGCGCTCCCAGGCGCCGCGCGACAAAGGGGCCCGCCCCTTTGTGCGCCCCTTCGTGCAGACCCGAAGAATAGAGCAGAACCTACATTCCAGGACCTTTAAACTTATCTGCCTCTCTTCCATAACTACCGTGTTTCCCCGATAGTAAGACACCCCTGATAGTGAGACGTAGTGGGAATTTTAGGGGGGTCGGCTAATGTAACACATCTCCCGAAAGTAAGACGTACCTGTCATTTCAAAAAAAAAATTATTTTTAAATACCTGTCGGAGGGCCGCGTGGGTCCAGGCGGCTGGCGGCGGGAGCCGGGTGGTCGCGTGTTAAATCTAGGCCGCGGGCGGGTGGGCGCTTGTTCCAGGTGGCGGCGGCAGGGGGGGGTGGACGCGCGTTAGTTCGAGACGGGCGGCGGGTGGTCGCGTGTTAAATCTAGGCCGGGTCGCACAGGCGCTGTGGGCCTGTGCGCGCATTCATTCACTGCCGGTGGGGGCTGCCGAGGCAGCCCCCACCGGCAGTGAATGAATGCGCGCCTGTGCGACCCCTGCGATTCGGCGCTGGGGGCTGCCGGTGGGGGCTGCCGGTGGGGGCTGTGGCAGTGAATGAATTCATTCATCCAGGCGGAGGAGCCGGCTGCTTTCGCCGCTGCCGGCTGCTTTCGGCTGCCGCTGCCGGCTGCTTTCGGCGCTCAAGGCAGTCACATGCTGTGACGTCACGGCATGTGACTGCCTTGAGCGCCGAAAGGAGCCGGCAGCGGCAGCCGAAAGCAGCCGGCAGCGGCGAAAGCAGCCGGCTCCTCCGCCTGGATGAATGAATTCATTCACTGCCGCAGCCCCCACCGGCAGCCCCCACCGGCAGCCCCCAGCACCGAATCGCAGGGGTTGCACAGGCGCTGTGGGCCTGTGCGCGCATTCATTCACTGCCGGTGGGGGCTGCCGAGGCAGCCCCCACCGGCAGTGAATGAATGCACACCTGTGCGACCCGGCCTAGATTTAACACGTGACCACCCGCCGCCCGCCTCGAACTAACGCGCGTCCACCCGCCCCCCCCCCCCCGCCCCCCCGCCGCCGCCTGGAACAAGCGCCCACCCGCCCGCGGCCTAGATTTAACACGCGACCACCCGGCTCCCGCCGCCAGCCGCCTGGACCCACACGGCCCTCCGACAGGTATTTAAAAATAATTTTTTTTTTTTGAACACTCAGGTTTTTTTTCCAATATAAGACATACCCTGAAAGTAAGACATAGTGGGACTTTTGGGGGTAAAAAGAAAGTAAGATGCTGTCTTATATTCGGGGAAACACGGTATTACATTGGAAGCCTGCATTCAGACATTGAACCTCGCAGACGTCCAACCACCACAGACTCTAGAGAATCTCGCAGTGAGTAAAACGGCACCTAAGACTTCTTCAGCAACTCACATACACAACGGACAGCCACCACAGGACTCACAACGCTGCACGCAGTTCAGTGCATTCACCTAACATTCACCCAGCATTACCAGCTCTCATCATCACAGCATTCACCCAGCATTACCAGCTTTCATCATCACAGCATTCACCCAGCATTACCAGCTCTCATCATCACAGCATTCACCCAGCATTACCAGCTCTCATCATCTCAGCATTCACCCAGTCTGATCCAACATTAGTCAGCCATTCCAGCATCCACCCAACCTCCCTACACAATCATCCACGCACTCAAACTCAACTGAGCGTCCCTAATACTACAGTTCAGAATGACCCTGAAACTTCCTATCCCAATTCTTCAACACAACCTTCTCACCATAGGAAAAACCACAATGCCACAAAGATCTCACAACTACACAGCCCTTATCCCTATTATGATTTCTCCTCTCACCCAATTACTAGGTCTAACACTATTTTCCCTTACGCTATTCAACGCTCAATCTCTCACCAAAAAATCCCTGATTCTCAATGACTATCTCTTAGACTCCAACCCAGACATCTGTACCATAACAGAAACCTGGCTCAAACCTACAGACATTGCAATAATAAATCAACTCCCCACCGATCGCTACAACTTCTTCTCCCCCTCCCTAGTCTCAAAAAAAGGGGAGGGGCATTCTTTTGGCAGCCAAAAAAGATTTGAAATTCTCCCAACTTTCAGTCAAATCAGATTCTAAACTTGAAGTAGGACTTTTCAAAACAGCCCAACTCCAAGTCTTACTCGTATACGCCCCTCCAGGCCTCCTGGACTCAGATGCCTCCCCCTTTGTAGAAATTATTACAACACATTTGAATTTGGCTATTATTTTAGGAGATTTCAATCTACATGTGGACAAACCTACACTTACCACCAATTGCGAGGCTCTACTCACTGCCCTCTCAGCTATGGGATTTAAGCAGATCGTCAACAAGCCCACCCATAAAGCTGGCCACACCCTGGACCTCATCTTCGTAAACGCAGGGATCAAATACACTTCCCCTCCTTCTTGCACTCCGGTCCCGTGGTCAGATCATTCACTAATCACCGCCACTTTCTCTGACACAATTCAGGAAAAATCCCCCTTCGAAATCCTCTTTTCTCTACAGAAGACCCTGTTCGTCCGGCGACCTCAACAACATGCTCACGTCAGAGCTTCCTCACCTTAACCTCTCTGACCCTAACTCAGCCATCCTATCCTGGAACAACATCACCGAGGCAGTAGCAAACAAACTATGTCCTCTTTCAGCAAAAACACTAAACACAAACCCAACAAAAAGACAACCATGGTTCTCAAACAACCTCCATAAACTTAAACAGAGCCTTAGACACAAAGAAAGCAAATGGCGTAAGGCCCCATGCCCCAGTACCTTAGCCGCCTACAAACTAGCTCTACATCACTACAAGAACTCCACCCTAAAATCAAAAAGGGATTACTATGCGAGCAAGATACATGACCTTGTATTTGATGCAAAAGCTCTTTTTGCTTACGTATCCAACCTGACTCACATCAACACTCCAGATATTCCCATAGACCTAGCTCAATCCAAAGCCGAGGAATTAGCTACTTTCTTCCAAGACAAAATATCTAACCTGCTAAAGCGACTGACCCCCAGTAACAATCCTCTCACTAATGCTCTACAGATACTAAACAAAGGAACCTCCTTTGAATCATTCAAACCCATCACTGCCTCTGAGATCCTTCTGTTACTTAAGAAAATGAAACCTTCCTCCCACACCATCGACCAAATACCTACAAAGCTCCTCCTTCTAATACCGGAAACAATCTCCAGAACTCTGGCAGATATCATCAACTGCTCATTATCCCAGGGAATATTCCCAGAAGAACTTAAACTAGCTTCTCTAAAACCACTCTTAAAGAAACCTAATCTAGACCCTAAGGACCCCAACAACTTTCGCCCGATTTCAAATCTTCCATTTATTGCCAAGATAATGGAAAAGCTGGTCAACACTCAACTTTCCAATTACATTGAAGACCACAAAATACTTTACCCCTCACAATATGGATTCCGTAAAGCATTAAGCACGGAAACTCTACTCATATCCCTGACAGACAATATCATCATGGGACTAGACAAAGGCCAATCCTTTCTACTTATTCTTTTAGACCTTTCGGCCGCTTTTGATACCGTCAACCACTCCACCCTCCTCAATCAACTGTCGAACATAGGAATTTCAGGAACTGCTCTAGCATGGTTCAATTCATTCCTCAGCAACAGAGGCTATAAGGTCAAGATCCACAACAAGGAATCTACCCGCCATTCCTCATCTTTAGGAGTTCCTCAGGGTTCCTCCCTCTCACCTACACTCTTTAATATTTATCTTCTTCCGCTTTGCCAACTGCTAACCCACTTGAAACTAACTCACTTCCTAAACGCAGACGATGTGCAGATTTATTTATTTATTTATTTATAGTTTTTATATACCGGGAGTTCCTGTATACAATACATATCACTCCGGTTCACAATTAACAGAAGAACTACTGCCGGGGGGCAGTTTACATGGAACAAATCTTGGAACAAGTAAGAACAGTTGATCTAAATAAATAGGAAAAAACAAAACTAAGCTCACTTTAAGTAAATAAATAGGCAATAGATAGTCATGATTAAATAAGGCAGAAAAACCGTACATTAAAACCAAAGGACAGGGTTGTTAAATCTTCTAGTTCTTAGCTCTCAGGGAATGCTTGCAGGAAGAGCCAAGTCTTGAGTTTTGCCTTAAAGGTAATATGGCACGGCTCAAGGCGGAGGTCTGGTGGTAGAGAATTCCAGAGAGATGGGCCCGCAGTTGATAGAGCGCGTTTTCTCAGGGAGGATTTTGCAGGCTGGGTAATCAATCTGTTTTGGTATGCTCTTCTAGTCGGCTTATCCGAAGTATGAATTTGTAGCTTGAAGGTTAAGTTGAGTGGGGATATGTTATGTAGGGCCTTATGAATCATCATGCTGCTTTTGAACTGTATCCTGTATTTAATGGGGAGCCAGTGGAGGTGCTGGAGGATTGGGGTGATGTGGTCTTTTTTTTTAGCGTTGGTGAGAATTCTTGCTGTGGCATTTAGGACCATCTGGAGAGGTTTGGTAGAGCATGCGGGGAGTCCCAGCAGAAGTGAATTGCAATAATCCAGTTTCGGGAGAATGATGGCCTGGAGCACTGTGCGGAAATCTCTGTAGCGTAGAAGTGGCTTTATTTTCTTTAAAACTTGTAATTTAAAGAAGCATTCTTTGGTGGTGTTGTTAATGAATTTATTGAGGCTGAATCTGTCGTCTAGAATTACACCCAGATCTCTGACTTGCGGTGAGGTTGAGTATCCTGAGGTGTTTGGAGAGTTGCTGGAGGTAGTCAGGGTAGATTTTTCCGGTGCTATTATAAGGATCTCCGTTTTATTGGTGTTTAGCACCAGGTTGAGGCTGGTTAGAAGCTCGTTGATGGTTGAGAGGCATTTATTCCAGTAGGCCATGGTCTTGTGTAAGGTGTCTGTTATAGGGATTATAATTTGAATGTCATCCGCGTATAGGAAATGGGTAAGCTTGAGGTTAGTGAGGAGGTGACAGAGTGGGAGAAGATAAATGTTGAAAAGGGTGGGGGAGAGTGAGGATCCTTGTGGTACCCCCATTTTGGCTTGGATGGGATGAGATTCCTTGTTGTTTATTTTGACTCTGTATGTTCTGTTCTCAAGGAAGGATTTAAACCAGTTGAAAGCTGCTCCTGTGATGCCGATGTCTGTGAGTCGTTGTAGTAGGCTAGAATGATTCACAGTGTCGAACGCTGCTGACAGATCCAGGAGTGCGAGAAGGCAAGGTTGGCCTTTCTCCAGATTGAAGATAATGGTGTCAGCTAGCGTGGCTAGTAGTGATTCTGTGTTCTTTTTCTTCCGGAATCCAAATTGGTTATCGGTGAGGATATTGTTGTCATCAAGGAATTCAGAGAGTTGTCGGTTGACCACTTTCTCCATAACTTTGGCTAACATAGGAAGGTTTGCTATAGGTCTGTAGTTAGCAGGATCTGTGGTGGGAAGGTTGGGTTTTTTGAGGAGAGGTTTAAGCATTGCGGATTTGATCCCTATTAAAGAAACCATCACCAAAACGCTTGAATTCTGGGAATTCTGTCTTAAAGAAATCAATCTCCTCCTCACGAGTTTAAACTTGATATTAAATACGGCTAAGACGGAACTTCTTATCATCTCGGCAGAAAATAGCAACCCATCTCCGTGTCTTCCAACCAACCCACCTACCACCCAAACAAGGGACTTAGGAATAATTATCGACAACCATCTTAACTTAAAATTTAAAATCCTTCAAACAAACAAACTACTAAAGACGGATTCTATAAACTTCAGGTACTTAAAAGAATCAAACCGCTCCTTCACGTGCGAGACTTCAGAACGGTCCTTCAAGCAGTCATCTTTTCTAAGATAGACTATTGCAACTCTATCTTACTAGGTCTCCCTTCCGCTTCCATTAAACCTCTTCAGATGCTCCAGAACTCAGCTGCGAGAATCCTGACTACCACCAGGAGAAGAGATCACATTTCCCCCACTCTCAAGAACCTGCACTGGTTGCCTATACACTTTAGAATCATCCACAAATCCATCACTATCATCCACAAGGCTATCCATCACCAAGCAACGCTCGATTTACAAATACCACTTAGACAACACACATCCACCAGACCCATCAGAGAAGCCTACAGAGGATCACTCTTCGTTCCCCAAACCAAAACCACTCACCACCTAACTTCAGAGACCGAGCCTTTTCCACAGCTGGTCCTTCATTATGGAATTCTATTCCTCCGGATTTGAGACAAGAACCATGCCTACCTACGTTTAGAAAAAGGCTTAAGACTTGGCTATTTAAACAAGCCTTCCCAGATCCGAATTAAATGATAGCAATTCTATAATTGATAGCAATTTTATAAGAGATAGCAACTTGTATAAGAGACTTCACAATATAATGTAAATAATTTAATCCTAACTGCTCGGCTTTCTTATTCTAACTCTCTTCCCAGTTTTAAGACCCTTGTTGTAATGTAACTTTTGATCTCTTTGCACTTGTTTATGTTCCGTTTTTTGTTCTCATCCCTTGTTGTATGTAAACCGGCATGATGTGGTTTCTAATCACGAATGCCGGTATAGAAAAACTCTAAATAAATAAATAAATAAATAAATAAATAAGATTTTAAAGAACAAATTAAACATTTATTCAAGCAGACTTTTTTGTAAAGGCATTTTAAAAGGGGATTAAAAATATATAATATTTAAATTTGATGTTTTTGTGTTATCCTTTACTTAACTACTCTTGGGTTCGATTGTTGCAATTGTGAATGCATATTTAAATAAGTGAATTTTATTATGTATGCATTTTAATTTGTAATCTGCTTAGAACAATTAAAGTGTGACATAGGCAGAATATAACACTTAAAACTAAACAAATTACAATTATATATTAAAATTACAATTTCTCCCCAGTAACTTCCCTCCGCTCAGCATCTCCTCTTCCTTCCTTCCCCTCACCCAATATCTTACCCTCCTCTTTCCCTCTCCCCACAGCATCTCCCTTCTTTCATCATTCCCTTTGTCTCTCCTCCAAGGACACAGTTCCCTGTGACTTCCCTCTCAGCTGTGGCTCCAGTAGCAGCTTTGGCCTTCCTTCCCAACAGCAACTTTGGGACTCTCCCCAGTGCAGCTCCAGTGGTTACTCTGGCTTCCCTCCCCAAGAGCTGCGACAGCAGCAGCTCTGGCCTCCCTCCTCCTGTTCAACTTCAGTGGTGATTGATGATAGATCTGGCCTCCCTCAACTTCCTTCTTCCATGCAGTTGTGGCTGCAGCATGAGTTTGCATGCTGCTCCCCATACTTTTTGTTGCAGATATGGACCCACAGTTCCTGTGAATGCCACACTGTCAGTATTCTAGGGGAGAAGATACTGGAAAGTATCACAGAGCCTGCAGCTAAACTGATTTTCACCTTTGCAACAACTCAGGAATATACTGGTGAAAAATCAGTTTAAACTGAAAATTAAGGAACCTAGATGTATTCCACACATTAAAAAAGGTCAAAGAAAGTCTAGAATGCTTAAATGGTACTAAGAAAAAGGCTCTTAAAGTCAAAAGGCATCTTTTTAAAAATCAAAGCAAATCCAAATGAGGAAAATAGAAACGAGCATTAGCACTAGCAAGCTAGATGCAAAACATTGAAAAAAAGCAAGCCAAGATAGAATTTAAGAAGCTTTCCACAGAGGCAAAACACAACTAATAACTTTTTCAAGTACTTTAAAAACCAGATGCCTGTGAGGGACTCAGTTGGACCACTAGATGACCAGGGGGTAGGAAAGGACACTCCAAGAGGACAAAGCTATAACAAAAAATACACATCAATTCTTCAATTAATTTATTTTTATTGAAGAGAATGTTAGGAACATAAGAACATAAAGACTTGCCATACTGGGTCATACCAGAGGTCTATCAAGCCCAGCATCCTGTTTCCAACAGTGGCCAATCCAGGTCACAAGTATCTGTCAGGATCACAAAAGATTGACAGATTCCAAGTTGCTTATCGCAAGAATAAGCAGTGGCTTTCTGTAACTTTACTTTAATAATGGTTAATGGACTTCTCCTCCAGGCACCTGTCCAAACCTTTTTTTTAAATCTAGCTACTCTAACAGCTTTTATCACATCCTTCGGCAAAAAATTCCAGTGTTTAATTATGTGTTGAATTAAAAAAATATTTTATTCCCATCTTAAATCTATTACCTAGTTTCATTTCATTGTCATTTCATTTTTTTCATTTCATTTATTAAAATTTATTAATCGCCCATCACAAAATAGGTCTAGGCGATTTACAATAAAACATACACAAAATAATTTGATAACATTAAATACAACAAACTGACATACCATTAACATTCAACAATAAACAAAAACAAAAGACGTTCACCGGAGGAAGTTCATATTAATAGATTTTTATCAACAATACTTAATCATCATCAGTTATTTAGAACACGCCATAAGCATATTGAAGAAAGCAGCTTTTTAATTGACGCCTGAATTTTTTTTAAGTTATCTTGTGTGCGCACCTCATACGGAAGTAACTTCATTGTGAGTTCCCTACTCTTTGTACTTTTTGAAAGAGTAAACAACTGAAAGACAATTGGTTCTTACCTGATAATTTTCGCTCCTGTAGTACCACGGATCAGTCCAAACCATGGGTTATGCCTCCCTTCCAGCAAGTGGAGATAGACAAAAACTTGAAAGGCACCCTCACTTAACCTGGTGTGCCTCCTGCATCCCTTCAGTATATAGAATATCAAAGCAGAATAGGACTAGCAATGAATCAGCAAGAACAGAACTGTAAATATGAACGTATAAACTTGTAAATTGCAGCTTTCTTTCTTAGTATGCTGCAATAACATAACTGGAACATGCGCGTGCAGACTGTATAGATCTCCCTGTTACCCACTCCTAGTCTTTGGGCGGGTGTTTGGACTGATATGTGGTAATACAGGAACGAAAATTATCAGGTAAGAACCAATATTCTTTTTCCTGTACGTACCTGGATCAGTCCAAACCATGGGATGTACCAAAGCTTCAACAGAAAAAAAGTGGAAACCAAAAATTAATAGTAATATAGCCTAGAAGGTGTCAGCAAGCCTGACATTGTGAAACTTAAAAAGTAACCAACCGGTCTTCTAACCATCCACCTTCAAAACATCTTTTAATGGAAAAAATATATTTTTGTTAATTTTATCAATTTTTATAAATGTCCTCAATTCTCAGAACAGTATGTGGTGAAAGACTCTTAGATGTTTTTTATCCAACCAGCCCAACACGGCCCGTGTTTCGCTATATAGCTTCTTCAGGGACATGCAGATATATTGAATTTAAAGAGTCAATTCTACCTAGGAACAACATTATCAGTGTTAGTAAAAGCTCATTTGTCATGAAAAATAGAAAAGTACTTATCTGAATGACAGGTTACCATTTTGGAGGATAGGACATAGCGTCTCGATGTCTCTTCACTAGAAGCAAAGGAAACGAAGCAGAGGCTTACGCCTTACCAACAACACGGATCACTCGATCACAACAAGCAAAGCATCTTTAGTTCTAAATTTGTCATCTTTGGAGTTGTCTGATACACAATTGAAAGTCCTTGAGCGTGGGTTGTCATTTGTTCCCACCTCACGAGCAGATAAATTTTCCTTACAAGTGGCTTTGTATCGATTTGTAAGAAATTTAAAAATAAAAAATGTTTTCGAGTCACATCCACCATCATATGACCCTTCTATCATTGCAAATCCTTCTACATGGGTACCTCCAGGTCCTGAAGATCCCGCTTTAAAGGTATTTTACCAACTAGTTTCAAAAGATATTTCATCCTTGAATACCTCTTCATCGAATCATACTTTTTTCAATTTTTCACGGAAAGAAAGAATGGCTCTTCAAGAATTACGTTCAGCCAAAGACCTGATCATCAAAATGGCAGACAAAGGTGGGAAGATAGTCCTTCAAGATCGTATCCAGTATGAAGCTGAGATTGCTCGTCAATTGAATGACAGTCGGTTTTACAAACATTTGAGTTCAGATCCAACCACCGCAATACAAGAAATTACTCAATTGGTTAAAAGCGGAACACAGGCAGGCTTTTTAACTACTAAAGAAGCAAAATTTCTTGTTAACATCCATCCCCGGCACCTGTATTTTATACTTTACCTAAGGATCCATAATGATCTTAACTGTCCTCCTGGACGTCCAATTGTGTCTGGTTGTGGATCGCTGTTGGAGCCTCTCTCTCGATTTGTGGATCGGTTTCTTGCACCCTTTGTACCTCAGATGACTTCTTTTGTGAAAGATTCATCCGATATGATCATTTACCTTGAACAGCTTGAAATTGACACCATAGATTTGAAAATGGCTACTCTGGATGTTGAAGCTCTCTATACCTCTATTCCCCAAGACGAAACAATAGAGATAGCATTTACTTATTTTGAGAGACGTCCTAGACCACATCGCGTCCCCAGCACTTTTTTTTACATGATCTGCTGGAAATTGCCCTAAAGAAAAATGTTTTTGCCTTTAATCGAGAGTTCTATCAACAAATATATGGCACTGCCATGGGTGCAACCATGGCACCAGATCTAGCCAAACTTGTAGATGAACATCTTTGAGGAGTGCTGGTTGACTCATCATCCTTTTGAAGAACACATGGTTGTCTGGAAGCGTTACATAGACGACGTATTTGTTTTATGGAGAGGTGACAATGACAGTTTTATGTCTTTTTTACATTGGTTAAATTCTCTCAATCAACATCTACATTTCACAGCCGATGTACAACGAGAGTCGATTTCTTTCTTAGATATCAGGATTACCATGACTGATGGCAAGTTTATAACATCATTATATCGTAAACCTATATGCTCTAATACCTTTCTGCATTTTGAAAGTGCTCATCCTAAGAACTTTAAATTAAATTTGCCTATAAGTCAGTTTATTTGACTGAGACATTTATGTACCACTGTGGCTGACTTTGAAATACAGTCAAAATTGCTCCGAGAGCGTTTTTTGGCTCAAGGCTACCCCAGATCAATAGTTCGAAAAGCCTATCTAAGAGCGAAATTCTCTCACAGGAGTGGCTGTTTCTTCCACAAAAAGATGATATTCCTTGTCACACCTGCGTTTTAATCGTACTCCTCAGATGTCTATCAAATTCGACAATCGATATTTCAAAATTGGCATGTGTTACAAATGCACGATCTTTTCCGTGTTCCCCCAAACTAATTTAAAGGACTAATTAGTGAGATCTGATTGTTCCATCTCCACAGAGGCTGACATGTTCACATGTTCCATGCAATAATTGTACAGTATGTGCTTCCTCTATGTCAGTTCAAGATTCATTGACTGCCAACTCTACTTACAAGATCAAATTGAAATATCGTACCACCCGTCTGTCTACCACGGTTATTTATTTGATCTGTTGCCCATGTGGGCTATTGTATATTGGTAAAACCAAATGTTTTTTTAAAAGCTCGAATGATCGAGCACAGATCAAAATATTAAAAATTCTCGGGAAGATGAACCATTGGTCTCACAATCTTAAATTTGGACATACATTTGATGACCTCTTGTTTTGTGGTATTTATCATGTTCCAATGCATTGGCGCGGGGGTGATCGCGAATCACTTCTGCTACAGAAAGAACAACGGTGGATTTACAGACTGAATACTGTTGCCCCAGGCGGCTTGAATACTGAACTTGACTTGAATGTGTTCTTAGGATAAACATATGTTGCTATTCTACTAAGGCGGATAATTTGCTGTTAAAATTTGTTGACAGAAGACCAGATGAATGAGGAGTACTGTCAGTGAAGACTCACGTTCTTAAGACATCATTTGATGACTTGGTATCTAAACAGGAGTAAGCCTCTGCTTTGTTTCCTTTGCTTCTAGTGAAGAGACATCGAGACGCTATGTCCCCTCCAAAATGGTAGCCTGTCATTCAGATAAGTACTTTTCTATTTTTCATGACAAATTAACTTTTACTAACACTGATAATGTTGTTCCTAGGTAGAATTGACTCTTTAAATTCAATATATCTGCATGCCCCTGAAGAAGCTATATAGCGAAACACGGGCCGTATTGGGCTGGTTGGATAAAAAGCATCTAAGAGTCTTTCACCACATACTGTTCTGAGAATTGAGGACATTTTATAAAAATTGATAAAATTAACAAAAATATATTTTTTCCATTAAAAGATTTTTTGAAAGTGGATGATTAGAAGACCAGTTGGTTACTTTTTAAGTTTCACGTCAGGCTTGCTGACACCTTCTAGGCTATATTACTATTAATTTTTGGTTTCTACTTTTTTTCTGCTGATTATATATTGTGTGGTTTATCGTTGACTCCTTTTGACTAAGTTATGTACCAAAGCTTCCCTAAACTGGGTGGGACCTCGCGAGTCCCATGCGCAAAATGCCACTGCCAAAATCTCCAGGCGCCTGAACTTCCAAGCGGTAGTGGTGCGCAAATGTATGGAGCGTCTTCCAAGTAGCAGCTCTGCAAATCTCCTGAGGTGATACCAGCTGGCATTCGGCCCAAGAAGCTGCTTGAAAGTGAATAAAATGGGCCTTCAGGCACTCAGGAACTGGTGGTCCTTTACAAATGTATGCAGACGAAATGGCTTCTCTCAACCATCGTGCAATCATAGTCTTAGCAGCCTTGTGACCTCTCTCCTGGGACCCCTCCAAAGGACAAATAAATGATCTGAGAGTCTGAAAGAATTTGTGACTTCCAAATAACGTAACAAAGAATGTCAAACATCCAGCTGACAAGCTCTCTTGCATGTTATCCATCGTTCGATAAATCAGGAAAGGCCGGAGGCTCAACTGACTGGCTTAAATGAAATGATGATACCACTTTGGGCAAAAAGGACGGTACAGTTCGAAGAGAAGCCCCCAAGTCAGAGATTCTCAAAAAAGGTTCCCTACATGAGAGGGCCTGCAACTCAGAAATTCTGCGAGCTGAGCATATGGCCACCAAAAACACAGTCTTCAAGGTGAGTTCCTTCAACGTCACAGACTTAAGGGGCTCAAATGGCGTTTCACACAACCCACGAAGAACTAAATTAAGATTCCATGACGGACATACCAGCGTCAGTAAAATTGGAAAAAGGAGGGTTATAACCCCACAATGTTACTTTAGCGGGATATGGAAACCGCATAGACTACAAACAGCTTTAGGCGGTAGTGAATGTTCATCTGAGAATGATATACAAACAATGTCTTCAGAATAAATTAAGATTCATTTAGTTTAAATAAATTGATGTAGACGTAATGTCTTTGGAATAATAAGGACTTATTTAGTTTGAACAATTTAACACCAGATCAGGTAAAAAACCTATTTCGTTGGAGAAGGATTGTAAAATAGAGTTGGAGGAAGATCTTAAGACACTACAGTCCACTAGTTTGAACTTTTTAAAAAAAATAAAAAAAAGGAATTAAGGAACAATAACAGAAATGGTAAAATATGAAGTTTGAAGGGGGACATTCAACAAGTGGACATTGTGACATGGTTAAGAGGGTTTACTGAACGATATACAAAAACCTTTTTACATAAATAATTTTAAAAACATTTATTTTTTTTTTTTTAATTGTTGAATAAAATAGAGAGTGGGAGGGTGGTAAGTTGATGATTATAATACAAGAAAATTGAAGCAAGGCCGTGGAGGCATGCATCAAAACTTATGAAACTTACCCCATCCTGCAAAACAATTTTTCAAAAATTGTTTCTTGCAAAATTGTTTTTTTCAAAAAAAATTTTCAAAAAAAGTTAAAGTTGATAAATACACTCTAGGGTGAGATTTTGTTAGGATTAAAGATTGGGATTTTTTGTCTTACCCTAGAGGAGATTAACATATGCAATTATTGTAATTTATTGGGGCCGCTATTGGTCATGCACATCATGGAAAGTTGGAAAAACGTCTTCAGTTATACAGAAGATCAGGTAGAGAAAATCAAAGAACAAGAATCTTTGTTTTCAGAGTCAACAGAAGGATTGGAGAGTAGAGGTTGGGATGATTATGTTAAATTGAATAAGAAATTGATTAGAATTCAAATGCATGGGATTATGTCAGTGGAATATGTCAAACAGCAAATAGTGCCAAGAGGGTTGAGGGTATTGAAAGACCCCATGTTATTTTCTGATGATAGTGAGTTTGTTGAGGTTTGGAGAGCAATCCTCAACAAATGCACGCTAGATCTAATGCTTTTGATCATCAACCGAGTCCAGCGACACACAGAAGAGATTCAGACACAGATACAGGAGACGTTGGAAGTAGTAAATAAGTTGACAGATTTTGAAAATAAATTGGAGGAACATAGACAAGCATTGGAACAGTTTCGTGCAAATATTAAAGCTACAAAGATAACTAAATTCAAACAGGACCAAGCGGATTACACAAATAGGGTGTACAATTGGAAAAGCACTCACGGAGAGGCACAACAGAGAAGGGTAAAATTCAATTTTTCATTGGGGGAGAGTTCAAGCAGCTCAGAAGAAGGGGAGGTTGAAGAGGAAAGACAAGAATCCAGTAAGGTAGTCAATAAAGGACAGAAATCAGACGACACAGGACCATCTCACACTAAGGATTTTTAGGCAACAGAAATCAAGGCAATCAGCGAAAGCAAACGACAAAACACGATTTTACCAACAAACAGGGGAGAATAATGAGACAGCAATATCACAGAAATCAGACAGCTGGCAAAAATCTTCAGCAATAATTAATTTGTCAGGACAGTATTAACAGAAGAACAGATACGGGTACTGGAGAACGGACTTTCGTTCGTTCCAACACAGTTTCACAAACCTTTTGATACTCGAATTTGGATACACCAGTTTATAAGAAAATTACAAATTAAATTATTTTTCAGTTCTCAGGAAGAAGGGCCCGATGTTTCAATAGTACGCCCCAAATCACACTGGGTGCCGCAAGGTCCAGTAGATCCACATATCACCACATTTAAACATATGATCCTTAGGGATCTGGAAGTTATGGAGAAGAAAGAGACCCCGAGATATCATAATTTAACAAACAATTCTAGGAAAGCCCTAACCCAATTATCAAAAGAATATTAGTTGGTTATTAAACCCGCTGACAAAGGGGGGGGGGGGGGCGATAGTGGTGCAAGACACTATCACATATCAAACAACGATGTTACAACATCTGGAAGACTCTAAATATTATCAGGTGTTGGAACAAGATCCAACAAAGGATTTAGTGGAAAGACTTCGAGACCTGACGGATGGAGTTCCATTTTTGACCGCAAAAGAAAAAAGATTCTTGCAGTGCAAACACCCCAACGTACCGCTTATATACTTGGTCCCTAAGGTGCATAAAAATGTTATGCCACCACCAATAAGACCTATAGTTTCACTTCGTAATACAGTGTTGGAACCCCCAGCATTTTTGCTGGACAAAATTTTGCAACCCATAGTAACTAGAGCTAACTCCTACCTGAAAGACACGATACAATTTTTGAAAGAAATCAAGGATTTACATTTAGACTGTGATGGATATAGGCTAGTTACCATGGATATTTAATCTTTATACATGCAGATCCCACAGCATCAAGCTAAACAAGTGGTTATGGACCGCTTGGTGAAGGAGAAAGGTAAACATCGGATCCAGATACAGTTTTTGCAGCAACTTCTTGAACTAGTGCTCACTAACAATTATTTCCGGTTTGGCGACAGGTTTTATCATCAATCACATGGTATAGCCATGGGGTCATCATTAGCCCCTTCGGTGGCCAACATTTACATCGCAAATTTTGAAGAACAGCATATTTACACCTCATTGTGGTGGTCTAAAATCAAATATTGGTGTCGGTATATAGACGATGTCTTTTTGATATGGACGTCAACAAAAAATGAATTGGAAAGCTTTTTACAATGGATTAATATTGTTGACATCAACTTACAGTTCACTGCAATTAGTGATCAAAGGAAAATAGCTTATCTTGATGTGGAAATACAGAGGATGGGGTACAAGTTGGAAACGACTGTATATCATAAAAACACTGAAAGGAACACACTTTTGAAATATCATAGCCATCATGCTTTATTTCTGAAACAGGGACTACCAGTAAGTCAATTTTTTAGATATAAGAGAATTTGTTCCACTAAAGAA
The DNA here is from genome assembly GCF_901001135.1 of Rhinatrema bivittatum. NCBI lineage: Eukaryota > Metazoa > Chordata > Amphibia > Gymnophiona > Rhinatrematidae > Rhinatrema > Rhinatrema bivittatum. Next base: position 248,880,390 of record NC_042617.1, on the reverse strand, counting down.
GAATTTGAGAGAAGGCAAATTCATTAAAAAAGAAATTCAAGGAAAGGGGAGATCCAAAGAAAATCATCAACAGAGCTTACAAAAGGGCTAAATTTTCTGATCGGGATCAGCTTTTACATTATCAAGGTAAGAAGGAACAGGGAAGATTGACCTGCATAGTACAGCGACGGCGTCCATTATAGCCTCAATTCGCAGACACTGGCATATATTGTCCATACACAATGAATTTGAGGAGTTACCCCTTATTGCCACTGCAAGGGGTTCAAACATCAGAGATATGGTAGTTCATGCAGAAATATTGAGGAACACCGAACAAGAACCCCAATGGGGACAGCATAGAGCCTGTCAGCATTGTGACATGTGTGCCACAACGATCGAGGGCATGGACTGGCAGGATCCGATAACAGGATATCGAATTAGAAGGAGGAGAGATTCCAATTACACCTCGAAAAATGTTATCTATTTAATTCAATGCCCTTGTCCAAAAAATTATGTCGGCAGAACATCGAGATCTATTAAAACTAGATTGATCGAGCACAGGTCAAAATTGAAAACTAAAACTTTGGAAGCTCCAATAGTTGATCATTGTGTTAAACATGAACACCAGTTTGAACAACTGAGATGGACAATTATAGATACATTGAAGATCAACCCACGAGGTGGAGACCAGAAGAGAATCTTAAACTATAATGAACAACATTGGATTTTCAAACTCAACACGGTAGTTCCGGTTGGGTTGAATGAGGAAATAAGAGTGGGCGTCATTAATCTAACCCTTCTGAGAGCTGAGGTAATTCTTAAGCCAATGGCGAAAGAGAGAATGATGCAAGACGCACAACTTTCCATTGGTTGACATACGATCTGCTGACCAATTTAAAAAGAATGACTCAGAAGCGAGTTGGTAGAAGAACACCATTATCCAGAGTTTGAATACCTGAGAGTGAGGAGTGAAGAACAAATGCGGACTCCCCTGAGGAAGAAAAGGTGGACTTTTCGAAACATGGTAGTGTTGGAAGAACATGAGAGATAAGTGTTTGTGAGACATAAAAATTTGTTTGGCGTCATCAAAATTGGAAAAAGGAGGGTTATAACCCCACCATGTTACGTTAGCGGGATATGGAAACCGCATAGACTACAAACAGCTTTAGGCGGTAGTGAATGTTCATCTGAGAATGATATACAAACAATGTCTTCAGAATAAATTAAGATTCATTTAGTGTAAACAAATTGATGTAGACGTAATGTCTTTGGAATAATAATGACTTATTTAGTTTGAACAATTTAACACCAGATCAGGTAAAAAAAACTATTTCGTTGGAGAAGGATTGTAAAATAGAGTTGGAGGAAGATCTTAAGACACTACAGTCCACATAGTTTGAACTTAAAAAAAAAAAATTAAAAAAAAGGAATTAAGGAACAATAACAGAAATGGTAAAATATGAAGTTTGAAGGGGACATGCAACAAGTGGACATTGTGACATGGTTAAGAGGGTTTATTGAACGATATACAAAAATCTTTTTACATAAATAACTTTAAAAAAATTTTTTTTTTTTTTTAAATTGTTGAATAAAATAGAGACTGGGAGGGTGGTAAGTTGATGATTATAATACAAGAAAATTGAAGCAAGGCCGTGGAAGCATGCATCAAAACTTATGAAACTTACCCCATCCTGCAAAAAAAAATTTCAAAAATTGTTTCTTGCAAAATTGTTTTTTTCAAAACTTTTTTTCAAAAAAAGTTAAAGTTGATAAATACACTATAGGGTGAGATTTTGTTAGGATTAGAGATTAGGACATATCGGACAGACAGGAGGCTTCAAAGGCATCATTTCTCTGAGGAAACGCACCATATCAGGATGTGATGCGACCGAGTTACCAACCAGATTGCCTACAGCCGCTACCTGTACCCGGAAAGAGTTAAAGGACAAGCCCTTGGCCAAACCATTTTGCAAAAAACTCAACATCTGAGCAATCGTAGCGTGTCTGGGAAGGATCTCTCGCTCTCGACACCATGTCTCAAAAACTCTCCACACCTTACTATAAGAAAGAGGTAGATGTTTTTCTGGCTTATAGTAATGTAGTGATAACTTCCTTAGAATACCCTTTCTTCAATCTTCTCTCCTTTCAAAAGCCAGGCCGCTAGACAAAGGCGATCTGCCTGGTTGAAATATATAGGACCTTGATGGAGAAGATGTGGAAGATGCCTGAGTCATAGAAAGCAATCAGCGGCCAGATTGATGAGATCTGCGAACCATGGATGTCGGGGCCATTATGGAGCCACTAGGATTACCCTCCCTGGGTGGACCTCTATCCTGCGAAGCACCTTGCCCACCAGAGGCCAAGGAGGGCATACGTACAGGAGTCCCACGGTTGGCCAGGGAAGCACTAGTGCGTTGACCCCCTCTGCGCCGTGATCTCTCCTGCGACTGAAGAAGCGAGGAGCCTTGGCATTGTCTCTCGTTGCCATCACGTCCATGTGGGGAGTCCCCCATCTGCGAGAAATGAGATCCATTGCTCGGTCCGAGAGCTCCCACTCTCTGGAAGCCATGCATCTGCGACTCAGGAAGCCCACTTGTATGTTGTCCTTTCCGGCGATGTGAGAAGCCGCCAGAATTGCGAGAATTTGCTCCACCCAGGCCATGAGCAGCTCCGCTTCGTCGGCTACATCTTGACTTCTGGTGCCTCCTTGACGGTTGATATAGGCCACCGTCGCCTTGTTGGAGAGGACACGAACCACCTGATGGCATAAGTGTGGAAGAAAGTGTTGCAAGGCTAAGCGGACCACTCTGGTCTCCAGGTAATTGATCGACCATCTGGACTCCTCCGGGGACCAGATGCCCTGTACTGACAGATTCTGACAAACAGCAACCCAGCCGGAAAGACTGGCATCCATGGTCACCACTATCCAGTTCAGGACCTCCAGATTTACTCCTTGCAACAGGTTGTGTGGGCAGAGCCACCACCCAAGACTGGACCTGAGTAGCAGAGGGAATTGGAAGTTATCCGACTTGGGATCCCATCAGGAAAGCAATGCCCGTTGTAATGGTCTCATATGAGCAAATGCCCAAGGCACCACCTCCAGAGTGGATGCCATCGAGCCTAGAACTTGCAGGTAGTCCCAAGGCCTTGAGCAGTGGAAGATCCAACAAGCGACGAACTTGTCCCATTAGTTTGTCCCTTTGATCTGTCGGGAGAAAAACTTGACAGCAGCTTCAAATCGGGCTCCCAGAAATTCCAACATCTGAGAGGGGACGAGGTTGCTCTTGGCCTGATTGATCACCCATCCGAGGGATTCTAAGACAGTGGTCACCTTGTGTACCGCTTCCACACAGCAATCTCTTGATTTTACTCTGATACGCCAATCGTCCAAGTAGGGATGAATGAGAAGGCCTTATCTCCGGAAAAATGCTGCTACCACCACCATTGACTTTGGTGAACGTGCGGGGGGCAGTTGTGAGACCGAATGACAGAGCGCAGAATTGGTAATGCATTCCCCATTACCATGAAGCGAAGGAACTTTTGGTGATCCTTGCGTATGGAAATGTGTAAATATGCCTCCATTAGATCTAGAGAGGCCAGAATTCGCCCTTGCGTACCGCCGCGATGACTGAACACCGAGACTCCATCCGGAAGTGTGGCACTTCCTCCAGTGTTCTGGAGGTACTGGCTTCACAGCTCCGAGAGCCAGGAGACATTCGAGAGTCTGACGAATAATCTGTTTGGCCTAGGGACCGCATGGAGATATTAAAAAGAACTCTCTGAGAGGTCGAGCAAATGCCAAAGCATAGCCGCGTTCTATTATGCTTAGCACCCACTGATCGGAAGTAATTGTGGCCCATGCCTCGTAAAACCGGGACAGGCTACCCCCCACTTGAGAGATCGAGAGATGGGCCGGCCGTATCTCATTGTGTAGTCTTGGAGGCGGGAGTGGAGGAAGAACCACCTTTGTGTCCCCAGAAGGACGAGGACCAGGCTTGGCTCCTGGCCAACGGTTGTTGCTGCCCGGCCGCTTGCTGTCTGTTCTGCAGAAACCTTCGTTGCCCCCGAAAACAAGAGCGGGATGACGGAAACCCTCTGGAGGACTTCGGTCTATCCTCTGGTAACTTGTGAACCTTGTACTCCCCCAGGGACTTTATCAACTGCTCCAAATCATCCCCGAATAAAAAAAACACCTTTAAACGGGATAGCCCCAAGCTGAGCCTCGGATGAAACATCCGCTGACCAGTGGCGGAGCCACAAAAGACGCCTTGCCGACATTGCCAATGACATGGTGCGAGATGAGGTGCAGAGCAGGTCATATAGTGCATCCGCCCCATATGCCACCGCAGCCTCTAAATGTTGTGCCTGCTCTGATTCTCCTGGAGGAAGATCTCGAGACGTCAGCAATTGTTGAACCCAGCGCAGGCTTGCTCGTAGCATATAACTGCTACACACTGCCGCTTGGACACCGAAGGAGGACACTTCAAAGATGTGCTTAAAAAGGACTTCTAGTTTTCGATCCTGAAGATCCTTGAGAGCTACCGAGCCTGCCACTGGAATAGTGGTCCGCTTGACAACAGCTGAAACTGCAGAGTCTACTTTAGGGGACCTCAGGAGCTGACAACGGATAAGGCTTATCCATGGCTTGACCATCCCGCAAACCAGCATCCGGAGCATCCCACTCCCTGGTCATCAGCTGCTGAAGCATGGCATGGACAGGAAAAATCTGGGTCGGGGTTCGCAATCCCGCTAGGACCGGGTCCACCAGGTCCTGCGGCGGAGCCTGTAAGGGGAGCTCGACCCCGAGCTTAGACAGAACTGCCGGAATGAGGGGTTCCAACTCCTCCTTCTGGACCACCTTAGGGTCATACCCCTTCTAAGGGGGTCTGTCTCCCCTGCTCCTCATCCAATTCCTCAATGGTGGGAGGGAAAGGAGAGGGTCCTGCATCTGCAGCCGCACTGCCCGGAACCTCCGGAGCGGCTGTGCCTCCTGAAACCACAGTGCCTTTTAACTTTGCAACCCATAGAGACGTGGGAACACCCGTGCGCTTGGCTACCTCTGGGTGTAGTCTCTGCACAGGTCTCACCAAAGCACAGCACCACCTTGCGGAAATCTGGAAGCCAAAAAGGAGGACAAAATCTAAAGAAAAAGAATCAGAATCAACATCCTGTCCCCCAGGGAAAACAGGGTCCTCCTGTAAAAAAAATCCTGGTCCTGATCTAAAATATCATCAGGACCGGCAGGGACCGGTGACAGCGCTGGGGGAAGCTCCCACTCCCCCATTGCCCTTGCCTGAGCTGCAGCAAAAGTGTTTAAGATGGCTGCAGTCCCTGCACTGAGGGGAAAAGGGTAAGCCCAAGGGTCCCGCAGAGCCGATCGATTTAAAGCCCCTCAAGCCTTGGGTAATGCTGCAGACCCTAAAAAAAAGCTGCCTTCCCCTCCAGGAAGGCAGCGGGAACAAATACTGGCCCTAGAAAGCTGCGTGGACAATTCTCCACATGCCACACAGAAAGACGGCTGCAGCATCATTGGGGGGGGGGGGGGGGGGGGAAATGGCCCAAAAAATGCAGCAAAATTTAAGCTAGTTCACTCAGTTAATTTATAAGGGATAGCCTGCACCCAGAAACAGGGCAAGATCACAGGGTTTGTACCACCTGCATCTGCTGGAGACAGAGAAATATTGAAGGGATGCAGGAGGCACACCAGGTTAAGTGAGGGTGCCTTTCAAGTTTTTTTTCTGTCTCCACCTGCTGGAAGGGAGGCATAACCCATGATTTGGACTGATCTGGGTATGTACAGGGAATTTGCATTTACCTGTCCCCCGCCACTCATTTTATAGACCTCTATCATATCTCCCCTCAGCCTTCTCTTCGCCAAGCTGAAGAGTTCTAACCTCTTTAGCCTTTCCTCATAGGTGAATTGTTCCATCCCCTTTATTATTTTGGTTGCTCTTCTCTGTACCTTTTCTGATTCCACTATATCCTTTTTGTGATATGGTGACCAGAACTGCACACAGTGCTCAAAGTGCAGTCTGACCATGAAGTGATACAGGGACATTATGATCTCTGTTTTATTCTCTATTCCTTTCCTAATATTTTGTAGTATTCTAATTGCTTTCTTAGCTACTGCCAAGCACTGAGCAGAGGATTTAAATATATTATACTCAATGACCCCATAATCCTTTTCCTGGGTGATTACTTTCAATGTGGAACATTGCTTCATGTAGCTATAAATTTGGGATAGTCTGGCTTGCGTGTATCACTTTACACTTGTCCACATCAGAATAGTTCTTTAAAGGTGATGATTCAGAGAAGTGATGCAAAGCACTATGAAACTAGAAGATATTTTAGAGCAAATTGACAAGCTAAATAGCACCAATTCACTAGTGCCTGAAGGTATTCGTCCCAGAGTTTTAAAATAATTCAAACTATTAAATTGCAGACCTGCAATGGATAATATGTAAGTATCATAAAAATCTGCTACTGTGCCAGGGGACTTGACGATAGCCCATGTAATGCCAATTTTTTTTTTTAAAGGACTTCAAGGGTGATCCACAAAACTACGGACTAGTGAGCCTGGTGCCTGGTAGAACTGAGCATTATTCAGTAGATTTATCTTGTAGATTATTGTCACATCAAAGATTTTATACTGCTGAATGAGGAGATAACATTCATGAGACTGATATAAGTACTGTTTTATTGTATTAACAAAATTTATAAAAATCTAGACCTATAATTACTATGGGATTTATAGAATCAAAACAAAGCAAAATTGCTTACCTTGTAATAGGTGTTATCCCAGGACAGCAGGATGTAGTCCTCACATATGGGTGACGTCACATATGGGTGACGTCACTCACGGAGCCCTAATGTGGGAAACTTCTGGTAAAGTTTCTAGAAGCTTTTGATTGGCAGCCTGGGGCTACTGAGCATACCCGGCATGCCATGATATTCCCTGCCACAGGGGTCTCACTTCAGTCTCGTATGTAGCAATAAGCGTTAGCAAAATAAAATAATAAAGTCTGAGGCCCAACTCTGCGGGGTGGCGGGTGGGTTCTGTGAGGACTACATCCTGCTGTCCTGGGATAACACCTATTACAAGGTAAGCAATTTTGCTTTATCCCAGGACAAGCAGGATGCTAGTCCTCACATATGGGTGATTAGCAAGCTAGAGGCTGAGTCATTGTCCATGAAGTTAGCAGTGATGTGTTATTGAGGAAATGAGTCAACCGAAGATCACAGCAGAAGGGTTGTAGAAGGAGTTGGGATTAAACAGGAAACAAGTTCTTTAAAACAGATTGTCCATAGGCTGAATCTTGTCGTCCTTGTTTATCCAGACAATAATGAGCTGCAAAGGTGTGAAGAGAACTCCATGTTGCTGCTTTACATATGTCAATGATTGGCACTGAACGAAAATGTGCTACTGAAGTTGACATTGCTCGTACTAAATGTGCTTTTACTCGCCCTTGAAGAGGAAGGCCTGCTTTTTCATAGCAAAATTGTATGCAATCTGCTAACCAGTTGGATAGAGTATGCTTGCCCACTGCTTTACCTGGCTTATTTGGATCATAAGAAACAAAAAGTTGATTGGATTTTCTGAGGGATGTAGTGCGATTTAAATAAAAAGACAATGCACGTTTACAGTCCAAAGTATGTAAAGCTCTTTCCCCTTGGTGAGAGTGAGGCCTTGGAAAGAATGTGGGTAGAACTATGGTTTGATTTAAGTGGAATTCCGTAACTACCTTGGGAAGGAATTTTGGGTGTGTACGGAGAACCACTCTGTCATGTAGAAACTTTGTATAAGGTTCATATGTGACAAGTGCTTGTAACTCACTAACTCTTCTAGCTGATGTAATGGCTATGAGGAAGATAGTCTTCCATGTGAGAAATTTGAGGTCACAAGAATGTATGGGTTTGAAAGGAGAACGCATTAATGCTGTTAAAACCAGATTCAGATCCCATTCTGTGACTGGAGGTCGAATTGGTGGTTTAAGGTGTGTAAGACCTCTCATAAACCTACTGACAAGAGGTTGTGTGGATATAGGTGCATCTCCCAACTTATTATGATAAGCTGAGATTGCACTTAAATGTACTCTGATTGATGAAGTCTGAAGACCAGAGTCTGAAAGATGGTATAAATAGTCTAAAAGAGAAGTAGTGGGGCAAGTGAAAGGATCAATATGGTTCTGTGTGCACCACAGAGTGAACCTTTTCCATTTGAAAGAATAATTCTTTCTAGTGGATGGTTTGCGTGAAGCTATAAGTACTTGAGAAACATTTGTTGACAAATTGAGTGGTTGTAAAATTAAGCTTTCAACATCCATGCTGTCAAAGCTAGGGATTGGAGGTTGGGATGGCGCAACCGATCCTGATCCTGAGTTATGAGATTGGGAGCTACTCCCAGGCGTATTGGATCCCTGACTGAGAGGTCTAGCAGTGTGGGAAACCCATACTTGTCGAGGCCAGTATGGGGCTATGAGTATCATGGTCCCCTTGTCTTGCTGTAGTTTCACTAGAGTTTTCGTTATGAGTGGTATTGGAGGATACGCATATAGTAGGCCTGAGTTCCAAGGGCGAGCAAAAGCGTCCTTGGCTGGCTGATTCTTCTGTGCGTGTAGGGAACAGAAGTTGTGCACTTTGTGATTCAGATGCGACGCAAAGAGGTCTGTTGTTGGTTGTCCCCAATGTTGGAATATCTTGGTCGCTACTGAGGAATTCAGGGACCATTCGTGTGGTTGGAACCTACGACTGAGTCGATCTGCTACCACATTTTGAATTCCTGCTAGATAAGTGGCCTGTAGGAACATTGAGTGGTTCAGGGCCCAGCCCCAAATTTGTGCAGCTTCTTGACAAAGGAGATACGAGCCCGTACCTCCCTGTTTTTGTTGATGTACCACATAGCTACTGTGTTGTCTGTTTGGATCAGAACAGTCTTGTGGGAAAGGCAGTCCTTGAACGCATGAAGCGCATAACGTATAGCTCGAAGTTCCAGAAAATTGATTTGATATGTGGCTTCGAGTTTTGTCCAAGTGCCTTGAGTTTGGAGAGAGTTTATGTGAGCACCCCACCCCAAGGTGGACGCATCTGTAGTTAATGTTATCTGAGGGACTGGTTTCTGGAAGGGTAGGCCCTTGCGTAAATTGTCCTTGGTTGTCCACCATCGTAGCGATGAGCGTAGTTGGTGGGTTACTTGGATTGGATAGTGCAATGGTTGAATGGCTTGGATCCATTGTGATCGTAGAGTCCATTGGGTTACTCTCATGGCGAGGCGTGCCATAGGAGTGACTTGAACTGTTGAGGCCATGTGGCCTAGTAAGGTGAGAAATTGTTGGGCTGTCGCCTGGTGTTGTAAGGAAATTGAGTGTGCCAACAGGGACAGTGTGTCTGCACGATCTTCTGGTAGAAAAGCATGTGCAATGTCTGTGTTTAAGTCTGCTCCTATGAATTGGAGTAGATGAGGAGGAGTCATGTGGGATTTCTGATAATTGATGAGGAATCCCAGTCGGTGACGTATAGCTATTGTGCGATTTAGTGAAGTTACTGCTCCTTGTTGAGAGTGACTTTTGATGAGCCAATCGTCGAGATAAGGAAAGACATGAACACCTTGTTTGTGTAAGTGTGCTGCTATCACTGCCAGGCATTTGGTGAATACTCTTGGAGCTGTAGCCAGGCCGAATGGTAATACTCTGTATTGGAAATGCTGATGGCCTACTGTGAATTGCAGATACTTGCGATGAGGCGGGAATATAGGAATGTGTGTATAAGCATCTTGAAGATCCAGAGAACAAAGCCAATCTCCTTTGAGTAGAAGTGGAAGCATGGTGCCTAGGGAAACCATCCTGAACTTTTCTTTTTTTAAGAATTTGTTGAGATTTCTGAGATCTAGAATGGGACGTAGGCCTCCGGTTTTCTTTGGAATGAGGAAATACCGGGAATAGAATCCTCTGCCCTTCTGACTGTGTGGTACTTGTTCCACAGCTCTTGATTGCAGAAGAGTGGATAATTCTGTTTGTAATTGAAGTATGTGATTGTGATTGAGATGGGAATTGTATGGTGGAAACTCCTGAGGGAGTGATGTGAAGTCGAGGCGATAGCCTTGATGAATTATCGAAAGGACCCAATGATCGGATGTTATTGATGTCCACTCCTTGTAGAAATGGGATATTCTTCCTCCAACTGGCAAGGTGGTGTGGGGTTGGAATATTGGCCTTGTTCTCTGAATTTCGTTTCAAAAACCCAAGGCAGGTCCTGTTTGAGGAGCTGGTTGGGGCCTCGCAGACCGCTGTTGTCTCTGTTGAGGTCTTTGTTGAGACCTTGGAGGTCTTGGCCTAGAAGCGGGAGGATAGTACCTTTTTGGCCTATAGAAAGGGCGTTTTGTCTCCCTATGCGGTGGTCTGCGACTTGTGTGGGTTGCAGGGTCATGAGGTAGCATGGAGAGTTGTTTTAGAGTCTCCGAGTGCTCTCGAAGCTGAGCCACAGCGTCCTGAACTTTGGTGCCAATTAAATTATCTCCCTGACAGGGAAGGTCCCACCAGTTTGTCCTGGACTTCTGGTCGTAAATCAGAAGCCTTTAGCCAGGCCCACCTTCTGGCACTAATGCCTGATGCTGCTGTTCTGGAAGATGTTTCAAAAGCATCATAGGCGGCTCTGACCTCATGCTTTCCTGCATCCAAGCCTTTTTGAATTATGTTTTGTGCTGCCTCTTGGTGTTGTTGAGGCAGAGAAGGTACAAATTCTTCTGTTTCCAGAGATTTCTCTGGTGTTGAGTCATGTAAAGTTGGTATGCTGAAATCTTTGAGTTAAGCATGGCCCCTTGATAGATTTTCCTTCCCATCTGATCCAAGAATCTGTTGTCCTTTCCTGGAGGGATTGAGGCATGAGTTCTGGTCCTGCGAGATTTCTTTTGAGCAGATTCAACTACAAGTGAGTTGTGTGGAAGTTGAGTTTTCTCATATCCTGGTGCAGATTGAACGAGATAGGTAGAGTCTACCCTTTTATTAACAGCAGGAGTTGTACAGGGGTGTTCCCAAATCCTCTGCTGGAGTTGTAGTAGCACTTCATGGATAGGTATGGCCAGATTGTGCTTTAGAGGATCTACAAACTGTAGAATTTCCAGTGTCTGTTGCCTCTCATCTTTTGCCGCTTGTAGTTGAAAGGGTATGGACTCAGACATCTCCTGGATAAAAGAGGAAAATGAAAGGTCCTCTGGAGGTGACTGTTTTTTGGACTGAGGTGGAGAGGGATCAGACAAAGTCTTCTGATGAGGGCTCAGATGCAGTATCTGACCAGGTATCAGAAGTTGGTGTTTGATATGGAGCAGGTATAGGCCTTTGAGGTGCAGGTATCCCAGAAGGACCTTGTAATGGATCTTGTGGGTCAGGTGAAGTTTCTTGTTCCTCCTCTTCTTGCCCTGGCATAATAGGCAATGAAGCCAGAAGGTCCTGATATCTCTTAGTGAGCAGACTGTGTAATGCTGCTTCAGAACTGGAAGTGTCTGGAGCTGTAGTAGGTGGTTTCGGCAAAGAATGCTTGAATTTCCCCGATGACTTTTGCATGGAAGTGATTTTCCTTTGCAAAGGAGGTTTGGATGGTGCCATTGTATAGAGAGATATCGGCTGTGTACCAGATGGCATCGATGATGTCGTAAAGGAAAACATCGAGATAGGAAACATCGACATTATAGGCCGGGTTGGCATCGAAGGCATCGAGAAAGGTATCGATGGTATGAATGCCTGAACAGGCTCCGTCATCGATGTTGTTATTTGCATCGAGGTAGACATCAGCGGAATCGAAGGCATTGAAGATACCGCTGGCATCGGCGTATACGCCGGCATCGACTGAACCGTCGGCATCGGCTGTAAAGCCGGTATCGATGAAACTTGCATCATCGGCGAAGTCGCCGGCATCGGCTCTGAAGCCGGTATCGAAGAAGCTTCTGACATCGGCGATCCCGCCGGCATCGACATGGGTGTCGGCATCGGCGATGGCGCCGGAATTTGTTGCTTTAAGGCATCGGTGACAATTTGCTTTATTAACAAAGTCAAGTCAGGAATCGAAGTCGATGACTGCGGCAAGGTCGACGGTATCGATGCCGGAACCAAGGGAACGGAAGTCACCGTAGGTGAAGACGACTTTTGTTTCTTAGCGCTCTGTTCGTCCGGCGGCAGAAGCGGCGGGATAGATCGATGCCATCGGTGCTTATCCTTCGATCTCGGTTCGGATACAGACCTTGTCGATGAAGTAGAGGGTGTTGAAGAGGCATCGCCCGAACCCTCTGGAAGTCGTTTTTTGAGAAGAATCTTTTTAGTAAGGCCTACCGGTGATGATTTTGTGGAAGTTGTTGGTGAAGGCCCCTATTGGATTTGAAAAATCTGTGCCATCTTTTCTAGGCGGAGTTTTCTGCCTTTTGCAGTCATCTCTTGGCATTCTGGACAGGAAGCGATGTCATGCTGTCCTCCGAGGCACCGAACGCATTCTATATGCGGGTCCGTGATGGACCCGCATATAGAATGCGGGTCCATATAGAAGGCTTTTTGAAGCTTGATGCCATCGTGACTCGATGTCCGTCGATGAAAAAATGCTAAATTTTTTAGTGGAAGCTAATTTCTTTGTCACCGTCCGGTGACAATGACTATGAGACCCGAAATGGGGCAAAAATTTTAAAGAAAATATTGACTTTTTTTGTCAACTTGTGAGGAAAACATCACAGGGCTCCTGTGACCGCGATGTCAATGGCAGCGCGGAAAAATGAAGACTGAAGTGAGACCCCTGTGGCAGGGAATATCATGGCATGCCGGGCATGCTCAGTAGCCCCAGGCTGCCAATCAAAAGCTTCTAGAAACTTTACCAGAAGTTTTCCCGCATTAGGGCTCCGTGAGTGACGTCACCCTTATGTGAGGACTAGCATCCTGCTTGTCCTGGGATAAAGAATGAAATTCAGCATGGATTGGTTTTATATATGACGGTCTCTTATCTTGGAGACTGGAAGATTGGGCATCCAAATGGAAGATGAAATGTAATGTGAATAACTGCAAGGTGATGCATATAAGGAAAATTAATCCTTGCTCTAGTTACACGATGTTAGGTTGCATATTAGGAGCTACCACCCAGGAAGAAGTTCTAGGCTTCATAGTGGATAATACATTGAAATCATCGGCTCAGTGTGCTGTGGCAGTCAAAAAAAGCAGACAATGTTAGGAATTATTGAACACCATGGAGCCTCTGTATCGCTCCATGGTGTTCAACTGTGTACAATTCTAGTCACTGTATCTCAAAAAAAGATATAGTTGCACTGGAGAAAGTACAGAGAAGAGTAACCAAAATGATAAAGGGAATGGAATGGCTCCCCTATGAGGAAAGGCTAAAGAGGTTAGGGCTCTTCAGCTTGGAGAAGAGACAGCCAAGAGGGGGATATGATAGAGGTCTATAAAATCATGAGGGGTCCAGAATGGGTAAATGTGAATCGGTTATTTACTCTTTCGGATTATAGAAGGACTAGGGCAGGGGTGGGCAGTTCCGGTCCTCGAGGGCCACAAACCAGTCTGGTTTTCAGGAAATCCCTAATGAATATGCATATGAGAGATTTGCATGCACTCTGCCTCAGTTGTATGCAAATCTATGTCATGCATATTCATTAGGATATCCTAAAACCTCAACAGGTTTGTGGCCCTTGAGGACTGGAATTGCCCACCCCTGGACTAGGGGGTACTCAATGAAGTTAGCAAGTAGCACATTTAAAACAAATCAGAAAAACATTCATACTCAATGCACAATTTAGCTCTGGAATTTGTTGCCAGAGGATGTGGTTCGTGCAGTTGGTGTAGCTGGGTTTAAAAAAAGGATTGGATAAGTTCTTGGAGAAGTCTATTAACTGCTATTAATCAAGCTGACTTAGGGAATAGTCACTATTACTGGCATCAGTACCATGGGATCTACTTAGTGTTTGGTACTTGTAGCCTGGATTAGCCACTGTTGGAAACAGGATGCTGGGCTTGATGGACCCTTGGTCTGACCCAGTATGGCAATTTATGTTCTTATCTCAAACATATCAAGGTTTCAGCTACATATATATTAATCTGAGTAAAGAAGTTGGTGGGTAGGACTTTGTTAAAGTTATCCCGCTAACTTTGCTGGATAACTTTAAACTTTAGTAGTGGGAAGCAATGTAGAAGCTTATTTTTACAATATACATTCTTTACCAGATATTAATGATGCTGATATGCAAATTTCAAGCATCACCACTATCCCCATTTACTGTTTTAGTCACATAGTTCAAAATTAAAACACTTTTGAATAAGTCACATTAATCATAACTCATAAGTTATAAAGCTTCATGATTTTACATTAAAATAAATGAACAAACAGACATCTTTACCTTTAATGCACTGAGCACTGCCGTGAAGATATTAAGCTGCACTGCCTGCTGACGGACCCCTTTAGCTTGCTTAACACATTCTGCAAAGTGATCCAGCATCTGTAACCTGCAATGTTACAGCAAACATCATCATCATTGAAATATTTAGATAGTTAATATTGGTACAATTCAGTAGCTCATTTATTAATCGCTCTCAGTCTTCTTCCTGCACTCCACACTTACTACAAGAAAGTATCACTTTCTATTCACTGAGAGCTCTAAGAGCTAACTTTGAGCAGCGGTATCTAATTCTATACCAATTTAGCATTTCAATATTATTCCTAGCTGACATTAGTTGAAAATTCAACAAACTTGTGAAACTGGAGGAGATGAGCACTCACTATCCCCAGGCTAACCCCAGCACTCTTTCCCTGCCCCACAGCACAATCCCAGCCCACTCTGAGCTCCCTCATCGGTGTGAACCCAGATCTTTATTCTCCCACCCTCTCCAGCCTGACCTTAGCACCCTAACCTTCCTAGTACATTCCCATTGCCCCTCCCAACACCTCTATCCTGGATATTTGCCAGCACCCTCCCAACCCTCTTTTCCAGGCTGCCTTAGCTCACTTCAGTCATGCAGTTCTCCCTTTCCCTGCAGCCCTGCCAACAGCCCCTTGTCTACTGGAGTCTTGTAGGCGAGTGTATGCTCTAAGCTACCTGTATACACACAAAGTCTGATTTTAAAAAGCATTTACATGCTTAATATTGGGTTTACAGAAGGACATATTGGGAAGCAGAAGGAAGGTCGGCATCATTCCAGAAACCATTGATTTGTTCCAGTATAGCTTTTGTCACTTTCTGCCGTGTATGGCAATTTAGCTTCGAGGTCACAGACGCCTATTTCTCCGAGGCTTTGTAAGCAACTTGCCTTCTTAAGTGCTTTCTGTTGAAAGGTATTTCCAGTTTTGACAGTCCCTGTAAAGTCTGAGCGATACCATCTCGTTTTGGTTGTATTGATATTGTTTAGTTCAGAGTTTCCTCCGCCATTGGCTCCTCTTCTTCCCAGTTTGAGTACTCCTGTTTTATTGTAATTTTCGCTTCTTCTTGGTTATGCTAATGTTATTTCCCCTATGTTCTATGTAAACCGATATGATATGATCTGTATCATGAATGTCGGTATAGAAAAGAAAATTATTACTTACCTGCTAATTTTCGTTCCTGTAGTACCATGGATCAGTCCAGACAGTGGGTTATGTCCCCAGTCCAGCAGATGGAGTCAGCACAAGCTTTGAGGGGGCGTATCCATATATCCTACTACCCCCTCTGCAGGAGTTCAGTATCGAGTATATCAAAGCCCGAGTAGAAACCCCCGAAGGATCAAGTTTGTGGAAACAGATAATTAAAACAATTGTAACCGCAACAAGTAACTGCAAACATCCTACCAACTTGTAGGGAGCTGTGAAAAACAGCGAAAAGAAACGACTGTGAAGACACAGAGCACTGTGAACAGGAAATAGCGCAGAGCTGAGCAGGATCAAGAACCCAAATGCGGTGGGCGTCTGGACTGATCCATGGTACTACAGGAACGAAAATTAGCAGGTAAGTAATAATTTTCTTTTCCCTGTACGTACCTGGATCAGTCCAGACAGTGGGATGTACCCAAGCTTCCCTAAATCGGGTGGGGTCCTGCGAGGCCTGCTCGGAGAACCTGCTCGCCAAAGTGTCCAGAGACCAAAGAGGCGAGGTGCAGACGATAGTGCCTCGAGAACGTGTGTAACGACTTCCAGGTGGCTGCCCTACAAATTTCCTGCGAGGATACCGAGCGAACCTCCGCCCAGGAAGCCGCCTGAGAACGTGTAGAATGCGCTACGATGCCGGGTGGGGGAGTCCGTCCCGCCCCAATGTAGGAAGCAGCAATGCCAGCCTTCAGCCATCTGGCAATGGTAGTCTTCGAGGCCTGAGACCCCTTCTTAGGACCGGCCCAGAGTACGCAGAGATGGTCAGAGGTCCGGAACTCATTTGTAGCCTCCAGATAGAGGCGCAGAGTGCGCTTGACATTCAAGAGACGGAGAGACTTCGGCTCTGAGGAAGAGAAGGACGGCAACTCCACCGTCTGGTTCACATGGAATGCAGAAACCACCTTCGGAAGGAAGGAGGGAACGGTGCGAAGCGAGACTCCAGAGTCGGAGAAACGGAGATAGGGCTCTCTACACGACAGAGCCTGCAGCTCCGAGATGCGTCGAGCGGAACAGATGGCCACAAGAAATACAGTCTTGAGAGTGAGATCCTTTATCATTGCGCTGCGCAGCGGCTCGAACGGTGGTCCCGATAGGGAGCGAAGCACAAGGTTAAGACTCCAGGAGGGACAAGGGCCCCGTAACGGAGGACGCATATGCTTGACACCCTTGAGAAAACGAGCAATGTCAGGATACTGTAGAAGAGAGCCCCCATCGCTCAACAGCGAACCAAGGGCGGCCACCTGAACCCGTAGTGAATTATAGGCGAGCCCTTTTTCCACCCCCGCCTGTAGAAACTGAAGGATCTGAGGTACAGAAGCCTTAGCGGGTCTCGTGGCCTGGCTGGTACACCATAGCTCGAACACTTTCCAGACTCGAACATAGGCCGCCGACATCGATGTCTTTCGTGCCCGCAATAGCTTGGATACTACCGCCTCCGGGTAGCCCCGACGCCGGAGGCGGCGCCTCTCAAAAGCCAGGCCGCAAGACAGAAGAGTTCTGCTTGCTCGAAAAATACCGGGCCCTGATGTAGGAGCTGGGGGAGGTGCCCCAGCCTGATTGGCCCGTCGATCACCAGCTGTAGCAGGTCCGCAAACCAGGGTCGCCTGGGCCATTCTGGGGCGACGAAAACCATGGTCCCCTGATGGCTTTCTATTCTGCGGAGCATCCTGCCCACCAGGGGCCATGGTGGAAAAGCGTAGAGCAGAAGATGTGGCGGCCACGGGAGGACCAGGGCATCCACTCCCTCTGCGCCGCGCTCTCTCCGGCGACTGAAGAAGCGTGGAGCCTTGGCGTTGAGAGCGGACGCCATCAGATCCAAGTGGGGGGCCCCCCACCGATGGACGAGAAGTTGCATCGCTTTGTCGGAGAGAGACCACTCTCCGGGGTCCAGCAGTTGACGACTGAGGAAGTCCGCCTGGACTTTGTCCACACCGGCGATGTGAGAGGCTGCTAGCCGGACGAGATGATGCTCCACCCATTGCATCAGCAGCTCCGCCTCGAGCGCGACCTGCGGGCTGCGCGTGCCTCCTTGTCGGTTGATGTAGGCCACGGTGGTAGCGTTGTCAGATAGGATTCTGACTTCCCGGTTCCGAAGAAGAGGGAGGAAATGTCGCAGAGTTAGCCGGACCGCTCTGGTTTCCAGACGGTTGATTGACCACTTCGCCTCCACCGTGGACCACGTCCCCTGCGTGGCGCTTCGATCGCAGACTGCACCCCAGCCTGCTAGACTGGCATCGGTGGTCACCACCACCCAATTTGGCAGATCGAGGGACACGCCACGGGCCAGGTTCGGCGGATCCAACCACCAGCCCAGACTGTCCCTGGCATTCTGCGGGAGCGGGAGAATCATCTGGTAGTCCTGCGATACTGGTTTCCAATGGGAGAGGAGCGCCCACTGTAAGGTCCTGAGGTGCGCGAAAGCCCAAGGTACAAGGTCGATGGTGGACCCCATCACTCCTAGGAGTTGCAGGTAGTCCCAGGAGGTGGGCTCTGGTAACGCAGAGAACCGTCGTGTGTGATCCCGCAAGGATTGAGCTTTGTCCTGGCGCAGAAAAACTTTGCCCAGTAGGGTGTCGAAGGTCGCCCCCAAAAAAAACCCAAGCGTTGCGAGGGCATGAGGGAGCTCTTGGAGAAGTTCACTACCCATCCCAGGGAATGTAGAAACCGTACTACTCAAGTCACCGCTGAGCGTCCATGATTGAATGACTTCGCCCGGAGGAGCCAATCATCCAGATAAGGATGAACCAGGATGCCCTCCTTCCGGAGAACTGCCGCCACGACTACCATGATCTTGGTGAAGGTGCGCGGCGCAGTTGCCAATCCGAACAGGAGAGCCGTGAACTGAAAATGCTGGTCCAGAATTTTGAAAACGAAGGAAACGGTGGTGGTCCGGGTGGATGGGAATGTGCAGGTAGGCCTCCGTTAAGTCCAGGGAGGCAAGGAACTCCCCCCGATGCACCGCCGCAATCACTGACCGGAGCGTTTCCATGCGGAACCGAACGACTCGAAGGGATTTGTTGACTTCCTTGAGGTCTAGGATAGGCCGGAAGGAACCGTCCTTCTTTGGTCCGACGAAATAGATGGAATAGTGGCCCGAGCCCACCTCTCCGAAGGGCACGGGCGCAATAGCGCCTATCTCCCGGAGTCTGTCCAGAGTCAGCTGCACCGCTCCTCTCTTGAGGTCCGAGCCACAGGGGGAAAAGATGAACCTTCCCTGCGGGGGGCGGACAAATTCCAATGCGTAGCCGTGTTTTATGGTATCCAGGACCCACTTGTCCGAGGTGATCCGTGCCCACTCCGCGTAGAAATACGTTAGTCGGTCCCCAATCCTGGGGACAGGGGAATGGGCGAGACTGGCATCATTGTGAAGACTTGGTATAGGGGTTCCCGGTTCCGGGAGTAGTGCGTGCGGGCCGACGCCCGCAAAAGGAGCGCGACCAGGGCTGAGACATGGGGGCGGATGACCGGGAGCCCGCCTGTCTGTATCCCCTGTAGCGCCGTTGCACTCTGGCTCTGGTCCGAGAAGAAGAAAATGCTCTGGATGGTCGAAACCTATCCTCCGGCAGCTGATGAACAGCGTTCTCCCCCAGGGACTTGATGATCTGGTCCAAATCCTCCCCGAAGAGGAACTTGCCCCTGAAGGGAAGAGAGCCCAGACTCGACTTAGAGGACGTATCAGCCGCCCAATTACGTAGCCACAGTAGTCGTCGTGCTGCCACTACCGAAACCATGGATCTTGCGAGGACCCGAAAAAGGTCGTACGAGGCGTCCGCCCCATACGCCACTGCGGCTTCTAGCCGATCTGCCTGGGCAGCCTCATCGGACGGCAGGTTCTGAGACGTGAGGAGTTGTTGCACCCAAAGGAGACTAGCCCGCTGGGCAAGCGAACTGCACATCACCGCCCGCATACCCAGAGCGGAGACCTCGAAAACCTGCTTAAGGAAAACTTCCAACTTACGATCCTGTGTGTCCTGCAACGCCGCACCTCCCGTCACTGGGATAGTCGTCCTCTTCGTGACCACCGACACTGCGGAGTCCACCTTTGGGACCTTGATGAGGTCCAGAAAATCTTCGGGGAGCGGGTACAGCTTTTCCATAGCCCGGCTGCTCTTCAGGGAGGCCTCCGGGGTGTCCCATTCCCTGGTGAGAAGTTGTAAAAATGAGTCATGAATGGGAAAAGCCCAAGCCCTCGGCCGGAGTGCCGCCAGGACAGGATCTCCCTTCCTTGAAGAAGTGACGACAGCGGGAGCTACTGGGGCAGGCGGGTCTGGTGGCGGGTCCAAATCTAATTCTTGGATGATCTGCGGAATGAGGTCGTCCAGCTCTTCCCTCTGGAAGAGGCGTAGGGTACGCGGATCATCCCCCTCCTGCGTGCCGTCCCCTTGTCCCCCGTCCGGGAGGTCAAGTCCATGTCCCGCTGGGTCTGGCACCGCCCCCACTGCCGCGGGCGTAAATCGGACCCAGGTAGGAAGGCGGGAGGCCCCCACTCCCGGAGGGTCGGGGGGGGCCGGCGTCGAGGGCGACATCCGAGGGATCTTAGGAGGGGGGGGTCCCACAGGTGCTTCCAGCCCCTGCAGATAAGTGGTATGCATGAGCAGGATAAACTCCGGAGAGAACCCCGGCCTGCTCGGGTGCGCTTCGGGGGCGGTGTGGTTCCTGCTCCCTGGCTCTGGGTGCTTGGTTCCTGCACCAAAATCGGGGGAACACCCCCGCTGGTAGAGTCCTCCAGGGATCCGTTCCCCCTCATGGCCTGCGCCTCAGGGCGCTCAGAATGTAAAATGGCCGCCGTTCCCGCCAAAATGGCGGAGTGGCCGGCCCGCGCCGCCCGGGCAAAAAAGAGAAATCAGTCAGGGACTGTGAGGGTACCTTCCCCCCCGGGAAGGCATCGTGCACAGATGTCCGGGAAATCCGGGACCCCGGGTCTCCGCAGGCCGCACAGCGGGACGGCCGCGGCATCGGGATCGCTGTAGGAGAAAAGAAAAAGCCACGGGGGGGGGGCCACGCGCACAAAAGCGCCGCTGCGGGGGGGCCCGATCGGCCCGCACTGCCCGCTGTCCGAAAATAGAGGAGGGTGTCGCGGGGGGGGCCTTCCTGGCCACACGACCCGCCCCAGACATCTTTCCCTAAATGGCTCAGCAGCCCATGAGGAGCTGTAAAATGGCCGCGGGTGAGGGAGTAAAAGCGAAGAGGCCGGGTCCACCGGCTTTCGCGGGCACCGGGGGCTGAGCTGTGAAGGAAAAAACTACAAAGGAAAAACAAACTTACCCCTGGCTGCAACGAGAAATAAACAGCAAGGCCGCAGAGAAGAGACAAGGAAGAGAAGCCACTCCCCAGAAGTTGAAAGAACTCTGCCTTTTTTTTTTTTTTTTTTAAACTTAATACAAACTTGATACAAACTTGATCCACAGAAAAAGACAACAAGCAGCCATAATCAAGCAAGAAAGTGAAGAAAAAGGAAAAGGAGTGGAAGCCTGATTCCCCTACTCGCATCTGCTGGAGTCAGAAGATACTGAACTCCTGCAGAGGGGGTAGTAGGATATATGGATACGCCCCCTCAAAGCTTGTGCTGACTCCATCTGCTGGACTGGGGACATAACCCACTGTCTGGACTGATCCAGGTACGTACAGGGAAAGGCACTAAATAAATAAATAAATAAATAAATAAATCTTTTCTGGGGCTCTGCTCCTGTGCCCGAGAGAACTGAATTGAAGTGATCCAGCAAGGCGCAACCTCAAGTGAATACGGAGCAGGCGGGCATCTCTCAGCTCCATGGATAGTTATAAGTGGAATCGGTTCTTCCCTTCTGGTGGCGTTGGGGGCCAGCCTAGATAAAAATAGATCTTTCCATTCACTCATATCAAGGGTCTTCCCCTGAGGAAGCCACTTTGTCTAAACAAAGTCCTTGTTGGGATTTGGGATTTTCCCATCCAACCCTGGATCTTACACCACCACCACCATTTGGTGGAGCTATCATTGAGCCTATTTTGCCAACTTTAGGGACCAAATATTTTGACCTCCTTTGGGCATTGCTTCATTACAGCCAGGTAGAATTAGTATATGAGTTTTCTTGTTAATTAGTGGGTTATTTACACAGCTCTTAGTGAATGCTGTAACACAATACAAGACAAGACTGTAATATACAACATTTTTGAGCATTTTCTGGTTATAAGCGTGTATGCAAATTTACGTTAATTGTCCGACTGAGCATGTTGGTATGGATGTTTAATCAGTTTTGCCTATTGGTTTTTGCACACATTGTTGCCAGTTTAAAACACCTGTGCTATTCTTCATATAGCAACTTCGTATTTCTTGACATTTACTTGAGTTCAGTGTTTTTACCAATACATGATATCTATTGCATTGAGCCAGGACTATTGACACCACTGTTAAAGTGCATTTCAATGAGTAGAATTTTCAATAGCTTTTGATTTTTAGTCCTGCTTATGTAACTTTTGTCTTATTGATGTATATACTTTAAATTTCATGGTATGCGGTGGAGTCAAGATGGCGACTCGATGAGACGCACTGCACCGCTGCTCCGGCATTTATTTTCCTGTGAAAGAGAATTTCCTTAGCAAATAATGGCTCTGAAGCGAAAAGGGAAGATTAGAAGTTACCACTCGACTTCCACACTTCCTCCGGGACAGAAGACAATCGTGCAAGTGTGCGGTAAAACCGGCAATTTCGGGTATGGGAGGTCCAGCTGCTGGGTCACAGGAAGGAGACTGCGACTTAACCTCGGAAGCAATATCCCTCAGCCCACTGGATGAGCAACTACCCCCCCCCCCCCCTGTTGCAAGGGTAGCCTCAACTCCTCGCCCGAGCAAGAACCCGGAGGTGGTTATCCGAGAAAATCGGGCTGAGGGGGCGTCGTCAGTGGAAGGACTCTTGCAGTCCTCCGGGGAAACCGGACAGCTACTCACCGGAGGAGAAGAATAGAACAGCTGGGAAGGGCAGATCACTAGAGAGATCTGTTTCTGTGACCCCTGTTTGTCCTGGTGATTTATTAACACCACCAAAACCAAGGTAGTAACACTGGACTCGCTTTGGACATTATCTTCTGCAATGGCAAAGTCACTAGTGGATTGCTCTGAAAAAATTAATCTTGCAATGCAAATGGAAATTTTGAATAAGAACTCTGAGTCATATAAGCAGGAAGTGGCAGCGAAATTTCAGAATGTTGAGAATGATATCAACAAGTAAAGAAAGTTCAGTTGACCATAATTCAGGATTGTGGGACTTTAAATCGTAAGATTGAAAATACTGAGAATGCATTGAGACATTTAAACTTAAGAATATTACATTTTCCCAGGGTGATCGGGGAAATTCCACGGTTGACGGTTAAGAGATACTTCTCTGAAGTATTAGAAATTTCCTCTGATCAATCCCCACCCCTGGAAAAAGTTTACTTTCTTCCCTGTGTGAAATACTCAACAGCAGCAAATTGCTCCAAACATAATGGACAATCTAACATGATTTCTGGAATCATCTTCCTATGAAGTAGCAGAGAGATCAACCTTGCTAATTTCTTTCTTTAACGAGAAAGATTTAGGAGATATAATGCGGGCGTACTTTAAGAAAACTAACTCTGAATTCATGGGTTCCCGCATTAGAATATTTCCAGACCTGACAAAAACGACTCAACTGAAAAGAAAAAAATTTCCTTGCCTTAAAACAAGAGACTCTAGAATTGGGAGCAACTTTTTTCTTACACTTCCCCTGTAAATGCATTATAAAGTATAACAAAGATAGTTATATAATTTATCAACCAGAGCAATTAAAAAGCTTTGTTGATTCAAAAAAAGCTCTAAAGCTATTGAGTAACAGTGGCAATAATCCGTAAAATTTATTAACCGGTAGAATGAGAAGCCTTTATTTCTTC
Source organism: Rhinatrema bivittatum (assembly GCF_901001135.1). NCBI lineage: Eukaryota > Metazoa > Chordata > Amphibia > Gymnophiona > Rhinatrematidae > Rhinatrema > Rhinatrema bivittatum. The sequence continues at coordinate 248,856,937 of NC_042617.1, read as the reverse complement.
TATTTTTGAAATTCTTTTGTCTCCTTTAATGTGCAGGTTCTCCACCCCCCTCTATTTGGGGTCTAATGGGTAAATTGGGAAAAATGGAAATAGTTTTCTAAAGAGTTAATTTTCTTATGATAATGTATATTTTCTTGTTTTCTCATTGATGTACCATATTTCTTTTAGCAAAGTGATATTTTGTATAATTTTGAAAAGTTAATGAGAAAGTTAAAAAAAAATGTCATGGTATGTATTACCCTTAGTTTTGTTGTTTCTTAATGATTTAATAATAAATAAAAGATCTTAGTGCTTTTTGCCCTTTGGAGGGGATTTCCAGCCCGTATATTCTGTATACGGGCTGGAATATACCCAGCCCGTATACAGAATATACGGGCTGGGTATATTCTGTATACCCAGCCCGTATTTTCTTTTTTGTTTCCCGCTTTTTCTGACAGCGGTAGGAAGGCTCAAATAATTTCCTTTGGGAACTGGTTTGAAGTTTAAATATTATTCCCGTTTCTGGGCTTTCAGTGACATATTATGCTTTTCCATTTGAATTAATATTTGTTCTGCCTGATGGTACATATACCCCCTGAGGAAGCCTATCTGGGTAAAACATAAGGCCTTTGTTGGGATTTCTTTGTTCAGGGCTTTTACATTCAATGAGCGATTTCAGCTATCAACATTTGAATTCCTCTATCTATGGCTGTAATCAAGTCTATTGGATTATAAAGGACATTTCCACAGTATTTTCATAGCATTTTAATATAATATTCTCAGCCATATTCTGTATGATATTTTTGTATTGTGTCACTATTTTGAGTTTTTTGTTTTTTTGTATAATATTTCATGTTTATGTTATAAGTTTAATGTTTGTTAATTTTCAAATATTTTTTTCTTAATAAAATGTGTCATTAGTATTCTATATTATATATGCATTTGATTGTATACACATACATATACATACATACACACATATATAGTTTCTAGAACTTAAGACTAGGCAGAATAAGCATCCCCAGCATGCCCTATGCCACACATCCACACTTGATCCCTCTCCAGCCTTGTATCATAGAATTATAATTAAAATAAAAATAGAAGAAACCCAAGACTGCAGGGTGGCGAGCAGGTTTCGTGAGGACTAACATCCTGCTGTCCTCTGAGAATACCTGTTACATATAAGCAACTCTGCTTTCTCCAAGGACAAGCAGGATGGTAATCCTTACACATGGTTGAATCCATAGTTACAAGCTGCTCCCCAACACAAAAAAGGACCAGATACCTAACCAAGTGCCAACGTGCACAACAACAATGGTGCTATTCGTAACAGAAAGGGGAGATAGCCTGAACCCAAACAATGGGCCCCAGGGGGGACAGCTGGGTTCTACACCTCAAACAGTTTCCGAAGGACAGACTGGCCGAACCTACTGTCAGGTCAGCCATTCCTAACCAGATAATAGTGAGATATGTGGAGAGAATTCCACATCACAGCTTTGCAGATCTCCTTCATGGTAACTGCTCACAAGTGGGCCACAGACGCTGCCATGGCTTCGACAGAATGAGACTTGACATAACACTTAAGATGCAGTCCCGCTTGGACATAACAGAAAGAGATGCAATCTGCTAGCCAATTGGATAGTGTCTTTTTGGCAACGGCAAAACCCAACCTATTCCTATCAAAAGAAATAAAATGCTGGGTGGACTGTCTATGGGCTTTTGTCAGCACCAGACAGATGGCTAAGGCTCACTTGCAGACCAAACTGTACAGTGCTCATTCGCTTTTGTGCAAATAAGACCTGGGAAAGAATGTTGGCAGGACAATGGACTGATTAAGATGGTAGTCAGTTACTAACTTGGACAGGAACTTAGGGTATATATGCAAGACCACCCTGCCACGATTAAACAGTGTAAGGTGGATAAATCACTAAGGCCTGGAGCTCGCCGACTGCCACCAAAAATATGACCTTCCAGGTCATTTACTTCAGGTCACACATGTGCAGCAGCTCAAAAGGAACTTTCATCAGCTAACACCGCAATGAGGTCCCAAGACATAGCAGGAGGCCTTAGGAGAGCCTTCAATTGAAGCAGGCCCTGCATGAATTATACAACTATAGGCTGTACAGAGGTGGGTGCACCATCTACACCTTGGTGGTATGCGGCCACTGCACTAAGATGAACTCTAACGGAGTTAGTCTTTAAGCCAGTTTCTGATAGGTGTAGAAGGTAATCAAGCTGTTTTTGTGTGGGGCAGGAGAATGGATCTAGAGCCTTCTGTTCATACCACACTGAAAACCACCTGCACTTCAGCACATAGGACTTTCTATTGGAAGGCTTTCTAGATGTCACCAGGACCCAAGATACATCCTTTGAAAGATCAAGCGGCTGCAGGATTAACCTCTCAACATCCAGGCTGTGAGCGACAGGGTCTGTAGATTGGGATGCCGCAACCTGCCTTGATCTTTCGTGATGGGATCTGGGGAAGTCCCCAGACCGATCAGTCTTCAGATGGACAACTTCTATAGGAGTGGAAACCAGAGGTCTTAGCCAATTGAGGGGCTATGAGGATCATGGTCCCCCTGTCTTCACAAAAGCTTCAAGAGAGTCTTCGCCACTAAGGGCATCCGAGGATGTGTGTGTACAGAAAACCCTTGCCCCAATGAAGGGCAAAGGCATCAGAGGCTGGTTTGTCATCTGACCTGTACAAGCAGCAGAACAGAGGCACCTTCCTGTTGCAAGGGGACGTGGACAGATCCACGTCCGGTCTCCCCCAGAGGCGGAATATCTAATTTGCAACCCCCTTGTCCAGGGTCCATTTGTGGGGACTGAAAGCTCTACTCAGCTTGTCTTCTTCCACATTCTCTGTCCCAGCCAGGTACATGACGCACGAGCAGATCTGGACCTCTTCCTGACACAGAAAGTACAAACCCATGTCTCCCTGCTTGTTGACATACCACATGGCTTCTTGGTTGTCTGTTTGGATGAGGACAATTTTGTTGGACAGCTGATGTCAAAGCCCATAGCACGTACCTGATCGCTGAAGCTCCAGGAAGTTGATTTGACAAGAGTGTTCCTGAGTGGAAAAGAGACTATGTGCTGAGCCCATCTACATGAGCTCCGTTCTCCAAGGTGGATACATCCGTGGTAGGGAGACTTCGAAAAAAGATCCCCTGTTCCAGATTTGAAAGTACCCGCAATCAGGACAATTAGTCCCGGAGAGACAGGTGACTTGAACACAATCCTGGAGGCACTGAGTGGCCTTGCACCACTGCAACCTCAGGGTCCATTGCACTCTGCGCATGTGTAAACGTGCCAAGGGAGTGGCATGGACATTTGTGGCCATACGGCCCAAAAACCTCAACATGTACCAAATTGATACATGCTGGATTTGTTGAATCTCTGCTGTGATGGTCGTCAAGGTGACAGCCCTCTGTCAGAGCAGGAAGGCCTTGGCCTGAGCTGTGTCTAGCAGGGCTCCTATGAAGTCCAACAGGAAGTGACAGGCTAAGTTGGGACTTTGGGTAATTCAGAATGAACCCTGGTGGACCATGCCTGGATGTGCTCTTGACCAGCCAATCATCCAGATAAGGGAAAATATGCATTCCTAGCCTGCAGAGGTGCACCACCACCATGGCCAGGCATTTTGTGAAGACCTGTGGCGCTGATGCTAGCCCGAATGGCAACACTGGTACTGGAAATGCTGTTTTCCCACCACAAAACTAGAGATACTTCTTGTGACTGGGGAAGATCTTTAGATTGAGGGAGCATAGCCAGTCGCCTTTTTGTAAAAAGGGGATTTTTATTTATTTATTTTATATTCCGCTTTTCGCACTTTTTTCAGCACTTCAAAGTGGATTACATTCAGGTACTATAGGTATTTCCCTGTCCCCAGAGGGCTTACAATGTAGAGATTACTTACCTGATAATCTCCTTTTCCTTAGTGTATGCAGATGGACTCAAAACAAATGGGTATAGTGTGCTCGTGCTAGCAGTTGGAGACGGATCTGACGTCAGCACGGGTACATATACCCCCACAGGAAGTGTAGCAATTCAGTAATCTTCCTTGCAAAAGCTTTTATGGATATATGTGTGACTGACCGATCGATTAAATGAACAGGATTACCCTGACCAATTGATGGAAGCTGGAGACTGCCAGTGTACTCAGCCGGAAGGCGTCGACACCCGGCAGGGTGGATGCCCGATCATAAGAAAACATGGCTTACCGTAAGTCGGCGAATCCCCATGTATACCGGCAGCCGGGCGGGATGCTGAGTCCATCTGCATACACTAAGGAAAAGGAGATTATCAGGTAAGTAATCTCTACATTTCCTAGCGTGTAGCAGATGGACTCAAAACAAATGGGATGTACAAAAGCTACTCCCGGACTGGGCGGGAGGCTGCCCGAGGTCCGTTCAGGATGGCCCTCACAAATGCTGTCCCCTCCCTGGCTTGGACGTCCAGACGGCAGAATCTGGAGAAGGTATGGAGGGAGGACCACGTCGCTGCTTTACATATCTCTGCAGGCGACAGCAACCTAGTTTCTGCCCAAGAGGCCGATTGCGCTCTGGTAGAATGAGCCTTGACCTGTAGAGGTGGTGGTTTTCCTGCCTCTACGTAGGCTGCCTTGATAACTTCTTTAATCCAGCGGGCGATGGTTGGCCGTGAGGCCGCTTCCCCTTGCTTCTTCCCGCTGTGCAGGACGAACAGGTGGTCCGTCTTTCGTATTGCTTCTGACATTTCCAAGTATCTGGACAGCAACCTGCCAATGTCGAGATGGCGCAGTACTCGACCTTCTTCAGACTTCTTCAAACCTTCCGTGGTTGGCAAGGATATGGTTTGGTTGAGGTGAAAGTGTGAGACTACTTTGGGTAAGAAGGAAGGAACCATGCGAAGATGGATAGCCTCCGGAGTGATTCTGAGAAACGGATCACGGCAGGACAGTGCTTGTAGCTCGGAGATGCGGCGTGCTGAACACATAGCCAGCAAGAACACCATCTTCAAGGTCAACAAACGGAGAGACAGGCCTCGAAGGGGCCTGAAGGCAGATCCTGCTAGAAATTCCAACACTAGGTTGAGGTTCCACAGGGGCACTGGCCACTTCAGTGGTGGACGAATGTGTTTGACTCCTTTCAGGAAACGTGAGACGTCTGGATGTTTGGCAATGGGGTTGCCGTTACTCCTGGGACCATAGCAAGACAGTGCTGCCACCTGAACCTTGATGGAGCTGAGGGACAGACCCTTCTGAAGTCCATCTTGCAGGAAATCCAAAATGATAGGGATTTTAGTGGCATGTGGATTGGTGCTGTGCGAGTCACACCAGGCTTCAAAAACTCTCCAGACCCTTATGTATGTGAGTGATGTGGAGAACTTGCGTGCTCGGAGAAGTGTATCTATTACCGGCTCCGAGTATCCCCTTTTCTTCACTCTAGCCCTCTCAATGGCCAGACCGTAAGAGAGAACTGAGCTGGATCCTCGTGGAGGATGGGACCTTGCCGCAGCAGGTCCCTGTGTGGAGGCAGGGGTAGAGGACTCCCTGCCAGTAGTCTTCTCATGTCTGCGTACCAAGGTCTTCTTGGCCAGTCCGGGACCACTAGAAGAACTAGGCCTCTGTGCCGCCGAATCTTGTGTATAATGGGCACCCAGCAGGGGCCATGGAGGAAAGGCATATAGCAGGATCCCCTGAGGCCATGGCTGTACCAGGGCATCGATCCCCTGGGATAGCAGATCCCGCCTGCGGCTGAAGTATCTGGGAACTTGAGCATTGGACCTGTCTGCTAATAGGTCCATGCCCAGCGTCCCCCACTGATCCATAATCATCTGGAAAGCTGTGGGCGACAGCTGCCATTCCCCCGGATTTAGTTTTTCTCTGCTGAGGAAGTCTGCCGTGGTGTTGTCTTTCCCGGCGATGTGGACGGCGGAGATGTCCTGGAGATTTGCTTCCGCCCAAGTCATCAGGGGGGCTATTTCTAGGGATATCTGTTGGCTTCTGGTTCCGCCCTGTCGGTTGATGTATGCCACCATGGTGGCGTTGTCTGACATCACTCTGACCGCTCTGTTGCGAAGTCTGTGGGCAAATCGCAGGCAAGCTAGCCTGACTGCCCTTGCCTCTAGTCGGTTGATGTTCCACCTCGACTCTTCTCTGTTCCACCGCCCCTGGGCGGTGAGTTCTTCGCAGTGTGCTCCCCATCCGTTCAGGCTGACATCTGTAGTGAGCAGGGTCCAGGTTGGGGAGGACATTCTTGACCCCCGGCTCATGTGGCCGGGCTGCAACCACCACCGTATTTGATTCCGCACTCTGGCCGGTAGAGGTAGGTGTGTGGTGTAGTTCTGTGATCATGGGCTCCACCGCGATAGGAGGGCGCATTGTAACTGTCTCATATGAGCCCGCGCCCATGGTATCACCTCCAGAGTGGATGCCATAAGGCCGAGGACCTGTAGGTAATCCCAAGCTGTGGGCCGGCTGGCGCTTAGCAGGGCCTGCAGACGATTCCGGAACTTTGATCTTCTCTTGGAGGTCAGGCTGACCCTGTCTCCCTGGGTGTCGAATCGGACCCCTAGGTATTCCAGCGACTGAGAAGGCTGTAGGGAACTCTTGTTCAAGTTTACTACCCATCCTAGGCTTTCCAGAAGAGCAATAACACTGTTGGTTGCCTAGTGGCTCTCCTCCGGTGACTTTGCCCTGATCAGCCAATCGTCCAGGTATGGATGGACGATGATTCCTTCCTTCCTGAGTGCCGCCGCCACTACTACTGTGACCTTGGTAAAGATCCGCGGCGCGGTGGCTAACCCAAAGGGTAAAGCTCGGAACTGGAAGTGCTGATTCAGGACTTTGAAGCGTAAATAGCGCTGGTGATCCCGATGGATTGGGATATGCAAGTAGGCTTCTGACAGATCCAGGGAGGTGAGGAACTCTCCTGGCTGTACGGCATTCTTGACAGACCGCAGAGTTTCCATGCGAAAGCTGGGGACCCGTAGATGTCTGTTGACTGACCTGAGGTCCAGGACGGGCCTGAAAGTGCCCTCCCTTCTTGGGTACTATGAAATAAATGGAATAATGCCCAGAATTTATCTCCCCTGCAGGCATTGGGACTATGGCTTTTAGGGCCAGAAGCCTCTGCAAGGTAACTTCTAGTGCCGCCTTCTTGAGGGGTGAACAAGGAGATTCCACAAACTTGTCCGGTGGGAGCCGAAGAAAATCCAGGTAATACCCTTCTCGGATGATGGCAAGGACCCACTGGTCCGAAGTAATCTCGACCCACCTGCGGTAGAAGAGGGTTAGCCTGCCCCCTATGGCTGCTACCCCCGGATGGGTCGGCTGATTGTCATTGTGGATTGCGGCTGGGACCAGAACCCGAGCCGGTTCTCCTCTTGTTGTGCTTAGCCCGAAAGGGCTGGTTCCTAGCCTGAGAACGAGGTGCTTGGTAGCGAGCCCTGTAAGGGTTGAAGCACTGAGAGTTTCTACCTCTTGATGGTCTAGAAAAGGAACGCTGGCTCCTCCGCGACCTGTCTTCTGGTAGACGGGGTAATGGAGAGGCACCCCATTTATTAGCCAATTTCTCGAGATCGCTGCCAAACAGTAGGGATCCCTTAAAGGGCATTCTCGTGAGGCGCGTCTTGGAGGAAGAGTCGGCCGCCCAATTACGTAGCCAGAGCTGTCTCCTGGCTGCCACTGAGGATGACACTCCCTTGGCTGCCATACGGACGAGGTCGGAGGCTGCGTCAGTGAGGAATGCGAGAGCCGATTCTATGTCTTCTCCCGGGGTGTTGGTTCTAGCTTGCGATAAACAGGAACGCGACACCACGGTGCAGCAGGTCGCGATTCGTAGGGACATGGCTGCTACCTCAAAGGCTTGTTTCAGAATGGTGTCCATGCGCCGGTCATGTGCATCCTTGAGGGCCGCTCCCCCCTCAACCGGAATGGTGGTGCGCTTTACAATAGCGTTAACTATGGCGTCTACCTTGGGGCACGCCAGCAGCTCCTTGGACACCGGGTCCAGAGGGTACATGCCTAACAAGGCCCGACCCCCTTTAAATGCGGCCTCCGGCGTCCATTCCAGATCGATTAGCTGCTGTGCTGCTTGTAGGAGGGGAAAATGGTGAGCCGTTTGGCGCAGGCCCTCTAACAGGGGATTTATTTTAGGGTCCCTTGGGGTGTCCTGGCCCGGAATAGCCAATTCCGATAAGCATTGAGAGACCAGGCCTGGAAGATCCTCCTTCCGAAAGAAGCGTCCGATAGGGTTCTATCTCCGAGGGAAGTTCACCCTCCTCGGGGGGCTCCTCATCTTCCTCGGAGAAATCCAAATCCCCAAAATTGGTGCCCCTAAGGCCAGATCCTGGTGCCCCTAAGGCCGGATCTGGCCTTAGGGGCACCAGGTCTCTAGGGTTCCCTGGCTGCTCACCGCGGCCTACTAAGTCCGGAGTGTTCCCTGAGGAACCGCTGGGCTGGGACCGGTCCCTGTCCTGGAACTCCCATGGCCTCCTCACATTGGGCACATAGTGAGTCTGCTTCCTCGCTCTGTGTGGCTCTGAGGTTGCATGCTGAGCAGAGGCTTAGAGCTCTTATACCTGATTCTGGAGGTGCCAGCTCTGCGGGCGTATGGGCTTTCATATGCTCCATACTCTTTGCAATACGTATCGCCTACTAATATGTGCCTATTAGCCTGCGCTTACCTGCATGCGCCTATAAACGAGCGTCTTATGGACGTGCGCCTATGAATGTCCGCCTACCAACGGCGTCTTATGAACATGTGCCTACCAATGGCGTCTTACGAATGTGCGCCTACGCGTGCAGCAACATGCGCCTAAGTGGCGAAGGCGAGTAGGCAGGTAAAATGGCGACCTCCTCGGCGGGCTGCCACGTAGGGAGGCCCTGCAAATCCACACTTCCTCGAAGACCACAGTAAAGATGTACGCCTTACTTTGTCTTCGGCGCTTCCCGGCTGCGACCCGGGCGGTCTCCGGCTGCGGGGGGAGAGGGTAAGTACCTTCACCGCCGCGCTTGAGGAAGTGCACCCGCTGCCTCTAGGCCGCGCCCGAACTCGTCTCGCTCGGGGGCCAAGTCCACGCCGGGACAGAGGCTGCCTCTATGCCGCGCCCGAGCCCTTCTCACTCGGGGGCTAGGTCCCTGCCGCGAGTCGGCCACCGGACCGAGGCTCCTACCTCCGAGGGACCACGGAAGTCAGCTCGGGAAACTCAACTGGGGGAGGGACCAACTGGTATCACCGCAGGAGTGCGGGGCTCGTCTTCAGTAGGTTTCTTCTAGGAATTTAGTCGTTAGAATTTGGAAACACGCTCAGCGAGCGTGAGGTAGCTCCAAACTGCTTTGGAGACGGAAATTATTGAATTGCTACACTTCCTGTGGGGGTATATGTACCCGTGCTGACGTCAGATCCGTCTCCAACTGCTAGCACGAGCACACTATACCCATTTGTTTTGAGTCCATCTGCTACACGCTAGGAAATCTAAGTTTGTACCTGAGGCAATGGTCACAAGGAACGACAGCAGGATTTGAACTCTAGTCTCCTGGTTCATAGCCCACTGCTCTAACCATTAACCCCAGGGAAACCATCATGAACTTATTTTTTTTAGAAACGTTTTAGAAACTTGTTCACGACCCTCAGGTCTAGGATGGAATGGAGTCCTCTTCTATGGATTCAGGAAGTACTTGCAGTAGAATCCCCGCCCTCTTTGACCTGGTAGTAGAGGCTTGACCACCCTGGCTGTTTATAGGGTGGAGAGCTCCACTAGTAGTACCTCCTGATACGCTACTGGCCCCCAAAACAGGCATGGAGTGCAATTTGGCAGGGCACCCAATAGATTTAATTGGTACCTTTGACGGACGACAGAAAAAACCCACTGGTCCGAAGTTATACTGGACCACAGGTTCGCAAAGAATTGCAGCCTGCCGACCAGAGGGTCCAATGTTCTGGGTATGAGCGACCGGACTACGCTCTCTATGATCCTGGGGTTGACTGAAGAGCCAGTTGGGGCTTGGGGCTCTCTGCTGCCTGGGATGGCCATGGGAGCCCTGATGGTGTTGACTGCGTGGATAGTACCTTCCTTTGGTGAAAGAAAAACTTCCATGGCCCCTGTCTCACTGGCCTTCTAGCGGAGGACAGATCCAGATTGCTGGTTGAGAGCTGTTGGAGGGTTTCATGTGGTCCCAAAGTTGAGCCATAGCATCCCTCACCCTAAGGCACCTCCTTATCGCCTCTCCTTTGCCCGCCCTCGTTCTACTATTTTACAAAATTGCTCATTGTATCCGATGTAATTAATCTATTGCTAGTTGTAACTGCTGTAAATAGTCCCTTCTGTAAATAAGTTCCTCCTATTTCTTATTTTTGACAGTTGTTCCTTACTCTCTTTCACGCTACCTATCTTTCTCTCTCTTCTCCTGTCTCCCTTACCCCCCTCCTTTTTTCTGGCCTGCTCCCATCCCCTGCCCCCTGTTCATTGTAATTTCCTCCTTTAATTGAGTTACTTGTAAACCGGCGTGATGTGCCATACGAACGTCGGTATATTAAAAGTTGTTAAATAAATAAATAAATAAAATAAATAAATATCTCTGAAGAGATTATTCCCAGTACATGGCATATCAGTGAGTCATTCCTATAGTTCTGGTGGGAGATCCGAAGCCTGCAGCCATGCCATTCTGCGGGCACTGATTCCTGCTGCATAGATTCTCAATGCCATCTCAAAAACATCTGAGGTCGCTTGGACCTCATGTTTTCCACACTCCAAGCCCTTATGCATCAGCAAAATGAGGATGTCCTGCTGCTGTTGAGGCAGTTGCTCGGCCACCTCCTACACCTGCTTCCAGATGTCCCAAGAGTACTGGTTCATATACAGCTGGTAGGCAGTAATATGGGCAATAAACATCGCGCCTTGAAATACCTTCCCCCAAGAGCATCCATCACTCTTAAGTTCCTTCTCCAGGGGTGCCAAGGAATGAGTCCGAGAGTACTTGGCCGAAGCTTATTGAATTGGGCAGACTTTTGGATGCGGTAGACCCTATTCACCTTCTTATTAACAGGAGACACACATTGAGGGGGTCTGCCTATAACCTCAGCAGCAGCTCCTTAAGGATCTCATGCACCGGGATCTCCACAATCTCCTTAGGAGACTCCACAAACTGGAGGATCTCAAGCAATTTGTGCCTGGCATCTGCCTCTGTTACTAACTGAAATGGGATAGTTTCTGCTATCACCCTCACAATCCCTGCAAAAGTCAAGTCCTCAGATGGAGATTTCCTTCACTCCTCTGGAGAAGGAGGATCTGATGGAGGACTCCCCAGGAGTCATAGGGTTCCTCATTCTCACTGTAAGCAACAGGGGATGGGTCCCTAGGTGCTCAGCCTTCGTCCAGAGGTGCAGGCACCGGTAAAACTGGACAGGGGAGTGGCAGACCTCGCCGTCTCTGCCAGCATCAGTGGAGCTTCCTCTTCAGAGGAACCAGAACAACCACTGAGGCAGTAGGGGGAGGCCTTGGTGCCCCACCAGACACCGATGCTTACCTTGTAATAGGTGTTATTCCAGGACAGCAGGATGTAGTCCTCACGAAACCCACCCGCCACCCCGCAGAGTTGGGTCTCATACCATTTATTTTATTTTTGCTAAAGTTTATTGCTACGTACGAGACTGAAGAGACCCCTGCGGCAGAGAGTATCATGGCATGCTGGGCATGCTCAGTGGCCTCACAGGGCCCGTCAAAAGTTTCTAGAAACTTTGACAAAGTTTTCCCGCAATAGGGCTCCATCAGTGACATCACCCATATGTGAGGACTAGCATCCTGCTTGTCCTGGGATAACAGCCATGTATGCCCGAAATACTTTCCTCAAATTCTGGAACATTTTGTGACAATGCATACAGTTCAACTGAACCATCTATGTGGCATGTTGCTACTTATGATCCCATAAATCACAAAGTAGGCTGCATGATAAATAAGCAACTTGCTGCATTTGTTCTTCTATGTGCCTGCATGCTGTATGTTAACAGGTCCCTGAAGATCTTATCAGGTATGTCTTTGGCATTGAAATGGTCAATTATGCATGCACATTTCAACAAATTAAAAAAATATATATTTTCTTCTAAGGTATTTACCCTAGCAAATCTTCTCAAATAGCTTAAAGGTCTCTAGGAAAATTTTACATTTACCATTAGTTGGGGGATATGCCCTAGCAAAGTAAAACTGTTTTGGTGAAAACATAAGACCCAATTTATTTACAGGCTCTTCCCAGATGAACAGACTACCTATAGTCTTAGATTAACTAAGAACTGAGAAAATAGGAGTGAGGTCTGTGGTAAAATATTTAAAGGAGTTATTTGGTTTGCAGAAGAATATTGTACCACGATAGAAAGTAATGAAGCAGAGAAATCACTGATATTAGTGTAATTTGATATAAGGCCTATAAGTTCTGAGAATAAATATGCTATTTTTCTTAGCCATCTTACAACAAAACAAGTCCTGAGATAAGATATATTAAAGAACATTTACTCAGAAGGCTAACTGCAGATAGAAGAAAACAGGACAGTAGCCTTTTGGCCACACCTAACTGCCACTGATATGACAGCACACAGCAGGGCCCCAAGTTGGGAGTAGCCCAGAGAAGAAACTAGAGCAAGTTCAGAAGAATGAATTTAAAAAGAACAACATGAGACAAGCTGTTTGAAATCGGAGAAAGAATAGCTCAGAAGAATAGCTTTGGACATTAACAGTGGTTAATGAAGTGTCTGATGAGCTGTTGCTGATTTCCCAGTGCGCTATGTTCCCAGATCTACAAAGATATATAACAGTCATATTGGGGAACTGGGAAGGGAAGTATTTTTGTGAATTTTCTTTACTGCAAACTAATTTTGTATGCTTTTCCTGCTTATACTTAGACTTGTAAGTAAAACTCAAAAGCGCAGCTGGGGGCCGAAGGCGTCCATCTGTTAGGCTTTGTTGTGCCTCATCAGAGGCCTTGGATTAATTTGCTGTTCCACTGCTTTTCTGCCTGATGCCCGTGGATGCACTCCACGGCTCCCCCCACCGGAAGACACTGCCGCGCTCTCCCCCCCTCAATTGGTGACTCCGCCCCCCGCAGCTTCATCAATGCGTCGAGGGGGTCAAAAGCGCAGCTGGGGGCCAAAGGCGCCGCTCAAAGGAGTGTGACTTAGGGGCCTGCCCCTTAGTGTGCCCCTTTGTACTGCACCGGTTAAACAACTAGGCCTCAAGAGCTGGATCAACCATATCAATTACACGTTCAACTGTAAGTCATAAAAGACATGGAAATACGTCCTATTCCTACTATCATAAGCCAACGTCACTGGACAAAAAACTCCATTAATAAGAAACTCTCTTCAGGCAAGAACTTTGAGTCCAATCATGTAGTCTTCGGCTCCACATATACTAGGGCTTTCGGTCCTCTCCTTAATATTAATGCCCAATCGTTAGTAAAAAAGGCTCCAGTTTTAAATGATATTTTATTAGTCTATAAACCAGATATATGTGCCATCACTGAAACATGATTAATTAAAACTATATCAGCCTTTTAAATCAGCTCCCAACACACCTCTATGTCATTGTTTCTAGAAGAGGAGGTGGTCTCCTTCTTGCTGCCAAGAAAGAACACGGACTGGTACTGCAAACCATTCATGCAGTACCTCAATATGAAATTGATTTTTTTCAGTTCTAAACAGTTACGAGTCTCTCTTTTATATACTTCTGGAACACGATGCCTCCCCTCTGGTTGAATTAATTATAGAAAATGTTGACATGGACATCCCAGCCATCATTCTGGGGGACTAACTTGCACATAGATTCTCTTCTGTTAACCACCAACTGTGAAGCATTCCTGACCACTTTACATGCCATAGGATTTAAGCTAATTATAGACTGTCCAACTCATAAAGCAAGCCATACTTTGGATTTAATTTTCATAAATTCACACATACATAGCTCAGAACCACCCTACGCACACCTGTCCCATGGTCTGACCACTCATTGATAAAAGAAAACTTTTCCATAAAGAAAGTCGACACCACACCACAAATTCCTAATACCACTATTCAATTCAGAAAAGCATGTAAAACAGATGACCTAACTGAATTACTACCAAATGCACTACCAGATGCACTAAACCTAACCAATACGGAGTCTGCCATTTCAACATGGATCATCACAAATGACATAGCCAATAAGTGCTGTCCTTTAATTACTAACAGGCCGATATAGTAAGGACGCGGTAGAAAGAGTGCGGTAGTGCCGGGCGCACTCTCGTTTGCCGCGTGCACAGTTCGGATCACATACCGCTCGATACAGTATTTAAATGGCATGCAAATGCAAGCCGCGTCCAAAGCGCATCCAAGAAGCGTCCATGAAGCACAATCCATTTTACTGTATAGAGCGCTATACAGCGCCTATACAGTAAAATGGGTGCGCTGGTACCTGTCATTTCAAATGACATTTGAAATGACAGGTACCAGGAAGTGGATGGTTCTCCTACGCTCGGGCATCGGGGATTGCCAGTCCTCTCTCCCCACCTCCTGAAGCAAGGCGCAGGGTGAAAATCGACTCGACATGTTATTAAGAAAATAGAAATTGTAACTAAAGTAAACTTACTGCATGCTTCCAGCAGCCCCAGTCCTCTCTCCCCTCCTCCCGAGGCGCCCACCGTGGCTCCCCTGCCTCCCGGGGGCAGCCAGCAGCGAAAGCGGCTTCCAGCAGACCCGCCAGCGAAGGTGCATGAACGCACGCCCAATTTGAGCGCCCGGATGGACCTCAGAGGTCACGGCGTTCGCTCATCCGCCTTCGCTGCTTGAGCGCCCAAATTGGACGTGCGTTCATGCACCTTCGCTGGCGTTTGGGCACTCAAGGGTCAGGGGTGACGTCACAAGCTGCAAGATGGCGCTGGGGAGGCAGTGAGCAGCGGAACGGAGGGAGTCAGGCAGGCAGGCGAGCCGGAGCTGCCCCGCATGCAGGAAAGGTAGGGGAGCCGCCACCCTGCCCCCTCCCGCGCACCCCCCCCCCCCCCCCGGCCCTGGCTCCGCTGCTCTGGCAATCTTCCAGTTGCCTGCCAGTGCAATTTTTTTGGCATGATGAGCTCGCACCGCCTTTGGGCACTCAAGCCAGCGAAGGTGCCTTGAGCGCCCAAACTGGAAGTACAGGCGTGCGTTCATGCATCTTCGCCGGCGGGGGCTGCTGGAAGCCACCTCGCGGAGAGCGCCCAATCCGCCCCAGGCTGCTGAAGCGGGAGAAGGAATGCTGAAAGAGAAAATGAAGGGACAACATGAGCCAAAGCGGAAGAAGGAATGCTGGAGAAGAGAGTGAAGGGTTGTGAGCCAAAGCAGGAGAAAGCATGCTGAAAGAGAAAGTGAAGGGACATTTGTGAGTCAATGTCCCTGTCCCTGTCAGCGCGGGCCCGTACGGAAGACCGGCACCCATGGACGCGGCCAGGGCAGGTGAGCGGGGGCTGGGGTAGTTACAGACTACCCTCTAACGCAGGTAAGGGTAGGCGGTAATTTAGCAGGTTAAAGACGCGGCTAAACTGCAGGTTAAAAAGGTGATAGTTGGGGCGCACGTTACTGTATGGGAGGGAATAGCTAATCGGAGCGTTTACATATGATATATACATGCCGCGGGCGGAAAGGGTTACCCATTGATTTAAAGAAGCGGTAAGGATGGGTTAAAAGGGATAGTGAATCGCGGGTTGGACTTATACGGCCAAATTGCGGGTACAAAGTGGGTTAGAAACGGGGTAATCGCGGTCGCGCTTTACTGTATCGGCCTGTAAGGAATTAAAACCAGCGCAAAAAAAACCAAAACCAAAACTCCATGGTATTCTCCTGAATTTAAAAAACTAAAACGCACCCTCAGAAATCCCGAAAAGAAATGATGAAAAAACCACACACTCGATTAGCCGCCTACAGAACTATACTACATAAATACAGAACAATTCTCAAAACCAAACAAGACACTTTTCTCAAAGAAAATGCATGATTTTCAATTCAACTCAAAGGTCTTTTATTCCTAAGCCCCTATCTGATATTATAAATACATCACTGATACACGGCCATGTCCCAGCTTCAATAAAAGGTGCCATAGTCAAACTGATATTAAAAAAGCCACATCTAAATCCTTCTGAGCTAGCCAACTTTAGACCAATATCTATTCTTCCTTTTTTGGCCAAACTACTCGAAAAAGTAGTAAATCAGCAATTATCAGAGCACTTAGAAAAACATAACATTTTATATCCATCATAGTTCAGATTTCGCAAATTTGTAGCAGCACAAAAACCCTTTTAATTTCTCTGACAGACACCATCCTTAGAGGAATAGACAGCAGCCAATCATATATTCTTGTAATTCTCTATTTCCACAGCATTTGACACCATTAGTCACAAAATCTTATTAGACAGACTGATTGAAATTGGCCTAGCAGATAAAACATTACGATGGTTTGAGTCATATCTAAATAATAGGCATTATATATTGCGGTCCCGGTCGCTAAGCTAGCGACCGGGTCCTTACCTCGCCTCTCCCGCTCTGAGCCGCGTCGGGAACCGCCGTGGTCCGGGCCTGCTAGGCCGTGTTGCAGCAGCGTCTCCATGAGGGAGACGCCGCCGAGGCCCAATCGTGACTCCGCCCCCGCTACAGAACGCGCGCGCGCGAATGGGAACCCTTTAAAGGTCCAGCACCCGAAGTGCTGGACAGCCCCCAGAATGATGTCAGATGCCGGTAGAGTATTTAAGCCAGCGTCTGCCTCCACAGAAATGCCTTGCAACGAGGTCTCTCCATGTGAGTGTCAAGTTGCGTCCAGCTGTTCCTGAATCTGCTCCTGCTGTTCCTGCTCGAGTCCTAGGTTTGATTCTCTGGTTCCTGACTCCGGCCTGCTCCTGACTTCCCATGTCTGCCGCCTGCCTCGACTTCTGGATCGTCTTATCTCTCCACTTCTTCGCTGCCACCACGTAAGTCCCAGCGGTCCAGATCCTCACGGGCTCCTCCTGGGGGGGGGATCTCTGATCTCCAGGGAGAAGACTTCACTTGACCTCCAGCCATAGTTCCGCCTCCCGGCCTATCTTCTCCAGCGAGGCCTCTGTTCTGCCAGGCCAGCCCAAGGGTCCACCATCCAGTCCGCAACAGTCTGCAAGGCCATGGACCTGGAGGACATGCCCGGATTGCAAGCCATTCCCGGAATGGCCCAGCGACTGCAGCAGCTGCAACATTGCCTTGACGTCCTTGCTGCCATCGTTGAGCGATTGGCGAATCGGCTGGATGCCACCCCGCCTGAGGTTCCGCAGGTGCCACCTCCAGTTCCTGCTGTAAACATAACTACACCCACTCAGCTTCCTGCTCTGCCCCGTTATGCGGGCGATGCCAAGGGTTGCAGAGGATTCCTGAACCAATGCTACATCAGGTTTTCGCTACTTCCAGGCCAATTCTCGTCCGATTCCGTGAAAGTGGCCTACATCCTGTCCCTGCTCGAGGGGAAGGGGTTGAATTGGGCCTCACCAATGTGGGAGCGACAGGACCCATTGTTGCACGACTTACAGCAGTTTGTTCTTCATTTCAAACAGGCCTTCGATGAGCCCGCACGCCTGCCCACAGCAACGTCAGAGCTGTTACAGCTAAGACATGGTTCGCTGTCCCTGGCAGACTATGCTATTGAATTCCACACTCTCGCCATGGAAGTGGGCTGGCGCGATGACAGCTTGCGCAGAGTTTTCTTGGAAGGTCTGTCGGGGCGCATCAAGGACGAGTTGGCCGCCCGTGATATCCCGGATAACCTTAACGATGTGATTGACTTGGCCGGTCGGATAGACCGACGTCTTCAACAAAGAGCTAAGGAGGGACGTTCGCTATGTCGTCCCATATTGTTAGCTCCAGCCTTTTCCAGACCTATGACACCTGCAAGTCAGGGGGAGGCACATGCAGAACCATCAGCTGAAGAGCCGATGCAGATTGGCCGCACGCCGCTGACGGATGAGGAGAGGCGAAGGCGCCGCACCCTAGAGCTATGCTTGTACTATGGCAGCATAGGCCACTTCTTAGCAAAGAGCGGCCGGAAAACGCCAAAGCCTAGGCGGTATGGAGGACCTACTCCTAGGCTCTGTTAATTCTGCTCCTCAATGTACTGTCCCGGTGACGTTGGAGTACCCAGGAGGGTCTTTCCACATTTTGGCCTTTATTGACTCTGGAGCGAGCGGAAATTTCATTTTATCCGATCTGGTGCAACAACTACAGCTTCCTACGGTCCCGCGAAGCCCCCCACTATACATTACGTCTATCCGTGGGACGGTCCTTCCTGGGAGTATCTCAGACGCCACAGTGCCCTTGACTCTCCGGACAGGAGCACTGCACTCAGAGGAGATATCCTTCTTAATCCTGGAAAAAGCAGTGCATCCTGTAGTATTGGGGTTGCCTTGGTTACAGCAACACTCCCCCATAATTCATTGGGACTCTCTTCAAATCGCCCAGTGGAGTCCCTTTTGCTTCGCCAACTGCCTCAAGATACCAAGATCACCCATGGTGCCGCTGCTAAACATTGCTGTATTACCTCCCACACCTTACCAGGAGTTCGCAGAGGTCTTCTCGAAAAGGAAAGCAGAGATTCTGCCACGTCACCGACCCTTCGATTGCGCTATAGACTTACTGCCTGGCACCACGCCGCCATGTGGCAGGGTATATCCGCTATCTATACCAGAGACACGCGCAATGTCTGATGGAGAAGGTACAGAGAAGGGAAACCAAAATGATAAAGGGGATGGAACAGCTTCCCTATGAGGAAAGGCTGAAGAGGTTAGAGCTGTTCAGCTTGGAGAAGAGATATGATAGAGGTCTTTAAGATCATGAGAGGTCTTGAATGAGTAGATGTGTGAATCTGTTATTTACACTTTCGAATAATAGAAGGACTAGGGGGCATTCCATGAAGTTAGCAAGTAGCACATTTAAGACTAATCGGAGAAAATTCTTTTTCACTCAACGCACAGTAAAGCTCTGGAATTTGTTGCCAGAGGATGTGGTTAGTGCAGTTAGTGTAGCTGGGGTCAAAAAGGTTTGGATAACTTCTTGGAGGCGAAATCCATTAACTGCTATTAATCAAGTTTATTTAGGGAATAGCCACTGCTATTAATTGCATCAGTGGCATGGGATCTTCTTAGTGTTTGGGTAATTGCCAGGTTCTTGTGGCTTGGTTTGGCCTCTGTTGGAAACAGGATGCTGGGCTTGATGGACCCTTGGTCTGACCCAGCATGGCAATTTCTTATGTTCTTATGAACCCATTGAACTAACCCAAAGCGTTCCTCAAGGATGCTCACTTTCATCCACATTGTTCAATATATATATGCTCCAAGAAAACAAAGAGGTAGGCGATCTATAATAGCCGTCAGGAAAACACAAAAATAGATGCCTTAATCTTTTTCAATCTTTATTAAAACAGAGACGTGTTCATACAATGCCCGACTCAGGCCGAGTTTCGCAGCTCAACAGCTGCTGCCTCAGGGGCTTGAACACTTCAAAGTCATGAGTGAAACTCAATAATGTAGTTTCATCCAGAGAACAAATATGGTATGTCAGCAATACATAAAACAACTTTCCAACCAGCGTACCCATGCGGTACGCTGGTTGGAAAGTTGTTTTATGTATTGCTGACATACCATATTTGTTCTCTGGATGAAACTACATTATTGAGTTTCACTCATGACTTTGAAGTGTTCAAGCCCCTGAGGCAGCGGCTGTTGAGCTGCGAAACTCGGCCTGAGTCGGGCATTGTATGAACACGTCTCTGTTTTAATAAAGATTGAAAAAGATTAAGGCAACTAATTTTGTGTTTTCCCAATATATATATGCTCCCACTCTGCAAGCTATTAACTGGTCTAGGACTCACACACTTCATATCTATGCAGATGATGTGCAAATCTTAATCCCCTTCACTGACTCCATAGCTAAGGCCCTCAATCTCTGGGAGTTTAGCCTTAAATACCTCTAAAACAGAGCTTTTAATAATCTGTCAAACTAAATGATAAAGTCTTATCTGATATTAATGCTAATCAAATCAAATACTGTATTGAACAGGAGGTGAGAGACCTCTGTGTAATACTTGACACAATTAAATCTAAAAACAATTCATAAGCACAACAATCAAAGATTGTTACTATAAATTACAAGTATTTAAAAAAGTAAGACCCCCTTCTCCATCAGACAGATTTTAGAATGGAAAAGATTAGTGCCTGAAGAACCAAAGTAGATTACTTTAACACCATACTGCTAGGACTTCCAGCACCCACACTCAGACCTCTACAACTTCTACAAAACGCCACCGCCAGAGTACTTATGAATACGCGAAATGACCATATTACACCCATTTTAAAAGATTTTCACTGGCTTCCGATATCTTACAGAATACTTTTTCAAGTGCCTAACTTTAATCCACAAAACACTATACCATCAAAACATTGAGTGGCTCAATGCCTCCCTTCATTTTCAGACCCCGCAAAGAATTACCAGATCTGCCAGCAATGGAACCTTACCAATACCTTCACCCAAATTAGCACACCTCATCTCCGTTCATGAACGAGCACTATCTCTAGCAGGTCCTTCTATCTGGAACGCAATTCCACAAGAATTGAGATTTGAGACCAATTCTCATACCTTTAAAAAAAAAATTGAAGACCTGGCTGTTCCAGCAGGCCTTCTCATAATACTTACCTACTTTGCCTTTTAAAGCCTTAAAGCAGAGTCTTTTTATAATCTTTTTTATATTGATCTTATTTTCCCATAGTTTTATTTTATATTTTCGATTGTTGTTAGTTATTATGCTCTTATTGTTTGTTTTACGCTTTTGATGCATATATTCACTGTTTTTTAATTTTGAGATGCAAATTTATATTTTATTTCTATGCTGTACATATTTTTGTAAACCGATGTGATGTGCGAACGAATGTCGGTATAAAAAAATCAATAAATAAATAAAACTTCTATGCTTATTAATAAGTGTGTTGTGTAATCTATGACAAAACAATCACCAATTTTCCTACCCACTACAAGGTCTTAGCCTTATTTCTTGTCCCTTTTTTATTATGATGTCCTCAGCCATAATTAAATATTTTGGGGAATTTGTTTATAATAGATGCCAAGTTAACATCGGAAATGGAAGGCTTCTTTTTATTCATAAAGCAGAAAATACAATGCAAGTAGTAGTAGATCTATAGTTATGTGGAAACCTGCCCACTTAGAACTGCACTGAGACCACTAGGCCATTTCATAAATGACATTGGCTTTTAATGATTTCAGTCAGTCATCAATCTTAGCTAGATCTGAGACAGTAATCTAGTAGTGAGATTCTGCACTCTTACCCAAGTTTACTGAACTCTCTAGTTCCATCAATAAAATGTATCTGAAGTGGCACTTAATTAGTAGCTGGGCAAATGATATAAAGGAGAGCCAAAGAGGGAAACTGATCTTGGGAAATCTTTTTCAGTTCCCAGTTAATTCAATTAAAACCACTTTCTTTTCCTACAATAGGACAGCCCTGATAGACCCATTTCCTCTAATAATGCTTCCCCTTCCTACTTATGGCAAATTTAAACATTACCTTAAGAAAATCAAACAGTTGAAATTATGACTTTACCACCACTAACCTGTGTTTATAAGACACATGAGGAAATACCACACCAAAGAGAGCCACAGAAGCATCAATGACTGACACTCCGAGTGGGAGAGGCCCAGGTACAGCTTCACCAGCAGGAATGCGCAGATAGATTGAAGAGGGGTCATGTTCCAAGGCACCACTCCCAGAGGCACTGTTCGGCTGGAGCTGCAGAATTTATATCAATATTTGAAAACCTTAATAATGTTTTTACAAATACATCAGCAAAAAAAGTAGACCAAAGTTCTTTTTATAAAAAACAGTACCATCCACCTCTCCCCTATAATAGTAATATCCAAGAAAAAATATTTTTTGCATTACCTCAAAGGACAAGGTTAATACTATACAATTTATTTATTTTTGACAGGAAAGGCCACCACCATGCATTCACCAAGCAGGCCTAATGTTTCCATTTCCAGAAAGAAATGGCCCATTGTGGTTTCACTAAATGACCTGACAAACCTTTTAGGAAAAGGCTGTGTGGAGCCTGATCCATTCAACTGATCTGGCTGGAAAGTCTTGGATAACACTGACTTACTCTATGTACCCCATTATTTTATTTATAAACATAGAACAAAAAATTAACAAGCAGTAGGTTTCACATATGTAAAAATAAAACCAAAATAATATCAAATCTAATTAAAACCAATTAGTCATAGGTTAATATATAATGGGTATCCAAATTCAAGGCTACTACATGAGTCCCAACAATTGAAGGTAACTCACACAGTGTGACATCTGGCAGACAACAAAGCTCACCCTTATGCTGTAGTTTCTGGATCTACAGAACCAGCAAGAGAACAGGGCTGCTTCCATGTCAAATCAAGCTTCCAGGTACTCCAGCAACTGGGAAGGCTGTAACCTACTCATCACAAAGCTTATCACCTAATCAAGTTCCTGCAGCAAGCGAATTACTCTGGCTACAACCACTTCTCTTTCTTGCACCAACTTTTCATGTATTAACCACTTGTCAAGATAAGGAAATACCAGAACTCCATTTGATGTAAATACGCTGCCACCACCTCTGTTACTAGCAGAAGGTTCTTGGAATTGTGACCAAACACAAAGGAAACCCTAGAAATTGAAAATTAACATCCAATACTGCAAAACTTAGGAATGCTGATGATAGAGCTTTATGGGAATATGAAATACGCTACTGAAAGATGTATGTCAGAAATTTCCCTTGGCAGCCAATTGTAACATTATCATCCTGAAACAAGTCATCTGTAATGCCTTGTTGATTTCTTTCAAACCTAACAGGAAGTTGGTTTTTTTATGCTTAGGGAAATTACAAAAATGCTCGAATACTGGACACTGGCCCCACTGTCACCAAAGAACCAAGATAACTGCTCCTATGCTCAGAAGATGATCCAGCGTTCCATGGACTGCTTCTTTCCTTCATATGGAAGAATATGGAGAAACCATAAAGCAAATCTTACAAAAGGGATAAACTTCAAAGCATGTCAGTCATGAAAGTTCTCCAAGACCCACTAGTCTGACGTGATCTAGACTCACTGACACTGACCTCTGGGGAAATCAGAACCCACCTCAGACAAAATCTGATAGATGACTGCCTATCCTGA
This sequence comes from Rhinatrema bivittatum, assembly GCF_901001135.1. Lineage (NCBI taxonomy): Eukaryota > Metazoa > Chordata > Amphibia > Gymnophiona > Rhinatrematidae > Rhinatrema > Rhinatrema bivittatum. Next base: position 248,833,754 of record NC_042617.1, on the reverse strand, counting down.
ACTAGAATCTGGGTCCTCAAATGAGTCCTTCATTGGTTGCTGAGAGAGGAATCTGCCAACCCTGTAGGTCCATCTTACCACCTCCTGAAAGGCCAAAAGGACAGAAATGTGCTAAAAAGCCTGACTTTCTGACCATCCAAAGGCATCCCTTGTTTACATCCTCTGGATTCCTGAAACCTTTATTTATTTAGACATTTTTGTATACCGACCTTCCTCACGAGACATCAAGTCGGTTTACAGTACAGAAATAAATATCAGTACCTCGTATACATTACACAAATAACTAATTAAAATACAATAAACAATCTAATAATATAAAATCATAATTACAATATAAAACCAAATCAAATTAAAACATACTTTAACAATAAAACAGCACTAAAACTAATACTAAGCCTACCTTTCCTTTTAAGATCTGTAATTTTCAATTTGCTAACTAAAACAAAATTTTTTACTAGTCTCTGGTTTGGCCCTTTTCACCAACTAAAAGATACTAACCTATCTTTTCTGACTCCCCCTTCATAAAATCTTCTACCTACACTTTACTCAATAACCTAAAGTAGTAACAATAAATGCAGGACTGTATAGTGGTTAACAGCTAGCCTCATTTGGGTCATTAAAAGCCTGTTCAAATAACCAGGTCTTTAGGAGTTTTTTTAAACTTCTGAATGCATGATTCTGATCTAATCTCAAATGGTAATGCATTCCAGATTTTTGGCCCTGCCAGCCAGCAGTGAAGGAGATGCAACCTTTTGGCTAGACCTAAGAAATCTAAGAATCAGACTCTCTCCTAAACTTAAGCCATCTTCTCGATGCCACAATTAAACAATAGTTTCTTTTGAAAATAAGCTTTGTCTAGTTTGTCTTGGCAATAAATCTGCCGACCAAATTTGTAACCACAACAACCACCTAGCTGCCTCTAGGAAGGAGATCCTTCTAGCAGTTGTACATACCTAATCAAAGGGGACATCAGCCAAAATATATTGCTACAGGATCAGGTTGAGATACTGCCTCAAAAACTGAGGGACTGCTATGTAATGCACCCTCTTGAACCCACTACAACAAATGCAAACTTGCTTTAGCAACAATACAGTTGTAAGCAGTCCCTTGAAATAATTTGATGGAAGCTTCAACTTCCTATTACAGCACAGATTCTATCTTGTACATCCTTAAGGGCAGCGACTTCCTCCATAGAGACAGGATTAAATTAGTTATTACCTGATAATTTATTTTTCTTGAGTCCAGTCAGCCCAGTCCAGACGAATGGGTTATACCTATCGACCAGCAGAAGGAGATAGAACAAACTTGCTAACATCATACTTTATATGCATCCATGCTGATCCAAGGCTACCAGTATTTCATGAAGCAGTTCTTCCTCAGATCCCTGAGGTGGATCAGCAACTAACACCAGGACCGGTGGAGACCGTCATGGACCTCAGGCATCGACGTCGTGGACCTCAGGCATCGATGAAGGATGGGCATTCCTTGCTGCAGGGTCACTTCGGGGGCATCAAGGCATGCGCTGACACAGACTCAAGCCTGGCACCGTGCATCAAAAGGTGACTGGTGCCAATGCTTCCTCGGTTTCCCTCTGTGCTCAGTTCGACTGTCAGGGGCCAGTCCCCGGCAGCCCCTATCTGCTGGCAGCATCGACGGCCCCTCTGATGTCGATGGTTGTGTCCATCTGTGCTGCTCTCCAAGGTCCTTTGGTGCCAATGCCGCAGATGTTGATGGCTTGGACTTTCTTGACCCGAAGAGCTTCTCCATCTTGTCGAGTTGAGCGTGACACTCCTTCAGGATCATCTGGTCACACAAGCGGCAACCCTGCAAATCATGTGATGCCCCCATGCAGAGGATACACACCTCATGTGGGTCCGTGATGGACATGGTCCTCGAGCACCGGGGACATAGACAGAAACTGGACAAGGCCACAATTATACAAAACAAAGGGGAAAAAACAACAGGTGATGACGGCAGGCAACCAAAGCAAGTGGACACCAAGGCATTGTCACCACAGAGGGAGCGGAAGTGAAAATAAAAACCTTACTGCACCACCGAAAAACCTGATAGAGGCTAACGGGAACCGAAGAGGGACCTGTGTCTAAGAACACACGTGAAAAACATCAGTGGAAAAAGTTTTCCAAGGCAATTTCAAAAGAAAAGCCACGAGCTCACTTCATCGCAAGGCGAAAGCTCCATGGATAAAAAAAAGAGACTGAAGAGGGACCCCACATGGATGCATGGTGTAGAGCATGCTGGGTATGCACAGCATGCCTAGTTAAAGTTCCAGAAACTTTGACTTAAGATTTCCGTGCCAGGCTTCATCCGATGATGTCACTCACATGTGCGGACTACAATCTTGCTTGTCATAGAGGACAGATTGTTTTCTCAAAGAAATATTAACAACCCTAAACATCTACTAAAGCATATTAATTTTAAATAGTGATCCACTATAGATAGGGTTGCCAACCAGCTGGTACTTAAGTAGCCCGGACAGTTTTATTTGAGGGAGATTGGCAGGACCTTGAAAAACAGGCAATTTCATTGTTAGTATTCTATTGACTGTTGGCCTCCCCAGCAGCAAATAACCCCCTCCCTTTCCCATACCATCGCCTGCCCCTCAAGCTCATTTCGCTCTCTTATCCATACTACCTTCTCTCACTGTCCCCTTCCCTCATGAATTTTCTCTGTCCTTTGCTTCCCTCCCCATATGGACCTTCTCTCTCCTTCTGCCCCCCCTCCCACATCCATGAATCTTCTCTCATATGAGATGGGACCAGTCCCAAGCCATACTGCGGCAGCATGGTGTGAAGAACCATGGGTGAAAGAATGAGCTAACAGACAATCTTAGGCCATGCCTCCTATTAAAAAGCCAGGATGGGAAAAGTGCATTAGCTCACCCCCAGGCCTATGCAACTTCACAACACGCTACCTCTGTTAGACCCAATTTTGTGGTGGCTGAGCTGGCAACCATAACTGTAGCTTGCCAATTTTTTTTTTTTTTTTTTTCTTATAGCCTCTATTACCAAATATGTCTACTGCCATCAAGCAAATCTACAATTTTTATTAGGCAATGAAATTGCTACAAAATAAGCAATGGAAAAGGTTGAAAATGTATATACTCTTGTCCCTTCAGAACCCTCTAGCAAATGAAGAAAACCAACTAGAGGACTGCTGTTGTATAAATATAATTTTCTGTTTCCTTACTATGGTTGGGACAAATTTCTGATTGGATGCTCTGTAATTCAAATAGCAGCTAAATGAAAGAACATGCTGTTTTTCAGCAACATTTTCTTGATGCAATAATTTACTTTGTAGGAGGCGTGGCGCTTTATGTCCGGGATGGCATAGAGTCCAACAGGATAAACACCCTGCATGAGACTAAATACAAAATTGAATCTTTATGGGTAGAAATCCCTTGTGTGTCGGGGAAGACTATAGTGATAGGGGTATACTACCGTCCACCTGGTCAAGATGGTGAGACGGACAGTGAAATGCTAAGAGAAATTAGGGAAGCTAACCAAATTGGTAGTGCAGTAATAATGGGAGACTTCAATTACCCCAATATTGACTGGGTAAATGTATCATCGGGACACGCTAGAGAAATAACGTTCCTGGATGGAATAAATGATAGCTTTATGGAGCAATTGATTCAGGAACCGACGAGAGAGGGAACAATTTTAGATATAATTCTCAGTGGAGCACAGGACTTGGTGAGAAAGGTAACGGTGGTGGGGCCGCTTGGCAATAGTGATCATAATATGATCAAATTTTATTTAATGACTGGAAGAGGAACAGTGTGCAAAATCCAAGGCTCTCGTGCTAAACATTCAAAAGGGAAACTTTGATAAAATGAGAAAAATTGTTAGAAAAAAACTGAAAGGAGTAGCTACAAAAGTAAAAAATGTCCAAGAGGCGTGGTCATTGTTAAAAAATACCATTCTAGAAGCACAGTCTAGATGTATTCCACACATTAAGAAAGGTGGAAAGAAGGCAAAACGATTACCGGCATGGTTAAAAGGGGAGGTGAAAGAAGATATTTTAGCCAAAAGATCTTCATTCAAAAATTGGAAGAAGGATCCAACAGAAGAAAATAGGATAAAGCATAAATGTTGGCAAGTTAAATGTAAGACATTGATAAGACAGACTAAGAGAGAATTTGAAAAGAAGTTGGCTGTAGAAGCAAAAATTCACAGTAAAAACTTTTTAAAATATATCCGAAGCAGGAAGCCTGTGAGGGAGTCAGTTGGACTGTTAGATGATCGAGGGGTTAAAGGGGCACTTAGAGAAGATAAGGCCATCGCGGAAAGATTAAAGGACTTCTTTGCTTCGGTGTTTACTGAAGAGGATGTTGGGGGAGGTACCCGTAATGGAGAAGGTTTTCATGGGTAATGATTCAGATGGACTGAATCAAATCACGGTGAACCTAGAAGATGTGGTAGGCCTGATCGACAAACTGAAGAGTAGTAAATCACCTGGACCGGATGGTATACACCCCAGAGTTCTGAAGGAACTAAAAAATGCAATTTCAGACCTATTAGTAAAAATTTGTAACCTAATCATTAAAATCATCCATTGTACCTGAAGACTGGAGGATAGCAAATGTAACCCCAATATTTAAAAAGGCTCCAGGGGCGATCTGGGAAACTACAGACCGGTTAGCCTGACTTCAGTGCCAGGAAAAATAGTGGAAAGTGTTCTAAACATCAAAATCACAGAACTTATAGAAAGACATGGTTTAATGGAACAAAGTCAGCATGGCTTTACCCAGGGCAAGTCTTGCCTTACAAATCTGCTTCACTTTTTTGAAGGAGTTAATAAACACGTGGATAAAGGTGAACCGGTAGATGTAGTATACTTGGATTTTCAGAAGGAGTTTGACAAAGTTCCTCACAAGAGGCTTCTAGGAAAAGTAAAAAGTCATGGGATAGGTGGTGATGTCCTTTCGTGGATTGCAAACTGGCTAAAAGACAGGAAACAGAGAGTAGGATTAAATGGACAATTTTCTCAGTGGAAGGGAGTGGACAGTGGAGTGCCTCAGGGATCTGTTTTGGGAACCATACTTTTCAATGTATTTATAAATGATCTGGAAAGAAATACGACAAGTAAGATAATCAAATTTGCAGATGACACAAAATTGTTCAGAGTAGTTAAATCACAAGCAGATTGTGATAAAAATTGCAGGAAGACCTTGCGAGACTGGAAAATTGGGCATCCAAGTGGCAGATGAAATTTCATGTGGATAAGTGCAAGGTGATGCATATAGGGAAAAATAACCCATGCTATAATTACACAATGTTGGGTTCCATATTCGGTGCTACAACCCAAGAAAGATCTAGGCGTCATAGGACATACAGTGTTAAAATAGACTGCCATGTTTCGAAACCCAGAAAACTAGCACACTGTGTTCCACAAGGATCCTCTCTCATCTACACTGTTCAACATATACTTATCTCCCCTCTGTCAACTTCTGGTGAAACTGGATCTCCCACATTTCATATACGCAGATGATGTACAGATCCTCATCCCCATCAACGATTCCCTATCTAATGCTCTAAAAATCTGGGATTCTGCTCTGGTGGAAATAAAAAAAACTACTTACTGAAAACTTCCTAGCAATAAACACAACCAAGACAGAGCTCCTCATCATCACATCACACAATAACATCTCCTCTAACCCTAATCTACATTCACCTTCGGACTCTCTCAACTTACAGCAAGTCCGCAACCTTGGCGTTATCATCGACAATCATTTCTCATTAAAGAAATTCATCACGGCTACAATCAAAAACGGATTCTTCAAGCTACATACGCTAAAAAGAACCAAACCGCTTCTACATCCACATGACTTCCGGACAGTGCTACAAGCTACAATATTGTCAAAATTGGATTACTGCAATGCCATACTACTAGGTCTCCCTAAAAACACCATACAACCATTACAGATGCTACAAAATGCTGCAGCACGCTTACTTACTAATACTCACCGCCATGAACACATCACACCAGTGCTCATGTTCCTTCACTGGCTGCCTGTAGCATCTAGGATTTTATTCAAAGTTCTCTCTCTCATTCATAAGTCGATTTATAACCAAGATATGCAGTGGTTCTCCGATCATTTTATCTTCCGCACATCAAAGAGACCAATAAGAAAAATGCACCAAGCCAAACTCGTTTCTTCTTCCCTTAAACACATCAGACACATTACTACAAGAGACCACTCCTTCACGATTGCGGGAACAAACCTCTGGAACAAAATGCCCACAGACCTGCGTCTAGAACCCTGCCATAAGAAATTCAAGCAGAACCTCAAACCCTGGCTGTTCGAACAAGCTTACACTCAATGACCATCTCTTTTCCTGAAATTCCAGTTATTGCTTATGTTTCTCTGATCCAATGCCACACGCCAATTTATTTATTCCCCGCTGCTAAATTTTACTTGATCGGGCTCTTTCCTCCCAGTTATTAGACTTGCCATTAACTATGGAATATGTTTATCATTAGTTTATTTGTTAATTGTTCTTAATTGGTTCTTAATTTATTCTTAATTGATATTTTTTATGTACAGCTGAATTCTTGACTGTAAAGCTTGTTGCTGATTTATTGTTTATTGTAAACCGAGGTGATGTTATTAACGTGCCGCAGTATATAAAAAAATCACGAAATAAATAAAATCGTCTGTTCAGTGTGCTGCGGCAGTCAAAAAAGCAAACAGAATGTTGGGAATTATTAGAAAGGGAATGGTGAATAAAACGGAAAATGTCATAATGCCTCTGTATCACTCCATGGTGAGACCACACCTTGAATACTGTGTACAATTCTGGTCGCCGCATCTCAAAAAAGATATAATTGCGATGGAGAAGGTACAGAGAAGGGCTACCAAAATGATAAGGGGGAATGGAACAGCTCCCCTATGAGGAAAGACTAAAGAGGTTAGGACTTTTCAGCTTGGAGAAGAGACGGCTGAGGGGGGATATGATAGAGATGCTTAGAATCATGAGAGGGCTAGAACGGGTAGATGTGAATCGGTTATTTACTCTTTCGGATAGTAGAAAGACTAGGGGGCACTCCATGAAGTTAGCATGGGGCACATTTAAAGCTAATCAGAGAAAGTTCTTTTTTACTCAACGCACAATTAAACTCTGGAATTTGTTGCCAGAGGATGTGGTTAGTGCAGTTAGTATAGCTGTGTTTAAAAAAGGACTGGATAAGTTCTTGGAGGAGAAGTCCATTACCTGCTATTAAGTTCACTTAGACAATAGCCACTGCCATTAGCAATGGTAACATGGAATAGACTTAGTTTTTGGGTACTTGGTTCTTATGGCCTGGATTGGCCACTGTTGGAAACAGGATGCTGGGCTTGATGGACCCTTGGTGTGACCCAGTATGGCATTTTCTCATGTTCTTATGTTCTTACCCCTGCACAGACTTCCCCAGACAAACTGCTCCCCAGCTGGAGAGACTGGCATCTGTGGTAAGCACTGTCCACTCTGGCATTACCAAGGGAACTCCGCGTTCCAAATTGTCCGAGACGAGCCACCAGTCCAGACTGGAGCGTGCAGAATCCGTAAGAGGAAGGGGCAGATGAAATTGCTCGGAGACTGGATTCCACTGGGAAAGCAATGCTGATTGTAATGGATGCATATGGGCGAAGGCCCATGGCACTAACTCCAGAGTGGACGTCATCGATCCTAGGACCTTCAAGTAATCCCAGACTCTGGGAGTATGCTTGAATAGCAAGTCTAAAACCTGTCCCTGTAGCTTGCTCATGCATTCCGTGGTGAGGAAAACTCTCCCCTGTTGCTTGTCGAACAGGGCTCCAAGAAATTCCAAGGACTGAGAAGGAATCAGACGACTCTTGGCAAGGTTGACCACCCAACCAAGTGACCTCAATAGTTGCAGTACCCTGTGGATCGCCGACTGGCAAAGTACCTTTGATTTGGCCCGAATCAGCCAGTCATCTAGGTAGGGATGCACCAACAATCCTTCCCTCCAAAGTTGCGTTGCTACCACGACCATTATCTTGGTGAAAGTCCTGGGTGTGGTGGCAAGCCCGAAAGGCAGAGCTCGGAACTGATAGTGATGTCCCAAGATGAAAAACCTTAGGAACTTCTGGTGGGCAGCCCTGATGCCAATATGCAGATATGCCTCCATGAGGTCCAGAGATGCCAGAAACTCCCCCTTCCTCACTGAGGCGATGACGGACCGCAGGGTCTCCATTCGGAAACGAGGCACCCAAAGACATATGTTGACCCTTTTTAAATCTAAAATAGGTCGGAAAGTGCCTTCCTTTTTGGGGACCACAAAGTAAATTGAATAACGGCTCCTTCTCCGCTCGGCAGGAGGAACCGGTGTTATGGCTCCCAGCTCTAGAAGGCGTTGTAGAGCACCGTGTACCGCCTCTCGTTTCTCTTGGTACGCGCATGGAGAGACCAGAAACTTGTCTCGAGGGCGCTATACAAAATCTGAAGTGTAACCTTGACTTATCACAGTGAGGACCCACAGGTCCGACATCAATTTGGTCCATTCCCCATAAAAGAGTGATAGTCTGCCCCCCCACTACCTGAACAGAGGAATGCACCGGCTCCATTTCATTGTAAGGACTTAACTCCAGGGGCAGACTGGGGCTTACTGGGCCTCCCGAAACATCTGCCTCGAAAGGACTGAGACCACGACTTTCTCTGCTCGAACCTTGCCGAAATGAGGAACCAGTAGATCGAGACGTTCGGAACCTCCTATTCACCCGGAAGCGAGACCAAGGCGTTAAGGAACCCCTCGACTTGGGCCGGTCCTCTGGCAATCTATGAACCTTATTTTCACGCAGGGATTGAATCATTTCCTCCAAGTCTTTTCCAAAAAGCAACTTGCCTTTAAAAGGCAACGAGCCGAGCTGAGCCTTAGAAGAGACATCTGCTGACCAGTTCCGTAACCACAGCAACCTGCGCGCAGAGACAGCGGACACCATGGACCTAGCCGAGGTCCGCAACAGATCATAAAGTGCATCCGCACTATAAGCGATTGCTGCCTCCAGCCGACCTGCCTGGAGAGCTTCACCCTCTGAAAGGTCGGCATTGGCCTGAAGTTGCTGCACCCAGCGAAGGCCCGCACGCAGAGAAAAACTGCTGCACATGGCAGCTCTCACCCCCAGTGCCGACACTTCAAAAGTCTTCTTGAGCTGAAGTTCCAATTTTCTATCTTGTAGGTCCTTGAGGGCCATCGCCCCCATGACCAGGATGGTGATCTTCTTGGTGACCGCGGAAACCACTGCATCTACCTTGGGAACTCGGAGAAGGTCCAAAGCCTCCTCCGGCAGAGGATATAGCTTATCCATAGCCTTACTCACCTTCAACCCCAAGTCTGTGGTGTCCCATTCCCTGAACAAGTCGGTTATAGAGAAATTAAAAGGGAAAGAAGTGGTAGGACCTCTCAGCCCCAACACCACCGGATCCATAGCCCCCAGCCTAGATTCCGCAAGCGGTACTTCAGGACCTAACTCCCCCAGAATGGCGGGAATAAGCAGACCTAATTCATCTTTTTTAAAGAGGCGAATCACCTTCGGGTCATCCCTGTCCAGGATCTGGGTACCACAGTCTAAGTCTTGTTGCTGGTCCGCATCACCATGTGCCCACATTGGGGGGCTTGGACTGATGATCCAGGTCCTCCGGTGCTGATTATTCTGAATCTGTAATATGTGCCGACCGTAAGGGATGCTTCTCCTTATGTGGCTCAGAGCCCCCTTTGGACCTTATGTGGAGCCTATAAGGTAATTTTCTCTCCAGCCTGCTTCTTCCCTGCCTTTCTGGCCTTAAAGGCCTTATGGAGAAACAATACAAATTCTGAAGAGAAAGAGGAGGCAGAAAAGGAATCTGAAGCCCCCTCGGGGCTATCCTCCATTGCAGGAGAGGCTGGACCGCCCAGTGTGCCCTTCCTGGGGGCCATTTCCTGTGGAGATAGGGAGGGTGGTAAGAACCCCTCCCCCACCGTGGCCTGCGTGGCCACTCGAAAAGATTCCAAAATGGCTTCCGTTCCCACAATCAGCGGGAACGAATCAGCTGAAGCCACTCTTTGTGCAGGCAGCCTCGCCAGAGATTAGTACGCCCGAAGCCAACCCTCCCGGGGCAAAACGGAGGGTCCCTCTTCCCCGGGGAGACAATCTGAACAAAGCCCCTCTCACGAAAGTCGCACATGCGCTGAGCCGGACTCGCAGCATGCCAAGCCCCAAGGCATTGTGAAAGTAGCTGAAATCAAACAGACGTGGCGAAAACAATAACAAAACGGCGGAGCAGCTAACCAGCCCCAGACAGGAAGGGAAGGGAGAGTCGGCGTGCCAAGACCAACTAAACTTTATTTTTTGAAGCACAGAACTTGACCGGTTGCTGTCCTTGGTTCTGGTCCTGCTGGGGTGAGTGAGCCGGGCTCCCTGGCATCACCTCAGGGCTGCTTGAGCTTGGCTATAGGGTCCTCTACCCTTACCAGCAACTGCCTCTAAACACCAGGAGGGATGGTCCCTTAGGACCTAACAACCCCCTGGGAGGCCGTTGTAAAACTTCCTCGTCCTCTGCCTTCTGGGTTTTTTTTGTGTTTTTTTTTAAACCGAATTAGAATTTAAAGTAACACAAACCCTTAACTTCCCTAACCTCTCTTTTTTTTTTGTTTATATTAGGTAATCAGAACAGACTGTAGGTTTTGAACCTCTACCATCTGCTGGAGACAGAGAAATACTGACGGACTGTAGGTGGCACCTTAGGATATAGGGCAGATTTTGTTAAAACTTCTCTGTCTCCATCTGCTGGAGGGGAGGCAAAACCCTGGAGTCTGGACTGATCCGGGTACATACAGGGAACAAGAATTGGAGAAAGAAGGGAGAAGTCAATATGGTGCGGGCATGTGTGGCTACCAGAGCTCCTCCACTACTGCTGCTTCTCTCAACATCCGGTACCTAGTGTAAACTCTCCCAGTCTCACTCAGCCTGGGGATAAGACAGAAACTGGATCAGGATGGGGACAACGAGGTGGTGCTGGGTACAATGTATGTTGCACAAAGCAGGGCCCAGATATCCATGGCCTTTATGCTGCCCATTAATTCCCATATTCCAGAGCCTATGCTGTAGCTAGGAAGAGGAGGCATGCATGACTACACGTTCTCAGAAAAGGCGGCCTGCACATTTAAGAGCCATTGCCGAGGTATCTTTTTGCTACGAGATGCTGAGAGCAGAGTTTAGTTGATAGTCTGGATCTGCGCATCAGGCAGTGGAGACTTTTCCATGGCACACCTAATCAGGTCTGATGGTACAATGGTTGGGAAACACTGAATTAGAATATACCAATTCAGAAGACTGTCATAGTTATGGAAATATGTACAATTTAATCAGAAAGGGGAGAACAGTTACAGCCTGTCCTAGAATTTAAAGCATTACCAATTTATGCTCCAAATTGGCTCACTAAGGGATCATTTTCAAAAGCGATTGCACGCAAAAAGGGACAGAGTCGGCCCCGAAAGAGGAGGAGTCGGGGCGGCACCGGGGCAGACTCTGCAGAGATATCGCTGGAGGTGAAAGATAAGGACCCTTATTGCCGCCAGTTTTGCGCCGAAAAACTACACCTTTTATGGTGTAGTTATTCAGTGCGAAAGCTGGCAGCCAGCGCATCGCAGTGGTGCAATGGCTGCCAGCTTTCACAGGCCCGCCCCCCACTTCGCTCCCCCCACCCCCACCGCTGAATTTCTAAGGTCTGCAACCTTAGAAAATCCAGGCCTAAGCTAGTACCTGATCTTCGATTGATTTATGATCTGTTTCCTGGAGCCAAGAACCAAGCAGTACACTGTCATCGTAATGGCAGAGAGACCGAAGGAGTGATGTTGTTGTATTGGCTGAGTTGTCAGTCAGAGTAAATTCAGCAACCAATTCCCGAAGAAGAGCATTAAAAGATGCTAGAAAAGAAAATAAATGCTTACATTTAGTATAATAAAAACTTGACAAAAGATGTTTTCCCTCCCTCTTGCAGACACTCATGTTCTCAGATTTCTCAAGAATAGTGGCAAAGAGGAGTCCTCCAAGTATGCATTAATTCACTACAATTGAGGAAAGGGCCTAGTTTGGAAAGTTGCACAAGTCTGCCCCAATTAAATATTTTTTAATGGATTTATAAATGTTTTAAAATAAAGGCCTTCAAAATAAAGGCTTTCAACTGTGCCAGTCTGATGGCCCAGTGGTAGTGCTGCAAGCTCCAATTTCAGTTTTCTGCTGCTCAGGCTGGCAGTGGATGTTGTAGACTAGTCCAAAACAGTGACCTAAAATTAATCAATCTTTAGGATGAAAGGCTCTATAATGAGTGTTAATGCATAGACAGGGGTTTAGGGACCATCATATTTTACCACCTCATGAGAGAATGCTGGGACTATCAGAATATAATTTTCATTGACTTTTCTCTTTTGAGGCAAGTGTAACTATTACAAAATAAGAGGTTTGTTCAAACTCTTTCAGCTAAGTATAATAAAACATGTATTGTAATAGGACTTATTCACTAAGACTAGAAGCTTGCTCTGCACCTTTACTATGATTTATACACTTGTAAAATAAGGGCAGATGATTCCATCAGATGAATACTGATCTTTATGAGACTTATAAACAGTAATTTATGATAGACCCTAAATACATATCTATGCCTTATTACAGATTTAATTATGGGTAAATGTCTGCTGTGTCTGTAGCTGCTCTGATCCCAGGTTCTCTTTTTCACTGAAAAACTTACATTTACCTGATACCTAAACAAATGCAAATCTCATTTTCCCTGCCCTGGAAATAAGGGTGGGTCCCTTGGATACCTTTGTAGTGTCAGTTTTACAGTAATGTGGCTGGATCAATATGTAGGATTGTGCTAATCACTAGGATTGCCTGGTTCTGCAGTCTCTCCATCTTTAAAGATGCCGCATTCAAGACTAAAGACCTTGTCTCTGCAATAATAAAAATTTATTAGAGGCATCTATTTAGTGGAAAATTACCAGAAGAGTTCCAGGAGGCATTGCTAGGTCTTGAAACTGTCTCACATTTAGATAAGGAAAAGACAAATGTATCTTTGTAGTTTTAGATATCACATGAAGAGCTGCAAAAAAAAAAAAATGCATGTCTTCAACTCCCACTCCCCGGGATCGAGCTGCTGTCTGCTGAGGAAGTCCGCCTGCACGTTCTCCACTCCTGCGACATGCGACGCTGCTATTCCTCGCAGATGATGCTCCGCCCAGGCGAACAGCAGCCGTGCTTCCAGTGCGACGACGGGACTCCTTGTTCCGCCTTGCCGACTGATGTAAGCCACCATTGTCGCATTGTCGGAGAACACTCGTACCATCCTGTCCTTGATCAAGGGAAGAAAGGCTAGCAGAGCCAACCGAACCGCCCTCGTCTCGAGACAATTGATGGACCAGGTTCCCTCTATCGGGGACCAGAGTCCCTATCTGAACACACCACTCCCCAACTGGACAGACTTGCATCTGTGGAGACGATCTCCCAAACTGGGGGGGGTCGAGGTCTACTCCTCGGTTCAGATTGCTGGCCAATAGCCACCATGACAGATTGGCTCTGGATGCTGGCAAGAGCAGCATGGGGAGGTGAAACTGTTCCGACACCGGCCGCCAACGCAACAAAAGTGCACGCTGTAACAGTCGTATGTGAGAGAACGCCCAGGGAACTAAATCCAAGGTGGAAACCATGGATCCGAGGACCTGAAGATGGTGCCAGACTGTGGGGGTCTTCCTTCGAATAAGGGCGCGGATCTGATCTTGCAACTTAGTCCCCCTGTTGGCCGCCAGGAACACCCTGCCTCGAAAGGTATCGAACAGTGCTCCCAAATAAACCAGCTGTTGGGTGGGCTCCAAGTGACTTTCCTGCACGTTGATTATCCAGCCGAGCGACTGTAACGTGAGTCGCACCCTCTGAGTGTTTCTCTCGCATTCCTCCCGGGACTTTGCACGAATCAACCAGTCGTCCAGATATGGATGGACTAAGATCCCATGCTTGCGAAGAAAAGCTGCCACCACCACCATAACCTTGGTGAAAGTTCGAGGAGCCATTGCTAGACCGAAGGGAAAAGCTCAAAATTGGAAGTGTTGTCCCAACACCTTGAAGCGCAGAAACCGCTGGTGGGTGGGCCGGATCAGAATATGAAGATACGCCTCCGTGAGATCCAGAGATGCCAGAAACTCCCCTTTGTGAACCGCCGCCAGGACTGTCCGCAGGGTCTCCATCCGGAAGCGTGAAACCCGAAGACAATGGTTCACCTTCTGCAGATCGAGGATGGGGCGAAAGGTGCCTTCCTTCTTGGGGACCACGAAGTATACTGAGTACTGGCCCCGGCCCTGCTCTGCCACTGGCACTGGGACAATGACTTCCAGCTCGATCAGACCACACAGGGTGTCCCGTACTGCCTCTTGCTTGCTGAGTGAGGCCACGCAGGACTCCACAAACACCTCCCGAATGGGACGAAAGAATTCTAGAGTGTAGCAGTCTCTGATCACCTCCAAAACCCAACGGTCCGAGGTAATCTTTGCCCATTCCATGTAAAAGCTGGATAATCTGCCTCCGACAGCTTAGACCAGGGGTCAGGAACCTTTTTGGCTGAGAGAGCCATAAACGCCACATATTTTAAAATGTAATTCCATGAGAGCCATACAATATGTTTAAAACTAAATACAAGTAAATGTGTGCATTTTATGTAAGATCACACTTTTAAAGTACAATAAGTCTCTGAAAATATTACACCAGGCCTTAAGACACCAATACATCTCCTATTAGGAAAACGGACCAAGTCAGGCTGCTATAGAGTCCTACACAGAAACTACACGCCAGCAGAAAACCTCACCTGAATCACGTGCTGTCCCTCACCTAACATAGAAGAGACCAAAACGCATAACAAGAAGCATGCAGACAAAAACTGAATTGGAAACTGCAACAAGCCAGAGTCTCTGTATGCAGTGTAACAAAGGAAAAAAGAAACATCACACATCCTTATAAAACAAATCAAGAAATATAAAATCATCAGCAGTAAAACTGTACTAACAAAAAGAACATATTTCGAAACAGCTGATGAGTGGAATATCCAATAATTAAAAACTCATATAAAACATTTCCAGATACCAACAAAATATTTCAAAATAGCAGACACAAAGATCCAGTAATGAAAAATAATAAGGATACAAAACTTTTTTTGCTCTGCATACCTGGGAACGTTTGATATCCAGGTGTCCTGAGATTGTTCTGAATTAGCAGGAGGTGGGATGGTTTGCTTGGAACTTTCTCCTCTCTCAGTCACATACCAGCGCTCTCTATGACACACCTATACACACATGCTCTCAGTCACTCACATATACAAATGTTTTTTCTCTCTCACTTATATAGGCTCTTAATTACACATTTACACACATGCTGTCTATCTTTTCACGCTTACACACACACAGGCTTTCAATCACATAAATACATGCTGTCTTTTTCTCTCACACACAGACTCTCATTCACATGCTTACAAACATGTCCTCTCTTTCTCTCATTTACACACAGGCTCTCAATCACATACTCACATGCTCCCTCACCTAAATCAGCTCTCAATCACACACATACACACATGGTCTCTCTCTCTCATTTAAACACAGGCTCTCAATCACATACTCACATGCTCCATCACCTAAACCAGCAATCAGACACAGACACACATGATCTCTCTCTTACTTATACACACAGGCTCTTAATCATACATACACATGATCTCTCTCACACACAAAGGATCTCAATCATACACACATACTCTTTCAAACAAACAGGTTTTCAATTACAAACTTACACATACAGGTTCCCAATGGTAAACTTACATTCATGCTCTCTCTCTCACAGGCAGGATCTCAATCACAGACATACTCTCTTTCACATATACAGGCTCTCAATCATTCACATACATGCAATCTCACTCACACACACAGGATCTCAAACACACATGCTTGCTCGCTCATTCATTCACTCTCTCTCTCCCCCTTCCCCCCCCCCCCCCCCCCCCCCCCCCCCCCCCGGGAAACTCGCGGCAGGCAGCAGCCACCTCCCAACGCTAACCTCCTTCATTTTCAGCCCTCGCGGAGGCGAAGGCGGAGTCCCATCGGCCGCGGTTGAAGATTTTCATTTTCCTCCGAGCCGCGCTGCAGTCTTCTTCCCGTCGGACACTAGCGTGCCTGCGCGGGTCTTCCCGCGCAGGCACCCGATGCTCTCCACTTCCTCTTCCGGGCCGCGGGAAGAAGAGAGCACCGGCGTGCTCTCTTCTTCCCGCGGCCCGGAAGAGGAAGTGGAGAGCATCGGGTGCCTGCGCGGGAAGACCCGCGCAGGCACCCGATGACTCCAGCGCTGGCACCCGGCTGACACCCGATGACTCCCGCGCAGGCACCCGGATGACTCCAGTCGGCGTGCTCTCTTCTCCTCCCCCCCGCGGCCCGGAAGAGGAAGTGGTGAGCATCGGGTGCCTGCGCGGAAGAAGAGACCACGCTAGTGTGGTCTCTTCTTCCCGCGCAGGCACCCGATGCTCTCCACTTCCTCTTCCGGGCCGCGGGGGGGGGGGGGGGGGAGAAGAGAGCACGCCGGTGCCGCTGACTCCAGCTGTCCTGCCGCTTTCCGCCCGGGCTGACAGCATTTTAAGCCCGGGCGGCGGAGGACCGGGGGAGCAGCTGGGTCAGCGGGGAACCGCGAAGTATGGCGACACTTGTCTGCGAGCCAGATGCAGCCCTCAAAAGAGCCATATCTGGCTCGCGAGCCATGGGTTCCCGACCCCTGGCTTAGACAATGGAATGGGTACTCGTGGCTTCATTGGGAGGACTTACTGCCTCCTGCCCCAGGATGTCCAGAGTCCCTTCCGGCTCGGCGGCCACCACGAAAGGACTGCTGGTGCCCAGGAGACTGCTTAGGTGCTGATAGGGTGGAATATCTGCTGGATCGAAAAAGACAGGATTCCTGAAATAGAGTCCTAGCAGGAAAAACCTTCTTGGTAGATCTATCTTCTGGCAACCTGCTGCCTTTGGACTCAGCGAACAAGTTCACCAATTAATCGAGGTCCTCCCCAAACAGAAGTTGACCTTTGAAAGGGAGGTTACAAAGCTGCGATTTGAAGGATAAATCTGCTGACCAATTTCGTAGCCAGAGGAGTTGGTGTGCCGCCACTATGGAAACCATGCTGCGAGCAGAGGTCCGCACCAGGAAGTACAGCACATCTGCCACATATGCGATACCCACCTCCAAGCGGGCGCCCTGTAGTGCACCATCACTTTCGGTCCCAGCCCTGGGGCTTGAATCCAGCATAGACATGCCCTCTGCATCAGGCTAGCGCAAATCGCAGCTCAAAGACTCAAAGCTGACACTTCAAAGACTCACTTCAACTGAATCTCCAGCTTGCGGTCCTGCATGTCCTTCAAGGCGGCAGTCCCTGCCACCAGAATAGTGGTCTTCTTTATTACTGCCGATACCACTGCACCCACCTTCGGAACCTTCAGTAGATCTAAAACATCTGTCAAAAGCGGGTACAGCTTCGCCATAGCATTGCCCACCTTTAGTCCCACATCCGGAGAATCCCATTCATGGGTCACCAGCTTCTGGACCTTCTTAGGCAGTGCGAAAGATGTAGTTGGCCCACGTATGCCATCGAGGACCAGGTTAACCCTTTCATTATCAGATTCCTCTTGCGAAACCTTAAGGCCTAGTACCTCCAACACCTGAGGGATAAGTAGTCTCAGTTCATCTCGCTTAAAAAGACGAACCACACTAGGCTCATCGCCCTCCGTGGACGGTAGATCCTCTCCATCTGTATCTGCCGGATCGATATCCCCCAGATCAGGAATCTGATCTGGAGCCAGAACCATTCCTGGAGCTGTTGTTTGCTCCTGACCCTGAGGTTGCGTCCAGTAGCCTCTGGAACCATCTCCTATCCAGCTGGACAGCTGTTCCTCGGTCCGCACTCTCTTAACTGAGGGCTCCGAGAGTAAAAGCAGCTGACCGGACATCTTAGGCACCGCCTGCTTCCTGGCTAAGAAGGTCTGGTGCTTTAGTAAGCAGCTCCAGGGAAAACCCCTCCGGGTCCCCCTCCCCCTCCATGGGTTCCAGATCCGCCGAGTCAGCAGCCCCCACAGAGACATTCGTACACACCGGGGCCAAAACGGGAAGGGGATCCTCCTCCATCAAACCGCGGCCAAAAATCCCTCCCCCCCCCCCCCCCCCCCGGGGAAGGCACACCGGACCCGATGATCCCTCCATCCCCGATGCACAGGCCGGACAGAGGGAGGCAGAAGATTTGGATCGGGGACCCATCAATAACCGCGCAGCCGGGAACACACTGACGAATGCAGGAAAAATAAGTGCCGCTACCACACAGCCACGCGGTTTGGAAGCTGAGCGGGAGGAAGGGCTGCAATGAAAAAAACACACACTGCCGACGGCTTGAGGAAAACAATTTAGCAGGCCGGCCATCTAACCCTGCCACGCTGTTGCTCACGCCGGCAGCGAAATCGCCTTAAGGCACTTACCCCCTCCCTCCTAAAGCCACTCGGAGCCCCAGGGGTTGAGGGAAATGAGAAAGAACAAGGCTGCCCAACTCCCTGATCAGCCGCAAGGATGGCCTCCCCTGGTGCAGACTCCTTACCTCAGCCGGAGGAAACTGAAAGCAAAAAGTTAGTTTTTTTTTTAATTCAACTTTATGGAGTCCACCGAAGGAGTCGAGGGAGCAGCTTCAGAGCAGCCTCGGAGGGGAAAAACCAGGAGCCAACGGCTGCCACCCCACGTGTGAGAGCGGGCGAGAGACAGGGGTATCCAACCCCCCGGAAGCCTGGCTTCGACTGAGGGTTGGCCCACAAAGGTGCCGAACACCTCAGGAAGCACACGAGACGAAAAAATCAAGAAAAAATCTAACTAAGCTTTAGAAATCTAACTAAGACTGCAAGTGCATCTCTTCCAGCTGCTGGAGTCCGAAAAATACTGAGGGACTGCAGGTAGCACTCTCGTATATATGGCAGTGCCCAAAGTTTTGCTCTGACTCCTCCTGCTGGTAGGGATACACAACCCACTTCTCTGGACTGATCTGGGTATGTTCAGGAAAAAACAATTTATATTTTAAATTTTTTTGGATTGGTACATTGTGTGTGATCCATTTTCTTCTCTTTCTTTAGTCAGGGAATGTGGGAGAAACAGCCCCAGAAGGAAGAAAGACCCCGGTTTCTGCAATAATGACATCTACCAGCTGGCTTAAGAGCTCATTTGAGCTTAATTCCAGAGGGAACTATGATTGGCACCTCTCAAAGAATTGTAGCTGCAATGTGTAGATTGAATGAAAGAAAGAATAAAATGGTGAAAGTATCCTAGGGTATCTACCAATGAAGATTCATGGCACCTTAGCCCACTTACAAACAGATTTCAACTGAGCTGAAATACAAAGGGGCAAGCGGAAGTTGACAAATTAAAAAAAAAAAGGTCTTTTACAATCAGGTAAATGGACTCCAAAATCAAACCTGTCCCGTAAGCCTCTCAATCATCCCACTACAGTTTATTAAGGAGTAGAGGAAAGGGAAACAATTCCCATAAAAAGAATATTTTAGCAAGAATCCAACTAATTATATTCTTTTAGCAAGATACTGAACACACAATTGCTTTTCTTCTTTACCTTCATAGGTTTTTGGAGGTAATAGTGCCAGAATATCGTACAGTCTGAGACGGACCATAGCAGCACTAGCTTTCAAGTGAGCTCCATGGGCTTTTGTCACAGATGGAATGCTACAGTGTGAAAAACAAAAATTAGAAATTTCACCAAGAAATTAATGAACATGCAACTGATAATTAACCATTTTGTTTTTACTACAGCATTTCAAACACCACATTATTTGCAGGTATGTAGCCCTTTACAGTAGTGCTATTACACCCAAGTCAAGCAGCTCACTATAAGCCAATTTTTTGCAGATTTTTTCATGCAAATGTACGTAATATGATTCCATAACTGGCTTGCTTCTTCTGCATTATCACCCTGCAGCTTGATGCTGCCCAAATAAAATAATGGCTGGAGTGTTTTTTGGTTTTTTTTTTTTAATAAGACAATACAGTAGTGAAATGGTCCGTGAGGCTTAGTCCGCTATCAGTGTGAGTCACAAATGGATTTGGACTGAACCATTATGTTTCTGCTTTTTATTTGCCTCTAGTGCAGGTAGCACAGTGCTGCTGCGACATTATCTCATACCGTACTTCAAGCCACAGCTGGTTACCACTCATGTAAGCTTTAGCTGCTGGCCACCACAAGACTATATTAAAAAATAAAATTTAGAACATCTTCTAAATTATTGCTGAGCAATACACAGTAATTTAGAACAAGCTTTCCAACACCTGAATTGAGTGAAATATTAATTTCAACATGAAATGCCTTTGGAGTCACTGATGACAAACCTGGGTTTTCATAATCAATTTTACTTGCACATAAGAGACAAGTCCCTAAAGAAAATGAAAGAGTCCCACTGATGTTGGCACCTACCAATCATTCAATTGTAATTATTTGGAATTTTATGGCAGCTGAACTTACAATAGCTTCCACACTCCAGACAACATTCGGTTGTGTTAAAGGCCCCCAGTTTTGTATTATCTGATGTAATAAGTACCATAAGCAATACACTAGCAGAACTCTTGCACTGAGATTTTGATATTATCAAAGATATCCGTGTCCTGTCTGAGACCCGTCATGCCAGAACTGTGTTAACCTAACAAATTCATCTGTGACATGTCAGATGTCTGGTATTCCAAACCAGAATTTCCATTTTAGTTTTCATTTAACAATGTTGCCACTAGAGGAAATATGAAACTATGATTAGTGTGGATATACAGATTAAGCGGACAAAGGTAACTATCTTAAATATTTGATTTTTAAGCAGTTTATGTTCAATTATTTCAGACTATGCTGAAAATAATCTCATACACATGTTATGAACGCTGCCCGCGGGTCTCCCCGCGAGCAGGCTCCTCTTACCTTCTGCTGCCCGACGCGGCTGGGTGCCGCCAGAGTCAGGCCTTCTCACGCGGCCGGAGCCATGGTCTCTCTTAGCTCACGCGGCCCGGAGGCCGCCCATCTTGTCCCTCTCTTGTCGCAGCCGGAGCCGCGGATTTCCCTGCCTTCTACGCGGCAGTAGGACGCTGCTGACATCCTGTGATCTTTGCGGCCAGAGGCCGCAAGCCCCAGCCTGGATTTGCGGCTGGAGCCGCCCCCAGGGCCTCCTGCAACGGCTGGAGCCACTGTAGTCTTCGGAGCCTGCCTCCAGGCCCAGCCTTGCGTCTTCAATGTCGGTGCAGGACCGCTGTCCATGGTCCTGCACAGTCCTGCTGCTTCCTGCTCCTAGGCGCGCGGCCGCGCCTCTCTTCAGCATTTAAAGGGCCCATGGCCTCGCTTCAGAACATGGGTTTCATACAAATCATTAACAACCCAACTCATAAAGCAAGCCACACCTTGGACTTGATTTTCATTAATGAAGGTATCTCTCTCGCTTCTTCTCAGACATGTAATCCAGTTCCCTGGTCGGACCACCAAATTATTAACACAACCCTCGAGATAGCAAACACTCTTCCCCCGTCCTTCCCTAAAACCACGGTTCATTTCAGAAAACCCTGCTCCACAGAAGTCCTAACTAATCATCTTGAAAAGGAACTACATCAGCTAGACCTCTCAAATGCGAACTCTGCCATCAATTCTTGGCATTCTATTATCAACAAAGTGGCAGACCAAACCTGCCCCCTTACCACTAAGGTGATTCACAAGGCCCAAGACAACAGAAAACCTTGGTTCACACCTGAACTGAAAGCTATCAAACTACTCCTCAGAAATAAAGAACATATTTGGCGTAGGAATCCGTCTCCCTCAACTTTAGCAAGCTACAAGTCCACCCTCAATACCTACAGGAACTCCATCTTCAAAACTAAGAGAGAATTTTTCGCAAATAAAATTCACCACTTCATTTTCGATTCTAAAGCTCTCTTTCATACATCTCGGCCCTCACAAAACCTGTGCCACCATCTATTCCTGATGACATCGCTCTCATCAAAGCTAATGAATTGGCCAACTTCTTCGAAAACAAAATTACTAATCTCACCAAACAGTTACTACCAACCAACCCTCCTAACCTTCATCAGACGACACCATTACCACAGACAACTGCTAAGTTAGACTCCTTGGAAACCACCTCCTCTCTTGAAGTGGAAAATATTTTGAAAAAACTTAAACCCTCATCTCATCCTCTAGATTCCATCCCATCAAACCTCCTCATTTCAATTCCAAATACCATTGCCAAGCCCATTGCAAAAATCATCAACTGTTCGTTAACCCAAGGACTAGTTTCTGATTCTCTGAAACAAGCCATTTTGAAACCTCTCCTAAAAAAAAACCCAACCTATCAAATTCTGACCCAGCAAATTTCCACCCCATTGCCAACCTGCCTTTCATCACCAAGATCATGGAGAAAATAGTTAATAAACAACTCACAGAATTCCTGGAGGACCACAAGATTCTATCACCATCACAATATGGTTTTCACAAATCTCTAAACACGGAATCACTTCTGATCTCGCTCACCGACTCCATCATTGTGAACATGGACAAAAAACAATCGCACCTCCTGATTCTACTTGATCTTTCGGCTGCCTTTGATACGGTCAACCATTCAATTCTACTAGACAGACTCAAGGATATTGGCATATCGGGCTCTGCCTTAGACTGGTTCCGTTCCTTCCTTCATAATAGATCTTTCAAGGTAAAAATCAATAATAGTCAATCACATTCAATCAGTCCCAAATTGGGTGTTCCACAAGGTTCTGCCCTTTCACCAACCCTCTTTAACATTTATCTACTTCCTCTCTGCCTCCTCCTCACCAAGATGAAAATCAAGCATTACATATATGCGGATGATATCCAAATTATCATCCCCATCAAGGAGTCGTTACAAAAAACCATCACCTTTTGGGACAGTTGCTTTCAGGAAATCAGCTCTCTCCTATTCAAGATTAACCTAGTCATCAACAAAGACAAGACGGAATTCCTAATCATCTCTCATGATGCAAATCTCTTTATTAGTGAAACAACCTCTCTCCCAAATGCTCAACCTCAGATTGATATCCACTCTCTTCCTACCTTCCCTTCAACAATACCTGATTACTTCAAAAATTCTTCGTACGTAAGAGATTTAGGCACCCTCTTAGATAACCAGTTCAAATTTAAAAGATTTGTTAACAATACAACTAAAGAATGCTTTTTCAAATTACAAGTCCTTAAAAAATTTAAACCCCTTCTACACTTCTATGATTTCCGTTTGGTTCTTCAATCAATCTTACTCACTAAAATCGATTACTGTAACTCTGTTGCTCGGACTCCCTGCTGTAACTATAAAGCCACTACAGATGTTACAGAACTCAGCTGCCAGGATTTTGACAAATACAAAAAAGAGGGATCATATCACTCCAATCCTGTACCACCTCCACTGGCTCCCCATCAAATATAGAATTATATACAAAGTACTAACCATCATACACAAAAACTTACACAATCTTGCCCCACTCGATCTCACTTTCCAGATTCGCCCTAAATACTCCACCAGACCTTTGAGAAGAGCTTACCTTGGTACCCTCTTCGTCCCTCAAGCTAAAACATCTCTAAGAAAAGGGCCTTTTCTACCGCTGGTCCCTCTAACTGGAACACTCTCCCTCCTGACCTTCGACAAGAGATTTGCCCAATCTCCTTTAAGAAAAAACTCAAAACTTGGTTATTCAAGCTTGCCTTTCCAGAACCATCTTGTTAGCTTAAAGCCTTCTCTACATCTCTTACTACACTTCTCTGTTTATTTCTCTCCCTTATATGGTTTGATCTGTTATTAGTCTTAGTCTTTTTTTCATTTATTCTGGTTCCCTCTGAAGAGACCCTTAGTCACTCTTTTGACTTTCCCTTTTATTTTATTTTTATTTATTTATTTTATTTTATTATTTTATTTTATTCTATTTCATTCCATTTATGTCTTCCGCTATTCCCCACTCCTTTTTTATACATACCTTCTCCCTAACTAAGCCTAGTACAAGAACAACATATTTTGAATTATACATTTACTGGACTTTTATCACTTATGACCTTCATTACTATGTAATCCAATTCCAATTCTTATCTACCTTGATTACTATGTAATTTAAATTGTATATTTAGTTTTTCTTCTCTTTGACTATTACTTAAAGTTGCTTAAATGTTCATTGTTCCATGTAAGGCCATCTGGCAAGTTTTAGTTCTTTGTAAACCGGTTTGATTTGCATCTAATGTAGGAAGATCGGTATAGAAAAACAAAAAATAAATAAATAAATAAATATGCCCTGGGCTCCACCTTTTGACTGCTTCCTGTGTTAGCCCTATAAAAGGGCTGTTCCTGCAATTCCTTGTTGCCTTGCATCGGAGTTACTTCAGTCCTGGAGGCTCCTGCCTGCCAGAGCTCCGGTCTTCTGTCTTCTTCGTGGAGCTCCTCGTCTCGTCTTGTCGTCTCGTCATGCCATGTCATCATTGCCTGAGGTCCCTGTCCAGGTGTCTTTGTGTCTCATCTCCTGATGTTTCGCTTCCTGGTGTTCTAGCCCTCCTTGGTGTTAGTTCTTGCTCCGGAGCCTTCTGTTCTGCCGGCCGTGGATCTCCGGGTGACAGGTCGCCGTCATGGGAGATGCCGGCAGTGGACTGGTGTCCTGTGCTCCTGAGCCGTCTTGTCCTGCCAGCCCTTTGTGGTGCTTCGTATGACATCGGCTTCATCATCAGAGTGCCACCTCGACTGGATCCTCTCCTGCACTTGTCCCGCTCTCCGCGTGATCTGTGATCAGCCTCCTCGGGCTGTGTAGGGCACGCAGTGGGACAGGGTGGTCCGCAACCAGCCTATTGGGTCTGCCCATGAAGGTGGGCTGAGTAGGGTGCCCTGAGAGACAATGCCAATGTCTACCTGCCCAGCTTCTCGTCTTGTCTGGACTTCGTCAAGTTCCTCGTCTCGTCTCTGATGCCGTTGCATCAACCTTGGTGTCATGTTTTCAACAGCCCTGATGTCATGTCTTCGCTTCAACCCTCGTCTGTGATGCCGTCGCATCAACCTTGGTGTCATGTCTTTGTGTCACGGCCTCCGTCTGCCCTCATCCTCAGGCCGGCCTGCTGCTCCATGCCGATCCAAGCGGCAGGTCCGAAAGGGCTCGGAACGGTCGGAGGACCGTTCTCCTACCAACATCATCTTGTTGTTGGCGCTGGGAGCTTGCAGGCCCGGCAGAGGGTAAGACCGTGTCTCTGCCATGCTAGGACACATCGCCAACCCTCGGTTCGGTCCTGGATCCGTCTGGGGTCAGGCAGAGGCCCAAGGGCACACTAAAACACCCCCAATGTGGAGAAGTCCATTACCTGCTATTAAGTTCACGTAGAAAATATCCACTGCTATTACTAGCAACAGTAGCATGTAATACTTAGTTTTTCGGTACTTGCCAGGTTCTTATGGCCTGGTTTGGCCACTGTTGGAAAAAGGATGCTGGGCTTGATGGACCCTTGGTCTGACCCAGTATGGCACATTCTTATGTTCTTATGTGGAAGAAATATTAAAAGCCTGAAAACTATTGCAATTTCTGAAGTCACTTGATACACTAGGCAATTTACAAGTCAACATACATAATAAAATGAGTAATAGATTAATACACAATACGACAAACACAACAAACAAAAAAATATTACAAGCTACAAAATTACAGACAAGTCATCTGTCTAAACACATAAAATCTAGATGTAGCTCAAAACAATATTGTAATCTCCTCATATGCCAATCAAAATAAGTATGTCTTCAAAGAAGATATGAACTGCTTTGGGCATGTCAAACTGAAATGTGCAGATAAGAACATAAGAAGAACATCAGAAAATGCCATACTGGGTCAGACCAAGGGTCCATCAAGCCCAGCATCCTGTTTCCAACAGTGGCCAATCCAGGCCATAAGAACTTGGCAAGTACCCAAAAACTAAGTCTATTCCATGTTACCATTGCTAATGGCAGTGGCTATTCTCTAAGTAAACTTAATAGCAGGGTAATGGACTTCTCCTCCAAGAACTTATCCAATCCTTTTTTAAACACAGCTATACTAACTGCACTAACCACATCCTCTGGCAACAAATTCCAGAGTTTAATTGTGCGTTGAGTAAAAAAGAACTTTCTCCGATTAGTTTTAAATGTGCCCCATGCTAACTTCATGGAGTGCCCCCTAATCTTTCTACTATCCAAAAGAGTAATAACCGATTCACACCTACCCGTTCTAGACCTCTCATAATTTTAAACATCTCTATCATATCCCCCTCAGCCGTCTCTTCTCCAAGCTGAAAAGTCCTAACCTCGTTAGTCTTTCCTCATAGGGGAGCTGTTCCATTCCCCTTATTTTGGTAGCCCTTCCTTGTACCTTCTCCATCGCAATTATATCTTTTTTGAGATGCGGCAACCAGAATTGTACACAATATTCAAGGTGCGGTCCCACCATGGAGTGATACAGAGGCATTATGACATTTTCCGTTTTATTCACCATTCCCTTTCTAATAATTCCCAACATTCTGTTCGCTTTTTTCACTGCCGCAGCACACTGAACCGACGATTTCAATGTGTTGTCCACTATGACGCCTAGATCTCTTTCTTGGGTTGTAGCACCTAATATGGAACCCAACATTGTGTAATTATAGCAAGGGTTATTTTTCCCTATATGCATCACCTTGCACTTATCCACATTAAATTTCATTCTGCCATTTGGATGCCCAATTTCTTCCAGTCTCACAAGGTCTTCCTGCAATTTATCACAATCTGCTTGTGATTTAACTACTCTGAACAATTTGTGTCATCTGCAAATTTGATTATCTCACTCGTCGTATTTCTTTCCAGATAATTTATAAATATATTGAAACGTAAAGGTCCCAATACAGATCCCTGAGGCACTCCACTGTCCACTCCCTTCCACTGAGAAAATTGTCTATTTAATCCTACTCTCTGTTTCCTGTCTTTTAGCCAGTTTGCAATCCACGAAAGGACATCGCCACCTATCCCATGACTTTTTACTTTTCCTAGAAGCCTCTCATGAGGAACTTTGTCCAACATCTTCTGAAAATCCAAGTACACTACATCTACCGGTTCACCTTTATCCACATGTTTATTAACTCCTTCAAAAAGTGAAGCAGATTTGTGAGGCAAGACTTGCCCTGGGTAAAGCCATGCTGACTTTGTTCCATTAAACCATGTCTTTCTATGTGTTCTGTGATTTTGATGTTTAGAACACTTTCCACTATTTTTCCTGGCACTGAAGTCAGGCTAACCGGTCTGTAGTTTCCTGGATCGCCCCTGGAGCCCTTTTTAAATATTGGGGTTACATTTGCTATCTTCCAGTCTTCAGGTACAATGGATGATTTTAATGATAGGTTACAAATTTTTACTAATAGGTCTGAAATTTCATTTTTTAGTTCCTTCAGAACTCTGGGGTGTATACCATCCGGTCCAGGTGATTTACTACTCTTCAGTTTGTCAATCAGGCCTACCACATCTTCTAGGTTCACAGTGATTTGATTCAGTCCATCTGAATCATTACCCATGAAAACCTTCTCAATTACGGGTACCTCCCCAACATCCTCTTCAGTAAACACCGAAGCAAAGAAATCATTTAATCTTTCTGCGATGGCCTTATCTTCTCTAAGTGCCTTTTAACCCCTCGATCATCTAACAGTCCAGCTGACTCCCTCACAGGCTTTCTGCTTCAGATATATTTTAAAAAGTTTTTACTGTGAGTTTTTGCCTCTCCAGCCAACTTCTTTTCAAATTCTCTCTTAGCCTGTCTTATCAATGTCTTACATTTAACTTGCCAACGTTTATGCTTTATCCTATTTTCTTCTGTTGGATCCTTCTTCCAAGTTTTGAATGAAGATCTTATGGCTAAAATAGCTTTTCACCTCCCCTTTTAACCATGCCGGTAATCGTTTTGCCTTCTTTCCACCTTTCTTAATGTGTGGAATACATCTAGACTGTGCTTCTAGAATGGTTTTTTGTTTTTTTTTTTTTTTTTTTTTTTTTAACAATGACCACGCCTCTTGGACATTTTTTACTTTTGTAGCTGCTCCTTTCAGTTTTTTTTTAACAATTTTTCTCATTTTATCAAAGTTTCCCTTTTGAAAGTTTAGCACGAGAGCCTTGGATTTGCACACTGTTCCTCTTCCAGTCATTAAATCAAATTTGATCATATTATGATCACTATTGCCAAGCGGCCCCAGCACCGTTACCTCTCTCACCAAGTCCTGTGCTCCACTGAGAATTAGATCTAAAATTGCTCCCTCTCTCGTCGGTTCCTGAACCAATTGCTCCATAAAGCTATCATTTATTCCATCCAGGAACGTTATCTCTCTAGCGTGTCCCGATGATACATTTACCCAGTCAATATTGGGGTAATGAAATCTCCCATTATTACTGCACTACCAATTTGGTTAGCTTCCCCTAATTTCTCTTAGCATTTCACTGTCAGTCTCACCATCTTGACCAGGTGGACGGTAGTATACCCCTATCACTATAGTCTTCCCCGACACACAAGGGATTTCTACCCATAAAGATTCAATTTTGTATTTAGTCTCATGAAGGATGTTTATCCTGTTGGACTCTATGCCATCCCGGATATAAAGCACCACACCTTCTCCCGGGTGCTCCTCTCTGTCATTGCGATATAATTTGTACCCCGGTATAGCACTGTCCCATTGGTTATCCTCTTTCCACCATGTCTCTGAGATGCCATTTAAGTCTATGTCATCATTCACTGCTATACATTCTAATTCTCCCATCTTACTTCTTAGACTTCTGGCATAGCATACAACATTTCAAAGTTTGTTTTTTGTTTGTATTTTCATTCTGCTTTTTAATTGATAGGGATAAGTTAGAATTTTGTAGCTCAGGTGAGTTTTTAGTTACAGGTACTTGGACTATTTTTCTAATTATTGGAACCTCACTGTCGGGATGCCCTAATTCTAATGCATCATTAGTATCCTTTGAAGATACCTCTCTCCGAACCATGCGCTGCTGAGCGACTGTTGGCTTTCCCCTTTGTTCTAGTTTAAAAGCTGCTCTATCTCCTTTTTGAAGGTTAGCGCCAGCAGTCTGGTTACACCCTGGTTAAGGTGGAGCCCATCCCTTCGGAAGAGACTCCCCCTTCCCCAAAAGGTTCCCCAGTTCCTAACAAAACTGAATCCCTCTTCCTTGCACCATCGTCTCATCCACGCATTGAGACTCCGGAGCTCTGCCTGCCTTTGGTGACCTGTTCGTGGAACAGGGAGCATTTCAGAGAATGCTACCCTGGAGGTTCTGGATTTAAGCTTTCTACCTAAGAGCCTAAATTTGGCTTCCAGTACCTCCCTCCCACATTTTCCTATGTCGTTGGTGCCCACATGTACCACGACAGCCGGCTCCTCCCCAGCACTGTCTAAAATCCTATCTAGGTGACGCGTGAGGTCTGTCACCTTCGCACCAGGTAGGCATGTTACCAGGCGATCCTCACGCCCACCAGCCACCCAGCTATCTACATTCCTAATAATTGAATCACCAACTATGACGACCGGCCTAACCCTTCGCTCCTGGGCAGTAGGCCTTGGGGAGTTATCCTCAGTGCGAAAGGACAATGCATCACCTGGAGAGCAGGTCCTTGCTTCAGTTAAACAGATAAACTATTCCAAAATTCTAGAACAGTGACAGAAAATGCTCTCATGCATTTCATCTAAACAACCATCTCGTAAGAGGGGATATCCAATAGGCCTCCGTGAGCAGACCAAAGAGCCCAGGTCAGAATGTAAATTCTCATCAAGGCAATTAGCCCATGCAAAGGACTCAAACTTCAAAAGATTTTATTCCATGACTGCAATTTTGTACTGAATTCACTACTGAACAGGCAGCCAATGTAGGTCACACAGGACAGGAGTAACGTGCTCTCACATGCCTATGCCAGTAAAAATATGAGCTGCCGAGTTTTGAAATAACTGCAAGGCCTTTAATGCATAGGCAGGAAGAACCAAAAATACTAGAGAACATCCTCTGCCTTCGTCCAGATTTGCAGGCACCGGTGAGGCGAGGAACCAGCCACGACCACTGTATTGGTAGTGGGAGGCTACAGAGCCCCTATGGGTATCGACGTCAACCCAGGAATTTACGCCAGCTGGGTTGGTAACGCGCCAGTAAGCACATGGAGTTTCTCCAACAGCAGCTCCAAAACTGTGCCAGCTCCTTTGCCATCTGTGCCATGGGACCAGTGTCCCACATTGCCCACTTGGACTGCCAGCTGTACTTGCTTCTCGATCTCCTCCTCCAATATTGCCCATGCCGGCATCAACTGGGAGGAAGGAGGGGTGACTAGATCCTCTTCAAAACCAAGACTAGGATTGGCGACTGGCACCAGAACCAATGGCGACCTTCCTGGACCTCCAGCAAAAAGGAAAGACTGGCACTCCTTGCCACAGGGTTGCTTCAGAAGCATCACAGCATGAGCAGATGTATCCCTGTGCCCAGCACTGTGCATCAACAAGACTGATGAAAATGCTTCTTTGGCTTCCCTTGAGGCTCGACCTGGTCTTTCCCCGGTGCCAAGGCAGATGAGGAACCAGACATCCTCGGCCTGGAGGAGCCAGACAATGGTCAGACTCTGGCACCCCTATCAGCTGACGGCGCCAACAGAACAGACTGATGTTGATGACTCTGTGTCCATCAGTGCAGCCCCATGGTCCTCCAGTGTTGATGGCTTGGCCTTCTTTTTCCTGAAGAGGCGCTCCATCTTGTTGAAACTAAAACATCCTTTCAGGGTCACCTGGGTGAATTTGTGGCAAATGCAGGAGGCTACTTGTAAAGAAAATCGTGTTAAGCGAAGAAGGGAAAAGTTTTCCAGAAAAGCCAAAAAGGCCAAAATAGTGAGCTCACAAACCACGATGCTGCAGCGCCGCAGAAAACGAGAGACTGAAGAGGGACCCCGTATGGACGCATGGTATACGGCATGCTGGGCATGCTCATTGTGGCAAGTCAAAGTTCTAGAAACTCTGACATAATGAAAAATTAGTACTTACCTGATAATTTCCTTTTCTTTAGCATAGACAGGTGGATCCAGAACAAGTGGGTTATGCACCTCTACCAGCAGATTGAGACTGAGCAAAGCTAACAAAACAGTATATATACTCCTGCAGTGAGATCAGTCCACCAGTATTGTCTGCAAAAGCTAAATGTGGCAAACTAGCTAAAAACTTGATTAACAGATAACCATTCCAGAATTCAGCCAACAGGAAAACACTGAGCTCAGACAAGTAGTGTAATAACACTAGTCTAGGGACTGGATTAACACTTACCAGTAACCCCTGTAACACACAACCACACAGGAGGACAATAGCACAACCTGCTAGCAGCTAAGGGCAGGAAGGTGGATCCACCTGTCTACACTAAAGAAAAAGAAATGATCAGGTAAGTAGTAATTTATCATTTTTTAATGTTTAGACAGATGGATCCAGAACAAGTGGGATGTACCAAAGCTACTCCTGAACAGGGCGGGAGGCTGCCCGCAGTCCAGTCAACCCCGCACGTGCAAAGACTGTATCCTCCTGGGCCTGCACATCCACACGATACTACCTGGAAAAGGTGTGTAAGGAGGACCACATCGCCATTCAGCAAATGTCAATGGGAGACAACAATGTCACAATGTTCAGGTAAACTAGAATACCAAGGTGAAGTATTGGCAAACAGGAGTATTAAATTTGCAATCTTACTAGTGAAGTAATCCATGAAAGTATTACAGTAAGTACCCTCAGAATGCTTAACAGAAACAATAGAAGTTCTAGTCATGCTTTGCACAATCCAAATTATTGCCAGCAGCATTTGACGTGAAAAAAAAACCAATTTCTTAGCCTCATTGACCTGATTTCTGTAGATAGCAAGCTGACTCTTATAACTGATTAAAAGCTCCATAGACTTCACCAAGTTCTTTCTAAGCCATGTAAGGAGTTCCTAAGGACTTTCGTGTCAGATGTCATGCAGCCAGGCTTCCTACAAATATGAGGCTGAAAGCTTTGAATCAGGGCAACTGTATCAGCCACTTTGGAAATGATAGTGTTCAAAGAAGAAATTGAATCTTCAACATTTAAGAGGAGTAAAATTGCTTAATTCAACATCCAACAATTCAGAGAACTGATCAGATTCGATATGACCCCATTTCATAAGCGTGTGATGCACCAGAACCTATGATAGAAGTCTTATTAGGTAACTAAATTTGGTAAGTGAATGATCGGACCAAGAGACAGAAGAAGTCACAGTAACAGTGAATGAACAACTAGCAAAAAAGTGAAACATTAACAAAAAACAGATCTAAAGTGTGCTGCAATTTGTGAGTGGAGTGTGTACATGAATTGATTCCATCCTAAGTGATTAAGGACAACTAAGATCTGCTCACAATGGAAGATGGCACCCACTTGTGTGGCTGACTTTATCCTGCTTGCCCATGGAGAAAGTATTTTATGCTTAAATATGAAAAAGCTGACTCATCATGTAGGAGCTCAGATTCCTGCCTCGCGACTGACATTCACCTGGTCTACCGAAAACCCCTGTTCAACTGAGCCAGCGCTGCAATGCACAGCCATCTTGAAATGCACTGACCTACTGACACGCACTGGAATGTACAATGCACTGACATACTGACACGCAGTGAAACGCACTGCCATTTTGTGCCTTTTAAAAACTCTGTACTGTATTGAATAATATGTTTGCTGCTATGAAATGTCTGCCTTAACTTTCTGTTATATGACGTGTGCAATAGCCTGATTATAAGCTACACCTACTTATTAGTATTAATGTATAAAAGCCCGCTCCACAGGGGGTGTGGCATGCAGACATTCTGAGCCCTTGTCTCGGCTGCATCTTTGCCGGCAAAGTTGTCTGGGGTCTCTTTCCTGACGGTAACAATCATAACTATGTGTTGATTTGTATTTATATTAATTTAATTTGGCATTTCTATTCCACCTTCCAAAGCTAAAAGGCCAGATTACAACAGAGTAAAAATAAAATATTTAACAATAAAACCTTAAAATCTCCAGGTAGTGATGAATGACTGACTACGGCAACTCTGCTCTCTGTCATAAATGGCAGTAAGTGGGGTTGGGATTGGATTAGAACAGGGCTTCCCAAACCTGTCCTGGGGACCCCACAGCCAGTCAGGATTTTAGGATATCCACAATGAATATGCATAAGAAAATTATTCCTTACCTGCTAATTTTCGTTCCTGTAGTACCATGGATCATTCCAGACTGTGGGTTATGTTCCCTGTCCAGCAGATGGAGTTAGAACCAAAAATTCCCAGGGGAGGACCTATATAGCCACGCCTCCCTCGCCTCAATCCTCAGTAACTGGACTAGCAAAGCCAAGACGAGAAGAGACAGAACCAGAGGAATCAATTAATCTCAAAAATATAGAGAAAAAATAACAGCTGTAAGTGACAGCAAGTAACTTGTACTCAAAAACTGTAACTGAGAACTTGCAAACAGCACTATGTTCAAAGACACAGCTCGCAATAACTAGAGATACAGAGTGAAAATATTGTGAAGACAGGAAAGCAGGGATGGCCCACAAAGAACCCCCAAAACCAGGGAGGGGTCTGGAATGATCCATGGTACTACAGGAACGAAAATTAGCAGGTAAGGAATAATTTTCTTTTCCCTGTACGTACCAGGATCATTCCAGACTGTGGGATGTACCAAAGCTTCCCCATCATGGGTGGGTCGCGGACAGCCCTGCCCGTATGACCCTGTCTCCAAGCTGACTGTGAGACGGCGCGCGAATATCTAGACGATAATGTCTTGCGAAAGTGTGGAGAGACTTCCATGTGGCCGCCCTACAGATTTCCTGAGAAGAAACTGCAGAACTTTCCGCCCACGACGTTGCTTGAGCGCGGAGAGAATGCGCCTTAACAGCTAAAGGTGGAGACTTACCCAATCCGAGGTATGCAGCTATAATCGCTCCTTTCAGCCAGCGAGTGATTGATTGTTTGGATGCCATGCAACCCTTCCTGGGTCCCGACCAAAGGACAAACAAATGGAGAGTCGAAATTCATTAGTGACCTCCAAATAATGTATCAAAGAACGTCGGACATCCAACCGACGCAGGTCAGAAGAATCAGAGGATAAAAGTGACGGAAGCTCTATCGATTGGTTGAGATGGAAAGTCAAGACCACCTTCGGCAGAAAAGATGGAACTGTCCGCAGGGATACTCCCCCTGGCGTGAAACGAAGGTATGGCTCCCTACATGATAGAGCTTGTAGTTCAGAGATCCGACGTGCTGAGCTGATCGCCACCAGGAAGATGGTCTTAAGGGTGACATCCTTGAGTGTGGCCGAAGTCAGAGGCTCAAAAGGCGGTGCACATAGAGCCCAGAGTACCAAATTGAGATTCCAAGAAGGACAAGGTGGTCTAATTGGAGGCTTCAAGTGTTTTACCCCCTTTAGAAAACGTAGGATATCTGGATGTGAGGCCAGGAGCTCCCTGTCATTACTACGTAGGAAGGCTCCCAACGCCGCCACCTGCACACGAAGAGAATTATAGGCAAGGCCCAAATCCAGACCACCCTGTAGGAAGGAAAGCACATGTGTCACCGAGGCCTGCGTTGGTAGAATCGATTTTGACTCGCACCATTCCTCAAAAACCTTCCATACTCTGACATAAGTAACCGACGTGGATGTCTTCCTAGCTTTCAGGAGCGTGGAGATGACAGATTCTGGATATCCGCGCCGTCTCAATTGACGCCTCTCAAAAGCCAAGCCGCAAGACAGAAGCGATCTGCCTCCTTGAAAAATATTGGTCCTTGGCGAAGAAGACGTGGCAGATGACTGAGCCGAAGAGGGCCGTCTACTGCCAGATTGAGAAGATCTGCAAACCATGGTCGATGAGGCCACTCTGGTGCAACTAGGATCACCGGACCTTGATGCGTCTCTATCCGTCGGATAACCTTGCCCACTAGAGGCCACGGAGGAAAGACATACAGGAGACACTGTCGAGGCCAGGGAAGAACCAGCGCGTCGACTCCTTCCGCGCCGCGCTCTCACCTGTGACTGAAGAACCGGGCGGCCTTTGCATTTGTCGCGGTTGCCATTAGATCCACATGGGGTCTCCCCCAACGGTGTACTATCCTTCGCATTGCGTCCTCCGAGAGTTCCCACTCTCCGGGATCCAGGTGTTGTCGACTGAGAAAATCTGCCTGAACGTTGTCCACGCCCGCTATGTGCGAAGCCGCTAGCCGCTGTAAGTGTAGCTCCGCCCATGTCATCAACTCGGTCTCCAACGAGACTAGATGGCTTCTGGTGCCCCCCTGGCGATTGATGTACGCCACTGTGGTTGCATTGTCCGAAAGAATCCGAACCGCTCGACTGCGTACCAGTGGGTAGAACCCCTGCAACGCTAGATGGACTGCTCTGGTCTCCAGCCGATTGATGGGCCAAGTGGACTGTTCCATCGTCCATCGGCCTTGGAGAGACCTGTCCTGACAGACCGCCCCCCAGCCGGTGAGACTGGCATCCGTGGTGACGACCACCCAATCCAGGTTCTGTAGAGACACTCCCTGAGCTAATTGTTGAGGGTCCAGCCACCACTGTAAGCTGAGCAAGACAACATCTGGGATAGGCAGTACTGCTTGAAAATCTCTCGATACTGGGTTCCATCACGAAAGCAGAGACCTCTGCAGAGGCCTGAGATGAGCGAAGGCCCACGGAACCAAATCAATTGTTGAGGCCATGGTTCCCAGTACCTGGAGATAATCCCACGCCGTGGGAGCAACTAGTGTCATGAACCGTGTTACCTGAGCACGCAGAGCCCGAGCTCTGTCCGGGTGCAGAAATACCTTCGCTTGGCTGGTGTCGAAGTGTGCTCCCAGAAAATCCAGCGATTGGGACGGTATCAGTTTGCTCTCTGAGAAATTGACGATCCATCCCAGAGACTGAAGAAGCTGTACTACCCCGTCTACAGCACGGTAACCCTGCGTCCTCGACTTCGCCCGAATGAGCCAGTCTAAGATAGGGATGTACAAGGATACCCTCCTTGCGGAGCGCCGCCGCCACTACTACCATGATCTTGGTGAAGGCACGCGGAGCCGTCGCCAGACCAAAAGGGAGAGCACGAAAACTGAAAATGCTGTCCCAAAATCTTGAAGCGTAAGAAGCGCTGATGATGGTGATGGATTGGGATGTGAAGGTATGCCTCTGTAAGGTCCAAAGAGGCCAAGAATTCTCCCGGATGCACGGCTGCTAACACTGAACGGAGCGTTTCCATACGAAAACGAGGAACTCTGAGACACTTGTTGACCGTCTTGAGATCCAGGATAGGTCGAAAAGTGCCCTCTTTCTTGGGAACCACGAAGTAGATTGAATAATGACCTTTTCCCAGTTCGGAGGCCGCTACCGGTACTATCGCCCCCAGCTGTAGCAGATGATCGAGAGTCTGTCGGACTGCTAATTGTTTGAGACGGGAACCACAAGGAGAAAACAGAAAACGATCTCGGGGTTCGTGTACAAAATCTAATACGTAGCCTTGTCTTAAGATGTCCAGCACCCATTGATCCGACGTAATTTGGGCCCACTCCTTGTAAAAGAGAGTAAGGCGACCCCCCAGGTGGGGGATTCCCTCTTGGGTCCTTCTGGCATCATTGTGAAGCCTTCGAGGAAGGACCTGCCCCTTGAGTATCCTTACCGTGGCGGCGCCCTCGAAAGGACCGGTTCCAGGTGTGTGATCGTGTAGAAGGAGCCCGAGGTGTCTGCTGTCTAGTAGGACGTGACCTCCGTTGATTCCGGTACCTATTTCTGGAGGAATAAAAAGATCTAGAAGAACGTGGACGATCTTCTGGTAGCTTGTGCACCGCATTCTCATTAAGAGATTTGATGATCTGATCCAAATCTTCCCCAAATAGGCACCTACCCTTGAAGGGAACTCAGGCGCGTCTTAGACTAAGCATCTGCCGCCCAGTTGCGTAGCCACAAAAGACAACGAGCGGACACCGCCGCCACCATGGAACTAGCGAGGACCCTTAACAGATCATAAAAAGCATCAGCTCCATAGGCAACCACCGCTTCAAGTCTATCAGCCTGAATAGTCTCTGCCTGTGACAAAGATTGGGAAGTGAGAAGCTGTTGTACCCAACACAGAGCTGCTCGCTGTGCTAGGGAACTGCAGATAGCAGCCCTCATCCCCAACGCTGAGACTTCGAAGATACGCTTGAGGTAAACCTCGAGCTTGCGATCCTGGACATCCTTCAACGCCGCCCCGCCCGTGACCGGGATGGTAGTATGTTTCGTGACCGCGGATACCGCTGAATCAACAGCAGGAACCTTAAGAATCTCCAAGATATCAGTGG
Source organism: Rhinatrema bivittatum (assembly GCF_901001135.1). Lineage (NCBI taxonomy): Eukaryota > Metazoa > Chordata > Amphibia > Gymnophiona > Rhinatrematidae > Rhinatrema > Rhinatrema bivittatum. The sequence continues at coordinate 248,796,325 of NC_042617.1, read as the reverse complement.
GGAGAGGGTATAACTTTTCCATGGCTCGACCGACTCGAAGATTGGCCTCAGGAGTATCCCACTCCCTTGAAATCAATTGCAAGATGTTGTGATGCGTGGGAAAAGCTTTCGCTAGAGGTCGTAAGCCCGCTAGGAGAGGATCCCCTTTCTTAATCTTCGGATCCTGAGCCACAGGATCCGGAGGAGGGTCAATGTCCATTTCCTGGAGGATGTGGGGGATGAGATCATCCAATTCCGCTGCTTGAAAAATACGGAGGACCCTCGGGTCGTCACCTTCTACCTGGGCCGCCAGGGAGGGATTATCCGCATCTGGATCTTGCCATGGATCCCCCGACGGTTGTTGCAGCGGTATAGGAATCACGGGGGGGCTGAGTGGACCCCGCACCCCCTGTGGGGCAAAGAAGCCCTCCCTAAGGGAGGGTCTGCCGTCGAAAGCTGTGTCAAGCAGGCCAGTTTGGGGGGAGGGGGACCCCAAATTCCAAGATTCGGATCCCTGCTCTGTAAAAATGCCTTGTGCATTAAAGCAATGAATTCTGGCGAAAAAGCGGGAAGTGCTGATGAGGGGCCCCCCCGAGACGTCGTCCCCTTGCCTGACCTGGTCCGTTGCGCTCCAAATCTCCATACTGTTAGAGGAAACCTGGAGAGGAGCATTGACGTCCTCCTCAGAGAGAGCTGCCTCCGAGTCAGCTGAGAAAATGGCCGCCGTTCCCGCGCTGAGGGGAAAACGGGGCATGCCGTTTCCTGCCAGCGCGGTCCGACTCTCCTCCAAGCTGCCTACCAGGTAAGCCATACGCCCCCTCAAGAAAAGCTGAAGAAAATCCCTCCGAGGTCTGCTGAAGCCCGTGCCGAGCTCCGGAGCCGTTCGGCGATTTTTGCATCGCGGTGGGAGGGAGGGGGAGGGGCGGCTGCGGCGCGCGGCAACAACTGAAGCGGCGAATTAATAAAACTCTTCGGCCTCCGGACCCCTCACCGTCCCCAAGAGATCGTCGGGGAAAAACGCCGTCCCGACGGTGAGCAGCTCCGGGGAATGGGTCGTCGCAGAGCTACAGGGCGGGAACTCCAATCACTCCCTGAAAGGGAGGAGGGGAAAAGGAAAACTCTGGGGCTAGGGGTAGCGGTCAGCACTACAGACTTTCACCCCTCATAAATTCCTGTTCCTACCAACGACTGTAAATGAAATAAAAATAACACTTACCACACTCTAGCCAGGCAAGGAAGAGGAAAAAACAAAGAAATAGGAAGAGAGAAATGAAGTGACAGGCAAAAAACACAGCCTGTCAGCAAGTTCCTGACTGGAAAACAGTGTCTCTCTTTGAACGGAGTGGTCCTGTCAGAACACTACAGAACCTATCCCTTAGAAGAAAACCTTTATCTAATATTATTTAATTGATTCCTCAAAGAGAAAATAAAACTAGAAAAGTGCTGGGGACCACCGTGTCCCCTGCTCAATCTGCTGGAGTTAGAACTATACAGAGGATTGAGGCGAGGGAGGCGTGGCTATATAGGTCCTCCCCTGGGAATTTTTGGTTCTAACTCCATCTGCTGGACAGGGAACATAACCCACAGTCTGGAATGATCCTGGTACGTACAGGGAAGAGATAAATTTGCATACCATGGAGACTCAGTATATGCAGATTTATCTCATGCATATTCATTGTGGATATCCTAAAAACCTGACTTGCTGTGGGGTCCCCAGGACAGGTTTGAGAAGCCCTGGATTAAAATACCAAGGAGTAGGAGGAAGCTGCCAGGTTAAAAAAAAAAGTTACTTACTGTGACATCATTGTCATAGCACATTCTATCGGTGTCATCAATTTTCTGATTACATCTTCAGTCAGAAGCTCCGGACAATGAGCAACAAAGCTCCTCATTGCTAAAAAAAAAAACAAAAAAACAAGTCAAAAAGTCTCTTTAAAGCCTAAGAAATGGATGGCAATGAAAATAAGATGTATATATTATTAAATGACTTTATTCAGAGATTAACAACTTTTAGGTGTGCTTCATTTTCCTTATGCATCCAGTTTATAATAATGCAATGGGATCAAATTCCCTCCCCAAATTCTTATTCTTGGAAGCTGGTAAAAAAAGTATTAACTCTTGCAACCGCAACAATAGTGTTGGCCCATTTACGTCCCTCCCTCTCACACATCCATTACCCACAACACTCAGATAAAACACCCTGCCATAAATTGGTACAGTATTTATAACAATGAAATATTGAGATAATAGCAATTGGATATAAAAAGCTGCAGTTTTATTCAACATATTCCCCTTAAATAACCAATACCCAAGCCAAAATGGCAGTCACCAAAACAGGCTTCGCCCCCACCTCCACTGTTTACCATAATACCATGCAAGGGGCCCTCCCGAGTTTTAAGGATGCTCTGCCCAAGGCACCAGTCCACTACTGACCTGGACACCTGCACCATGTCTGAAACACCTCCCACTGGCTCGGTTACCTGCCTCCCCTCCTTGCTACAACATTAAAATTAAAAGTAGGTACATTCATTTACATCTTACTGACTAATGTGTTGCTAACTGAACTGCTCGAATATAACCCACAGAACATGCATCGCTAACATTGCAGGCTACCTACGATAAGCACAAACAATAAAACTATTCCAACAGTATGCAAGCAAAACACTTTATCCAACACTTCAATAGATGTTCTGCATTAATAATAATGAAAATTATTATTAATGCAGAACATCCTAATTACCACGGTCTGGTAATTAGGATGGAAGTGTGGGAAGGCTGATCAGGAATAAAGAGGGTGACTGAATCCTGGTCCTGGCCCTTTATGCAGGCTGTGATGTCATCCAGCCGCAACCACTCCTCCCCCTCCCGAAGCTTGTTACCAGCACAATGGGAGATCATGTGCTCTGAACATAGGCCAGTGGGCCAATTAAACAAATCTGTTGAATGACTGAATAACGATCACAATACTATTTGAACAGCAAGCAGTTTTATCATTTTCTTATATTTGTTCAAAATTTATTAAAAAATTAATTATTGGAGAATAGAGATTATGAACTTTAAGTTAAGTATTGATGACAACAATAAGACTCATGCTTTCTAAAAACGTTCTGTTAAAATTGCACATTATAGTACAGATATGATACAAATCTATAGGTAGATGTAGCAATAGGCATTTATTAAAAAATATATATATAGCTCGCCGATCCACAGACCTCGGCAAGTTACAATCTACATACATAGTAAAAATAGCTCAATACATACTATAAAGCAAAGCTGCTTTCCTGTAACAGGTGTTCTCCTAGGACAGTAGTTTCTAGAAAACTGACTAGCACACTAAGCATGTCCAGCATCCCACTATCCATGCATCCACGTGGGGGTCTCTCTTTAGTCTCTTAAGTAGATTATTTTTTTTGTAAACTATAGGAATCCAATTCCGTGGCGTGACAGGTGAGTTTCCTGAGGAGTAACATCCTGCTGTCCTAGGAGAACACCTGTTACAGGTAAGGAACTTTGCTATCTCCTACTACAAGCACGATGGTAATCCTCACATGTGGGTGAATCCCTAGCTACAGGCTGGCCCTGAAAAATAATGGGACCAACAGACACCAAACAGGTGCCAACGGGGACAGTCTGAACTCAAAACAGGGTCCTTAGGAGGAAGATTTGGGTTTACAGCTGAAAGGTTCCTGAGGACAAACTGGCTGAATCAGCTATCCCGGCAGCCGTCCCTGTCCAGACAATAATAAGCTGCAAAAGTGTGAAGAGAACTCCATGTCACAGCCTTGCAGATCTCTCCTACTGGATCTGCACGCTGGTGAGCCACCGAAGTCACCATGGCTCTAACAGAATAAGCCATGACGTGGCCCCCCAGTGGCAGTCCTGACTGGACATAGCAGAAGGAAATGCAGTCCGCTAGCCAGGTGGAGAAAGTCTGCTTAGCAACAGCCACCCCCAGCCTACTGAAGTCAAAAGAGGCAAAAAGCTGGATGGTCCATCTGCCGTCCAGTCCAGGTAGAAGGCTAAGGCCTTCTTACAATCGAATATGTGCAGTGCCCTTTCTCCTTGGTTAGAATGAGGCTTAGGGAAGAAAGTAGGTAGGATGATGGATTGGTTAAGATGGAAATCTGTTACCACCTTCAGCAGGAACTTAGGGCGCATGCGCAGAACCACCCGGTCATGGAATCTTGAGTAGGGTGGATAAGTCACCAATGCATGTAAGTCAATGACCGAGTGCCGACTGTGATCGCTACCAAGAATATGACTTCCCCGGTCAAATTCCTTAAGGTATAGGAGCGCAGCGGTTCAAATGGTGGTTTCGTCAACTGTGCCAACACCACGTTGAGGTCCCAAGATACCACAGGGGGCCTCAGAGGAGGCCATAGCTGAAGCAACCCATGCATTAAGCACCTTACCACAGGCTGCACCGAGATGGGCAAAATATTCACCTCCTGGTGGTAAGCACCTATGGCACTCAGGTGTAACCGGAGTTGGGTTTAGGTCCAGCTTCCGAGAGGTGCAGGGGGTAATCCAGGTTGCCGGGCAGGGCAGGAGAAGGGGTTGAGACCCTTTTGCTCACACCAGACAGTAAACCTCCTCCATTTTGAAGCATAAGACTTCATGGTGGAAGGATCTCTCGAAGACACCAGGACTTGGGACACCTCCTCTGAAAGATCAAGAGACTGGAAGATCAACCGCTCAACATCCAGGCCGTGCATAACAGGGACCAGAAGGTTGGGTGGTGCAGCCTGATCTTGCGTGAGAAGGTCTGGGGCAGTTCCCAAACGGACCGGGTCCTGCCGACAGAGATCCCGCAGGAGTGAGAACCAAACCTGTTTCGGCCAATGGGGGGCTATGAGGATCATAGTCCCCATGTCCTGGTGAAACTTCAAGAGTGTCTCCGATACCAATGGAAGCGTAGGATACATATACAAGAGGCTTGTCCCCCAGTGAAGGGCAAAGGCGTCCGTGGTGGTTGGCTGTCCAACCTGGTCAGGGAGCAGTACACGGAAACTTTGATGTTGCAGGGGGAGGCAAACAGATCCACATCCAGGGTCCCACAGAGACAGAGGATCTGATATGCCACCTCCTGCTTCAGGGACCACTTGTGGGGTCTGAAAGTATGGCTCAGCCTGTCCGCCAGAATGTTTTCCACACCGGCCAACTCCACGGCCCGGAGCAGCATTCCCTGAGCCAGTGCCCAGGTCCAGATCTGCACCGCCTCCTGACAGAGGAAGAAGGATCTGGTGCACCTCTGCTTGCTGATATACTACATAGCTACTTGACTGTCGGTCCGGATGAGGACCATCTTGTTGGCTAGCCGACCCCGGAAGGTCGACAGAGTGTACTGGATCGCACATAGCTCCAAGAAGTCGATCTGACACAGAGCTTCTTGAGTGGTCCACATGGGCCCCCCAACCCAGGTGGGACGCATCCATGGTAAGCACAGTCTGGGTGGGAGGAGCCTGAAAGGGAATGCCCTGCTCCAGATTGGAAGGAGTTCTCCACCAAGACAGGGAGGTCCTAAGAGAGGGGGAGACTTGAATGCGAATATGAAGGCCTTAGGTGGTCTGGCACCACTGGGATCGCAGGGACCACTTGGCCCAGCGCATATGGAGACGGGTAAAAGGGGTGACATGAACAGTCATGGCCATATGCCCTAGAAGCCGCAACATACGCCGCGCCGACACCATCCTGCATCACTGGACTTCCTCCGCTAGAGACATCAATGTGCCTGCTCTGTCGCGGGATAAAAAAAGCCTTTGCCTGCGTCATATCTAACAACTCCTATGAAATCCAGTCATGACAACAGCTGGAGATGGTACTTAACATAAGAAATTGCCATGCTGGGTCAGACCAAGGGTCCATCAAGCCCAGCATCCTGTTTCCAACATAGGCCAAACCAGGTCACAAGAACCTGGCAATTACTCAAACACTAAGAAGATCCCATGCTACTGATGCAATTAATAGCAGTGGCTATTCCCTAAGTAAACTTGATTAATAGCAGTTAATGGATTTCTCCTCCAAGAACTTATCCAAACCTTTTTTGAACCCAGCTACACTAACTGCACTAACCACATCCTCTGGCAACAAATTTCAGAGCTTTATTGTGCGTTGAGTGAAAAAGAATTTTCTCTGATTAGTCTTAAATGTGCTTCTTGCTAACTTCATGGAATGCCCTCTAGTCCTTCTATTATTCGAAAGTGTAAATAACAGAGTCACATCTACTCGTTCAAGACCTCTCATGATCTTAAAGACCTCTATCATATCCCCCCTCAGCAGTCTCTTCTTCAAGTTGATCAGCCCTAACCTCTTCAGCCTTTCCTCATAGGGGAGCTGTTCCATCCCCTTTGTCATTTTGGTTGCCCTTCTCTGTACCTTCTCCATTGCAACTATATCTTTTTTGAGATGCGGCGACCAGAATTGTACACAGTATTCAAGGTGCGGTCTCACCATGGAGCGATATAGAGGCATTGTGACATTTTCCGTTCTATTAACCATTCCCTTCCTAATAATTCCTAACATTCTATTTGCTTTTTTGACTGCTGCAGCACACTGAGCCGACGATTTTAAAGTATTATCCACTATGATGCCTAGATCTTTTTCCTGGGTGGTAGCTCCTAATATGGAACCTAACATCGTGTAACTACAGCATGGGTTATTTTTCCCTATATGGAACACCTTGCACTTGTCCACATTAAATTTCATCTGCCATTTGGATGCCCAATCTTCCAGTCTTGCAAGGTCCTCCTGTAATGTATCACAATCTGCTTGTGATTTAACTACTCTGAATAATTTTGTATCATCCGCAAATTTGATAACCTCACTCGTCGTATTCCTTTCCAGATCATTTATATATATATTGAAAAGCACCTGTCCAAGTACAGATCCCTGAGGCACTCCACTGTTTACCCTTTTCCACTGAGAAAATTGACAATTTAATCCTACTCTGTTTCCTGTCTTTTAACCAGTTTGTAATCCATGAAAGGACATCGCCTCCTATCCCATGACTTTTTAGTTTTCTTAAAAGACTCTCATGAGGGACTTTGTCAAACACCTTCTGAAAAACCAAATACACCACATCTACCGGTTCACCTTTATCCATATGTTTATTAACCCTTCAAAAAAATGAAGCAGATTTGTTAGGCAAGACTTCCCTTGGGTAAATCTATGTTGACTGTGTTCCATTAAACCATGTCTTTCTATATGCTCTACGATTTTGATCTTGAGAATAATTTCCACTATTTTTCCCGGCACTGAAGTCAGGCTCACTGGTCTATAGTTACCCGGATCGCCCCTGGTGCCTTTTTTAAATATTGGGGTTACATTGGCCACCCTCCATTACTTCGGGTAATGATCAGGAATCAAAGTGACTCCCAAACCTGAATGCTCCTGCGAAGCGACTGCAAAGCTCCCGTCTGGGTACTGCTCTTGACCAGTCAGTCGTCCAAATTTGGAAAGACCTGGATCCCCCCCGCTGGTGTAAACAGGCCTCGACCACGGCCAAACACTTTGTGAAGACGCAGGTGCGTAGGCCAGACCAAACAGAGAAAGTGGTACTGAAATTTCAGACGACCCACCACAAAACGGAAATACTTCCTGTGACCTATGAAGATTCTGATGTGGGCATAGGTGTCTTTGTAGGTCAAGGGAGCAAAACCAGTCCCCTCTTTGCAGGAGGGGAATCAGGGTGCCCAGGGATACCATCTTGAACTTTTCTCTTGAGAAATCTGTTCAAGGCTTGCAGATCAAGGATGGGATGGAGGCCTCCTGTTTTCTTTGGAATCAAGAAATAATGGGAGTAAAACCCCCAACCCTGGTGGTCCAGAGGAACAGGCTCCACAGCCCTGGCCATTAAAAGGGCTGAGAGCTCTGCTAGGAGCAGCTCTGGATGCAAGATGGGATCCCAAAGTGGACATGGGGGCAAATCTGGCGGAATCTCCATGAGGGTCAGCCTGTACCCGTGACAGATGATAGCCAGGACCCATTGTTCCAAAGTCACAGATGGCCATCAATCCACAAAAAACCAAAACGGCCCCGGACCGGTGGGCCCTCTGGACAAACTCCTGGCTTGTTCTCCCTCATGGCAAGTCAAACCCCCATAGCAGGGCTAGCCTGGGGTGGCAACTGAGGCTTGGGGCCTCGCTGCTGCTGGGACCTGCCCCAAAAATTGACCTGCGGCGAGCATGAGCGAAGGAAAGGAGGATAATATTTTGGAGGCCTGCAGAAAGGCCTCCTTGGCCCTGGTCTCAAGGACCTCTTGAAAGAGGATGGGGAGGGAGAGATGCCAGCTGACAGATACTGGAGGGTCTTGTGGTGAACCTTCAGCTGTGCAACCACATCCTTTACCATGTCACCGAAAAGATTATCCCCGGTGCAAGGTAAATCAGCTAGTCTTTCTAGAACCTCAGGATGAAGGTCTGAGGCATGGAGCCAAGCAAGACGCCTCACAGAAGTACTGGTAGCCACAACCCAGCCTGCTGTTTCAAAGACGTCATAGGTAACCCACACTTCATGCTAACCACACTCAAAGCCATTCTGAATAATGGACATAAGGGCCTCTTGGGGCTATTGGGCTAGGCCATCTGCAACTTCCTGGACCTGCTTCCAGACTTTACAGGTATATTGGGTCATGTACAAAAGGTAGGAGGCGATATGGGATACCAGCATGGAGCCCTGAAACACCCTCCTACCCATAGCATCCCATGCCCTATGCTCTTTACAAGGGGGAGCGCCAAGGCATGACTTTTTGACCTCTTCGCCTTCTTCAGCACAGAGTCCACCACCACCGACTGGTGGGGAAGCTGATGCTTCTCGAAACCTGCAGTCTGCTGCACCAGATATACCCAGGACTTCATGTTCATGTTATCGATAAGATAACTCATGCATCTCACTCTCACCCCCACCCTGTAACCCATGACCCACCACTCGCGCCTACCTCTGTATGCCCTCCCTTGTTTTTTCCCTCTCCCTTACCCTTTTACCTCCGTTATGCTGTTTTCCCCCAACACACTATTTGAATCCCTGATTTACCCTGCTCTTCACGGCTGTTACTAACTTTATTATGTTAACCCTGTATAGTTTAAGATTATCCTTTGCTAGTAACATGACACCTCCTTCATAATTTTTCTCTTTATGATTTATTTATTACTATTGTTGTCTAAGAATCCCTCGTTCATACTCCCTAGTAGTATATACACATATATCCTGGAATTTGTTGCCAGAGAATGTGGTTCGTGCAGTTAGTATATCTGTGTTTAAAAAAGGATTGGATAAGTTCTTGGAGGAGAAGTCCATTACCTGCTATTAAGTTCACTTAGAGAATAGCCACTGCCATTAGCAATGGTTACATGGAATAGACTTAGTTTTTGGGTACTTGCCAGGTTCTTATGGCCTGGATTGGCCACTGTTGGAAACAGGATGCTGGGCTTGATGGACCCTTGGTCTGACCCAGTATGGCATTTTCTTATGTTCTTATGTTCTTATATTGTTGCATAGAGCAAGTAATTTATCCATTGTATATTGTTGATTAGAGTAATTAATTACATATCTCTCTTGTATATTTGTTTTCCACATTCTTTTTACTGTTCTTTGTAAGGGCTATGCCCACAAGTTATTAGTTGTATGTAAACCGATACGATGTGCGAACGGCTATCGGTATATAAGAAACTCCAAATAAATAAAAATAAATAAATAATAAATGTTCACCGGGCAACAGAGAGGGGGTGCTCCCATAACCTAAGAAGTAGCTCACGAAAGATCTTATGAATGGGGACCGCCACTACCTCCTTCAGGGCATCCACAAATTGGAGGAGCTCCAACATTTTAATGCAGGCATATTCTTCTGTCATAAGTTGGAAAGGTATGGCCTCTGCCATAGTGCAGACGAACCAGAGATTGACGCCGCTTCTCTGAGGGAGATGGATCCGAAGGAAGACCATTGGAATCCACCAACAAGCCATCGGAGGTATAGTCTCCAAGGGTCATAAGGGCCCTCAGGCTCACCAAGACCACCCAGGGAAGAAGACGAGGGAAGAAGACGAGGGAGCACTAGGTGCATCCCAGGGCTGAGGCCCCAAAGGACCCATGGGCAACAGGGTGCCCATGGGTCCAAGCACCAGCCCAGGCAGCACAGGACAGGACAGGACATGCAGGGTTCCAATTGCGCAGAGGGCACTGATGTGCCCTTGTCCCCGGAGTCCCCAACAGCGATTGGCTTAGACGCCTTAGGCTTTGGTACCCAATGGATCGCAGGGCACTGGCAACTGGGTCAGGAGACAATGAGGAGAGCATCAAACGAATCCAATAACTAACTGTTCCAACCCAGGTACCACTGGTGCCGGCATTGGTACAGGCACTAGCATAGACGAAGGTCCTGGCATAGGCAACGGTGATGGCACCAGAACCAAGGGAGGCTCTGGCACCAATGGTGGGAGCTCCGGCTCCCTTTCATGCAAAACACACTCCAGCACCAGGCGCACCTGACATTCAAGCTCTGCCTCAAAATCCTCCAATGAAAGGGCAGGCTGAGAGGGGGAGAGGTAAGGTCAGCTCCTCCTCAGACGCTGAGGAGGGTCTGTGTCCAACACCAGAATCTGTGTGGACAACCTTGGGCCCCCGGACACAAGAGAAGACTGATGCCTGCTCTCGCCATGGCTGCTCTGAGGGCAAGGTGGCAAGTGCCGTGGCTAATCAAAGTCCCGCACTGCACAAGGACGGAGACTGATAGCGGTGCTTCCGAGATCTCCCACGATGCTTGGTCCGGTCTTTCCCTGGCACAGAGGATGAGATTGATGATCCAGAGGTCCAGGACTTAGAAGAAACTGACATGGGCCGATCTCTGGCACCCTCCTCACCCGAAGGCCTCGGAGGAGGAGACACTGAAAAGATGAAGACGAGCGGTTCCCCCCGGTCCTTGGGCGTTTGGCATCGATTGCAGAGTGGGAGGATCAGATTTCCCTGATCCAAAACCCTTCTCCATCTTGGTACTACAGCCCTTAGAGGGTCATCTGAGCACACAACTCGCAGCCCCGAGCATTGTGCAACGCCCCCAGGCACAGGATGCACACTTCATGTGGATCCATTAAGGATATAGTCCGGGGGCACTGATGGAAGCAAGAGGCCATCATGAGGCGTGCAGAAGACCAGCGGACACCGAAGGAGAGGAAAAGAGTGAAAAACTCACCGACCAATGAAAAAAAATAAAATAATGGGGAACCAGAGAAAGACCCAGCACAGGAAAAAAAAGTGAACACACACTTTGTGGAATGTTTCCCACAAAAAAAAAACAAAAAACTGTACGAGCTACACCTCTGCGAGACGGTAGCTCCGCAGAAGAGACTGAAGAAAAACCCTGTATGGACGCATGCTAGGTTCCATCTGATGTCATCACCCACATGTGAGGACTACCATCCTGTTTGTCCTAGGAAAAAGTTATATATCAGAGTTGGACAAAGCAGAGCAACAATAATACAGACCAGTAGAGATATCCATTTCTGACCAGCTACAATAATCACGACAGACCAATCACAGAAGATAATAAGATGAACAATTTAAGCAGGGTATGCCAGTGAGAATAGATGGAGTTTTTATAAGTTTCCTAAAATACGAAAGGTCATTCTCCACTTTAAAGACATCTGGAAGGTCATTCCATAATTGAAAAACCATAACACTGAACATAGGTTCACGGAACCGGGCCAATTTAATCTTTTTAAAGTCTGGAACGACCAATTAACTCCTCAAAGTCTATCATTAAAAAAAAAAACTGCTAAGGCAAAAGAAGAAAGGTTTTGTGAGACTACAGGGAGCAAGGCCTTTAATACTTTTAAAAACCAATGTGAGAATTTTAAAACTTATGTGCCACCGTATGGGCAACCAGCGAAGTCCTAATAGATTTGGAGTGATATTGGCATGCAATGGAGTCTCAGAATCCAAACAGGCTGAGGAATTCTATACTGCTTGTACAGCTGACAATGTAGATTGTGGTAAACCTAAATAAAGAGGATTACAATAATCTAGAGATAACAAAAGAGACAGTCACCAGAATGAAATCGGAGATGTTTAAGAACAGCTTGATAGCATGCAACATACGAAGTTTGAAAAAAATTCTGAACCAATGTCAATTTGTGAACATAAAGAGTTGAATCTAGTAAAATCCATAAATCACATACTTTCAATCTAATTTGAATGTTTGCATCTTTATTTGGTTTCATACCTGTTGCCTTTATTCAATAAAGATTTACAAATAATAAAGATCAGTGAGTGGAGATGACTTTGGTCTCTCGAGAAAGAAACAATATCTTAGTTTTAATGTGCATTAGGGTAAATGCACATTAATGCAGATATTACCTAACATCCACATCAAACATGTTATTTGTATGTTACCTTACAGTAACATAATGCACAAGCAAATGAGTTAGTTAGCAGTACATTGTATGCTAATCAACTCAAAATAATGTTAGATTCCCCTCCCCATATTTGAACTCATGGCCCTGATCACAGCCCCCTTTTCTCTATACAGATGGCTCCTCTGAACTCATGGCCCATTATGAGGGCTCATATCTGTCGCTACCTAGTCCATAACAGCCTCCAGCCTAGTTCCTAGCACACTCCCACAAACCACAACCACTGGTTATACCTTAGTCCTCTGCATTTCAGAGGCTTGCAATTTTGAGTCACATTATTCCCACTGACATTGTTCTACTCTCAAGGGGGGCATCAGAGCACAACCAAGAGGAGGGTTCCATATTGGGGGGATAGCCTTCATGGTGGAAGAAGGAATGAGGTACTACAGTGAGGAGGTCACTCTTTCAAATACTTGTTGCAGTGTTTGGGGGGAGGGGGCTGGGCAGGGTGCACTAACTGGCCCTATCACTTTGGGCAGAATAGCACAGGGAATCTGGTTTTGCAGAGCATGGTTTCCATTATTATGGCTGCACTATCTTTAATGTGGCCAAGGTAACAGGCTGAGATCTGTATATCACTGGTTAGTACAATGGGGATTAGCCAGATGTAATGCCAGTATTAAAACAATAAATTTGTGTTACCATGCCAACTTGTAAACACCATTTAGTACACATATACACCTGCTTCTCTTTAACCAACTGGGGAACATGTTGAATGTTACCTCGAAGGTCATCCAGAACCAAGTCCATTTCTTCATTATCCAATTCCTCCTACACTACCTTAATACCCAGTTCCTTCAAGACATGGGGAATAAGGGTCTCAATTCCTCTTTGCGGAACAGACAGATGACCTGCAGGTTTATTCCCTGCAGGGGCAGACAAATCTCCAGTTCCGTCCGGGTTCTTCCCTAACCAGACATCATTTGGATCATTTCCAGATCATCCGCAAGACCAGCATTAGCCGGATCATGAACTGGATTATCTTGCAAGTCATCGGAATCATCCAATTCAACATTCCCAGTAGAATGGCAAAGGCCCAACCTGTGGAGTAGTTCCCCCAAACTCCTGGCCAGGGATCCTTTAGCCTACTAGTTCCACTGCAAAACCTGACTCGTGGTCCATTTACCCACCTGCACTCTTCCTGGTCAAATAGGCCTTGTGCAGGAGCAACACAAGATTAGTGGAGAATTCCTCCCCATCACTGCTCTCACAATCTGGTGCCTCCAGGATTTCCTCTCCTTGAACATCAACCCCAGCTTACAATGCCGGAGACAAAGGGGGAGGGGAATCTCGAGACTCCAGAGAAAGAGCCTGCTTCCTGCCGTGACAGCCCTATTGCCAGTTGCAGCAAAATCTCCCCTGGAGGTCTCCCTGCTGAGACCCTGCAAACAGGTAGCTCTCTGTCAGCCACCAGCTCCAAAGAGAGACCCCTCCCCTGCTGCAGCACAATCGGAGCAAAACACATCCGAGTTCAGCTGCAAGCGGCCGACGCCACAGGCCTGACAAGTTTTGGCATGCTCTGAAGTCAGCACCATTAGGGAGCACACACAGTGTGGTCTACTTCTACTTGCTGCATCTCCAATGGGTGCAGCGCAAGTTACTTCAGTGACCAGGTAAAAACCTTGCAGCACCGCTCACCACCTCTTCTGTCCCCTGAGCTGCCTCCTGCAATGTCTTGGGCCGGCAGGACTTAAGCTGCAAACACCTTTCTTTCCTGTTTCTTGTTTTCTTTTGTTTAAAGAAACAGACAGGTACAAACAAATCAGACAGACCCCAGAAGAAAAATACTTCCTTGATGCTGTCTGCCGCCGGAAGACTCGGGGAAGAAGGGAACCAGGACCCCTGGATGCTGTGGACTAAAGCCGAACAGGGATTGCCAACCCCCAGATCACCTGGCTCAACCTTAGAGATGGCCCACGAAGGAACCCGACACCTCAGGGAGCATCTCCTGTAATTTTCTTCTAAATTCTTCCTTTTCACTACTCCTTATTTCTATTAACTTTGCTAGAATGCAAGTTTGGATCGCTACCATCTACCTGAGACAAAAATACTGAGGGACTGCAGGTTGCACTTTTAGTTAAGTAGCAGTGCTGAAAAGCTTTTTAGTTCTCTGCCTCCTTCTGCTGGTAGAGATGCAAAACCCACTTGCCTGGACTGATCTGATATATGAACAGGAGCTGTGGGAAATGCTGCATGTTTTACTTTCACCCCTCTTAGCCCTTTTAGCTATGTGCCACTTAAAAAAGATGAGATTATGAAAGGGAAAAATATCCAGACCATCAGCAATTCTTACTGCTACCATAGTACTGGATATTGCAGATTCCCTTTCCACACCAGTACTGCAGTTTTTCTTTTCAGCTGGGAGACAAGGGGATAGAAAGGAAGCAGCCAGTATTTCTCCATTTTTACTCAAGCACTGGAGGTGATAAGGTTTTTTTTTCCCCCTTCTTGGTACAGGAGCTCCCACTGAAGCAGTTACCTTCTAACCTATAACAACCATTTGAGAAGACTCATACTAAACTTAAAAATTTCTGACGCCGAAATCCATTAGATGACCGAGGGATTAAAGGGGCTCTTAGGGAAGATAAGGCCATTGCAGAAAAACTAAATTAATTCTTTGCTTCCATGTTTACTAATGAGGATGTTGGGGAGATACCAGTTCCAGAGATGGTTTTCAGGGGTGATGAGTCAGATGAACTGAACCAAATCACTGTGAACCTGGAAGATGTAGTAGGCCAGATTGACAAACTAAAGAACGGCAAATCACCTGGACCGGATGGGTATGCATCCTATAGTACTGAAAGAACTCAAAAATGAAATTTCTGATCTATTAGTTAAAATTTGTAACCTAGCATTAAAATCATCCATTGTACCTGAAGACTGGAGGGTGGTCAATGTAATTCCAATATTTAAAAAGGGCTCCAGGTAACTATAGACCAGTGAACCTGACTTCAGTGCTGGGAAAAATAGTGGAAACTATTCTCAAGATCAAAATCGTAAAGCATATAGAAAGACATGGTTTAATGGAACAGTGTCAACATGGATTTACCCAAGGGACGTCTTACCTAACAAATCTGCTTCATTTGTTTGAAGGGGTTAATAAACATGTGGATAAAGGTGAACCGGTAGATGTAGTGTATTTGGATTTTCAGAAGACGTTTGACAAAGTCCCTCATGAGAGGCTTCTAAGAAAACTAAAAAGTCATGGGATAGGAGGCGATGTCCTTTCATGGATTACAAACTGGTTAAAAGACAGGAAACAGAGAGTAGGATTAAATAGTCAATTTTCTTAGTGGAAAAGGGTAAACAGTGGAGTGTTCTTGGACCGGTGCTTTTTAACATATATATATAAATGATCTGGAAGGGAATACGACGAGTGAGGTTATCAAATTTGCAGATGATACAAAATTATTCAGAGTAGTTAAATCACAAGCGGATTGTGATACATTACAGGAGGACCTTGCAAGACTGGAAGATTGGGCATCCAAATGGCAGATGAAATTTAATGTGGACAAGTGCAAGGTGTTCCATATAGGGAAAAATAACCCATGCTGTAGTTACACGATGTTAGGTTCCATATTAGGAGCTACCACCCAGGAAAAAGATCTAGGCATCATAGTGGATAATACTTTAAAATCATCGGCTCAGTGTGCTGCAGCAGTCAAAAAAAGCAAAGAATTATTAGGAAGGTAATGGTTAATAAAACGGAAAATGTCATAATGCCTCTGTACCGATCCATGGTGAGACCGCACCTTGAATTCTGTGTACAATTCTGGTCGCCGCATCTCAAAAAAGATATAGTTGCGATGGAGAAGGTACAGAGAAGGGCAACTAAAATGATAAAGGGGATGGAACAACTCCCCTTTGAGGAAAAACTGAAGAGGTTAAGGCTGTTCAGCTTGGAGAAGAGACTGCTGAGGAGGGATATGATAGAGGTCTTTAAGATCATGAGAGGTCTTGAATGACTAGATGTGAATCGGTTATTTACAGTTTCAAATAATAGAAGGACTAGGGGGCATTCCATGAAGTTAGCAAGTAGCACATTTAAGACTAATTGGAGAAAATTCTTTTTCACTCAACACACAATTAAGCTCTGGAATTTGTTGCCAGAGAATGTGGTTAGTGCAGTTAGTGTAGCTGGGTTCAAAAAAGGTTTGGATAAGTTCTTGGAGGAGAAAGCCATTAACTGCTATTAATCAAGTTTATTTAGGGAATAGCCACTGCTATTAATTGCATCAGTAGCATGGAATCTTCTTAGTGTTTGGGTAATTGCCAGGTTCTTGTGGCCTGGTTTGGCCTCTGTTGGAAACAGGATGCTGGGCTTGATGGACCCTTGGTCTGACCCAGCATAGCAATTTCTTATGTTCCAATGTTCAGAAGCCTAACAATTAAAACAAACTATTTAGAGAAAAAAATTAATAGAGTGCTGTGATCATGCTATAAGACAACCTTTAATTAAAAAATGTGATAACCACACTTGCTTACAAATATTAGCATACTTATGGGCAGATACAGCAATTATGAAAACTAAGTTAACATTTGTAATTTACATGCCATGATTTAAAAAGGAAAGGAAAATTGGTTCTTACCTGCTAATTTTCCTTCCTGTAATACCACAGATCAGTCCAGACCAGTGGGCTATTCATCCCTTCCAGCAGATGGGAGTCTGAGAACAAAACTTTGAGGTACTGTTACTTAACAGAGTGCCACCTGCAGGACCTCAGTATTGACCTGTACCCAAGCCAAGATACTTTAGAAACCCCTTCACAAAGAAATAGGGAACTAAATGGTGGATACCTCTGAACTATAAACCTTGTTCGTCAAGAACCAAACAAGACAAGGAAGTGAATCCCGTAACTGCCCTCCAACAGAAAAATTCTTTATTACACAGAAAATTTCTGTACTAAGCAGCAAAACTTGGCAGAAAATCAGTCTTTCGGCATAAACCAGGAGGGCCTCTGGACTGATCTGTGGTCTTACAGAAACAAAAATTAGCAGGTAAGGATCAATTTTTCTTTCCTGAACATACCCAGATTAGTCCAGACCAGTGGGTTGTACCCAAGCACCCTTAAACTGGGTGGGCCCCCGAAAGATGGCTCATTCTGCACCCTGACATCCAGATGATAATTCCTGGTAAAAGTATGAATTGAGGACCACACTGCTGTCCTACAAATCTCCTGTGGTGACAGAAGTTGACACTCAGCCCAGGAAGCAGCCTGCGCCCTAGTTGAATGCACCCGCAAACTGACAGGAATTTGTCGTCCCTTACAAATGTAAGCCGAACAAATGGCCTCCCTAAGCTGATGAGATATGGTAGTCAGAGGCTTTGTCCCCTTTCTTCAGTCCATTGAAGAGGACAAAACAGATGTGAGCGACGAAAGGTATTAGTAACCTCCAAATACCAAAGTAGTGCCGCCGCACATCCAGACCAAGTCCAACGTGGATGCCATGGACCCCAGGACCTGTAAATAATCCCACACTTTGGGCACCTCCAGATGAAGACGACACTGAGTGTCGAAATGGGCCCCTAAGTAAACCAGCGACTGAGTCGGATCCAACAGACTCTTGTGCACATTGATAACCCAATCGAGAGACTGTAAGGTGGACTTCTCGCATTCCTCCCTGGACTTCGCTGGAACCAACTAACCGTCCAGATATGGGAGGACCAAAACTACCTCTTGGCGAAGAGCCGCAGCCACCACCACCATCACCTTGGTGAATGTGTGGGGCGCCGTCGACAAGCAGAACAGGAGGGCTCTGAACTGAAAATATCGACTCGACACTTTGAAGTGAAGAAACTTCTGATGTTCCTGCCAAATGGGGATGCGCAGGTACGCTTCTGTCAGGTCTAGGGAGGCGAGAAATTCTCCTTTGCGAACTACTGCCATCACGGTACGCAGCGTCTCCATGCGAAAGCTCGGAACCCAAAGGAACCTTCACCTTCTGCAAATCGAGAATGGGCTGAAAGGAGGCTTCCTTTTTCAGCACCACAAAGTAAACTGTATACCTTCCTTGACCCTGCTCCTCCAGAGGGATGGGAACGATGGCCTTTAGGGTGAGCAGCCTTTGCAGCATCCCCAACACTGCTTCCTGCCTGACACAAGAGACCACGTGGGACTCCACAAAGGCCTCCTGAGGCGGGCACAAAAAATTTAGAGCGTAGCTCTCTCATATCACCTCCAGCACCCAACGGTCTGAGGTAATCTTTTCTCATTCCTCGTAGAAGCTGGACAATCTGCCTCCTACAACTTCTACGGAGGAGAGGGGTCCACTGGTTTCATTGGGCTGATTTTCCGCTCCCAGTGCCCTGCCCGATGAGGACTTGCTGGAACGAAACAGACGGGAATCCCAAAAATGAGCCAGAGAAGGAAACACCTTCTTACTGGGCTTCCTGTCCTCAGGCAATCTATTCTCCTTGGACTCCCCCAGGACCTTCATCAACTGATCCAAGTCCTCTCCAAATAGCAGCTTCCTCTTAAAGAAAAGATTACATAGCTGGACCTTGGATGATAAATCGGCTGACCAGTTATGTAACCACAGCAGTCTATGAGCCGCTACCTAGGAGACCATGCAGCGAGCTGAAGTATGCACCAAATCATACAAAGCATCTACCACATAGGCTGCGCCTGCCTCCAGATGTGCGGCCTGCAATGTGCCACCATTCGCCACGGACGTTGGCGTCGGGCCCTTCTGAACCCAGAGACAGGCCCTTTGCATTAAACTGACTGAGACAGCTGCCTGAAGACTCAACGCCGAGCCCTCAAAACATCCGTTTGAGTTGCACCTCCAGCTTATGATCTTTGGACATCTTTCAGGGCTACTGTCCCAGCCACTGGGATAGTCATCTTCTTGGTTACCACCAAGACAGCTGCGCCCACCTTTGGGATCCTCAGCAATTCCTAAGGTGTGAAGATTGGCCATCGCTCTGCCCACCTTCAAGCCAGCATCCGGGGAGTCCCACTCCCAGTTCACCAGCTTTCGGATCTTCTTGGGCAACAGAAAAGCGCTAGTGGGTCCCCACAGCCCATCCGAGACTGGGTTAACACCCTCATTATCCAACTTCCTAAGTGACCTTCACTCCTAATTCCTCCAGCACCTGCGGGATGAGGGGGCGCAGTTCATCCCTTTTAAACAGACACGACTCGCGGATTATCTCCCTCCTGGACCGGGAACTTGTCAGAATCGGGTCATCTTTTGCCCAGTCTGTGTCAGGGGTCGGCAGGCAATCTGGGTCAGCTCCTGCATCAAGGGGGTCCAATTGGGACTGATCTGAGTCCTCACAGCCTCTGGGACCAGCCTCTGCAGCCATACGGTGCAAACCCAGGCGCTTAAGAATATTGCCAGTCCCGTGAGAAGCCGCTTTAGACTTTTTAGCCGCGGGGGCCCTCTGGCAATCCCCTGCCTGCCTTCTTCCTCCACTTCTCCTAGCCAGGTAGGCCTTATGGAGAAGGAGAATAAAATTTGGGGAAAAATTCCCCGATTCATCTTCTCCCGATCCCGGGGGACTGTCAGCCATTTCCCCCTTCCCTTCCACAGCATCCTGCCTAACCAGGGAAAGAGTGGAGGGAAAATTGCCCAACCTGCACTGCCTCCCAGGCAGCAATGGGAGCAGACCCTGTTGACCTCCTGCTGCAATTTCCTGTGTGGCTTGCGGTGCCTTTCTGCCCCAAAATGCACGCTGGGCAGAGGGAACACGAGATCAGACCCGCTGCACCACACACACAGCATGTGGCCATTTTAGTATTTGGCCCATGTCTCCCGATCGTGCCCAGAAGTGCTCCCGCACGGTGATGAGCACCAAACTCGGGCCCACCGAGCTGCCCCTGGGAATGGATGCAATCCCCACCAGGGAGTTCCCAGAAACACTGAAAGAGTCCAGTAGGCCCCACCAGAACACATGACTA
Organism: Rhinatrema bivittatum; assembly: GCF_901001135.1. Classification (NCBI taxonomy): domain Eukaryota; kingdom Metazoa; phylum Chordata; class Amphibia; order Gymnophiona; family Rhinatrematidae; genus Rhinatrema; species Rhinatrema bivittatum. The sequence goes on along the minus strand of NC_042617.1, from coordinate 248,776,041 downwards.
CACAAGGAATGAAGTAGTGCGGTTCCCTCCCAGCACTAGTGTTGCAATCAACCACGAACCCCTGGAGCCCTAGGTTAACAGCCAGACGACTGCCACTCAATCCTGCACCTCCCAGCCCTGGCCGACAGAGCCTGCTGACTAGGCCCTCCTCATGGAAGTTCCTTCTAAGCTCTGCTCTTCTGCTTCTTATATGCTATTGTTTTTTGGGGTTTTTTTTTTTAAAAAGGAACTTAAAGAAACGTTATTAAGCGGTTACTTCCCTGTCCAGAGGAAGAAGGGTGAGAAGGTGCCTCAGAGGGTCAAGGGAGCCAGGACCCCTGGCTATTGGACTGTCCGGTATGCTGCAGGCGAACCTAGTCAGAGGTATCCAACCCCCCGGTGGCCCGGCTCCACCTGAGGGATGGCCCACGAAGATGCCAAGCACTTCAGGAAGTGTGTTGTGTCCATCGGTTCCCGACGCCCTCTCTCCGCCCTCCTTACCTCTTTGGCACCTCCCTCTTCGCCCGTGGGAAGATTGGCTGCTGCAGCGTCCTTCTGCCGAAGTCCTTCAGCGTCCCCGGACCGGCTAGATGCTGCAACCCACCATGTTTCCTGAAGGCCAAGGGGAGCGCGCGTGGCCCCGACTGAAGTGCTGGCGATGGCGCGAACCTCAGGGGTGTCCCCCTGAGATGACGTCACCCGCGACGGATATATAAGGTCTTAGAATTTTCTAACAGATAGAGTTAGCAAGGGGTTGCACTACCTAAGCTACTCTGCCTTCTCAGACTTACCAGGGGTACCCGCTCCTCGCTCTCTCCTTTGTTTTTCAGGAGACAGTCTGGAACCGGTACTCACTCCTCGAGGGCCCTCATTCCCAGACTTGCTCCGTATTCTCTTCTGCCTGGACGTCATCACTGCCAACTACATCAGTGAGTTACCATCGCTCTCTCAGAGCTTTCCCTGGAACCAGGTACTTGCTCCTTGAGGGCCTATACATTCCAGCTCCTTGGCTTCTATAAGACATTGTGTGAGTGTTACCATTAGGTTCGGTACATGAACTCTGCATACCCTGCCTACTCACTATATTTCAGTTTCTCTACAGCTCAGCCTCCAGGGATCGCTGTTCCAGTATCTGAGGGACTACAGCCCAGCCGGGCATTCCAGCTCACTACTGCCACCTCTGGTGGTTCAGTATACTGTCTAATAAAAACTAGTGTGTGTCTGTCTCCTAACTCTGAGCCTGACCAGTGGTCTCTCTCGGGATCTTCCCCCGGCGGCGTGGTCATCTACCACTGGTCCAAGGATCCACCCACAACCCTCCTAAATAACCACAGATTGCTAACTCCCTGGCAGACTGCTAACTCCGAACAGAACAGAGTGTTCGCGATTTGGAACCTAAAACTACTGTAAAACAAAAAATCTCTTTTCCCTTTTTTTTTTTTTTTTAAACCAACAGCCTGCAGGTGCAGCTCTACCATCTGCTGGAGTCAGAGAAACACCAAGGTCCTGCAGGTGGCACTCTCAGTTAAGTACCAGTGCCTCAAAGTTTTGTTCTCAGACTCCATCTGCTGGAAGGGATGAATAACCCACTCATCTGGGTATGTTCAGGAAATGCAAATTTTTCTTTAAAAATCTTATTCTTTTGAAAACATATCTTTTTGCATGCACTTAACATGAGAACATAATTACCATGCTGGGTCAGATCAAGATCCATTGAACCCAGCATCCTGTCTCTGACAGCAGCAAGTCATGGTTGTAAGTGCCCAGCAGATCCCAAAAAGTAGATCTATTTCTTGTTACTCACTCCCAGAGGTTGTTTGAGATTCTTACCACAAAGAGCCCCTGCACGACCTTCCAATGTTACTTGCCAGGTGAAAGAGTCTCCTCGGGCCTTCTCTGCTTCCAGCTCCTTTAAGGAACGAGGAAACACGTTTCGCCATAACAGCAGCATCTTAGGCAGATGGTATCTGACAACAGAAGGACCTGAACAAGAAAGGGTCAAGTATAAATTACTTATTTTTAAATTACATATGCTATGTGTGCTTTTTTTTTTTTTAATTTATGCATTTTTAACAGATAGCAATACATGCATATTGTTAAATTGAGCCATGAAGTAATAATTATCTTTCATATTACATTAGCAATTACCATTAAGCACAAACAAAGAATTTGCAATAAATTTCAGAAATATTTCCTGTCCGTTATAAAGAAATTGGGAGAATCAATTCACTAGGAGCTATCACAGAAGGAAAGACTTTTACTAAAATCAAGGGAGGGACAGCGTTAAAATGATAATCTCATAACTGGTTTTTAGTTAGCGCCTCGATTTACAGGACAATGTGAATCAAGAAACGATCTTAACTGCTGCGGATCGAAAAAAACATCTCTCAGATTATTAAGTCTCAAAACACATTTACTGGGGTAACGGATAGTAATCTGGGCTCCAATGTCCCTAGCCTCCTGACACATAGCCAAAAATCTTTCCTCCTTTGTTGAGTGATCTTTGTCAGATCTGGGTAGATCCATATCTTATGTCCTAAAAACAAGTTTTCTCTATTCCGAAGAAACAGTCTTAGGACTTGTTCTTTATTTGCAACAGTTGAAAAAGTAACCAACATCCCACAATAATCTATTTGCTCTTCAGATGGCTGTTCCAGGAAGTTTGTAAGATTTCCAGTATCCAGATTTAGAATTGGGTTTCCTTGTCCTTCTTTCTTCTCAGTTTTTATGAAATATATCTTAATAGATGGAATCAATTCCCTGGACATTTGTAATATTTCCACTAAATACTTTTTAAATTGCTCCAAAGGTGCAATTAAGCTTATATGTGGAAAATTTAATATTCTTAAATTCCTGGATCTTATTTCATTTTCTAAGTTCTCTATTTTTCTGGAATTCATCAGTTCTCCTTATTTATTTATTTAGCATTTTTATATACCGACTTTCCAATAACAGAATTACTGATCAATTTGGTTTACATTCTGAACAATAACAGTGACAAGTAAATGTCTTACAATGAACAGGTCGAAATAACTTGGATTAAGATATATGGGGTTAATAACATAATTCAAAGATACGGTGCCTAATGTAGGCTAAATAGACAGGTGATAGGTATAAATTTAGGTTTTGATATTAGACTGCCAAAGTTCATGTGATTTCTAGAGGGTTACCACGGAAGGGATCAATGGCAGGGATATTCCGCAGTTTGATGTTATGGGAAAGCTTTGTGGAATAACCAAGTCTTGAGTCTTTTTTTAAATGTTGTGGAGCATTGCACTGATCTGAGTTCTGACGGGAGAGTGTTCCAGAGTTTAGGACCAGCTGTGGAGAAGGCTCTTTTACTTAATGCCGACTTCATCGGAGGGATATGAAGGTTGTTTCTGTAGGCTTGTCTCACTGGTCTGGTAGAGGTGTGGAAATGGAGAGGGTTTTTGAGCTCGAGTGGTGCCAAGTTGTGTATTGCCTTGTGGGTTACTGAGAGCACTTTGAAAAGTATTCTGAATTTGACGGGGAGCCAGTGTAGGCTTTTTAAGATGGGTGAGATGTGGTCTCTTTTGTTGGACTTGGTTAAGATCCTTGCTGCAGCGTTTTGCAGCATCTGTAGCGGTTTTATGGCGTTAGCAGGGAGGCCCAGTAGAAGAGAGTTGCAGTAATCTATTTTCGTGAGAATGATTGCTTGTAGAACTAATCGGAAATCTTGAAAATGGAGTAGAGGTCTCAGTCTTTTTAAGACTTGTAATTTGAAGAATCCATCCTTTACGATGTTATTTATGAGTGATCTGTAATTCATTTGGTTTTCAAGTATAACTCCTAGATTTCTGACTTGTGGGGACATTGTTAATTGAGTAGACAGAATGGTACTGGGATGTGTGTAGGTTCCGTCTTGGGAGATGAGGAGGTATTCTGTTTTGTTTTGATTTAGGATCAGATTGAGGCTAGTAAGCAAGTTGTTGATGGCTTGTTGGCAGGAGTTCCAGAAGTCCAGAGTTTTTTGGAGAGATTCAGTAATTGGAATCAGTATCTGGACATCGTCAGCATATAAGTAATGGATGAGATTAAGGTTGATGAGGAGCTGGCAGAGTGGTAGAAGGTATATATTGAATAAGGTTGGAGAGAGTGACGATCCTTGTGGGACTCCCAAGTTGCAGGTGACTGGTTGAGATTCTTCCTTGTTGACCTTGACCTTATACTGTCTGTTCTGTAGGAACGATTTGAACCAGTTGAGGGCCTTATCTCTAATACCAATGTCTGACAGACGATCTATTAATGTGTTGTGATTGACCGTGTCAAATGCTGCTGTTAGATCTAGGAGGATGAGAAGACAAGGATGTCTGTTTTCAAGATTAAGTAATATAGAGTCCGTTAATGAGATTAGTAGGGTTTCCGTGCTTCGAGATTGGCGGAAACCGAACTGCAATGGGGAAAGAATGTTGTGATCGTCTAGGTATTCTGTTAGTTGTTTATTTGCAACTCATTCCAAGATTTTTGCGATGAATGGTAGATTAGCTATTGGGCGAAAATTGGCAGGGTTTTCTGGAGAAAGATTAGGGTTTTTTTAGAAGTGGTTTAATGATTGCCATTTTTAGAGGGTCAGGTACTCGCCCTTGAGAGAAGGAGCAGTTGATGATTTGTGCAATGTGTTTGGAGATGGTTTTTGCGCAAGAGATGAGGAGATTGGTGGGTATGGAATCCTGTGGGTGAGAAGAAGGTTTGAGCTTTTTTAGGATATTTTCGATCTCTAAGGATGAAGTCGGTTCGAATTCCATAAGGCTAGCATTTTGTGATGAGATGGCAGCTCGAGGTGTTATTGGCGTAGTATTATTATTGTTCTTGGACTGAGTTAGTAGGTTTGGGATCTTGTTTTTGAAGTAGGTTGCAAGTTCTTCTGCTTTGCTTGCTGCTTTATCATCTGGTATGGATGTCAATGGGGGTTTGGTGAGGGATGAGACCAAAGAAAAAAGCGCTCTGGGGTCAAAGATGAAGTGGTGGATTTTTTGTGAGTAAAAGTCTTTTTTTGCTTGGAGGATGGATAATCTGTAAAGGTGCATCGTGGCTTTGAATGCCGTGATGTTGGCAGAAGTTGGGTTTTTACGCCAATGTTGTTCTTTTTTTCTGAGATCCTGTTTTATAGATTTTAGTTTTGGGGTGTACCAAGGTTTTCTGTTGTCCTTGTTTGCTTGATGAGCCTTAGTGATAGTTGGACATGTAGTATCGGCCACTTTTTTGGTAAAGTTGTTCCAGGACGATATGGCTGAGTCCGCGTTCGTGAGGTCCAGTTGGTTAAGTTCACCAGATAGGCTATTGCTGAGTGTTTCCTGGCTGCACATTTTCTTGAATTGGATTGAGTTATTCTGCTTTTCTGGGGGGGGTAGATAGGTTTATCTTTAGTACGGTGTTGATCAGTTTATGGTCTGACCAGGGAACTGGAATGCATGTAGGGTGAGAGGAAGGAGTAAGTTCCTGGTTAATGAAAATGAGGTCCAACGTATGACCTGCTTTGTGGGTGGGTTCCTTAATTAATTGTTTGAAACCCATGAAGTTTAGTGTGTTTAGGAAAGTTTCACAGCTGTGAGAGTGGGGGGATACATCCACATGGAGATTGAAGTCCCCCAGGAGTATCGCTGGTGTGTCGGAGTTGATGTGTTTTACTATATTTTCTATCAAAGGTGATGGATCGGTTTCAAGGTATCCTGGGGTGGCGTATATAAGCCCGATTTGAAGGTGAGAGGATTTAAATACGGCGAATTCTAGAGTATGTGTGGATATTGAAGTTTGTAGCGACATTCCTAATTTTTTTTTGCTGCAAGAAGACGACCACCTCCTTGTTTTTTGAGTCTGGGGATAGAGAAAATGTTATACGAGTGAGTAGGGAGTTGGTTGATTGTAGTGATGTCTTCTGGTTTTAACCAGGTTTCTGTGATTGCAAATAGGTCAGTGTTTGATTCCAGAAGATAGTCATGAAGAAGGTGAGTTTTCTTAGTCAAAGACTGTGCGTTCAGCAGCGATAAGGTGAAAAGTGAGAGGCCCAGTAGTTGGTTTAGAGGCGATATGACGATAGGGATGAATCTTTTTTGTAAAGAGTGTGGTGTGGCTTGTTTTTTTTGCTGAGGATCTCTTGAAGTTGTGGATGATGGGGATGGATGAAATTGCCATGATTGGTATCTTGTTGCAGCTGGGATGAAGTTGACCCGGACTGTCTGCGGTGGTCTTCCCTTGGGTCTGCACGAAGGGGCGCACAAAGGGGCCTGCCCTTTTGATGCGCTCCTTCAGCGAGCAACGCTGGCGCGCGACGCCTAGGATCAGGTATGGTTTAAATGTCCCTCTGCTCGCGATGATTGGCTGTTCGGGTTGCCGAGGGGAGGGTCGTCGGATCGGCGGGCCGTGCGTGGGGAGGGCACCGTGAGTCAGCCACGTGGTCAGCGTCTGGCCTAGCCGAGGGTAAGGGGGATTTAAAGGCCTTACCCCGGCGGGTCTGGGCGCCGATCGCGCAGGCCTCCCTCTTCCTTCTGAGCGGCAGCAGCGGCGGCGGCGAGGTGTAGAGCTGCGCGGCGCCTAGGAGCAGGTATGGTTTAAATGTCCCTCTGCTCGCGATGATTGGCTGTTCGGGTTGCCGAGGGGAGGGTCGTCGGATCGGCGGGCCGTGCGTGGGGAGGGCGCCGTGAGTATACCTTGTACCAACGTAGTCTGTGTGGTTTGAAGTACAGATACTCGATTTTCCAGATCCTGAAATTTATCAGTATGTACTGCCAACAAAGGATCAATCTGACAGATATGATGTGTGTCCGTCATAATTTTAGACAAAGTCACTATGAAGGATTCTAAGGAGAGTAGAGCCTTCCATACAGTTTCTAAATGAGTGTGATTTTTAAAGGATTTAGGTACCTACCTTTGGGATTCAGGTTCCTAAATGGACTCTTTTCAAAGCTGACTAGGGCTAAGTGCCTAAATTTAGGTTCTTAGCTTAACTAGGCCCCTAAAATTTAGGGTCCTGAAAAGTGGGTAGCTACAGGGGAGGGAAAAATAGGTGCTTAGCACTGATTTTCAGCAATAGACTGCTAACTCAGGAGCCTACATCTAGGAAAATGAAGAGCAGACCTAAATTTGACTGAAAATAAGCTCCTAACATAAGAACATAAGAAAATGCCATACTGGGTCAGACCAAGGGTCCATCAAGCCCAGCATCCTGTTTCCAACAGTGGCCAATCCAGGCCATATGAACCTGGCAAGTACCCAAAAACTAAGTCTATTCCATGTTACCATTGCTAATGGCAGTGGCTATTCTCTAAGTGAACTTAATAGCAGGTAATGGACTTCTCCTCCAAGAACTTATCCAATCCTTTTTTAAACACAGCTATACTAACTGCACTGACCACATCCTCTGGTAAAAAATTCCAGAGTTTAATTGTGCGTTGAGTAAAAAAGAACTTTCTCCGATTCGTTTTAAATGTGCCCCATGCTAACTTCATGGAGTGCCCCTAGTCTTTCTACTATCCGAAAGAGTAAATAACCGATTCACATCTACCCGTTCTAGACCTCTCATGATTTTAAACACCTCTATCATATCCCCCCTCAGTCGTCTCTTCTCCAAGCTGAAAAGTCCTAACCTCTTTAGTCTTTCCTCATAGGGGAGTTGCTCCATTCCCCTTATCATTTTGGTAGCCCTTCTCTGTACCTTCTCCATCGCAATTATATCTTTTTGAGATGCGGCGACCAGAATTGTACACAGTATTCAAGGTGCCGTCTCACCATGGAGCACCATGGAGCGATACCGATGGAAGGATGTTATCCGTGGGTTTCTGTGGAACTGTATCGATGACATTATGATATTTCTGTAGAAGACGGTGGAAGAGTGCTAACTCATGAGGGTCAGTGTCTTCTGATCCTGGTTGTATCGATGAAGCAACAGGTGGCATCGATGCAGTTATGGAAACCGGTCTTCTCGGTGTCGATACTGTCGACGGCGGTATCATCGATGTCATCGGTATCGATGGAACAGATGGAATTTGAGCGTATATCGAAGTCGATGCCGTAATAATCTTAGGTGTCGACATAGATTCCCGTACTGTTGGAGTCAAGAGGGACCCCGGCATCGGTGTTACCACCGGCATCGGCAAATTTGCCGGCATCGATGCAGTAAGCATCGGCATCGACAGAGAAGTCTGTCCTGAAAGCTGTTCCTTCAAAGCCTGTGAAATCGCTTGTCGGATTAAATCGGACAATTCCGGCCACACAACAGTTGGAACCAGAGCGGTTGAGGGCGGTGGCGTAGGCTGAGGTATAAGTTCTTGTACAGTACCTTGTGTAGGATCTGGTGCAGAAAGTGGAGTCGAGGTAGGCCGAGGCGTTGAGAACTCAGATGTTTCTTGGTGCTTAGGCCGTTTCGCTGTCGAACCTTCCTGGGAAGCAGAGTCTGACAACGAGGGGCTTCGATGCCGGTGTCGATGTTTTGACTTAGTTTTTTCGGCGGATTTTGTCGACGTCGAGGAGGATGAAGGGGACGAGTGACCCCCCCCACGGTCCAGGGTGCAGTTTTTTAAGAATTATGCGCTTAGTCGCTCCAGCCGGAGACGACGTCGATGACTGCGAAGGGGAAGGTATTAGTTGCAGGCTGAATAAATGCTCCATTTTTTCGAGCTTGGTTTTCCGACTTTTCGGTGTCATCTCCGCGCATTGTGGACAATTGCCTACGTCGTGTTTGTCATCCAGACATATTACACATTCAGTATGTGGGTCTATAAGTGACATTTTTCTGGCACAAACAGGGCATTTTTTAAATCCTGTTGACATTTTTAAACGATCGACGGCCGTCGACACGACGTGAGGGGAAAATAATTTTCCCGTAAACAGAGAATTTGAGACTGGGTTACTTACCGGCCGGTAAGAAAAAGAACCCGAGAGATTTTCTGAGAGAGAGAATATCAAAAAATGACTTTTAAGTCGAATTGAAGGTTGAGAAATACTCAACGGCTCCGGAACCGCGATGCTGGTAGCAGCGCGGAAAAACGAAGACTGAAGAGAGACACCTGTGGCAGAGAATATCATAGCATGCTGGGCATGCTCAGTGGCCCTTACTGGGCCAGTCAAAAGTTTCTAGAAACTTTGACAGAAAGTTTTCCCGCACTAGGGCTCTGCTAGTGATGTCACCCATATGTGAGGACTAGCATCCTGCTTGTCCTGGGATAAACTCCGATACTACCTTAGATAAGAACTTAGGGTGAGTGCGGAGTACTGCCCGGTCCTGCAGAAGTTTAGTGTAAGGTGGATAAGTAACTAGGGCCTGTAACTCACTAACTCTGCGAGCAGATGTGATTGCCAAAAGAAAAATCACTTTCCATGTGAGATAGGGAAGATCACAGGACTGGAGAGGCTCGAATGGTGGTTTCATGAGCCGACCAAAAACCAGACTGAGGTCCCAAGAAGGGGCCAGAGGGCAAAGTGGAGGCTTGAGGTGAAGCAAGCCTTTCAGAAAACGTGTTACGAGGGGTTGTACCGAAATAGGAACGTCCCCGACACCTTTATGGAAGGCGGCCACCGCACTGACATGCATTCTGACGGAGGAAGTTTTTAGACCTGATTCTGATAAATGCCAGAGATAGTCTAGAAACTTCGTGGTGGAACAGGTAAAGGGATCAAGGGATTGAGAAGAATACCATGACTCAAACCTGTTCCATTTGTATAGGTAAGACTTTCTCATGGAAGGCTTCCGTGAAGCAATCAGGACACGGGAAACTGGCTCCGAAAGGTTAAGTGGTTGAAGGATTAACCTTTCAACATCCAGGCCGTCAAGGATAAAGCTTGAAGATTGGGGTGGCATAGGCACCTGTCGTTCTGCGTGATCAGAAGCAGGTCCTTTCCCAAGGGAATATGCCTGCGAATGGAGAGATCCTGAAGTATTGGATACCACACATGGCGAGAACAGTGAGGTGCTATCAGGATCATGCATCCCTTGTCCTGACGTAACTTCACGAGAGTCTTTGAGAGACGTGGAAGTGGAGGGAATGCATATAGGAGACCTGTTGCCCATTAGAGGGAGAACGCATCTCTTGGCTGAGAGTATTGGCTGCGAGTGAGAGAGCAAAAGTTCTCTACTTTGCGGTTTTGAGGTGACGCAAAGAGGTCTATGTGAGGATGACCCCAACGTTGGAATATTGAGTCCGTTACTGTGGGGTTGAGGGACCACTCGTGCGGATGGAAAGCGTGACTTAGGTTGTCTGCCAACACATTGTCCACTCCCGGCAAATGGGTGGCCCTGAGGTACATCGAGTGGGAGAGGGCCTCCACCCATATCTGTGCAGCTTCCTACACAGTAGGTAGAAGCCCGTCCCTCCCTGTTTGTTGATGTACCACATGGCCACCTGGTTGTCCGTCTGAATCAGGATGACCTGAATGGAAAGGCGATCCTGAAACACCCTGAGAGCATATCTGATTGCTTGCAGCTCCAGGAAATTAATTTGGTGTTTGGCTTCCTCTGGAGACCAAGTTCCCTGTGTTTGCAAATCAGCAACATGGGCTCCCCAGCCGAGGTTGGAAGCATCAGTGGTGAGAATTATTTGAGGGTCTGAAGCCTGGAAGGGCAGGCCTTGGAGAAGATTGATCTGACTTTTCCCCCAAGCTAGAGACTGACAGAGTGAGTCAGTGATGTGGACAGTGGTCGATAGAGGTTGGACAGAGAGTCCATTGCATGACTCTCAGGGCCAAGCAGGCCATTGGGGTAACCTGTACTGAGGACGCCATGTGTCCTAGTAGGATGAGGAAGTGGCGTGCAGTCGTGCAGCGCTGAGACTGTAGCTGGAGTACGAGAGAGATCCCAAATATCATATTCTCTTTTAAAGGTCTCTTCTCCAAACTATTTCTCATAAGAAATGCCTTTGCCTGCAAGGTGTGCAAGTCTGCCCCTATGAATGATAAAATTTGAGATGGGACTAAGCAGGATTTTGCGAAGTGACGAGAAATCCTAGCGAAATCAGAGTGTGTAAAGACGTAGGGACGACAGAGCAGCTTGCTGAGTGGGAGCCCTGATCAACCAATCATCTAGATAGGGGTAGACGTGAACACCTTAAATCCTGAGGAAGGCTGCTACTACTACGAGGTACTTGGGGAAGACTCGTGGTGCAGATGCCAGGCCAAATGGGAGCACTCGGTACTGATAGTGCTTGTGGCCCACCAGAAATCTCAGGAACCTGCGATGAGATGGATTTATCGCAATGTGTATGTACGCATCTTGGAGATCGAGAGAGCAGAGCCAGTCTCCTCTTTGCAGAAGAAGGAGGGAACCCAAGGTTACCATCTTGAACTTTTCTCGGTGGAGGTACTTGTTGAGTGCATGTAGGTCCAGAATTGAACGCCGCCTGATTTTTTGGGGATTAGAAAGTACCGGGAATAGAATCCTAAGCCTTGTTGGGAGTAGGGCACTGGTTCTATTGCACTGGACTGGAGGAGGAGGGAGACCTCCTACTCCAGGAGTAGTGAGTGGTCGGATGTTCTCCACGTCGGTAGAGGTGGGGAGTCCGGTGGAATGGAGAGAAAGTTCAGGCGATAACCTTGAGAGATTATGGCAAGGACCTACTGGTCTAAAGTGATTGTGTGCCACCTGTTGTTGAAATGGCACAATCGACCTTCCACTGGTATCTGAGGCAGTGGGAACTGGCTGTTGCTCTCTCTGCAGGAGTCAAAAGCCGGAAACAGGGCCCAGCTGAGGAGCTGCTTGTGGCTTTTGTTTACGAGGTTGACGAGACTGGGCCTTTTGGAAAGGTCTTGTGGAACGAGTTCTAGACGGTGGTGGATAGGATTTCTTTGGACAGAAGAATGGCTTTGTAGTATCCTTCCTGAATGGCTGTTTGGAAGAATACTCAGAGGGCATCAGAGTGAGCTGGCGAAGGGTCTCATGATGCTCCTTGAGTTCTGCCACTGTCCGCTGAATCTGTTCACCAAACAGATTGTCTCCTATGCAGGGCAGATCAGATAATCTGTCTTGTACCTCAGGGCGCAAGTCAGAAGATTTAAGCCAGGCCCACCTTCTTGCCGAATAGCAGTTGCAGACACCCTGGAAGCGGTGTCGAAGATATAAGAGGATCTTATTTCATGATTCCCTGCCTCAAACTGTTCCTGGAGTTGCTGAGGCAGGGACTCTGCAAAGTCCTGTATCTGCTTGAATAAGACCCTGTTGCACTTGGTCATATACAGCTGGTAAGAGGCGATCTGAGAGATGAGCATTGATCCCTGGAAGACACGCTGGCCAATGGCATCCAGGAATTTCTGCTCCTTACCTGGGGGAAAGGAAGAGTGGGGTTTTGATCTTTTTGCCCTCTTTTGGGCAGATTCTACAACCACAGATTGGTGATCCAGCTGAGGTGTCTGGAATCCTGGGGCTGACTGGACCAAATAAGTGGTACCAGCTTTTCTGTTGACTGGAGCAACAGAACCAGGGTGTTCCCAGTTCTTTTTGAGGAGATCCAAAAGAACCTGGTGAATAGGGATGGAGGTTATTTCCTTGGGAGCATCCAGGAATTGTAACAGTTCCATCATTTGATGTCTGTCATCTTGTTCAGTCTGCAATTGGAAGGGAACCAATTCAGACATTTCGTTCAAGTCATCGGTGTCTTGAGAAGAATAGTCGGTCCAGGTGTCATAGGGATCAGCACCTGCACCTCTAGGAACCTGAGAAGGACAGGACGATGGTATTCCTGAAGGTCCCGATCTAGGCTCCGAAGGCATCAAGGGAAGTGCTGATGAAGGCATCAAGGGCACCGGTGCAGGCATCGAGGGCATAGATGGATGGATTGGTGGCGCCGATGGGTGCATCGGCAGGACACCCGATGGCGGAATGGTGTTTCTCCTTCCGATGACAGAGTAAGCGGGGAAGGCACCAGAGCCATCGGTGACCCAGGATCCATCAGTGGAAAAGCGGCTATAAGCGCTTCCATCTTCGAGAGCAGCGGTGCCAATGCTGCCGGAATGGGATCGATGGTCGGTTCCACGACTGGCACCGATTTCGGTGCCGGGGGACCCTGGAGTCTGTGCATCGCCTTATCGATGGTCTCCTGAACCATCTGGTCCAGTTCTTCATGGAGACCTGGAGCAAGCAGCCCCTGCTCCGGAAGGGAAGAAGGAGGCAGAGGCATAGCCGGAGGGACCACCGTTAAAGGCGGAGTCGCGGCTCCAGATACTCATCCGGGTGAGGGTTGCCTCGGTGACCCGGTCGCAGAAAAGGTCGGTGCCTTTTCTGGTCGGGGTTTCTTCGATGGCGGCTCGGACGATGGCGAGGTCGATGACTTTCCTTCGATGATCTGAGACTTCCGGTGTCGATGCCGATGTTTCTCTCTACGATCCCCTCGGTCCTGGGAAGGGGGGGGTAGAGGTAGTCGAAGGCCGAGAAGTCGCCGATGCCGGGCGGTCACCGGCCGGTGGCCGATACTGGCGCGAAGTGGACGGTGCCGGTTCAGACGACGTCAATGCAATAGACTGCGTCGGGGTTTGAGAATGGAAGAGAAGTTCCATCTTCTCCATTCTGGCCTTGCGACCTTTAGGTGTCATTAAGGCACATTTGGTGCAGGTCAAGACATCATGCTCACACCCAAGACACATTACAGGCACTTTATGAGGGTCTGTTATGGACATGGTGCGAGTACAGTCCGGGCACAGATGGAACTCCGATGCCATGGCCTCTGAAAAAAATTGAGCCACGGTATGGTCGACGGCCAGTAGGCCGCGAGGGCCAAACTTAACGGGAATAGGCCGAAAACGGGTAAAAACTTACCGGAGTACCGTGGAGTCAAAAATTCAAAGGAGGGACCCCTGTGGGGTATGAACATTTTTAGTAATTCCGTGAGGAAAATTCCTGTCAGGAATCTCTGTGGAGCTCCTTAACCCGTGTGTCTACTGCTGTGTGGAAAAAAGAAGACTGAGGGGGACCCCTGCTGGCTGCAGGTTTAGTGCCATGCTGGGCATGCCCAGTAGGTGCCAGTCAAAGTTCTAGAAACTTTGACAAAAGTGTTCCGTGATTGGGCTCCATCCTGTGTTGTCACCCATATGTGAGGACTACCATCCTGCTTGTCCTGTGAGAAAAACCTAATCATTCTGGACTGGTGTAGCAGGATGAGAAATAACCGTTCCACCCCAAATATCATATTCTCTTTTAAAGGTCTCTTCTCCAAACTATTTCTCATAAGGAAGCTGTTGTATTCCTTTAATCATTTTTGTTGCCCTTCTCTGTACCTTTTCTGATTCTGCTATACCTATCTTTTTGAGATGGGCTGACTAGAAATCCATACAATACTCAAGATGCAGCCACACTACAGATATGTTCAAAAGCATTATGGATGTTCATCATTGGCATTTATGACATGCTTTTCCAGCCAAGGAGTTCAAGATAGGTTATATATCGAAGTAATTACAAAATCAAAAGTGAAAAATTGTCCCACAACAAATTACCTAAGAAAAATATGAAACTAAACCAAATTGTCTATACTGTTGACACTTGTGAAACAAGATGCTCTAAAAAGGTGTCAGCAAGCCAGACTATGACTAGTTTTAGTCACCTCTATCATCAACTTTATAAAAGAAGCTATTACTGTACATATTCTATGTTTATAATGTCCTTAATGTTCATTGTAACTGTTAAAAAGCCCCAACTGTGTCCATTCTTATTTTTCATAGACCCTTCTTTACGTTCCTAGAGCTTTTGTTCTATGAGCATGTGCGGGAGCTCCTATATGGGGGTTGCCTTGAACCCCTCAGTCGATTTTGGAGCTAAAGTCTAGCTAGGCAGTCAGCTCTCCAGGGAGGTAGGTGGGTATTTAGCATGGCTAATTCATAATGCTGTCTACAGAGAACACAATTTATGGTAAGCAAACTCTCTTCATTGACAAGCAGGGCTGAATTAGCAATGCTACATGGAGAGTTCCAAGCCAAGGGCTGTAGCGGAGCACTTACTGAAAATGTAACCCAGACCCTACAGTGGAGAAAAAAAGACTATTGGACGAACAAGCTGCACAAAACTGCGTATCTAAATTTACTATAACTTTTCAATCCCCAGAAGATAGGTTGCTTGGCAGAGACGTCATGGATCATGTGTCTTCTTGCTTGTTGACATAAAACATGGCTACTTGGTTGATAGTTTGGATGAGAAGTTCTCTTTCCATCAAGAAGACGGGAAAAAGCATGTCTGATTGCTCAGTTCCAACAGGTTGATTTGAAAATTGTTGGAGTGGAGTGGTTCTGGAGTGGAGTCAGTCTAGTGGTCAGAGCAATGGGCCCTGAACCAGGGAAGCCAGGGTTCAATTCCCACTCAGGGATTGCTAAGGCTAATTACTACTTCTCCCTCTGACAAAACTCCCTTCTACTGCTAACCAGGACTGGAAGAGACCCATGTGTCCCCCCCATCCCTTGATGAAGGCATTTGTTGCTAATGTCACCTAATAAGGAAGTAGACAGAAGGAAGCCCCTTCTTGTAAAATGCACAAGTCTAGCCACCGGGGAGCTCTCATTTCATTTCCTGCAAGACATTCACTAAGTTAAGAGTTGAGCCAGCTGAACCTATTGGGATTGGAGGCCCCATTTCAAATTCTCAAATAGATGCAGGTTAGCAATACTACGTGAACCACTGCTTTGTGGCAGAGGACAACTAAACACTTCTTTGGCTACTGGCTGTTCTGTGTTCACCAAGCGATAAGACAGAGTTCTGAGAAGTGTTGCTTGATCTGTTGGAAGAAACGCTCACTCCTGCAGAGAGTCTATTCCTTGCCCTGGTGAATCTGATTTACTGAGATAGGATCAGGGTCAATTTTTCAAAATTCACCAGGAATCCTAAGTAATGTAGGAGATGAATTTTCTTCTGCAGGGAGTTCAACCCTCCTTCCTAAGAAGTCGCTGTAACCATCCACTCTTTCTAATAAGGGAAAACACAAATGCTCCGATGGAGATGTGCTACCATAGCTAGGCATTTGGTAAAGGCCCATGGTGCTGCCAAGAGACCACAGGGGAGCACCTGGTGCTGGCAATGATAGGATTCCACCACAATCACGGATGGTGACAGTGGGAGGGATAGATGGATATGGGTATATGCATCCTTCAGATCCAGAGCACATATCAAGTCGTTCTCCCCCCCCCCCCCAATGAAAGGCATGAAGGCAGTTCATATTGAATTTCTCCTGCAAAAGATTCTTGTTCAGACTTCTTAAATCCTCTGGATGTTTTGGAGATGAGAAAACAGCAGGAGTAGGATCCTTGGTTATGTTGGTCAAGCCAGACAAGTTCTATCACTCACTTATGAGGAGCAACTCCACCTCCAGGCAAAGCTGCACTGAGTGAGACAAATGCAGAATGAAGGCTGAGCAATTGGGAAACATGAAAGTCTAGAGAAATACAAGTGGTAACCAGAATCTACTATATTGAGTATCTAGCGATCCTTAGTAATTTTGTGCTATTCCTCTAAAGGAAATATGAAGTCTCCCCCCTACTAGAAGGATGAGTACTGGAATTGGAGATTTGTCAAAAACCTGGTCCAGGTTTTGGCAGGACCTGCTGCATTGCTTTTAGTTGGCGTCTTTCACGCTGTCAGCCTTGCACCAGAAGTTACTGCAGAAACATGGGAGGAGCATAGTACTGCTGGAATGAGCATCTTTGAAAGTATGATTGCTTAAAAGTGAAGTAGGGCCATCTCAAAGTCATCCAGCGGGACCAGACTGCTAAATTTTGCTCTTTGATAGGAACAACTGTCTCCCTGAGTTTGCTTCCAAAGAAGAGATCTCCCAGGCAGAGAACATTCACTAGCTTATCGTGAACATCATTGCACAAACAACTGGCCCTTAATCAAGCCATTCAGCGTTCTCCGATGGAGACTGATAAGGAGTGGGCCACCATGTCAGATCTGTTGTACATGGATTGAATAAGATGGCATATATATTTATTTAAAATCTTTTATAGTTTGCTTATGATGATTCAGTCGCTTTAACCAGATTACAATACAATATCAAACATACAATAAAATATGTTACAATCAAATATTACAATACCTCAAAAACAAACATATAAGACACAAAATACAGAAATAAAATTAAAATCCAGCATACTCACCTCATCCTGCCTAGTTACAAAGCTTTTCAAAAGCAACTCCAAAGAGATGAGCCTTCAATAGTTTCCTGAACAATACCCAAAATATCCCACAAAACAGTGGGTAAGGCATTCCACAGCAATGAGGCAATAATAGAAACAGCACGTTTACATGTCTCACATAAACAGGCCATTTTAACCGAAGGAAAGCAGAGTTGCTTACCTGTAACAGGTATTCTCCCAGGACAGCAGGATGTAGTCCTCACATGTGGGGCCTTGTGAAGGTATTTGTTTAGGGCGTGGAGGTCCATGATAGGACGTATGCTGCCGGGTTTTTTTCGGGATTAAAAAGTATCGGGAGTAGAACCCCTGGACTGCAGTAGGATAGAGAGAGTTCTGCCTCAAGGAGCACTGTGTGATCGCTCAGGCTCCACGCCGGGATGGGCGGGGAGTCTGGGGGCACAGAAAGGAAGTTGAGATGGTAACCGTGGGTTATGATAGACCGTACCCATCGGTCGGTGGTGACTGAGTGCCATTTGTTGGCAAAGTGGCACAGGCGGCCTCCCACTGGTAAGCTGGTTGGGGGGTACAAGGGAAGGTGACTTCTGCTGTTTATATAGGAGTCAAAACCCTGCTGCAGGACCAGTCTGGGGGGCTGGCTGTGTTCTAGGGATTTTGTGCTGACGAGGTTGGCCTCTATGAGAAGGCCGGGCTGTAGGCGGGTAATACCTGCGTGGCCTATAAATTTGCTTTCTGGTATCCCTTCTCATGCCTCGTCGGGCTGTAGCAGGGGTATCTGAAGTGACAGTGGACAGTTGGGCGCAGGGTTTTGTGATGATCCTTGAGCTGTGCTACTGCCTCCTGGATCTTGACACCAAATAAACTGTCCCCTGTGCAGGGAAGATCAGCCAATTTGTCCTGTACCTCTGGGCGGAGGTCAGAGGCTTTAAAGCCAAGCCCTGAGCCTGGCACTAATCCCAGCTGCTGAAACTCTAGATGCTGTTTCAAAAGCATCATACGCTGCCCTGACCTCATGCTTTCCAGCTTCAAATCTTTTCTGTAGGATTGAAGTCAAGCCTTCCCGGAATTGTTCAGGCAGGGTCTCAGTGAATTCCTGGACTTGCTTCCAAGGATTTCTATTGTATTGGGTCATATAAAGCTGATGGGCTGTTAGCATTGACCCTTTAAAGAACCCTGCGGCCTAAGGCGTCCAATGCCTTTTGCTCCTTTCCAGGAGGGGCAGAGGAGTGAGGAAGGGATCTTTTGGCTTTTTTCTGAGCCGAATCTACCAACACAGATTGGTGGGGCAATTGGCTTTTCTGAAATCCTGGGCTTTGCTGTACCAGGCATGTGGCGTTTTCTATTTACTGTAAGCACAGTTCCTGGGTGCTCCCAGAGGCGCTCTGGGAGCACCCAGAACCTCATGTACAGGAACTGCCATAACTTCTTTTGGAGCATCCACAAATTGTAGGCCTTCCAGCATTTTATGCCTGGAATCCTTCTCCGTCTCCAATTAGAATGGAATAGTTTCAGACATTTCTTTAATGAAACTAGCGAAGGAGAGGTCTTCTGGAGAACGGCGTCTTTCCTCCAGGGGTGAAGGCTCAGAAAGAAGTTCCTTAGAAGCTTGTGAGGAGTGTTCGGAGGAAGCGTCATCCCATGAGTCATAGGGAGGCTCCCTTTCCACCTGCCGGGCCTCCAGGAGGAAGAAAGCTAAACCCAAGAGGAAGGGAAAGTGGCGCTGATGAACTGTGAGGTATCGATATAGAAGGTACCAATATCGACGCCGGCAGCACCAGCACAGATGGCACCAGTGCAGATGATGGGCGTCGATGGACTGAAAGACCTGAGGGTCCTGGCATCGGCATCGATGGCTTTTGAGGGGGATGAGCCCGAATCCTCTTCCTCTGAAGATACTGGTATCTGTATAGGAGTCGGGAGTAGGGATCAGCAGTTGGCTCGGTGGCAAGGTACCCAAAGGAGTGGGTATCTATGGCAAGGCACCGATGAGGGTGTCTAAATGCTCGAGGAGCAGAGCCAGCATCGAAGGTGCCAGTTCTGGCGGAGGCATGGGAGCTGGTGCCAGTGGCAACTGAAAGCCACGAAGAGCATTTAGCACTGCCTCTTGGACCATCCGGTTCAATTTCTCCCGAAAAGGTGTCGTGGGTGGCACGGCACATGGGGTAGGAGGGCAGGCTAGGCTTCACCGAAGCGTCCACAGAGGTCTGTGGCGGCTCGGTGCCTGGCACCGATATCTGTGGGGAAAGCCTCGGGGTCCCGGTTCCAGAAGAGGATGGGGGCTCTTCTCCCTGGGCCCTCTTTGAAGGCGGCTCAGTGGAGACAGATGTTGTTTCGATATCGGTGGCGGTAGCAGACGGCAATTCTCGTCAATGTCGATGGTGATGTTTCCCTCGGTGCTCGGCCCGGTCCTTCTCCGGTGCAGAGGACGACAATGTTTTAGAGTGGGTCGATGTCGGTGACGGACAGTCACCCGCTCCTGCGTCCTTACGAGGTGTCGAATGAGAGGGATCTGAGGGAGATGACTCCTTTTGACTCGGCGCGGTCTTACCAGAGGTCGATGGAGACACTCGCTTGGAGGTAAACAAGTGTTCCATCTTTTCTAGTCGTGCGCACCGAGACATAGCACACAAACTTCGTGCGGGTCCGTTATGGACATAGTCCTCGGACACTTGGGGCACTTTCGAAAACCGGTTGCCATTTTTGAAAAAGGTTTGGCAGTGCGTGGTCGGTGGCCACCGGGCACCAAAAGTACACCGCCGGGAACCAAACAGGAATACGCGGTGGTATTTTACCAACGATGGAGGAGTTCGGTGCGTGATGGGGGACCTTGGTGTTAGGGGAAAATAAGAAAAAATCTTCGAGTTTTCCATGAGGAAAAATTTGAGAGAAATCTCTCAGAGCTCCTAAACCCGCGAGGCAACTGCTGTGCGGAAAAAAAGAGACTGAAGGGGGACCCCGTGTGGCCATAGGGTTAGTGGCATGCTGGGCATGCTCAGTGTACCAGTCAAAGTTCTAGGAACTTTTCAGCCAGCAGTGGTTCTTCTCCAGGGTCTTCTTTAGTGAATATCAAATTGAAGTATTTGCTTAATATTTCTTCATCTCTCTCTACACCTTTCAATTTCACTATAACACTTCAGGCCTCCCTTCTTTCTCTGATATATCTGAAAAATGTTTTGTCACCTCACTTTGGCAATCCTTTATTCCACCTAACCTTTTGCTTTCCTAATTTTTTCTTCATCTCCCTCAGTTTCACCAGATTTTCTTCCCTGTGTTCCTCTTTTTGAGATCCTTTATACTTCTTGAATGCTGTTTTTTGCCTTTATTTTTTTCAGCCACCTTTCGAGAACCAGAAAGGTTTCTTTTTCCTCTTTATTTACTTTTATAACATATAGATTTGTGGCCTTTGTAATAGCTCCTTTTAATATGGCCCACTGTTGTTCCACCTCACCCATTTTCTCCCAGTCTTTGAGTCCCAAAAGTTATGTACAACAGATTAGTTATCAAGACCTTCACTAGTGCATCAATATTCCTGCTTCTCAAAACTGCATACTAAATCAAGCATCCACTCAATATGAGAGGACCGCACATTCTTGGTTCTGTACATCTGGGTATCAATGAACTGAGAGCTACATTATATCCCAATCTCCATCAGATGCCCAGAGTCTTCATCTGGTTTCCAGAATAACACAAATCTGTGCTTTTATTTTTCAACCAAGTAAACACAAAGCCTTTTCTTTCCATAGCCAACAGCTAAAAGAAATAGTCTGAGCATTTAAAACCAACCATTTGACCCCTATTTGCATTAGGAGCAGTTCTTTAAATTATAGGGTCCCAGGACCAGCTGAAACAGGAAACTTGTCAATGACAACAAAAAATATCTAACTTTTCCAAAATAACAAAACTCATGCATGAGCTGATCAGAAGAGATGCAGGTTTGTATGCAGGTTCCTTCTGGTCCATCAGCAGAAAAGAACTGAGGGAACTTAAAAAAAAAAAAAAAAAAAAAAAAACACAACCCACAATTCTATCATGGAAGAGATTCTGCTGAGATGGTATGAGAAAAATATGATTTGTGTGTGTAATTCTTATCGGAATGTTTATCTTTGGACAAAATCTTACATCTATGGCATTGCAGAAGAGGTGTTTAGAATTTTATGTATAGCATTATAAAGAAAATTCAAACACATACCCAAAGTCATCAGTGCACCAAACAGCAACCACCCTGCTTGAGTCCGTGGCAAAGACAATCTGCTGTTTTGTGAAGCAGTACGTAAGAGATCTTCAGCTATGCTAACCACCATCTGCCAAGGGGTAAAAAGCATCACATAAGTTAAAACTGAATTAACCTCAAAAATCTGAAAGGTTGAACATTCTTAAATGTGCTGGTACTTAATAGACAAATGTTTATAACTTATTTAAATAGGACATTATCCACTACTGACATTCGGCAGAAACTATGCCCCAAAAAATGTAAACAAAAACTTAAAACATGGTTATTCAGACAAGTCTTCACTTGATCCTTCCCCTCCCTTCACCACCTCCCCTTCCCCTCGCACCCTTTGCCTTGTACATCTATTTTTCAGCTTGTTATTTTAACCTGTGCTATGCCTATTGTACCAAATTAATGTAAATATGTACAAATTTCATATTTCACCCCCCATCCCCCTGCCCCATACTCCTCCTGCGTTTTTGTTTTATATCTAAAATAGTTATCCTCTGTTCACAATGTACTCCTTGCTCTTCCCAGTTTCCTTTGCTCCCTGTTTATTGTAAAGCACTGTTGCTACGTTCGATGTTACCTGGAAACAGATAGGATGTTGTCTTACGAATGTCGGTATACAAAACCCACAAATAAATAAAATAAATACTTAATTTGCCATTGTATAACAGTGTGTTCAAATCTAGGGATATTTCTCTTCTGACCTTTCTTAGTTCAGGCCACAAGGTAACCTACAAAAACAGCACAAAAACCGATGGCTAGCTATAGACGAACATTTTTTTGAGGCTTAAAATTTGAGGGCTACAGGCCACTTCATCAGTTATATCTGCCAGTCCTAGACAGCTTATGCCTCAATAGATCAATATAAAATTGCCATCAGCTGTTGTGCTGTTTTTGCTACCTCAGACTAACAGAGCTACATCTATGGCAGATAGCCTATAAAGGAGATTTAAAAACAAAAAGATTACGTTTTCCAGTTGTTATCAGAGCCTCACCTTTCCTTTGGCATGAGGAATACCAAGAGGGCACTGGTGCACACCTCCTAGTAAAGCAGCCATAGCAAAACTGTAGCCACTAACAGCTTCTGGGGATGTCTTTAGGTTGTTAAGTCTTTCAGCACACCTTTCGAGCAATGGAGTCAGCTGATAAGGCAAAGCCACAGCCACACA
This sequence comes from Rhinatrema bivittatum, assembly GCF_901001135.1. Taxonomy (NCBI): domain Eukaryota; kingdom Metazoa; phylum Chordata; class Amphibia; order Gymnophiona; family Rhinatrematidae; genus Rhinatrema; species Rhinatrema bivittatum. The sequence continues at coordinate 248,753,604 of NC_042617.1, read as the reverse complement.
GCGCAAGCACCACGCAGCAGCAAGTCGAGCAGCCATGCTTGGATGAAGGAGGACTGAAGTTACTGTCTCCAGGAGGCCTGAACACAAAGAATTACAACAATTTAATCAATGGCTGATAGCTAGTCTAGTCTAGAATATATTTATTCACATCTTCCTCATCCTAAACTTCTTGTAATAGTAATATATTTGTACCATAAAGCTTGATTTATGTAAAGGGCAGTTGCTTACCTGTAAAAGGTGCTCTCCTAGGACAGCAGGATGTTAGTCCTCACATGTGGGTGACATCATCCAGTGGAGCCTGAAGCTTTGACCAGCAGACTGAACATGCCCAGTCTGCTACTATCCGCGTGTGTCAATGAGAGTTCCCCCTTCAGTCTCGTAACATAGCAAAAAGAAGAGCGAAAAAAGAAGCAGTACTGGCTGCTGAAGCTCTGTCCTCACAGTCTTCTTCCTTAGGGCCCGCAACCAGTCACACACACACACCAGTCCCCTCCCTGACCAGCTGTCTCTCTCTCACAGAAACACATCACCTCTGACCAATCTCTTTCAATCACACACAAATGCTCTTGCACCCAATTCTTCCACAGGCACACAAAGCCGCCACTCAATCACACACAAGCTCACATGGAGCCTCTTCTCATTGTTTGGCCAAATAAGCCTGGCCTCCACTCTTCAGCCGCCAGCCTGACCTCCGGCGGCGCACAGAGTCTCTCCGCTCTTCAGTCCCGCCGGCAGTGCCTCCGGTGATGGCTCACAGGGTCTCTCCGCTCTTCGGCCCTGCGACACACCGGTTGAGAATCGCTGCTCTAGTTGGATGGGAATAGATAGGTATGCCTTGGACAGATCCAGAGATGTCAAGATCTCCCTACTGTACTGCCAATATCACTGAGAGCAAGGTTTCCATGTGAAAACAAGTCACACACAAATGATGGTAGACTCCTTTGAGATCCAGGACAATAAGAGCCCTCTTTCTTGGGCAAAACAAAATAAATGGAATATTGGCCCGTATTTTCCTGAGAAATGGGCACCGGAACCAAAGCCCGCAAGATAAGGAGTCTTGACAACGTACACTCCACTGCCTGTCTCTTCTGTAGAAAGTTGCAGGGAGACACCATGAACATATCCTGAGGAACACTGCGAAACTCCAGTGCGTAGCCATCGCTCATCAATTACAGAACCCGCTGGTCTGTTGAGATCTCGACCCACCTCTAATTAAGCGAAACTCCAGTGCGTAGCCATCGCTCAATTACAGAACCCGCTGGTCTGTCGTGATCTCGACCCACCTCTAATTAAAAAAAAAAAAAAAAAGTGGTAACCTCCTACCTTCCTGTTCCCAGAGGTGGGTTGGCACACCTTCAACTGGGAAGCTTGGAGTGCTCAGTTACCTAAGCCTGCACCCTCTCTGGGCTGCAAGAACTGAGATCTACCCGAAAGTCGCATACTCTGAAAAGCAACTCCTCTGTAGGGTTGAAAACGTCTGAACCACCTAGTATGACCTCTCATGCTGAAGAATCACCATGCTCGTTTCTTATCCGCTGGTAATCGAGGACCCAGGGACTCACTCCACTTACTGGCCATTTTCTCCAGCTCACTCCCAAATAAGAGCAAGCCTTTAAAGGGTGACTTTGTGAGGTTAGACTTCAAGGTTGTATCGGCTGATCAATTTCTCAACCATAGCTGACACCTAGCAGCTATTACTGAAGCCATCCCTCTGGCCAAAGTGTAGAACAAATCGCAGCCTGCGATTGCCAAAAAGGTGGCTGCTGGTTCCATCACTGCCCTGGAATTTACATCATATTCATCAATCTCCTGAGAGAGCAGTAAACAAGAGCATGCCACCAGGGAACAACAGGAAGCTATCTGCAAATTCAATGGCACTGCTTCAAAGACCTGCTTAAAGATAGCCTCAATTCTCCTATCCTGTGCATCCTACAAGGCTGCTTCCCCCCTTCCACAGGAATAGTTGTCTGCTTGGTAACAGCACACACAAGTGCATCCACCTTTGGGATCCAGCTGCTCTCTCGAAACTGGATCCAGGGGGTACAGTCCTTCAAAGACTCATCCCCCCTTTAAAATTAGCTTCTGGGGCACCCCATTCAAGATCAATTAATTCTTGAATGGCCTCCCTAACAGGGAAAAAGTATGAGGCTTTATGCAAGGAAATCAAAATGCATCTTTCTTTGGCTCAGACAGATTCAGCCCCAAGTACTCCCAGCATCTTCAATGTCTGGGAAATCAGAGCCAGTAACCTCTCTCTATGAAAGAGCCACAACCGTTCTAAATGACTCTAATCCCAGAGGAATTTCCCCATCCTCCAGGGAGTAAGGATCGGTCTCATCAACCATGCCATTTGGATCCTTATCAGGAAGACCTGCTCCAGACATACCCTGACACTTACCCGCAGCACCAGGCATGCAGGATTTCATCACTTGCGATCCTGACTTAAGATTGGCTGGAGATTGCACCTGAAGGAAGGAGTTCAGTCCTTGAAAACGTTCTACCCAAAAAAAAAAAAAAAAGCAGAACGATCCATGCCAAAACAAGGGAGCAGTTATCCTGTGCCCACTGAACTAACTTCCCCTGCTGACAAACCAGTTAGGGGAGCTCCAAAATCTAGGGACCCTTCTGACAGCTCTTTTTCCATTCTTGCACCAGGCTGAGAACAACCAGTAAAATCAGACAGATAATTCTCCCTGAGCCTCCAAACAGAGCTGACACAAATTAGAGGGAACGCCAGGCTGAGATGCCCGAATATGACAAGCAACACATAGGGCAAGACACTTAAGATGCATTGGCAGACTGATGGCCCCCCCATAGCAAAGAAGCCTAAACAGGTGTCTAATAATAGTGCATCCAAAATATTAGATGTCCACAATAAGGCGCACAACATCGTGCCTATGTAAGTGCCCAACTGAGCTCCCCCAGGATGCTCAGATAGTGTGCGAGCACCCACGTGGGGACCCCGGCAGGGGCTACTAGGGCGCCCAATCAGGTGTACAAGCACGATATGAACGGAAACTGAAGAGGGCAGTCTGCAGTGTGTAAAAACACTGCCACAGCCTACCACGCAGTGAACCAGACAAGCCTTAGAGCAGGGCCTAGCCACAGGCTGCTCAACCCTCCCCCAGGCTACCCCTGTCCCATGAACTCCACCGGAGGCAAGAATGACTCTGGATCACGTGCCACGCACAGAGACCGGGAAAGGGGTAGGAATTCCTACTCAACTCCCCTTCTCTTTATTTATTTATTTATTTATTTTTTAATTACCCTTATCCGACATCAGCCCATACCAGCTAAGGACAAGGTCAGTCTTAGACTGCAAGGAGAGAGGGCATAGACCTTCACCACCCGTGCTCGGCTTCCTACACCCGCTTGCCTTTCAGCTTTTTTTTTTTCCCAGCTAAGTCATAATGACTCTGTATCGCTCCATGGTGAGACCGCACCTTGAATACTGTGTACAAGTCTGGTCACCATATCTCTAAAAAGATATAGTTGCACTGGAGAAAGCACAGAGAAGGGCGACCAAAATGATAGAGATGATGGAATGGTTCCCTATGAGAAAATGCTAAAGATATTAGGGATGGTTAGCTTGGGGAAGAGACAACTGAGGGGGTAATACGATAGAGGTCTACAAAATCATGAAAAGACTTGAATGGGTAAATGAGAATCTGTCATTTACTCTTTCGGATAATACAAAGACTAAGGGGGCACTCCATGAAGTTAGCAAGTAGATCATTTAAAACAAGTTAGAGAAAATTGCTTTTCACTCAATGCATAATTAAGCTCTGGAATTCATTGCCAAAGGATGTGGTTAAGGTAGTTAGTGTAACTGGGTTTAAGAAAGGTTTGGATAAGTTCCTAGAGAAGTCCATAAACTGCTATCAATCAATGAGGATCAGTAGCTTGGAATCTATTCATTTAATATTTGGGTACTTGCCAGGTACTTGTGACTTGGCTGGCCACTATTGGACACCGGATACTAGGCTTGATGGACCCTTGGTCTGACCCAGTATGGTATACCTTATGTTCTTAAGTCCATGCCAGTTGAAAACCAGCTAACGGACCAAGGCACTCATCTGAGGGACCACAGAAATCACCTCAGGAATTCTCAACTGAAGGAGGAGCCATATAGTATCACCACAGGAGAGTGGGGTGAATAATCTTTTTTTTTTTTTTTTTAAAGCAATCCACAGTAGCGAGATGTACGTCCACCATCTGCTGGAGATGGAGAATACTAGTGGGCTGTCACTAAAGTGGTATATATACTGTGAAGGAAAATTGGTTCTTACCTGTTAATTTTCGTTCCTATAGTACCACGGATCAGTCCAGACAGTGGGTTGAGCCTCCTGTCCAGCAGATGGAGACAGAGAAAAACTGAAAGGGTATCCTATATGAGGACAGTACTCACCCTGCACCCCTCAGTATAAACGTTATCAAAGCAGATAAACATAACTGGAAATTGAACCTGAATAAGATCAAGCATGTAACCATATTCAACCTGAATAATATAATGTGAATTTACAACAGTGCAAACAACAGCTCTTATAAAGATATCTATGTGGTAGATACATCCAGTGCCTTATAGTTTTGTCATGTAATAGACCTGCAAGGAAGAAGGCATTCTCCATGTCTGAGAAGGAAAAAAGTACTTCAAGCAGTCTGAAAAAAAGAGTAGAAAGGGAGGGAATCTGGAATGATCCATGATACTACAGGAACAAAATTAGTAGGTAAGAACCAATTTTCCTTTCCCTGTACGTACCTGGATCAGTCCAGACAGTGGGATGTACCAAAGCTTCCCTAAATAGGGTGGGACCGAGACAGTCCCGCTCGAAGCACCTGCCTTCCAAAGGAGCCAAACACTGGCACCTGTACATCGAGGTGATAATGACAAGCAAAAGTATGCAGAGACTTCCAAGTAGCCGCTCTGCAGATTTCTTGCGGAGAGACCAATTGGCTCTCCGCCTAAGAAGTAGCCTGTGAACGCAGAGAATGAGCCTTTAAGCCCTCCAGAACTGTCCAGTCCCGACAGATATACGCAGACGCAATCGCCTCCTTTAGCCAGCGAGCAATTGTAGCCTTAGAAGCCTGGTTTCCCTTATTTGGGCCACTCCACAAGACAAAGACGATCAGAGACTCGAAACTCATTTGTGACCTGTAAATATTGCCGTAGTACTCTACATCAAGGCGCCATAGGTCACCGCCTGGCATGCTCGCAAAGTCTTCTGAAGAAAAAGCAGGGAGTTCCACCGACTGATTGACATGAAAGGAAGACACAACCTTGGTAAGAATGATGGAACCGTTTTAAGGGAGACCCCTGAATCAGAAAAGCGAAGAAAAGGTTCCCTTCAAGACAAAGCTTGGAGCTCGGACACTCTCCTGGCGGAGCAAATAGAAACTAGAAACTCCATTGTAAGGGTTAGGTCCTTAAGTGTGGCCCGCCGGAGGCGTTCAAAGGGTGCCTCGCAAAGAACTTGAAGCACCAAATTAAGACTCCACAAAGGACAAGTAGCCCAGACAGGCGGATTCAAATGCTTGGCCCCTTTGAGGAATCGAACAACATCCGGATGGACAGTCAGCACGTAACCATAGACACTGTCTAAGAGGGAACCGAGAGCCGAAACCTGTACCCGCAAAGAGTTGAAAGACAAACCTTTGAAGAGGCCATTCTGTAGGAAAGAGAGGACCTGGGATACCGAAGCCTTGTGCTCCAGCACTCCAGACTCAGCACACACATTCTCAAACACTCTCCATACCAGAACGTAAGTGAGATAGATAGAAGGCTTACGGGTCCACAACAGAGTGGATATAACTTCTTCCTTATACCCCTTTCTTCCTCAGTTTCCACCGCTCAAAAGCCAGGCCGCTAGACAAAAGCGATCCGCCTGATCGAAAAATACTGGACCCTGACGAAGCAGGTTTGGGAGGTGACAGAGGCGAAAAGGACCGTCCATCGCAAGGTTCACCAGATCCGCGTACCAAGTCCTCCAAAGCCACTCTGGCGCTACGAGAATGACGGGCCCCTTGTGGAGTTCTACTTCTGAGTATCTTTCCCACCAGAGGCCATGGGGGGGGGGGGGGGGGGGGGGGGAAGGACGGACACGTAGAGGAGAACATCGTGAGGCCAGGGAAGAACCAGGGTATCCACCCTTTCCGAGCAGTGCTCCCTTCTGCGGCTGAAGAATCTGGCAGCCCCACCTGTGAACTATCAGATCCATCGCCCCGGACAATTCCCACTCTCGGGGGTCTAGCCATTGACAACTGAGGAAGTCAGTTTGAACATTCTCCTTCCCCGCAATGTGGAAGGCTGTCAGCCGATCCAGGTGACGCTCTGCCCAGGCGAGCAGCTTGCTGGCTTCCAGGGCCACCGGACGACTTCTGGTGCCCCCCTGACTATTGATGTAGGCTACTGTGGTGGCGTTGTCGGAGAGAACTCTCACCACATTGCGACGGATCAGGGGCAGAAAGGCCTTGAGTGCCAGATGGATCGCTCGGGCCTCCAGGCGATTGATGTGCCAGTGGGATTGAACTGGGGACTAGCATCCCTGCGTAGACTGAGTCTGACACACCGGCTCCCCAACTGGAGAGGCTGGCATCTGTCGTTACAATAATCCACTGAGGTGTTTTCAGGGGCAACCCCTTCAATAGGTGAGCGAGAGAGAGCCACCACTGCATGTCGGCGATGGTAACATCAGAGAGCAGCAGGGGCATGCGAAACTCCTCAGAGACCGGCTCCCAGCGAGACAGCAAACCTTTCTGTAAAGGACACATATGCGCAAAAGCCCAAGGAACCAAATCTATAGTTGAAGCCATAGAACGCAGAACCTGGAGATAATCCCAGGCCGTGGGGACAACAGATTTATTTATTTATAGATTTTTATATACTGATGTTTGGCGCTGGCCTTCACAACGGTTTACAGGTGTAACATAAGCTTGAGCGCACGAGCCTCGGGTAACAACACTTTGCCCACGCGGGTGTCGAAGTGCGCTCCTAAGAATTCGAGGACCTGAGAGGGCTTGAGGTTGCTTTTGGAAAACTTGACTATCCACCCGAGGGAGGTGAGGACCGACAAGACCCGGTTGACCGCTGTCACGCACAAGTCCTCTGACTTCGCCCGAATGAGAAAGTTGTCCAGGTACGGGTGGACTAGGACTCCCTCTTGCCGGAGTAAGGCCGCCACTACCACCATGACCTTTGTAAATGTGCGGGAAGCGGTGGCAAGTACGAACGGGAGCGCCTGAAACGGACAGTGTTGTCCCAGAATGTGGAAACGAAGAAACTTTTGGTGTTCCTGGAGGATCGGGATGTGAAGGTAGGGCTCAGTCAGATCGAGAGAGGCGAGGAATTCGCCTGTGTGAACCGCCACTATGACAGCCCTCGGGGTCTCCATGCGAAAGTGGGGGACCTTGAGCACCCTGTCGATTCTCTTGAGCTCCAGAATTAGGCGAAAGGAGCCATCCTTTTTGGGGACGATGAAGGAGATGGAATACTGGACGGACCCCTGCTCCTGTGGGGGAACCGGGACTATGGCTCAGAGTGCTTGAAACCTGTCGAAAGTCTGGCAGTCTGCTGGCTGTTTCTGCGTTCCGCAGGGAGAGATTAAGTAGAGGTCCGGGAGATCTCAAGCAAATTCTAAAGCGTAACCTCTTTCAATCACCTCGAGGACCCAACTGATCCGAAGTAATTTTGACCCATTCCTCGAGAAATAGGGACAGCCGTCCACCTAAGTCTGGAACAGAGGAATGGGACGACCGTATCTCATTACGAGGACTTTGCGGCGGGGCCCTGGTGGGTACCATCTCGGAAGGGTCGTCGGCCCCAAAAGGAATGAGACCATGCTTGAGATTTTATTTATTTATTTAGGCTTTTATATACCGACTTTCTTGATACAAATCAAATCAATTCGGTTTACAATGAACTAAGTAGAATATACAATTAACCAATCAACAAGAGATACAGAGCATACAGTTACATTATAACAAGGAAGCCTTAACTTGGAGTAGGAAAAAAAGAAGGGGTGAGCGGAGCAATAAATATATAAAGTGCAATAAAATAGAATAAATACTATATACAGAGGAGGGGGCAAGGAGCCAACCTCTCTTTAATGGATATTATGCATGAAAATTTGGAAAGTTTTGTTTACAGAGATGTGTGGAGGTGTTTCGTTGAAAGGCTCTTTGCAGTTTATTGTACCTGCGCTGCCCCCTGAAGCGAGAGCGCGACAGAAAAGATTACCTGGACTGTTTGAGGCGGTCCTCAGGCAGCTTATGAACCTTGTTGTCACCTAAGGATTTGATAAGCTGTTCCAGGTCCTCACCAAAAAGCAACTTACCCTTGAAGGGGAGAGTGCCCAACTGCGATTTAGAAGAGGAGTCTGCAGCCTAATTCCTCAGCCAGAGGAGACGTCTGGCTGAGACCATGGCTCTGGCCTGCACCCGGAGGAGATCATAGAGGGCATCAGCCCCATAAGCTACCGCAGCTTCCAGCCATTCCGCCTCTGCAGACGGGAGGTCCTGGATGCTGAGCAATTGTTGAACCCGCTGCATGAGACTGCTACAGACTGTGGTCCGAACTCCAAGAGCCAGAACTTCAAAGATCCTTTTAAGATGGAGCTCCAATTTGCAGTCCTGAAGATCCTTTAATGCCGTTGTTCCCACCACCAGGATGGTGGTGCGTTTGGTGACGGGGACACAGACACATCTACTCTGGGGATCTTAAGCATTTCAAGAGATTGATCAGGCAGGGGATACAGCTTATCCACTGCTCTATCCACTCAGAGACCAGACTCGGGGGACTCCCATTCCCATTGCATGAACATAGGATGGAAGGGGAAATACAAGGCGGAGCCCTCAGACTCGCTAGGACCGGGTCCACAGTCCATGAAGTGGAGGCACAGACAGATTCTTCTGAAAGGACCTCAATCCCAAGTTCCTCTAGAACAAAAGGAATAAGCGGGTCAAGCTCCTCTCGTTTAAACAATCTCAGGACCTGTGGATCATCTCCTTCGACAGGCAGATTCGCTAACGACAAATCCGGGTCTTGATCAGGATCTGGCAGAAGAGATGGCTGAGGAGGGTCAGGAGGATACGGCCCACCCGGCATGGTCCTCACCCTGGTGGCACCCTGAGGGTCCAGGGTGCCAGAGCCCTGCCAGATGGCTAATCGAGGGATCTTAGCCAGGGAGGGGATCCGGGAGAGGATCCTCCTGTTCTTTCAAGCTTGCCAGAAAAGACCTGTGCATTAATAGCACAAACTTCGTGGAAAGCTAAGAAGAAGGAAGCGCTGGTTTGTCCGTCTGCATCTGCTGTAGACAGAGAAATACTGAGAAACATAGAAACATGGAAACATAGAAATGACGGCAGAAGAAGACCAAAACGGCCCATCAAGTCTGCCCAGCAAGCTTCACACATTTTTTTCTCATACTTATCTGTTTCTCTTAGCTCTTTGGTTCTATTTCCCTTCCACCCCCGCCATTAATGTAGAGAGCAGTGATGGAGCTGCATCCGAGTGAAATATCAAGCTTGATTAGTTAGGGGTAGTAACTGCCGCAATAAGCAAGCTACACCCATGCTTATTTGTTTTACCCAGACTATGTTATTCAGCCCTTATTGGTTGTTTTTCTTCTCCCCTGCCATCGAAGCAGAGAGCTATGCTGGATATGCGTGAAGTATCAGTTTTTCTTCTCCCCTGCCGTCAAAGCAGAGAGCTATGCTGGATATGCATTGAAAGTGAAGTATCAGGCTTATTTGGTTTGGGGTAGTAACCGCCGTAACAAGCCAGCTACTCCCCGCTTTGTGAGTGCAAATCCTTTTTTCCACATTTCCTCTTGCTGTTGAAGCTTAGAGTGATGTTGGAGTCACAGTAACCATGTGTATGTTTATTGAATAAGGATATTATCTCCAGGCAGTAGCCGTCATTCTGGCGAGCCACCCACTCTTCATTGACGGCCTCTTGACTTTATGGATCCACAGTGTTTATCCCACGCCCCTTTGAAGTGCTTCACAGTTCTGGTCTTCACTACTTCCTCCGGAAGGGCATTCCAGGCATCTACCACCCTCTCCGTGAATAAATACTTCCTGACATTGGTTCTGAATCTTCCTCCCTGGAGCTTCAAATCGTGACCCCTGGTTCTGCTGATTTTTTTCCGACTGAAAAGGTTTGTCGTTGTCTTTGGATCATTAAAACCTTTCCAGTATCTGAAAGTCTGTATCATATCACCTCTGCTCCTCCTTTCCTCCAGGGTGTACATATTTAGATTCTTTAATCTCTCCTCATAGGTCATTTCATGAAGACCTTCCACCTTTTTGGTCGCCCTTCTCTAGACCGCCTCCATCTTGTCTCTGTCTCTTCGGAGATAAGGTCTCCAGAACTGAACACAATACTCCAGGTGAGGTCTCACCAAGGACCTGTACAAGGGGATAATCACTTCCCTTTTCTTACTCGATATTCCTCTCTCTATGCAGCCCAGCATTCTTCTGGCTTTAGCTATCGCCTTCTCACATTGTTTCGCCGACTTCAGATCATTAGACACCATCACCCCAAGGTCTCTCTCCTGCTCAGTGCACATCAGCCTTTCTCCCCCCATCGAATACAGTTCATTCGGATTTCCACTCCCCATATGCATGACTCTGCACTTCTTGGCATTGAATCTCAGCTGCCATATCTTCAACCACTCTTCCAGCTTCCTTAAATCCAGTCTCATTCTCTCCACTCCTTCCGGCGTGTCCACTCTGTTGCAGATCTTAGTGTCATCCGCAAAAAGACATACCTTACTTTCTATCCCTTCCGCAATGTCGCTCACAAAGATATTGAAAAGGACCGGTCCCAACACCGATCCCTGCGGTACACCGCTTAAAACCGCTCTCTCTTCAGAGAGAGTTCCATTTACCATCACACATTGTCTTCTGTCCGTCAACCAGTTTGCAATCCAGGCCACCACCTCGGCACTCACTCCTAAGCTTCTCATTTTATTCACCAGTCTCCTGTGCGGGACAGTGTCAAAAGCTTTGCTGAAATCAAAGTAGATGACATCGAGTGCTCTTCCTCGATCCAATTCCTTGGTTACCCAGTCAAAAAAGTCAATCAGATTTGTCTGACAGGATCTTCCAATGGTGAATCCATGCTGCCTCTGGTCCAGCAATTCTCCCGACTGTAGATAGTTCACTATTCTCTCTTTCAACAGTGACTCCATTACCTTTCCCACCACCGAAGTGAGGCTAACCGGTCTGTAGTTACCAGCCTCTTCTCTGTTCCCACTCTTGTGAAGCGGGACCACCACCGCTCTCCTCCAATCACTCGGCACCACTCCCATTTCTAGGGATCTATTGAACAGGTCACACAGTGGACCCGCCAGCACATCTCTGAGCTCCCTCAGTATTCTGGGATGAACTTCATCGGGCCCCATGGCTTTGTCCACTTTCAGTTTCCTCAGCTCTTCCCATACATTCTCTACTGTAAATGGAGTTACATCTACTCCATTCCCCTCTAGTTTCTTGTTAACTAGTGACGGTCCTTCTCCAGGGTCCTCTTTAGTGAACACAGAACTGAAGTATTAATTTAATATTTCTGCCATTTCTTCGTCTCTCTCCACACATTGATCCTTTCCACCTTTCAATTTCAATATACCACTTTGAACTTCTCTTTTCACTGATGTATCTGAAAAATGTTTTGTTACCACTCTTTACCTCCTTGGCAATCCTCTCTTCCGCTTGACTTTTTGCCATCTTGATTAATTTCTTTGTCTCCCTCAGTTCTACCAGATATTCTTCTTTATGCTCCTCCTTTTGGGATCTTTTATATTTCTTGAACAATGTTCTTTTAGCCTTTATTTTGTCAGCCACCTCCTTTGAGAACCAGATAGAAAAGTAAAGAAAAGAAAAATGAAACCTAACAGATTAGTTGCCTTGGTAATTGCTCCTTTTAGATTGGTCCACTGTTGATCCACATCTCTCTCTTTCTCCCAGCCTTTTAGTTCTTCCTCCAGGTACTTCCCCATTTCATCAAAGTCTGTGTTTTTGAACAGCAAAACTTGGGTTTTTGTGCTTCTTTTCCATGTCCTTTTTGTGATATTAAACCATACCGTTTGATGATCACTGGTGCTGAGGTGGGCACCCACCTGGACGTCTGAGACATTATCTATATTAGTGAGCACTAAGTCGAGTATAGCTCCTTCTCTCGTGGGTTCCATTACCATTTGTTTGAACAAAGCTACTTGCAGGGCATCTACTATTTCTCTACTATTATTAGATTCTGCAGATGGGATTCTCCAGTCTACATCTGGCATATTAAAGTCTCCAACGATCACCACTTCTCCTTTCTTTCCTATCCTGTGGATGTCTTCAACCAGATCTCTGTCCAGCTCTTCTTTTTGGTTTGGAGGCCTGTAAACCACTCCAATAAAAATGGATGCCCCATCTTTTTTTTAAGTTGGCCCATAGTGCTTCTTCATTGCCCCATCTTCCTTGCAGCTCAGATGCTTGGATATTGTTTCTGACATAAAGAGCCACTCCTCCCCCTTTCCTATCCTCTCTGTCCTTCCTTAACAAGTTATAGTCTGGTATTGCCGTATCCCAGTCATGAGATTCCGTAAACCACATTTCCGTGACAGCAACAATGTCCAAGTCCGCCTCCACCATTAGGGCTTGCAGATCTGGGATTTTATTACCCAAACTACGAGCATTTGTGCTCATAGCTTTCCAGCTTTCTTCGTTCAGGTTACTGCTGTTCCTGGACTCCTTTTGTGACATATTTAGTTGAGTTTTGTTATCCAATTTTCTCTCTGTATTTGTGCAAGGGAAGAGATTAATGCCTCTGATGACAGAGTCATCCATCACCATGAGCTTTTTTCTTTGGTTTCTGATCTGGAATTTCTGTATGCATTGGGTTTTTTCTCTCTTTTCCGATAACACTTCAATCTTTTTCTCAAGGACTTCTTCAGAATTTAATACAGAGAAGGCATTTTGTACTTGTTGCACTTGATACAGTGTGTTTCTCCGGAACACAGGTCTAATTCTACCAGAACCCACTGTAATACATTTTAAGTTCCTTAATGGCCTGTGTGAGTGCTCACTCTGGATCATTAAAACTCTGGATCATTAAAACCTGTGCCTGAGGGGCGCAGAGTGAGCACTGTCCTCATATAGGATACCCTTTCAGTTTTTCTCTGTCTCCAACTGCTGGGCAGGAGGCTCAACCCACTGTCTGGACTGATCCGGGTACGTACAGGGAATGTCAGCTATGCTCCATCTCCTGGTAGAGGTACATAATCCACTGTTTTGGATTCACCTGTCCGTATGCTAAGAAATCCATCATATAGTGAGCTGTATTAGTCTAATGTGGTCAAAATGAACACTTGCACTAATGCTCTAAAATCAAGAGCTGAAAGCAAATGTTTTAGGGAATGAAGAATCTGAAGCTTAAAAAAATGCTGACTTAACAATTCTCCATCTGGACAAGGACAACTTTGTGGGACAGTCTATCTCAAAGCCCATAGAGTGTACCTGATCACCTGGAGCTCCTGGAAGTTTGTGACACATAACCGTTCATGGGCAAACCGCAAGCCCTGGGTTCAGAGACCATTTACATGAGCTCTCCAGCTCAGGTTGGACGTATCTGTAGTCAAAATTAGCAGAAATGGGGAAATTCGAAACGGAATTACCTGAACCAGATTGGATTGGACCCGTCACCAGGGCAGTGTGCGCCATAGGGGCTGAGTGACCCAGATGAAGTCCCGCAGATCATGAGTGGCCTGTAGCCACAGTGATCTTACGTTCCATTGGGCTCTGCTCATGAAAAGACGTATCATAAGCGTAACATGCATTGTTGACAACCTCAACAAAATAAATATATAAATGTGCCAAACTGATGTCTGACTCCACTGGACCTCTTTCACAATGGCCATCCTTCCTCAGCAGAGAGCCAAGTTGGTGGCTCTCTGCTGAGGAAGGAAGGCTTTTGCCTGAGTTGTGGTTAGCAGAGCTCCTATAAATTTCAAATGAGCACACAGGAGGAGGAGTAACTTGGGATAGTTGTTAACAAAACTAATAACCTCTACACCCCGATGGTTATGCGCATGAATTGGAAGACTGGTCATTAAAATGTCAGATAAAATTTAATTTGGACAGTGCAAAGTGATAAAGTAACCCACACTGTAGTTTCATACAGGTCAATACAGTACAGTGCGCTCCGGTGGAGCGCACTGTTAACCCGCCTTTGGACGCGCCTGCTTTACCCTTTATTCAGTAAGGGGTAATAGCACGTCGAAAACGCACGTCCAACCACCCCCCCCCCCCCCCCCCCGAAACTAATAGCGCCCGCAACATGCAAATGCATATTGATGGCCCTATTAGTTATTCCCGTGCGATTCACTAAGTAAAATGTGCAGCCAAGCCGCACATTTTACTTTCAGAAATTAGCGCCTACCCAAAGGTAGGCGTTAATTTCTGCCGGCACCGGGAACGTGCACAGAAAAGCAGTAAAAACTGCTTTTCTGTACACCCTCCGACTTAATATCATGGCAATATTAAGTCGGAGGTCCCAAAGTAAAAAATAATTAAAATTAAAAAATCGGCCCGCAGCTCGAAAACCAGACACTCAATTTTGCTGGCGTCCGGTTTCCGAACCCGTGGCTGTCAGCGGGTTTGAGAACCAATGCTGGCAAAATTGAGCATCGGCTGTCAAACTCACTGACAGCCACCGCTCCAGTAAAAAAAGAGGCGCTAGGGATGCACTAGTGTCCCTAGCGCTTCATTTTACCTCGGGTCCTCATTTAAATATCGAATCACACGCACAGGAGAGTGGCCTGAGCGGGCACTCGCGCGCTCTCCCACAACTTTTACTGAATCGGCCTGATGATGAGGTAAAGTAACCCACACTGTAATTACATAATGAGGTTCACATTACGAGTTGCTGCTCAGAAAAAGGAACTGGGTGTCAGTGCACACTACTTTGAAATCCTCAATACAGTGTGCAGCAGCAGTCAAAGCAATGTTAGGAATTATTAGGAAAGGAATGGAGAAAAGACTAGTGAATGCAATAATGCCTCTATATAGCACTCCATGATGAGGCCACACCGGGGAGTACTGTATGCAGTTTTGGTCATCGCATCTCAAAAAAAAAAAAAAGATAGTTGCATTGGAAAAGGTAAAGAGAACGGTGACCAAAATGATAAAGGGAATGGAAAGGTTCCTCTATGAGCAAAACTAAAGAGGTTAGGTTTGTTCAGCTTGGAGAAGAAATAACTGAGGGGGTATATGATAGAGGTCTATAAAATCATGAAAGAGCTTGAACAGGTAAATGTAAATTGGTTATTTACTCTTTCAAAAAAAAAAAAAATACAAAAACTAGTGGACACTACATGAAGTCAGTAAGTAGTACATTCAAAACAAATCAGATAATTCTTTTTCACACAACACATAATTTAGCTCTGGAATTCATTGTCAAAGGATGTGGTTAAGGCAGTTAGCACAGCTGGGTTTAAAAAAAAAAAAGGTTTATACAAATTCCTGGAGGAGAAGTTCATAAACTGTTAATAACAAAATAGACTTAAGGAATAGCCACTAATTATCACTGTACGAAAACAGCAAGGGATCTATTTACTGTTTGCAATCTTGTCAGGTACTTGTGACCTGGATTGGCCATTGTTGGAAACAGGATACTGGGCTTAACGGATCCTTGGTAGGACCAGTATGGCAAATTCTTATGTTCTTAGTACAATTCCATTGGTAAAACAATGGAGAAGCAGCCAAGAGGGAGGATTTAAAGCGCGAGAAGGCCCCGAGGCTGAGTTTGTCCGCCATCGGAAGACCTGCGACCTGCCTGCCCGAAGACCAACAGGCTCCCCTGTACTTTCTCCGCCCTCCCGCTCGCTCCTACCGACTGACCCTCACCTTCTATCCTCCTCTCCCATCCGACCTTATAGCTTACTAACCTCTCTTATTTCTGCCTTTTTGCTCCCTCCTCCTGTGTTTTTCCTTGCAGCACGGCGCTGGACCGTGGAGCCCGAGGAACCGGAAGACCAGCTGACTCCTCCCCTTTGGCTGACGCGGCTGACATCACAGACGCCAGAAGGGCAGCCAAGAGGGAGGATTTAAAGCGCGAGAAGGCCCCTAGGCGCCGCGCACCGAAGGGGCGCAACAAAGGGGCATGCCCCTTTGTACGCCCCTTCGGACTCCATTCGAACTTCAAAGAAGCTAAGACCAACCAGCCTAACCACCCAACGAAGGCAGCCAAGCTGAAGCATGGAAATGAAAGGAGAACAATCGTATGAGCATTCAATATCAGTCTGCCTGAACAAAGGTAAATACAACAAGAATAACATTAAGAGTAGATATAAACTCAGTAAAAAAGATGCAAAGGACTCATTTAAAAATAAACAATCTGATACAGATAACAACAACCAACAAAGCAAAACAACTCTAAATAATCTACTAATGCTTACTTTCATCTTAGTTAATGCACAATCAATCACAAAAAAATTCCCAATCATCTCGGACTTACTGTATGACAACAAACCCAACTTCATTGCAATAACAGAATCATGGTTAAAAGAATCTGATGTAGTATTAAAAAATCAAATAGCGCACAAAAATTACGAGGTTTTCTCAGTCCCCAGAATAAACAAAGGTGGAGGGGGCTTACTACTGATTATCGAAAAAGCCTTGAAATGTAAACTAATCCCAATAATGCCACCACCAAATCATGAAATGATTTCTCTGAAGAACCTCCAACCCATCCTTCAACCAAGACAAAACACCACGATCCAATTCAGAAAACTATGCAACCCAGACATCCTTAGCTCGAACCTATCCACAGCATTAGACCAACTGGACCTCTCTGATGCAGAGTCAGCTTCATCTTCCTGGATCAAGATCACCAAAGAAGTAGCAGACGCAACATGTCCTTTAACCACCAAAGCCATTCAACCGGACGCCGACAACAGGAAACAGTGGTACACACCACAACCTAAAACCCTCAAACAAGAGCTTAGAGGCAGGGAACACCTATGGCGAAAAAATCCATCAGCAACAAACCAGGGGGCTTACAAATCGCTCATGCACCACTACAGGATAGCCATCCTTCGAACAAAAAGAGATTTCTTCTCACAGAAAATACACAACTTCATTTTCAACCCCAAAGCGTTATTTTCACTCGTCTCGTCACTCACCAAATCTCCCCCCACGACCATTCCAGACGATCAAGCAGCCAGCAAAGCCTCAGAACTTGCCACTTACTTCAAGAAAAAAATCACCCATCTGATCACACAGGCAAAAACTACACTGGCCCCAGTCACCCACACGCCTACTCAGCAGACATCCAACAGACCACAAGCCTGGAAAACTTCGAGATGACTTCCTCCATCGAGATTGAATCATTACTAAAGAAGCTAAAACAGTCATCTCACCCCACGGATTCGATTCCATCCAACTTACTCATCTCCATTCCAAAAACTGTCGCCAAACCAATTGCAGAGATCATCAATTGTTCATTATCGCAAGGCATAGTTCCAGACCCCCTCAAATTTGCAATTCTGAAACCATTTCTAAAAAAACCCAACCTGTCCCCAGACAACCCGGCCAACTTCCGCCCCATAGCTAACCTCCCGTTCATCTCTAAAATCTTTGAAAAAATAGTCAACAAGCAACTCTCGGACTATTTAGACGACAACAATATCTTATCCCACTCGCAGTTCGGCTTCCGTAAAGCCCAAAGCACCGAAACACTCTTAATCTCTCTTACCGATGCCTTACTTCTGAATCTTGATAAAAAACAACCCTGTCTTCTCATTCTCCTCAATTTATCAGCCGCATTCGATACTTAACAGAAAAAATAGCCAACAAGATAAACCCCATTAAAACAATACATATCAAAGAAACAAAACAAAATAACCACTGGCATAATATAAAAATAAAAGATGCAAAAAGAAAACTCAGAAAATTCGAAAAAACCTGGAGAAAACATAAAACAATTGAAAATCTAACTAAATTCAGGAAACACCTGGCTTACTACAAACAACTAATCCTTAATACTAAAAAAAGAATACTATAGTAACAAAATAGAAAAGTTTGCCAATAACCCAAGAACCCTATTCTCTATAGTAACAAATCTTACAACCGACAAGCAAGAATCACCTAAAAGCATGCCTGAAACAAAATGTAATGAAATAGCCCAATTTTTTAGTGACAAAATATTAAACTTAAGAAACAAACTCCCAAGAAACACCAAACAAGAAATCGTAATGCAAAAAAGAGATGTTAACCCATGGTCTGCATTTATAGAAGTATCAGAACTAGAAGTAGAGTCAATGATAAAAAATACAAACCCCACCCCCCACATAATTGATACTATACCTACAACAGAGATAAAAAAAGACTACCAAGGTAGTAGCCCCAATATCAACTAATATCATAAATCTATCCCTAACAGAAGGAATAATGCCAGATATACTGAAAGGGGCAATCATAAAACCAATAATCAAAAAGAAAAACAGTGACCCTCTAATTCTCAATAACTACCGCCCAGTCTCAAACCTCCCATTAATAGCCAAATTAATAGAGAAAACAGTACAGAAACAGCTAGCCGAACGCCTAGACAATAACAGCATACTATACCCTTCACAACACGGCTTCCGTAAACACTACAGCACTGAAACATTACTTCTCTCACTAACTGACAACATCTTAAGAGGTTTTGATAATAGCAAACACTACATCCTTATAATGCTAGACTTATCCGCAGCCTTTGATACGGTAAACCACCAAACATTACTAGAAAGACTTGAAGAAATTGGACTATGTGACAAAACGATAAACTGGTTCAGATCATACCTCAGCAATAGGTTCTTCCAAGTCCAGATAAAAAACACTATCAGAAAAATTTAAACTTGAAACCGGAGTACCTCAGGGTTCAGCTTTGTCTGCCACCCTCTTTAACATATATATGCTGCCCCTATGCCATCTGCTGGCAGGCCTAGGGATAATACACTACATCTACGCAGACGACATTCAGTTAATTCTACCAATAGATGACACAATTGAAAAAACACTTGGGCTGCAAACATGTACCTAGACATAATAAAACTACTAACCCAAATGGAACTGGTTATTAACATTGACAAAACTGAATTCCTACACCTGGAAAGAAAACATACTGAAATTATTAAAACCCCAATAACTAAGAAATAACCAGAAAATATAACTAGCCGAAAAGGTAAGAAATCTGGGAGTAATAATAGATTCAGAAATCAATCTAAAGCAACACATATCCTTAAAAGTAAGGGAAGGATACGCAAAACGTATGATCCTAAAAAGATTGAAACCATTACTCACACCTGCCCACTTCAGAACAGTTTTACAAACACTTGTTTTTTCCAGCACTGATTACTGCAATGCACTCTTACTAGGACTCCCCAGCACATCAATAAGCCCACTCCAAATACTTCAAAATACTGCAGCCAGAATACTGACGGGAAAAAAAAAAAAAGGAGGGACCATATAACTGAAACTTTAGCAGACTTACATTGGTTGCCAATCGAATACAGGATAAAATACAAGGCCTTATGCACCACACACAAACTAATATATGATAAAGAAGCAGACTGGCTAAACACAGCCCTACGAGTCCATGTCCCACAAAGAAACCTTCGCTCAGCTAACAAAGCACTACTAACAGTTCCCTCAGTAAAATCAGCAAAACTAACCCAAGTAAGAGAAAGGGCCTTATCACTGGCAGGGCCCAATCTATGGAACACAATGCCCACTGAAATCAGATTACAGAGTGATATCAAATTTTTTAAGAAAACCTTCAAAACATGGCTCTTTAAACAAGCCTTTCCTAAAGAAACGGGAGGGTAGAGAGGTAGAGAGAAAGCAAGTCAGAGAAACGCAGTTGAGAATGAACAACATAACAGTTTTTAAAAATGCATGTTAATATAACTATGAAGAGTAAAGCAAATGTTGCTTACCTGATGTAACAGGTGTTCTCACAGGACAGCAGGATGTTAGTCCTCACAAATGGGTGACATCGAGGATGGAGCCCACCACGGAAAACTTCTGTCAAAGTTTAAACAGAACTTTGACTGGCCCCTACTGGGCATGCCCAGCAAGGCACTGACCCTGCAGCCAGCAGGGGTCTCCCTTCAGTCTGATTTTCAAAGCTACAGGCAGTGCCTAGAAAGTAAAAATAAAACGAACCCAACACCGCGGGGAGGCGGGCGGGTTTCGTGAGGACTAACATCCTGCTGTCCTGTGAGAACACCTGTTACATCAGGTAAGCAACATTTGCTTTCTCACAGGACAAGCAGGATGGTTGTCCTCACAAATGGGTGAGTACAGAGCTGAGGATGTCCCGACTTGCACCAAATGTACCCAACGGTGTGCAGCAGGCACAACAACTGAGGAGAAATTTGGGAAAGGGCATCCGCACCCTACCGGGTAGGTGGAAGGGTGTTGGTACATTAGGTTGGAAAAAGGTTACGCAAGACAGACTGGCCGAAGATGGAGTCCTGTCTTCCAGCCTTGTCCAAACAATAATGGGCTGCAAAAGTATGGAGAGAACTCCAGGTTGCAGCTTTGCAGATGTCAGGAAGCGGCACCGATCGAAGGTGTGCCACTGACGTCGCCATGGCCCTCACAGAGTGTGCTTTAACACGGTCTTGAAAAGGAATGCCAGCTTGCTCATAGCAAAAAGAAATGCAGTCCGCCAACCAGGAAGAAAGAGCCTGCTTACCCACAGGTTGTCCCAACTTATTAGGATGGAAAGAGACGAATAATTGAGTGCTCTTCCTGTGGGAAACTATACGGTCTAGGTAAAAAGCTAGAGCCCGTTTACAGTCTAGGGTATGCAGGGTCTGCTCTCCAGAGTTGGAGTGGGGCCTGGGAAAAAAGATAGGTAGTACGATAGATTGATTGATATGAAACTCCGAAACTACCTTAGGTAAAATTTAGGGTGAGTGCGGAGTACCGCCCGGTCCTGCAGGAGCTTAGTGTAAGGCGGATAGGTAACTAGGGCCTGTAATTCACTAACCCTGCGAGCTGAAGTAACAGCCAAAAGGAATAACACTTTCCAAGTGAGATATTTCAAGTCACAGGAGTGCAGAGGTTCGAAAGGAGGTTTCATTAGACGACCAAGAACCAGGTTAAGGTCCCAGGATGGGGCCGGAGGACGCAAGGGTGGCTTTAGATGGAGTAAGCCCTTAAGAAAGCATGTTACTAGGGGTTGTACTGAAATAGGATTACCCCCAATACCCTTATGGAAGGCGGCTACCGCACTGACATGCATTCTGATAGAAGAGGTTTTAAGACCTGATTCAGAGAGATGCCATAAATAGTCCAAGAATTTGGAGATTGGACAGGAAAGGGGATCAAGGGACTGAGAAGTGCACCATGAAGTGTACCTTTTCCATTTGTATGAGTAAGACTTTCTTGTGGAAGGCTTTCGTGAAGCTATCAGGACCCGAGAAACGGAATCTGAAAGGTTAAATGGTTGAAGGACTAAGCTTTCAACATCCATGCCGTCAGGGACAAGGCTTGGAGGTTGGGATGGAGGAGGCATCCGTCGTTTTGAGTGAGCAGATGCGGGTCCTTTCCCAGAGGAATGTGCCTGCGGATGGAGAGATCCTGGAGTATTGGAAACCATACTTGGCGTGGCCAGTAAGGTGCTATCAGGATCATGGTTCCTCCGTCCTGGCGTAGCTTCACGAGAGTCTTTGATACAAGAGGGAGTGGAGGGAATGCATAGAGCAGACCTGTTGTCCACTTGAGGGAGAATGCATCTCTCGGCCGAGAGTGCTGGCTCCGAATGAGAGAGCAGTAATCGTCCACTTTGTGGTTCTGAGGGGACGCAAAGAGGTCTATGCGGGGAGAACCCCACTTGTGAAACAGAGAGGTCGCTACCAGAGGATCGAGTGACCACTCGTGTGGTTGGAAGACACGGCTCAGCTGGTCTGCCAATACATTGTCTACTCCCGGCAGGTAAGTGGCCCTGAGGTACATGGAGTGGGAGAGGGCTTCCGCCCAGATCTGCGCAGCTTCCTGACACAGAAGGAAGGAGCCTGTGCCTCCCTGCTTGTTTATGTACCACATGGCCACTTGGTTGTCCGTCTGGATTAAGATTATCTGATGAAAGAGATGAACTTTGAAAGTGCGGAGCGCATAGCGGATTGCTCGAAGTTCCAGGAAATTGATCTGGTGTTCGGCTTCCTGTTTGGACCATAACCCTTGGGTTTGAAAGTCGTCCACATGGGCTCCCCAACCGATGTGAGAAGCGTCGGTGGTTAGGATTACTTGCGGATCCGGTGGAAGAAAAGGTAAGCCCTGAAGGAGGTTGACCTGAGTCGTCCACCAGGTTAAGGATAGGCGCAGCGCTTGTGTGACTGTGACAATGGAGGACAGAGGCTGAAAAGCTTGAATCCATTGGTGTCGTAGAGTCCACTGTGTTACTCTCATGGCTAGACGGGTCATGGGAGTGACTTGAACCGAGGATGCCATGTGTCCTAGGAGAATGAGGAACTGGCGAGCCGTGGCAGTGTTCTGAGACTGGAGCTGGCGAGCCAGGGATATTAGGGTGTGGACCCTCTGAAGAGGAAGGTAAGCCTTTGCCTGTAAGGTGTCCAAGTCTGCCCCAATGAAGGATAAGGTTTGAGACGGGACTAAGCAAGATTTCTCGTAATTGACAAGAAACCCTAAGGAAAGGAGTGTTTGAATTGTCAATTTTAGGGAGGATTGAGCTATCTGTTGGGTGGAGGCCCTGATTAGCCAATCGTCCAGGTAGGGGTAGACATGGACACCTTCCTTCCTTAAGAATGCTGCTACCACTACGAGGCATTTGGTAAAGACTCGTGGGGCAGAAGCCAGACCGAAAGGTAGGACACGGTATTGATAATGGTCGTGGCCTACGAGAAACCGCAGATATTTGCGATGGGATTGTGTGATCGCAATGTGGGTATAAGCGTCCTTGAGGTCGAGAGAGCACAGCCAATCCCCTCTTTGTAGCAGAGGGAGCAGCGCGCCTAGGGTTACCATTTTGAACTTCTCTTTTTGAAGGTATTTGTTGAGGGCTCGAAGGTCCAAAATGGGACGTAGTCCCCCTGATTTCTTTGGTATTAGGAAGTATCTGGAATAGAATCCCTTGCCTCGTTGAGAGGGAGGAACGGGTTCTATAGCATTTGATTTCAGAAGAAGAGACACTTCCTGTTGTAATTGAGCCAAATGGGTGGATAGACTCCACGCTTGAAGAGGCGGGGAGTCTGCCGGAAGAGTTATGAAGTTGAGGTGGTAACCCTGTGCGATAATTGTTAGCACCCACTGATCTGAGGTGATCTGCAACCAAGGTTGTAGAAAATGGTACAGTCGACCTCCTACAGGAATGTCTGGAAGAGGGGTTTGGCATGTGTTCACTACCAGGGAGTCAAAGGCCAGCCGCAGGCCCAGGAGGAGGGGCTACAGTAGGCCTTTGTTTCCTAGGCTGACGCGGCTGAGGCCTAGTAGAGGATCGAGCTGGACGAGGCCTGGCCGATGGAGGGTAGTAACGGCGTGGCCGAAAGAACGACTTCTTAGAGTCCTTCTTAAGTGGTTGTTTGGAGGAAACCTCAGACGGAACAGAAGAAAGTTGTTTCAACGTCTCATGGTGATCTTTCAATTCAGCTACTATTTGCTGAATTTGTTCTCCAAACAAATTGTCCCCTAAGCAGGGTAAATCCGCTAAACGATCCTGGACCTCTGGGCGAAGGTTGGATGACTTTAACCAAGCCCAACGTCTGGCCGAGATGGCAGTAGCTGAAACCTTTGTGGAGGCATCGAAGATGTCATAAGCCGTTCTGATCTCGTGCTTCCCAGCTTCAAACCCTTTGTTAAGAAGGGCCTGAAGCTGTGGCTGGTATTGGTCAGGTAATGTGTCAGCAAAATCTTGCATCTGTTTTAGGATGGCTCTGTTATATTGCGTCATGTAGAGTTGATATGAGGCTATGCGAGAAATCAGCATAGCTCCATGATACACTTTCCGTCCCACACTGTCCAGGAATTTATTGTCCTTGACCGGTGGAGCGGAGGAGTGTGGCTTTAGACGCTTGGCCTTTCTTTGTGCGGACTCAACCACAACAGAGCGATGATCCAGTTGAGGCTTTTGAAAGCCTGGTGCTGACTGGACGAGGTATGTGGAGTCAGCCTTCTTGTTAACTGGTGATACAGATGAAGGAGATTCCCAGTTTTTCTTTAAGAGATCGAGAAACACCTGGTGAATGGGGATGGAAGCGATGATTTTTGGAGCATCCAAAAATTGAAGCAGTTCCATCATCTGGTGTCTGTCATCGGTCTCAGATTGCAGCTGAAAAGGTACAATTTCGGACATCTCCTTTACAAAATTAATAAAGGAGAGATCATCTGGAGGAGATCTTTTTCTACTCTCTGTAGGAGAAGGCGGTGATGGTAAATCTGTGTCAGAAGATGTATCATCACCCCAGGTATCATAGGGATCACTTGGGGGTTGAAGCCCCGATGGACCTGGTTGAGGATCCAAAGGCATCGAAGGAAACCTTGGAGGAACTGGTGGTACAATCGGTACTGGGAACGGCATCGAGGGTTTCGGTGCTGCCGATGGAGTCGGTGCCGGTCTTGGAACCGATGGAGCCAAAGGATAAATCGGTGGAGATATTCGAGAAGGCACCGATGGGACCACCCCGGAAGGGGGAATCAGGAACGGTGTTTCTCCCGCCGATGAAAATCCAGTCGGAGACGATGGCGCTGTCGGTACTACTGGAATCATCGATGGAAGGGCATGTACAAGTGCCTCCATACGTTGTAGTAGCGGTGCCAGCGCTTCCACCAAAGGTTCGGTGGTCGGTTCCTTCCTCGGTGGCGGAGTCGGTGCCGGGGTCGATGCCGGTGGCGGTGCCGGAATCGGTGCCGGAGACGGTGCCAATGGAGGTTGGAATCTTTGCATCGCTTTCTCGATGGCCTCCTGGACCAGCCGGTCCAGTTCTGCCCGGAGACCAGGGGTAACAATACCCGGCTCGACGGGAGAGGGAGGCTGAGGCAGAGCCGGAGGGACCACTGTAACCGGTGGGATCACGGCTCCCACACCCCTAGAAGGTGAGGGTTTCCTCGATGCCTGCGAACGAGACGTGGGCGGTGCCAAGTCTGATCGAGGCCTCTTAGTCGGTGGCTCGGCTTGTTCAGAGGTCGATGACTGTGGATCCTCGACAGGCCGAGACTTGTGCCGTCGATGGCGATGCTTGTCCTTCCGGTCTCCTCGCCCATCCGGGGAGGGGACAGGAGTCGACGGCCGAGAAGTCATCGATGGTGGACGGTCACCGGAGGGTTGACGATGGTGGTGCAACTTCGACGGTGCCGGTTCCGATGACGTCGATGCTATCGATGGCGTTGGGGTGGGTGCATGGAAGAGGAGCCCCATCTTCTCCATCCTGGCCTTGCGACCCTTAGGTGTCATTAGGGCACATTTGGTGCAAGTCAGGACATCATGCTCACTACCCAAACACAAAACACAAACCCTATGGGGGTCTGTGATTGACATAGTCCGGGTACAATCCGGGCATCGACGGAACCCCGTCGCCATGGCTTAAGGCCAAATTTAGTCGCGGGCTCGGTAATTGCCAACAGGCCTCAAGGGCCAAATTCGACGGTAGTCGAAGAAAAAAGGCAAAAAACTTACCGGTTTCCGCGGAGGTGACAAAAATTTGTCGAAGGGAGACCCCTGAGGGGCAAATTTTCTTCGGAAAGAAAAATACCGAATTCCTGTCAGGAACGTGGTAAGAGAGCTCCTTTCACCGCGTGGCAACTGCTGCGCGGAAAAAAGAAGACTGAAGGGAGACCCCTGCTGGCTGCAGGGTCAGTGCCTTGCTGGGCATGCCCAGTAGGGGCCAGTCAAAGTTCTGTTTAAACTTTGACAGAAGTTTTCCGTGGTGGGCTCCATCCTCGATGTCACCCATTTGTGAGGACAACCATCCTGCTTGTCCTGTGAGAACTCAATAATACACCTGGACTTGACCATCACTACTCAAACATCGATTTTATTAATGAGTTTGTAACTGTACTTAATTGGCACCTGTTAGAATGTACGATAACCTACCTATACATACCTTATTTTGTGTCTGTTTGTAAACCATTGCGATGTTATATAACTTAGCGACGGTATAGAAAAGTTTTTAAATAAATAAAAACTTTTGGCTAAGTAAAGCATAGGAGTGTAAAGTTAATATTTTAAAGTAATATTGAGAATAAATGCCCAAAAAATATATCCAGAGTAAAGGTCCAGACCATCAAGCTTCAGAAGAAAAATACACACCCTATAATACTAGCAATGATTCAATTCCATAATAGGAAATTTCATCTGGCAAAGATATATGTTCTAGATCTTCATCGTCATGCTGCACTGGGTAAGGTTTTCATACCTATCGAGGGCTCTTGTATAATAGGTGACGCTGTAGCATTCAGGCTTTGAACCAGACTGCCCAGCTCTTGAAGAGCACACACCATGACGTGCTGACTCGCAGATACATCTACAGTTCCTGATTTATTTTCATTGCTCGCATCATTTACTACTGCTTCTGCAAAAAAAAAAAAGACAAAAAACAGAAAATCTTAACTGTTAAAATGTTCTATGCTTATTCTATTAAGCACTGACATTTTAACTCAAACATACATTATTATAACCTTCTCTTTGCAATCATTTTAATATGCTTCTTTCAATTATATTTGCATAACATTGGCTTACAGAGGACAGGACTAAAGTTACAGAGCAATCCTAAAATTGTATCTGATCTTGTGTTATTTATACTGTTGAACCTTCCACTTAAGGGAATCTATTCATTAAATGGAAAGCCATGCCACTCCTGCTGATGGAAGACAGATGTGCTGTAGCACTGCACTGCAAAAAGCCAACAATCCCACATTTTATTTCCTGGTTTTCAAAATTAGGTGTGTTGTTTTTATGGGGGGTGGGGGGGGGGAACAAAAAAAACCTTATAAAATGTAAGATTTGGTTTCCCCTTGTATCCTACACTGAAAAACTCATCTCAAGCTAGGGCTTCCACAGAACATTAAACTACAGGATATATTATAGATCACGAAGGTATTTTTATATTTGGGTGAACGAGCTCTCTTTGTCTAATTTAGACAAAACCTCTATGGACTTGCCTGATTGGTAAGTGACAGAGTGTCTTAAGGGGTATTAATAAATGAGCAAGGAAGATCCAGGACTCCCATTTCTTCTCTTTTCCTTTGTATGTCACATAGTGGTATCTTCTATATATAACTTTGGTACAATTAGAAAAAAATTTTGCTTAGTAGCTGCCTGCTTGGTATAAACTGATGTTCTAATGTTTTTGGCTATCAAAACAGTACATAGGAGACAGGAACTTATGTATACACGAGACCGCCACTGAACACAGAAGTTTTTGTGATGCAAATAAAACCCTGAAGCAGATGAGGAAGTGAAACGCTGCCAGCATCGGGATATACGGAGTTAAAGGTACAACAGTCACGCCTAGACATGAATTCAAGTGAAAGCCTGGTTGCAAAGATAAGTACAATTTGAGGAGGCTGTTTTTGCAAACACATTAAATGATATTTGAGAAGCTTAACAATGTTTTAATCCATGGAAAATGGATTAAGATATGAAAGAATTATAAGACAATAGCATAGTGAGTATATGGCCTTGTTCGACACGTTTTGAACATATTACTGTGCTCGGTAAAGTGTTCTTCTTTTAAACAATATGGACTCCCAACTCAGTCATGTTTCGCATGCCAGCTTCCTCAGGAGGGACTCAGCTAAAATGTTGTAGTATAACAGGATTCACAGTGATATTGTTTAAGAAATGAACACTTTATCGAGCAGTGATGTATTGAAATGTGTCAAATTATCGATTTTGATGCATTTATTTATATACCTGATGGTTCTTCAATAAATTGGATTATATATGCATGAAAATATTTTTGATGTTGCGGACATTTTGTCTTTGAAAAACTATGATCCTCACATCTTCTTTGCTAGGCTTATCTACCTTTTGTTAATTTATTACATTTTGACAGTGCACATCTGAGAGCGCTAAAACAGGGCCTCCCAGCAAGTCAAATTCTTAGACTTCATAGAATCTGTTCAACTGTTGCAGAATATAAGTTCAGTCTAAAATTATGACAGTGATTCCTCAGCAGAGGATATCCTAAGCAGTGTGTGAAAAAAGCCTATGTTTGAGCAAGATTTTCTCATCAAGAATGGTTCTCTTGTACAGCAACTATGTGCAAGCCTCAATGACTGACGTGTCCTACTCTTCTCACCATGCTCACAGATATGGGCTTCGATTTTACATCATTGGCACATTTTGCAGTTGCATCCAGTTCAGTGATACTCCACGGTTTGCTTACAAAAAAGAAGTTCAAATGTTAGAGATCTTGTAGTACAATCAGATTTCGTTAGGGTATTCAACCTCGTGGAGAATGCTGTTTGTGTGCAGTCTCGATGCACACAATGTGTTTGTGCCCACAGTACACCATATGATTAAGGCACTTTTTAAAATGTATTACTTCACGTGCTGTACACTTATGGGTAGATTTTTATTTGGCCACATGCGTAAATTCCAGGCTTTACATGCGTGGCAGGGCCTTGCATGCGCAGAGCCAATTTTCAACAAGGCCCAGTCATGCGCATAAAGCCCGGTA
This sequence comes from Rhinatrema bivittatum, assembly GCF_901001135.1. Classification (NCBI taxonomy): domain Eukaryota; kingdom Metazoa; phylum Chordata; class Amphibia; order Gymnophiona; family Rhinatrematidae; genus Rhinatrema; species Rhinatrema bivittatum. The sequence goes on along the minus strand of NC_042617.1, from coordinate 248,724,937 downwards.
TGCAAAAAAGTGCCGGGCCGAAGGAAAGGGGCAGTCTGGGGGGAGCAGCTGGAGGCAGCAGGTACAGCGGCCATTTGCTGCTGTACCAGGGAAGGGACTGCCAGCGCATGCAAGTTACTACTGCTCCAACGGAGCAGTAAGCAACAAAATAAAAAAAATAAAAAGGTAGAAGAAAGGGTTTAGGGGATGGGGAGGAGAGGAGAGAAGAGGGAAAGGGTAAGGGAGATTAGGTAGGGGGTAAAGGAAATTCCCTCCCAGTCTGCTCCTTAAATGGAGCAGACTGGGATAGGCCCAATCTCATCACTGCGCGTATGTTTGTAAGATTAGGCCCTGCTGCGTGTGCCGCCCGCACATACATGCATGGATTATAAAGTCCGGCGCGCATGTGCTTGTGGCCCCTAGATTTTATAACGTGTGCGCCGGCGCACACGTTATAAAATTGGTGCATCCATGTGTGTGCACCGGGAAGCATGCACTTTTTAAAATCTACTCCTATATGTTGTCCGTGTGAAAAATATTATATTGGCAAAACAACCAGACCTATACGTGACAGAATGACAGAACACAAGAGTTGCATCAAACATTCAAGGCTTACAACCCCATTAGTGAATAACTGTATTGAACACAAACACACTTTCAATGATTTGCATTATTGTGTGATTGAATACTTTCCTCTTAGGTGGCGTGGAGGTAACTTCTCCAAATTTGTGTTGCAGAAAGAACGGTGGATCCATCGCTAACATACATGAATTCCTGCATATCTTAACATGGAACAGGACCTGTGTTTCTCTGATATTGTGTTAAATAAAGTTTTGTTCACTGCTCAGTGTGACCAGAAAAACCTATTGTGGGGGAAATTCCAGCATCAGTGCTTTTAGACTTTGAGTTGGACTCTTTGGGATTCAGAGATGAGACATGAGCGCCTGGATTAAAACAGGCTTGTCAGATAAGTATTTTTACAAGTTTCTTGCCCCTGAAGCAGGGCATCGCTGAAACATCAGCCAATGCTGGGTCTTTGTTTAATTTCTTTGCCACTTTTTAAATTAAGCAATCACCTTGTATAAATGTCCGAGCTTAATGCTAGTTTTATTGGCTGCATGAAATTATTTTGATACTGGTTGCTTTTGGGGTTTTTTTTTTATTTGCAACAGAAAAATTATTTAATAAGCGACTAATATACAATTGGATGAATGACTGAGAAGCCCGGGTTGCCCACTTCAGACCAAGTCAGGTCTTTGCTGTAGGACTTCATTCCTGGCTTGCTGACATCCTCTCTTTCAAAAATAAAAAAAAAATTGTGTTTGTACTGTGGCATGCTTATTTAAGTTATCATATGCATTACTCTATTATTTAGTTTTGGATTCTTATATGAGATAGCAAAGCAAAAACCACCGAGTGGCTATTAAAGAACTCACCTGGGGTTGATGTTAACAACTAAACTAAAACACATGCACAATAAAAAATAAAAAAAAACAAGTGGTTCAAAGACTTGTTGACTATTTAAAAAAAGCAAATGCACAATCATAACTTTACAGATAATTTAGTACTATTGTTCCTTGTTTTTCTGAAAGTGTACTATGTCTATATGATGGCAAAGACTTTAAGTTTGTGGAAACAATCATAGGCATACACATTAACATGTTTCTTACCCACTGATCGCATTTGTTTCCCAATGGCTTGACATATTTCCTTGGCAGCTGCAAGTTGTGCTTTCTCCCCCAACAAGCTCCCAACAGTGGCCCTCAAGATAAAGGACACACATCTGCGTGAGTAAACGGCTTCTACATGAGTTTGAATTGCCCGGGGATGGGAAACTAGATCTAGTACATGGGACAAAAATGTGGCAAAGTTGCGCTCCAGCCATTGCCCTCCAAGTGTTGTGACAAAAACCACATATGCCTGCAGTTATAAAGACAAAGGTTTACATTATTAGTATAAACATACAAAGCATTTTTTTCCATGCATATCAAAGATTCAATAAAACAATAAAAAGAAACTATTTAAGGGCTGATCTTCTTACTCATTGCTGTTTATCAAGTCCCCTCTAAATAGTGTACATAAGAACATGCCATATTGGGTCAGACTAAGGATCCATCAAGCCCAGCATCCTGTTTCCAACAGTGGCCAATCCAGGCCATAAGAACCTGGCAAGTTCCCAAAAGCTAAGTCTATCCCATGCTACTGATGCTAGTAATAGCAGTGGCTATTTTCTAAGTCAACTTAATTAATAGCAGGTAATGGACTTCTCCAACAAAAACTTATCCAATCCTTTTTTAAACCCAGCTACACTAACCACATCCCCTGGCAACAAATTCCAGAGTTTAATCGTGCGTTGAGTGAAAAAGAACTTTCTCCGATTAGTTTTAAATGTGCCACATGCTAACTTCATGGAGTACCCCCTAGTCCAGGGGTCAGGAACCTTTTTGGCTGAGAGAGCCATAAACGCCACATATTTTAAAATGTAATTCCATGAGAGCCATACAATATGTTTAAAACTAAATACAAGTAAATGTGTGCATTTTATGTAAGATCACACTTTTAAAGTACAATAAGTCTCTGAAAATATTACACCAGGCCTTAAGACACCAATACATCTCCTATTAGGAAAACGGACCAAGTCAGGCTGCTATAGAGTCCTACACAGAAACTACACGCCAGCAGAAAACCTCACCTGAATCACGTGCTGTCCCTCACCTAACATAGAATAAAGAGACCAAAACGCATAACAAGAAGCATGCAGACAAAAACTGAATTGGAAACTGCAACAAGCCAGAGTCTCTGTATGCAGTGTAACAAAGGAAAAAGAAACATCACACATCCTTATAAAACAAATCAAGAAATATAAAATCATCAGCAGTAAAACTGTACTAACAAAAAGAACATATTTCGAAACAGCTGATGAGTGGAATATCCAATAATTAAAAACTCATATAAAACATTTCCAGATACCAACAAAATATTTCAAAATAGCAGACACAAAGATCCAGTAATGAAAAATAATAAGGATACAAAAATTTTTTTGCTCTGCATACCTGGGAACGTTTGATATCCAGGTGTCCTGAGATTGTTCTGAATTAGCAGGAGGTGGGGGTGGTTTGCTTGGAACTTTCTCCTCTCTCAGTCACATACCAGCGCTCTCTCTCACACTGGCTCTCAATGACACACCTATACACACATGCTCTCAGTCACTCACATATACAAATGTTTTTTCTCTCTCACTTATATAGGCTCTTAATTACACATTTACACACATGCTGTCTATCTTTTCACGCTTACACACACACAGGCTTTCAATCACATAAATACATGCTGTCTTTTTCTCTCACACACAGACTCTCATTCACATGCTTACAAACATGTCCTCTCTTTCTCTCATTTACACACAGGCTCTCAATCACATACTCACATGCTCCCTCACCTAAATCAGCTCTCGATCACACACAGACACACATGGTCTCTCTCTCTCATTTAAACACAGGCTCTCAATCACATACTCACATGCTCCCTCACCTAAATCAGCTCTCAATCACACAGACACACATGGTCTCTCTCTCTCATTTAAACACAGGCTCTCAATCACATACTCACATGCTCCATCACCTAAACCAGCTGTCAATCAGACACAGACACACATGATCTCTCTCTTACTTATACACACAGGCTCTTAATCATACATACACATGATCTCTCTCACACACAAAGGATCTCAATCATACACACATACTCTTTCAAACAAACAGGTTTTCAATTACAAACTTACACATACAGGGTCCCAATGGTAAACTTACATTCATGCTCTCTCTCTCACAGGCAGGATCTCAATCACAGACATACTCTCTTTCACATATACAGGCTCTCAATCATTCACATACATGCAATCTCTCACTCACACACACAGGATCTCAAACACACATGCTTGCTCGCTCATTCACTCTCTCTCTCCCCCTTCCCCCCCCCCCCCCCCGGGAACTCGCGGCAGCAGCAGCCACCTCCCAACGCTAACCTCCTTCATTTTCAGCCCTCGCGGAGGCGAAGGCGGAGTCCCATCGGCCGCGGTTGAAGATTTTCATTTTCCTCCGAGCCGCGCTGCAGTCTTCTTCCCGGACACTAGCGTGCCTGCGCGGGTCTTCCCGCGCAGGCACCCGATGCTCTCCACTTCCTCTTCCGGGCCGTGGGAAGAAGAGAGCACCGGCGTGCTCTCTTCTTCCCGCGGCCCGGAAGAGAAAGTGGAGAGCATCGGGTGCCTGCGCGGGAAGACCCGCGCAGGCACCCGATGACTCCAGCGCTGGCACCCGGCTGACACCCGATGACTCCCGCGCAGGCACCCGGATGACTCCAGTCGGCGTGCTCTCTTCTCCTCCCCCCCCCGCGGCCCGGAAGAGGAAGTGGTGAGCATCGGGTGCCTGCGCGGAAGAAGAGAATACGCTAGTGTGGTCTCTTCTTCCCGCGCAGGCACCCGATGCTCTCCACTTCCTCTTCCGGGCCGCGGGGGGGGGGGGGGGGGGGGGAGGAGAAGAGAGCACGCCGGTGCCGCTGACTCCAGCTGTCCTGCCGCGTTCCGCCCGGGCTGACAGCATTTTAAGCCCGGGCGGCGGAGGACCGGGGAGCAGCTGGGTCAGCGGGGAACCGCGAAGTATGGCGACACTTGTCTGCGAGCCAGATGCAGCCCTCAAAAGAGCCATATCTGGCTCGCGAGCCATGGGTTCCCGACCCCTGCCCTAGTCCTTCTATTATCTGAAAGTGTAAATAAATGATTCACATCTACCCGTTCTAGACCTCTCATGATCTTAAACACCTCTATCATATCCCCCCCCACCCCCCGCCCCAGTGTCTCTTCTCCAAGCTGAACAGCCCTAACCTCTTCAGTCTTTCCACATAGGGGAACTGTTCCATTCCCTTTATCATTTTGGTCGCCGTTCCCTCTACCTTCTCCATTGCAACTGTATCTTTTTTGAGATGTGGCGACCAGAATTGTACACAGTATTCAAGGTGCGGTCTCACCATGGAGCGATACAGAGGCATTATGACATTTTCCGTTTTATTCACCATTCCCTTTCTAATAATTCCCAACATTCTGTTTGCTTTTTTTTTTGACTACTGCAGCACACTGAACCGATGATTTCAATGTGTTATCCACTATGACACCTAGATTTCTTTCTAGGGTGGTAGCTCCTAATATGGAACCTAAAACTGTGTAACTATAGCATGGGTTATTTTTCCCTATATGTATCACACCTTGCACTTATCACATTAAATTTCATCTGCCATTTGGATGCCCAATTTTCCAGTCTTACAAGGTCTTCCTGCAATTTATCACAATCCGCTTGTGATTTAACTACTCTGAATAAATTTTGTATCATCTGCAAATTTGATTACCTCACTTATCGTATTTCTTTCCAGATCATTTATAAATATATTGAAAAGTACGGGTCCCAATATAGTTCCCTGAAGCACTCCACTACCCACTCCCTTCCACTGAGAAAATTGTCCATTTAATCCTACTCTGTTTCCTGTCTTTTCGCCAGTTTGTAATCCACGAAAGAACATCCCCACCTATCCCATGACTTTTTACTTTTCCTAGAAGCCTCTCATGAGGAACTTTGTCAAATGTCTTCTGAAAATCCAAATACACTACATCTACCGGTTCACCTTTATCTACATGTTTAACTCCTTCAAAAAAGTGAAGCAGATTTGTGAGGCAAGACTTGCCTTAGATAAAGCCATGCTGACTTTGTTCCATTAAAACATGTCTTTCTATATGTTCTGTGATTTTGATATTTAGAACACTTTCCACTATTTTTCCTGGCACTGAAGTCAGGCTAACCGGTCTGTAGTTTCCCAGCTCGCCCCTGGAGCCCTTTTTAAATATTGGGGTTACATTAGCCACCCCTCCAGTCTTCAGGTACAATGAATGATTTTAATGATAGGTTACACATTTTTACTAATAAATCTGAAATTTCATTTTTTAGTTCCTTCAGAATATTAAATATAAAATGTTGACTATAATAGCATTCTTAAGAGGATATTTTACCAGCAGAAGATTCTTTAAGACCCATGAACAGCAAGAATTTGTATACATTTTTAGATTACCTTTCCATAAGAAAACACCTTATTTCCTGGTTGTATCTGTCTAAGACTCCCTTGGTTGCAGTAAATTTGTGCTATGATGCATAGGGGTGCAGTTGCCAGTAAAGACAGGGAAGGCAGCCGGGTCCAATAATCCATCTGCACAACTTAGACTGGCATAGATGTTAAAGGGTGCTGTGGTTGGGAAAAGTTTGTACAGGCTGCTGGCGCCCTGGAGCCAATGATCATCCCCATGCATTGAGGTCAACAGGCACAGCTACCACTAGAAGGCACTGTGAAGTGAACAGCAGCCAGAGCTGTGGAACCTATAGTCAGCCACATGGAGATGGCCAGTCTGGGGAATTGGATCTAGCAATTACATCTGTACACACTCCCACTTTCCCTGGGTGTATAGCACGTCTAACTTGTTTATACTATCAGTACTTTCTAATCTACAATTATGTTGCTCACTGAGTTTTTGTCTTAAAGGAAGGACAGTTTTTGGGAAGAAAGGATAAGCGTTGTGGAAAGCTGGCTAACCAGTACTCTTGAGCATAATCAGAACTGCCTTATCACCACTTGTTACCATGGTCCAAATTTTCGTACATTCAAACCATGATGATGGGTCTCAGGTTTGCTAGTATGATTTTATTAATTTGAAAATTAAAACAGGATTTTAAAGTCATTTGGGATACTTTGTAACAAGAAATATCTTGAGAAAGAAACAAGAGTTGCTTTTTAACAAGATGAAAAAACAATTTTAAAAGAAAACATACCAAAATGATATTACCATGCACCAACATCATGAAAGTGCAGTGAGCAAATACAGAGCTGGAAATTTGACTTTTTTCAAATACAGAACCAATGAAATTCAAACCTTTATATAAAGAATTAGAACGTTATTTACAAACCTGCGTAACACCAACTCGTACTTCTCGGTTGATTGACCCTCCTCCCTTCAACATCTCTCCACCGCTCTTCAGAAACCCAGAGCTTCCTCTCAGAAATCCTGTGGCCATGAGCTCCAGGACTTCTTCCAAGGTAGCCCTCTTCACATTCTGCCGCATTACTGTCAGCAAGACAAGATAAATTATTCATTTTTCTACAAGAATGGGAACATAGCAGTTGCCTAGAGAATGTCTTCTTGACACAGTCAAACGTACATTTAAGCTCTCAATTTATTATTGGATTTTTAAATCTGGGTCTAAATATTCAAAATTGCCTCCTTTTGTTATATCTCACTAAAGTGCAAGGCCCATGAATAATTTTGTATCCATGAACCATTCAACTGAAATATAGGAAAATTGGTTTTTACCTGCTAATTTTCGTTCCTGTAAGACCACAGATCAGTCCAGACAAGTGGGGTTTATTCATCCCTACCAGCAAATGGAGGCAGAGGACAAAACTTTGGGCACTGCTACTTATCTGAAAGTGCCACCTGCAGTCCCTCAATATTGACTTGTACCCAAAGTCAAGATAATTTAACAAAAGGGCGAAACAATACCCCTGGGTTGGATACCCCTAAACTGGATAGCCAACCAAAGTAAATACTACCTCCAGAAAAAATAACTTTGAAAACTAACCATTTTAACATTTTAACATCTTCCTTTAAGCCAATAGAACCAGCAGCAGAACAAGCAGCCTTTCGGCAAAGATACCAGGGGTGAGCCCTGGACTGATCTGTGGTATTACAGGAACGAAAATTAGCAGATACGAACCAATTTTCTTTTCCTGAATAAACCCAGATCAGTCCAGACAAGTGGGATGTACCAAAGCCCCCCTAAAACAGGCAGGAACCCGAAAGACCTGCTCTCAGTACACTCTTACCAAAGGGTGTCGCCTCTGGGGCACGCACATCCAAACAGTAATGCCTGGTGAACATGTGAAGAGGACAAAACCACGGCCCTAAATATCTCCTGAGGAGACACCAGCTGATAATCAGCCCACGACGCCACCTGAGCGCGAGTAGAATGAGCTTTAAGACCCACCGGCACTGCACGGTCCTTAGAAACATAGGCAGAGGAAATCGTTTCTTTCAACCAGCGAGCTAAAGAAGCCTTAGACGCTTTTCTCCCTTCCCTTCTTAAGTCCACTGAATAGCACAAACAGATGATCAGATCGTCCAAAAGAATTTGTGACCTTCAAATAGCGCAATAGGGCGTGCCGCACATCCAAAAGATGGAGATTCCTACCCATAGAGGGATCACGAGACCAGTCCAGAAACTTCGGCAAATTCACCATCTGATTCACACAAAAGGCAGAAACCACCTTAGGAAGGAATGAAAGTACCACCCCTTAAAGAAACCTTGTCGGACGAGATCCGCAGGAAATGAAAGGAAAGGAAAGGATCGAAACAAGAGAGGGCTAGTAATTCTGAGATCTGCCTAGCTGAACAAATGGCCACCATAAAGATAGTCTTCAAGGTAGGGACCTTTAAAGATGCTCAACCCAACGGCTCAAAGGGATCCTCACAGAGAACTCGCAACACCAAATTGAGATTCCACTCCGGACACACTTTCCGTAGAGGGGGACGCAGATGTTTAAACACCCTTCAGAAAACGCATAACGTCAGGATGGGAGGCCAAAGACCTGCCCTGCACTTTCCCTCTGAGACAACCTAGGGCAGAGACCTAAACTCTAAGCGAGCTATAAGCCAACCCTTTGGACAAACCCTGTTGCAAAAAGAACAAAATGTGCAGGACTGAAACTAGCAGCGGATCTAAACTCTGTTGACCACACCAGGTCTCAAAAATCTTCCACACTCTGGAATAAGCAAAGGAAGTAGCCGGCTGTCTAGCCTGAAGAAGGGTAGCAATAATTGGCTCTGAATACCCCTTCAGACGCAACCGCCGCCTCTCAAAAGCCAGGTCGCAAGACAGAAGTGATCCACCCGATCCGAAAATATGGGACCTTGACGCAGCAGTCCCTGTTAGTGAGCCAAGTGAAGGCCCATCCACTGCTAGATGAACCAGATCAGCGAACCAAGGGCATCTTGGCCTCTCCGGCGCTACCAGATCCACCGAACCCGGATGAGCACTCGTGCTACGAGGGGCCACAGAGGGAAAACGTAGAGGAGGATTCCTGATGGCCACAGGCACTTTAGAGCATTGGCTCTCATTCCCATGAGGTCCAGTTGAGGGGTCCCCCAATGGGTACAAATGTGATTCCAGGCTTCTGGAGACAGTTCACACTCCCCCGGATCCAACTGCTGCTGGCTGAGATAGACCACGTGCATGTTTTCCACTCCTGCAATGTGAGAGGCCACAATGCCCTCGAGATGGAGCTCTGCCCACACGAACAAGAGCTCAGCTTCACAAGCCACTGCAGGACTCTTTGTTCCCCCCGGCTGATGTATGCCATTGTTGTCACATTGTCCGAAAACACTCTCACTATCTGACCATGGACCAAGGGAAGAAACACCTGTAGGGCTCTGCGTACTGCCCGCATCTCCAACTAATTGATGGACCAACACCATTCCGACACTGACCAGAGTCCCTGGGCCAACCTGCCCATGCACACTGCACCCCAGCCCCTGAGACTGGCATCCATGGTGACCACCACCCAATCCAGGACTTCGAGGGGCATTCCTTTCTCCAGACTGCTCCTTGTTATCCACACTAGACTGGACCTGGCTTCCTTTGAAAGGGGCAGCAAAAGAAAATACTGTTCCGACAGGGGGCTCTCCAATGGGACAACAATGCCCTCTGCAGCAGATGCTTTTTATTTATTTATTATTTTTTATATACAGACATTCAATCTGAGATATCACATCAGTTTACATTCAGGTACTGTAGGTACTTCCCTATCTCCAGAGGGCTTACAATCTAAGTTTGTACCTGAGGCAATGGAGGGTAAAGTGACTTGCCCAAGGTCACAAGGAGCGACAGCGGGTCTCGAACCCTGGTCTCCTGGTTCATAGCTCACTGCTCTAACCTCTAGGCTATTCCTCTTCCTTATGAGCCAACACCCAAGGCACCAGCTCCAACGTCGAAGCCATTGATCTCAGGACCTGCAAATAGTCCCAGACGTTCGGAACTGGGAGGCGGAGCAATTGAGCTATCTGATCCTGGATCTTGACCATCCTGTCGGCAATGAGGAACACTTTTCCCAGCTGAATGTCTAATCAGGCCCCCCAAGTAATCCAGCAACTGGGAAGGCACTAGGTGACTTCACCAGATTGATGATCCAGACCAGCGACTCCAGTAGAGATCTCACTCAGTGCACTGAACACGAGCCTTCATCCTGCGACTTTGCCCTGATGCACCAGTCGTCCAGATAGGGGTGCACCAATACTCAGTCCTTTCTCAGGGCTGCCGCAATGACCACCATCACCTTCGTGAAGGTTCAAGGAATCATGGCAAGGCCGAAGGGAAGGGCCCGAAACTGAAAATGCTGACCCAGCACTTTGAACCGGAGAAACTTCTGGTGGTCCAGTCAAATGGGGATGTGCAGATAGGCCTCGGTGAAATCCAGAGACGCCAAGAACTCTCCTTTTCGGACCGCTGCAATCACAGCACGCTGCAATCACGGCACGCAAGGTCTCCATCCGGAAACGTGGTACCTTCAAACTCCGGTTGACCTTTTGGAGGTCTAAGATGGGTCGAAAAGTGCCTTCTTTCTTTGGAACCACAAAATAAATGGAGTACCTTCCCTGTCCTTGTTCGGAAACCGGAACCAGGACTACAGCTTCTAGGCTTAATCACCTTGATGCCACCCGCTTGCTTTGGGAAAAACAGCGCGACTTCAGAAAGACCAACCTGAGAGGGTGAAAAAACTAAGGCGTCAGAAGTGATCTTGGTGACTTCCTTATTATAAAAAGGAAAGGACAGTCTGCCCCCAATCACTGCAGATGAGGAGTGGACCTGCCTGACTTCGTTGGGAATATTTGATTCCGCATGCTCCCTCAGCGGACCCGCCTCTAGAAGACTTTCCCGTACCTCGAAAGGACTGCTGTCTACTCGAGGACTGCTGTACGCTGAGGTCCCAGAACTTCTGCCAGAGCGGAATAGTCTCGGTTCTCGAAACAGAGGTCGAGAGGAGAAAGGCTTCCGCATCGACTTCTTTTCCTCCGGCAGTCTGTAGGATTTCATAAGTTGGTCGAGGTCCTCCCCAGACAAGAGCTTGTCCTTAAAAGGAAGGTTACATAACTGCGACTTGGACGAGAGATCCACCAATCAATTGCACAGCCACAACAGATGTCTTGCCACCGCCACCACCGAAACCATGCTTCATGCTGTGGTATGCATGAAGTCATATAAGGCATCGGCTATATACTCGATCCCCGCCTCAAGGCGGGCCGCCTGGACTGGGGACAGCGGTTCTGTGGAAGATTACTCCTACGGTTTCTGGATCCAATACAAACAGGCTCGAGCATCAGGCTGGCACAGACCAAAGCTTGGAGCCCAAGGGCGGACACCTCAAAAATTCACTTGAGCTGCACTTCCAGTTTACAATCTTGAATATCCTTCAAAGCAGCCGCCCCGAACACCAGAATTGTGATCTTCTTCGTGACAGCAGACACGGCGGCATCCACCTTAGGGGTTCTGAGGGAATCCAAATGGTCCTGCAGCAAAGGATAAAGCTTGGCCATCACTCTCCCCACTTTCAAGCCAGAGTCCAGGGAGTCCCATTCTCGGCTGATCAGTTTCTGAATCTTCTTAAAAATGGGAAAGACTCAGAGGTCTCAGTCGGCTGTCCAACACCAGATTAATCCCCTCTCCAGAGAGAGCTTAACCCCCAATTCCTCCAGAACCTGGGGAATAAGGGGACGCAACTCCTCCCTCTTGAACAGGTGGACCACCCGCAGGTCGTCGCCCTCCACCTCAGAGCCCTCGAAGGAACCCTGATCTTCCTTAGGTCCATCCGGGTCCTGGGGATGCCCCTCATCACAGTCTGCATCCAGATCTGCCGCCGGCAACGAACCACCCTCACCCTGGGGGTCATTAGAATCCTCAGAATCCCTGGGGTCCGAATCCAGGCACGCTGGGCGGGATCCCCGAGGCTGCTCCCATAATCCCGCGGAACTCGTATGGATCCCCCTCGGTCTCTTGGTGGAGTCTGCTGGGCTATCCTTGAATCTAATGTTGCTCTTAGGAAAGAGGTTTTTTTTTTTGGTTTTTTTTCCCAATCATGTCTAGAATTCTAGCATCTTTCTCTGGTAGTGTGGCCTTTTTCATGGTAGACTCCACTATATGGGAGTTGTACGTTTTTGTGTGTCTTGGACACTTTTGAACATGGTATTTTATGTCAATAGTCTGATATTGGTGTGATGGAATGAGAAATTACTACTTACCTGATAATTTCCTTTTCTTTAGGACAGTCAGATGAATCCAGAACAAGTGAGTTATGCACCTCCACCAGCAGATGGAGCTAGGATGTCACAGTATAAATACAACTGCAGTGACATCAGCCTGCCAGTATTCTTTTCAAAAGCAACTATGCACAGACTAACAAAACTTGACTAAACAGATAACCATTTCAATACTCAGCCAACAGGCAACACTGAGCTCAGACAAGAAAGTATGAACACTAGTCTAGGGACTGTACTAACACTTACCAGTAATTCCTCTAATACAGAACCATAATACAACCATTCGGCAGCCAAGGGAGGGAAGCTGGATTCATCTGACTGTCCTAAAGAAAAGGAAATTATCAGTGGAGTAATAATTTCTCATTTCTTAGCATCCATGAGATGAATCCAGAACAAGTGGGATGTACCCAAGCTACTCCCAAATAGGGCGGGAAGATGCCCACGGTCCAGTCAAAACCACACATGAAAAGGCTGCATCCCTCTGGGCTTGCACATCCAGACAATAATACCTGGAAAAAGTGTGTAATGAGGACCATGTCGCAGCTTGGCAAATGTTGACAGGAGACAACAATTTCACTTCCACCCATGACACTGCCTGAGCCCTAGTGGAATGAGCCCTGACCTGACTAGATAACTGCTTCCCAGCATCAGTGTACACAGCCATGACTATCTCCTTAATCCAGCAAGCCATAGTAGCCCGCGAGGCTGGTCTCCCTGCCTAGTACCACCGTGAAGGACAAACTGGTGATCCATCTTCCGTAGAGGTTTAGTAAGCTCCAGATACCTGACAATGTGTCTCTTGACATCCAAGGGTCGCAACAGAGATACTCCTCTACATCTCTCTCTCTGTCCAGAGATGGACTGATTCAGTGACCACCTTTGGTAAAAAGGAAGGAATAGTATGCAGCTGTACCACCCCTGGAGTCACCTGGAGGAATGGCTCCTGGCAAGACAAAACCTGCAGTTTGGAAACCCTACACACAGAACAAATTGCCACAAGAAACACCTTTTTCAAGGTTAGTAACATATTTGTCTAAACGTAGGGCCTGCTAAAAATTCCAATACCAAATTAAGACTCTATAAGGGCACGGGAAACCGCATAGGAGGATGAAGATGTTTTACCTCTTTCAGGAAACTGGCCATATCAGGATGAGCTGACAAGGATCCACCATTCACCTAACCTCTGAAACAGGCGAGTCACTACCTGTACCTTTAAGGAATTAAGGACAAAGCCTTTATTCAAGCCATCCTGCAAAAATTCAAAAAAAATGAGCAGAAAAACCGAACAAGGAACAGTACTTCAATCCTCACACCAGACCTCAAACACATGCCAAACCTGCACATAGGTCAAGGAAGTGGAGAACTTTTAGCTCTTAGAAAAGGTGAAAATCAGTGCCTCAGAGTATCCACGTTTCAGCAAGCGAGCTCTCAAGAGCCATACCACACAAAATAGAGTCTGATCATTGTGAAGAACAGGACCCTGCCGCAACAGAGACCTGTGTGCCGGAAGTCAAAGGGGTGATTCTGCCAGGAGCCACCGCAGATCATGGTCTCCTGGGTCAATCTGGAGCAATCAAGATTGCCATCTCTCTCTGGCACTCAATCCTTCAGACTACTCTGCCCAACCTAGGCCATGGAGGAAAGGCATACAGCAAAACTTGTCTTCTAGCCACTCCTGCACCAAGGCATCAATCCCCAACGACTTTGGATCATTCCTGTGACTGAAGAATCGTGGAACTTTTGCATTGTGAGACATTTCCAACAGGTTTAGAAACGGGAGATCCAAGTGATCCAAAATCAGCTTAAATGCCTCACTTGATAGTGCCCTTTCTCCTGGATCCAGACTCTACCTGATAAAGTCTGCTTTTACTATGTCCTTTCCTGCTATATGCGAGGCTGAGATCATCAGGAGATGTAATTCGGCCCATTCCATAAGTTGATATTTTTCTTGCGATACTTGTTGGCTCTTGGTTCCTCCCTGCCGATTTATGTAAGCCACAGTAGTCATGTTGTCCAACATTATCCGAACCGCTCAACCCTGCAGCCTGTCGCCGAACTGCAAACATGCCAGCCAGACTGCCCTGGCTTCCAAACAATTGATATTCCAGAGAGACTCTTCTGCATCCCAATGCCCTTGCGCTGTCAGCTCCCTGTCAGTGAGCTCCCCAACCATAGAGGCTCGCATCTGTTGTCAGTACTAGATAGTCCGGTGACCCTTCCTTAGATGATCTGCCTACAGGCACCACTGCAGTCAGGAGGAAAAATCCATCGGCAGGTGAAGTCGAATTGAATAGTCCAGAGATTTTGAGTTCCACCAAAACAACAGGGAGCACTGAAGAGGACGCATATGCGCCCTCACCCACGGTACCACTTCCAGGATTGCCACCATTAAACCAAGTACCTGCAGGTAGGACCATACGGTCGGGCGCAGAGTGTTCATCAACAGACATAGCTGAGCCTTCAACTTCTGAATACAAACTAAAACCTGAGATATTCCAATGACCAAGCAGGCTGAAGACTGCTCTTGGCCAGGTTTACCACCCAGCTAATCTCCTGCAACAGGGAGATCACCTTCCAGGTCACCAGGCAGCTCACTTCCACAGACTTGGCTCGAATCAGCCAGTCGTCCAAATACCGGTGTACTAGGATCCCATCCTCTCTCAATTTTGCTGCAACTATTACCATTACCTTGGAAAAATTCCTGGAGTGCTGGCCAGACCAAAAGGCAGAACCCAACCATGATAATGATGTTCCAGAACTGCGACCCTCAGAAAGTGTTGATGATCTAGTCGAATGTGAATGTAAAGATATGCCTCTAACAGGACTAAAGAGGTCAGAAATTCTCGACTGCATGGTCATTATCACTGAGTGCAAGGTCTCCATATGAAAAAGTGTCACCCGCACATGGATGGTTGACACCTTTGAGATCCAGGATAGGATGAAAGGATCCCCCCTCTTTCTTGGGCACAATGAAATAAAATGAATATCGCCCCTTATTTTCTTGAGACATGGACACTGGAATCACAGCCCTCAGACTGAGGAGCCTTGCCAATGTACCCCTCCAGTGCCCGCTTCTTCTGCAGGAAGTGGCAGGGAGAGACCATGAACACTGCGAAACTCCAGCACATATCCTTCTTGTATTATCTCCACAACCCACTGATCTGATGTGATCTCAATCCACCTCTGATAGGGGGACGCCTCTTTCTCTTCTATCTTCTGTTCCCTGGGTTGGGTCGGCAAACCTTCATTGGAAGGTTTGGGAGGTTCTACTACCTGAGTTTGCCCCACTTCTGGGCCGTCTAGGACAAAAGGACTGAGACCTATCAAAAGGCCGATTCCTTTGAAAGATCGCTCCTCTATAGAGTCCAGCTGCGGGGGGAGAGGGCATATACCTTCACTGCCGCACTCAGCTTTCTGTACTTGCTGCCTTTCAGCTGTTAAACAGTTAAGTCCATGCCGGCTGAAAAAAAAAAAAAGCTACCGGACCAAAGCACTCATCTGAGAGTCCATGAAATTCATGTCAGGAATTCACCAAATGGTCCCTCCCCAAGTTATCACCGCAGGACAGCGGGCCAAATTAATTTTCTCCTTTTCAATTCGAAACAATTCGCAGTGGGGAGATGCACATCCACCATCTGCTGGAGACTGAGAATACTGGCAGGCCGATGTCACTGCAGGGGTATATATACTGTGATGTCAGTTTGCTCCGTCTCCATCTGCTGGTAGAGGTGCATAACCCACTTGTTCTGGATTCATCTGACTGGACACTAAGAAATAAGATGTTTTTCATAGCTTAATTTGGACCTCTAATAGCACTTGGTGCATAAGGATAACTTTATGTGTTTTGGTGCTTGCAAACACTGAATTATACCATATAATTCTGCTGTATTATCTTTTTCTTGACGAGTGAATGTTAAGGCATCAGACATCTTCTGAATAAATACAGAATAGGTTGTATCATCAGGCAGAGGAGATGCTCTGTTAGGTTCTGGGGACGGGTCAGAAGGCAGATCTGGAAAGTGGTCCATCAGAACACTCTTCAGAATTATCAGACATAAGAGTATTCCAAAGCAGGAACAAAGTAGGATGGAGAGAGCCTACATTCCTCCTTCAGATGATATTTCTATTGGATCTTTCATTTGCTTATCTTTTGTGTACGGTACTTGGAGTGGGTGGAAGATTGAATTTTCTCTCACAATCTCTCCCCAACACTGGTGTTTAACAGTTATGTCTTTCAGGCCAATACAGTACAGTGCACTCCAGCGGAGTGCACTGTTAACCCGCGTTAGCTTTACCCCTTATTCAGTAAGGGGTAATAGCATGTCGAAAACGCACGTCCAACCCACCCCCCCCGAAACTAATAGCGCCCGCAACATGCAAATGCATGTTGATGGCTCTATTAGTTAATCCCGCGCAATTCACTAAGTAAAATGTGCAGCCAAGCCGCACATTTTACTTTCAGAAATTAGCGCTACCCAAAGGTAGGCGTTACATTTCTGCCGGCACCGGGAAAGTATGGCGATATTAAGTTGGAGGCCCCAAAGTAAAAAATAATTTAAAATAAAAAAAATGTAAATTTAAAATCGGCCCGCAGCTTGAAAACCGGACGCTCATTTTTGCCGGGAAAATTGAGCGTCGGTTGTCAAGCTCGCTGATAGCCACCGCTCCTGTCAAAAAAGAGGTGCTAGGGACGTGGTAGTGTCCCTAGCGCCTCTTTTTTACCGCGGGCCCTCATTTAAATACTGAATCACGCGCACAGGAAAGTGGCCTGTGCGCATGCCTGGAGAGCAGGCGCTCACCCGCTCTCCCACAACGTTTACTGAATCGGCCTGTTTGGTAATTCTTGTGCATAAATATTCAAGTCAGTCCATAACCTCTGCACAAAACGCATGACAGTCTGGGTACTGCAGCAAGGGAAGCTTTGGTTCTCTTGTGGTAGATGCCAACAAAGCTTGTGGATGCACTAAAGACAGCGATGTTGAGAAGTCTAATTTTTGTTTTTGAGGTTCTCTTCTGACCGGATGGCTTGGCACCAATGGCTCGGCACCATGAGTTTTATGCGCTGTATGCATCAGCACTGGGCATAGTCTGTGCTGATGTTGAGACTGCGTGCGCTGATTTAATAGCACTGTGTTACGCTTGGGCTCCGGTCAGGAGGCGTGAACACCACCCAGCAGGGTGGCTCCAGGTGGAGAGAGACAGGAAGCTAGAAACAGTGTCTGGTTCCAGGCTGGGTCAAGGCAGGCAGCAATAAGCAGTGTCTAGTTCAGACTGGGTCAGAGCAGGCGGCAAGGAGCAGAGTCTAAGTTCAGGCTGGGTCAGGGCAGGCGGCAATGAGCAGAGTCTAAGTTCAGGCTGGGTCAGGGCACA
Source organism: Rhinatrema bivittatum (assembly GCF_901001135.1). Taxonomy (NCBI): domain Eukaryota; kingdom Metazoa; phylum Chordata; class Amphibia; order Gymnophiona; family Rhinatrematidae; genus Rhinatrema; species Rhinatrema bivittatum. Next base: position 248,707,191 of record NC_042617.1, on the reverse strand, counting down.
GTAAGCAGGGCAAGGCAGGTCAGAAGGCCCGTAGGCCACACACACACAGAAGGCCCGTAGGCCACACACCATAAGCGGGGCAAGGCAGGTCAGAAGGCCCGTAGGCCACACACACACAGAAGGCCCGTAGGCCACACACCATAAGCGGGGCAAGGCAGGTCAGAAGGCCCGTAGGCTCCACACACACAGACAGAAGGCCCGTAGGCCACACACCGTAAGCAGAGCAAGCAGGTCAGAAGGCCCGTAGGCCAGGTGAGAACAACGAGGAAGGAGGCCCGAAGGCCGCGCAAGGCAAGGCAAGGAAAGGCCCGAAGGCCGCGCAAGGCAAGGCAAGGAAAGGCCCGAAGGCCGCGCAGGGCAAGGCAAGGAGCCCAGGTGAGCTCGATGCCGAAGCACCGAGGCAACTGGCAGGCAGGGTTATAAGGACACACCCAGAGCACAGAGTGGACAGATAAGATGGACTGGGCCTGTCCGGAAAGCCAGCACTAGAGGGACCCCTGGTGGTGAGGCGGTTGCACTGCAGCCAAAACCGTAACAGTACCCCCTCCTCAAGGCCTCCCCCTCCTCCTGGGTCCCATCTTAGCAGGGGGTACTCAAAGATGAGATCTGGCCCCTCCGAGGGCAACAACAGCTGGAGCCATTCAACAGGCTCAGATGGCTGAGTTAGAAAGTCTGTTAGTGGTACCGGTTTGAGCCCCTCCGGGGGTGGCAGCAGGACCGGTTTAGCAGGCTCTTCTCGGGGTAGTGCAGCAGGTTCGGGCCCCTCTCGGGATGAAACAGCAGGCTGGAACACCTCTCCGGGCGTTGTAGCAGGATCGGACCCCTCTCGGGGCGATGAAGCAGGATCGGCCCCCTCTCGGGGCGATGCAGCAGGATCGGCCCCCTCCTGGGGCGATGCAGCAGGCTTGGCCCCCTCCTGGGGCGATGCAGCAGGCTTGGCCCCCTCTTGGGGCGATGCAGCAGGCTTGGCCCCCTCCTGGGGCAATGCAGCAGGCTTGGCCCCCTCTTGGGGCGATGCAGCAGGCTTGGCCCCCTCTTGGGGCGATGCAGCAGGCTTGGCCCCCTCTTGGGGCGATGCAGCAGGCTTGGCCCCCTCTTGGGGCGATGCAGCAGGCTTGGCCCCCCCCTGGGGTGATGAAACAGGCTCAGATGGCAGAGCAGCAAGGTTTGAAGCAGTGCACATAGAAGACTCAAGTAGCACTGCTGTGGGCTTGATACCTCGAGCCACACTCTGAGGCTCCTTATTTTGTTTCTGGAGGAGCAGTTTAGAGAAGGCACAGGCAGTTCTAGGACGTCTAGGGAATGTGCTCGTTAGTGTCTCAACAGCAGCTGTGGGCAGCAGAGCCCTGCTAGAGTTAATCAACTCTCTCCGTTTGAGAGAAACCTGTTCCTGAGGCTCTAGCACTGGTGTCACAGAAGCCTTCTTGGCCAGGTAAGTCCTGGGTTTTTCTATCCACAAACTGCCAGCAAAAATGTCTGTTTTAGTTGAGCCAGAAACAGAATACTGGTTAGGAGAGCTGATAGCTTTTTTTAATGGCACAGCTGGTCCTAGAGCAGAACACCGGGGGCAGGGTTTGCCTGGTGGTAACAAACACGGAAGACAGGAGCATTTCCACCACCCTGGTTTAGGAGCCAGACAGTTCAAACATTCCTGATAGACAGAGACATTTTTCTTGTTGCAATTATTGCATGACCAGTGTTCCTGACCAACAAGTTCACAGGCTAGACAGTTCTGATAGCTTGGATAATTCAAAGTCTGACAGGAATTGCAGGTATAAAACTTTAAAGAAGGAGGCATCTTGAATTAGTGAAAAAGTTGACTCACCGGCAGGACACAGACCATCTCTTCCCCTGGAAATTTGATGGCTTCGGCATACTGTTACGCTTGGGCTCCGGTCAGGAGGCGTGAACACCACCCAGCAGGGTGACTCCAGGTGGAGAGAGACAGGAAGCTAGAAACAGTGTCTGGTTCCAGGCTGGGTCAAGGCAGGCAGCAATAAGCAGTGTCTAGTTCAGGCTGGGTCAGAGCAGGCGGCAATGAGCAGAGTCTAAGTTCAGGCTGGGTCAGGGCAGGCGGCAATGAGCAGAGTCTAAGTTCAGGCTGGGTCAGGGCACAGTAAGCAGGGCAAGGCAGGTCAGAAGGCCCGTAGGCCACACACACACAGAAGGCCCGTAGGCCACACACCATAAGCGGGGCAAGGCAGGTCAGAAGGCCCGTAGGCCACACACACACAGAAGGCCCGTAGGCCACACACCATAAGCGGGGCAAGGCAGGTCAGAAGGCCCGTAGGCTCCACACACACACACAGAAGGCCCGTAGGCCACACACCGTAAGCAGAGCAAGCAGGTCAGAAGGCCCGTAGGCCAGGTGAGAACAACGAGGAAGGAGGCCCGAAGGCCGCGCAGGGCGCCCAGGTGAGCTCGATGCCGAAGCACCGAGGCAACTGGCAGGCAGGGTTATAAGGACACACCCAGAGCACAGAGTGGACAGATAAGATGGACTGGGCCTGTCCGGAAAGCCAGCACTAGAGGGACCCCTGGTGGTGAGGCGGTTGCACTGCAGCCAAAACCGTAACACACTGTGAGGCCTGTGCGCCATACCAGAGAGTGTTCCTAGGGTGCCAATGTTCCAACACAATAGTTTTTTGGCACTGAAGTTGAGGTAATAGCATCAGCAATGTTCCTACAGCATCATGTGGCATTAATTTCTGATCTGCCCATTTCCATGCTGGTGATCACACCAGAAACCTACATCTTCATCTTCTTGAAACATCTGATGAAGGAGATCTTTCCCTCTTACTATGGCACTTCAATTGTTTTTGCTCACGAGCCCTTTAGCTCATACTGAAGCTTCAGGTATCTGTAAATAATCGCACTCTGGGATGTTCTACCCCAGTGGCTGCATGTTGAGCTGTTATGGTCCGATCCTAAACAGGAGGTACTGGTCATGTTGATTCACTATAGCCGTGTCATGGCACTTTTTGCATGACTTGAAGAGACTTTTCCCATTTTTTGTAGAAGATGATTGTGGAGTAGTCATTCCAGTTATGTTTCTGTTGACAATAAGAGGGTTCTTCTTTAAGAAGAAAAAAAAAATTAATGCAGCTGATGGCTGATATAAGAGGAAAACCTGCGACCGTTCATGATGCAGACAAAATAAGATTTATGGAGGGCACACAGACACACTAGTGCAGGAACTCCCACTCAAGCCTAGAACAGAACTTTCTGGGCTAGAGGAGAAAAGGGGATTAAATCTGCTCTATCACATGACGCCACCATCTTGTATGGCTGTTTTGATGCTTGTCCATGTTAAAAAGAAAGAAATTAGCAGGTCAAAACCAAATAGGTTTGTAGTCAAACATCAAAATGCCCCTCTTTGTACTCAATGCACTCCCTAGCTTTCTTGCATTACCGCTCCCTCAATATCCCTGTCATCAAACTCGCTCTCTCTCCCAATGCATTCTCTTCCTCTGACATTTCCCTATCCTCCTCAAAAGTATTTACTGCCTCCTCCATTCCCCACAATGCATTCCTTATTTGCCAGGCTAGATATTTCAGGGACAGAGTGGGCTCCAATACAGGAGGCTAATGGGAAGCACCAGGGGCTGGATTTCTCAGCATAGTTGGGCCCCTTGCTTGGAGACCAAAACCAGGGTACAGTTTCTCTCTAGGCTGAAGTGAGCTTCCAGTTCAAAAGTTCAAAATGTGGATCTAAAGTTGTATAAAAATCTCAGCTATGCTTCTGAAAACCTACCTGTGGCTTGCCTTGGGATTAATGCTGTAGCCATGACTGTTCCCAAGAGTTTTGACACAGCAACTCTCACTCCGTAGTTGGAGCCTTCCAAAGCCTTGAAGCAGAGTGTTGCTATATTTTCCAATTCAGCTGTCCACATGAACACAGCTTCGTTTTGTAGTTCCTGCAGACACTATGAGAACAGAATAGATAAACAGCATAGGAATTTTGTCATATTGTTGATTACTGTTGCACTAACTCTTAAGGTCTACACAAGGGTTATGACAGGTCATGGTATATGAGACCAAGGCACCTCCTCTATCGGGGTTGTTGATTCACATACACAGCTGGCCAGCAATGTCAATCTAATTAGGACTTCCACCCAGTTAAAAGTTCTCTGCTAGCCGTGTGGTCTAAAAGACTCAGAGAAAACTGAATTATTACAGTAAAATATCCATTTAAATACCAGAACACGTCAAAGTATTTAGCTGCTGCACAATCAATTATCACATTTGCAATCTGGGAAGGATAATGCAGATTGTGTGAGTTAATGGAAAGCAAGACAATTACTATTCCAATTCAGACTCAGTCTAAGCAGTACCTCAAGGAGCTGGGTAGATTACAATTTGAAGAATGCATCTTCCAAATTTGGCATCAGCATGTGACCACTTATTTATTTTGTAATGGTTAATGATAGCATGCATAGAATTTTATGATGTAGCTTTGCATATCTCTTCCACATTCATTTGTACCTTTTCATATAGGAGATAGCTACTGATCTTATAGAATAAAGGAAGGAATAAGCTTATTTGATTTTTTTATTTTTTTTTTATCTTCTGAAATATACCTAATCCAATGAAATACAGATGGTTTTGAAGGTGTGGAGCTTGTTTTTATATGCACCATAAAAACTGAATACATAGATTTTTTAAAAGTGTTTTCTTTGTAAACAAAGCTTTAAAGCTCATTTAAAAGCTAAAGAATGAAGTTCTCTTCTTGGATGAAAAAAATTTAGGATACAGACAGAATCAGCATTACAATTCTGATTACTGCAACAAGCTGAATTCATTTTTGGAAAACAAAACAATACAACTTGACTTGAGAAAAAAAAAAAGATGAAATTGTCTTCATTGTCTGTTTACATAGAGTTTTTATTTCATCAACTCTTCTTGTGGAACATGACAACCAAGGAAACCAATTTTAATATTTAAAAAATAGACTAGTAGAACTTAATTTTTCAACAGGAGGATGCATAAAGAGGTTAAATCCAGATTTAAATCCCACATAGAAAGAGGTATAGAAACTGCATATCTTGCAAACTTAGCAGTCTCCTAAAATGTGAAAATATCTGTGTAACAAAATATTTTTCTTATGGCTGTATCTTCTTAATACTGTAATGGGGGTAATACACCCCCTTAATGTGCTTGTATTTAGTCCTATATTCACTCTGACAAACTTTCATATAATCTTCACAGACTGATAGTATAAACCTTCTCAGTTTAGACATTCTTGTAACTTTCCTATATAGTGTTATAAAATTAAATAATGGACTGTATACTAATAGCCAATAAATAGCATAATCATGAATAGCTTATTCTCTAACATTCTCCTTTTAATTTTGAAGCAGTCAAGCTCAAAGATGTTAGATCTGGATAACAGAGAAACTTAAAGAATGTCTGAAACAAGAGAAAAATTAGTTCAGCAATGAACTTTAAGAGAGTCTGGAAACCAGGATCTGCATGCCCATTAAGGAGCTATAAGAATTACCACTGATGGCTGAATTCTGATTTTTTTTGTATTAGTTTGGGTATAAAAGAGGGAGAGAAAGCAAAGTTGCTTACCTTGTAACAGGTGTTCTAGGACAGCAGGATGTTGGTCCACACATGTGAGTGACATCATCAGATGGAGCTCAGCATGGAAAACATCCGTTTCTAGAAATTTGACTAGGCACACTGAGCATGCCCACTATGCCACTATCCATGCATCCACACAGGGATCCCTCTTCAATCTCGTAAAACAGAATGCACAAAAAATAAAACAAAACACTAGAAACTTAACTGTGGGGTGGAGGGTGGGTTTCCTGAGGACTAACATCCTGCTGTCCTAAGAGAAAACTTGTTACAGGTAAGCAACTATGCTTTCTCCTAGGACAAGCAGGATGGTAGTCCTCACGTGTGGATGAATACCTAGCTACACGCTGCTCCCGTACATATCAGGGACGCACAGAACTTAACGGGATGTCAATGGGCACAACAAACTAGTCCTGGTAACAACAGAGGGAGTCAGCCTGAACCCGAACGAGGGGCATAAGGCTGGAAGAGCTGGGTTTAATTATTGAAAAGATTCTGCAAGACTGACTGACCGAAATGACTCATGTTGACCATCTCTGTCCAAGCAGTGGTGTGAAGCAAAGGTGTGGAGGGAATTCCAGGTTAAGGCTTTGTATATTTCATCCAAAGGAATCTCTCAAAGTGGGCCTCCAAAGCCACCATGGCCCGAATGGAGTGAGCTTTGACATGGCCACCCAGATGTAGACCCGCCTGCATGTAGCAGAAAGAGATGCAGTCTGCAAGCCAGATAGACAAGGTCTGCTTGGATATGGCAATTCCCAATCTATTTTTGTCGAACGAAATGAAGAGTTGCGTGGACTGTCTGTGGCCTGCTGTTCGTTCCAGATAGAATGCTAAGATCCTTTTGCAATCTAGGCTGTGCAGAGTTTGCTCACCTTGATGCAAATGAGGTTTAGGAAAAAAGGTTGGTAAGATGGACTGATTAAGGTGGAACTCAGCCACACCCTAAGTTCCTGCCGAAGATGGAGTGCAGAGAACCACCCGATCGTGGAAGAATTTTGTGTAGGGTGGATATGACACCAGCACCTGAAGTTCACTAACCCTGCGTGCCAAGAAAATGACCACGCTACCAAGAAAATGACCTTCCAGGTCAGGTATTTTCAAGTTGTAAGAGCACAGAGACTCAAAAGGAGCCTTCATTAGGTATGCCATGACCACACTGAGGTCCCAGGAAACCACAGAGGGCCCAAGGGGAGGTTTCAGCTGGAGTAGACTGCTCATGAAACCATGCATAACAGGCTGCATCAAGATGGGCAATCTATCCACTCCAATCGCCTTGAGATGCATGCTCACCGAGCAGGTCTTTCAGCCAGCGTCCAAGTAGTACAGCAGGTAATCTAATAACTTGGAGGTAGAACATGAGAACGGGTTCAACCCCTGGTTGACCCACCACACTGAAAATCTCTTCCACTTGAGGCCATAAGACTTCCTAGTGGAAGGCTTCCTGGAATCCAGCAGGACCGGAGATACACCCTTTGAGAAATTCAGGGGCTGTAAGGTCACCCTTTCAACATCCAAGCAGTGAGGGACAAGGCCTGGAGGTTGGGATGGTACAGCCTCCCCTGACCTTGTGTTATGAGGTCTGCAGACATTCCCAGACAGATCGGATCCAGGAGGGAAAGATCCCGCAAGAGCGGGAACCAGATCTGCTGGGACTAAGGCATGATGAGAATCATTTATTTATTTTATTTATTTTTAATTTTTATAGACCGAAGTTCTTGTAGGAACTACAAATCAATCCGGTTTACATACAACTTTTAAATGCCCAAAAAGAGTAGGGGGCTTTACATAGAACAATTGAACAATAAAACAGGTAACAATAGAACAATAACAATAATGATGGAACAAATAGAATAGATAACCAATTAAACATAGTAATATAGTAATAAATATTATATAGAAAATAAATATAAAAGGGATAGAGTAAATGAAGTGTGAATACAGTATAAATACCAAAGATGAAAGAGCTCAAAAATTAAGGTACAGTTGAAAAAATCGTAATAGCAAAAAACAGTGAGATAACCCATGATTTGGGTTAAAAGACTTGATTAGGTAGCATTAGATGTCTGGGAAGGCTTGACGGAAAAGCCATGTTTTTAGCTTTTTTTTGAACTCCTGATGATGGTCCCCTGCTGTCCTGCTTGAGTTTCAGGAGCGTCTTGGAGACCAGAGGAAGCGGAGGATAGGCATACAAAAGACCCCTGCCCAGTGGAGGGCAAAAGTGTCCAACATTGTTCTGACCTTCCCCCTGTTCAGGGAGCAGAATTGGTCCACTTTCTTGTTGCAAGGGGAAGTGAAGAGGTCCACATCCTGAGTCCCCCAAAAGACAGAAGATCTGGTCCACTACCTACTGCTTCAGTGACCACTCATGCAGTCAGAAGGAACGACTTAGGCTGTCCGCCAAAACATTCTCCCATCTCAGCAGGTATCTGGCTCGAAGAAAAATCTTCCAGATAAGGCCCTCGACCAGATTTGGACTGCCTCCTAATAAAAGGAGGAATGATCCATTCCTCCCTGTTTGAGGTATATCATGGCTACCTGACTGCCGGTCTGGACGGGCACGACCTTGCCGGACAATTGCTCCCAAAACACCTAGGGGCGGATTTTAAGAGCCCTGCTCGCCTAAATCTGCCCAAAACCGGGCGGATTTAGGCGAGCAGGGCCCTGCGCGCCGGTAAGCCTATTTTACATAGGCCTACCGGCGCGCGCAGAGCCCCGGGACTCGCGTAAGTCCCGGGGTTTTCGGAGGGGGCGTGTCGGGGGGCGTGTCGGGGGTGGGCCCGAACCGCGCAGCGTTTTCGGGGCGTGTCGGGAGCGTTCCGGGGGCAGGCCCGGGGGCGTGTCCGCGCCCTCCGGACCCGCCCCCAGATTGCGTCCTGGCGCGCTAGCGGCCCGCTGGCGCGCGGGGATTTACTTCTCCCTCCGGGAGGCGTAAATCCCCCAACAAAGGTAAGGTGAGGGGAAGGTGAGGGGAGGGCAAAAGAAAGTTCCCTCCGAGGCCGCTCCGATTTCGGAGCTGCCTCGGAGGGAACGGGGGTAGGCTGCGCGGCTCGGCGCGCGCCAGCTATACGAAATCGATAGCCTTGCGCGCGCCAATCCTGGATTTCAGCGGCTACGCGCGTATCTACTGAAATCCAGCGTACTTTTGTTGGCGCCTAGAGCGCCAACAAAAGTACGCCTATTCGCGGTTTTTGAAAATCTACCCCCTAGAGTACATAATGGACCACCCGCAGCTTCAGGAAATTGATCTGGCACCTCAGCTCCTGAGCTGACCAGCAACCCTGGGTGTGACATTTCCCCACATGGGCTCCCCAACCCAGATGGGAGGCATCCGTGGTGAGTCAACCTGAATAGGGGAAGCCTGGAATGGAATCCCCACCTCCAGATTGGGAAGAATTATCCACCACGACAGGGAGTCTCCGAGCGGTGCGGTAACCTGAATGCACGCCCCAAGGTCCTGAGTAGCCTGGTGCCAGTCGGACTGCAAGGACCACTGTGCCCTGCGTAGTGAAAGACAAGCAAAGGTGGTGACATGGACAGTCGCTGCCATGTGTCCCAGTAAGCACAACATTGTGTGCGCCGAAATCTGTTGACTTCGCAAGATCGTCCCGCCAATGAAGCCAAGGTGATCGCTTGATCCCTGGGCAAAATCACCCAGGCTTTAACTGTGTCGAACCCGGCACCTATGAAGTTCAGATGCGGGGATGGGAGCAGCTGGGACTTGGGGTAATTGATTAAAAGCCCCAAGTTCTCCAAAATTCGAATGGTGGCCTGTAGGGACTGCAGCACTCCCTGTTTGGAGGCACCCTTGACCAGCCAGTCGTCCAGATAGTGAAAGACTTGCACGTGTTGCCTTCGCAGATGCGCTGCCACTGCCGCAAGGTACTTTGTGAAAACACAGGGCACAGTCACCAGTCCGAAGGACAGCACCCTGTACTGTAAATGGAGTTTGCCCACCACAAACCAGAGATATTGCAGGTGGGCGCAGGCAATCCCTATGGGATTATAGGCATCTTATAGATCAAGGGAGCAAAGCCAGTCCCCCTGGTGCAGAAGGGGAATAAGGGCACCCAACAAGACTATCTTAAACTTCTCCCATGTGAGGAACGTCAGATACAAAACTGGGCAAAGGCCTCCCGTTCTCTTCGGGATAAGGAAATACCTGGAGTAGAATCCACTTCCAGCAAGTAAAGATTCAGCAGTTTACATTTCTTAAGACACGACAAATCTGAATCAAGAGCCAAAGATTTCCAAATGATCACCCTGTATGTCAGCTCCTTCTGAATCTTAACTGTATAAATCCTGTCCCAAAAAGAGAACCAACAACACTACAAATTGCAATATAACATATGAGAATGCATCCCAATCTCAAGATTACAATACCAGCATTTGTTCGACCCTTTGTCTTTTACTTTGGCAACTTTTATAGGAGTCCAGAGTGCTCTATGCCCTATAAAGAAGAGACTGGGCAAAACGCGGATAAAGAAGCACAAAGAAGTTCCCCAAAAAGAAAACTAACATTTAATATCCAGACCCATTCTCAGGTCTTTTTCCCATACGTTTTGAGTTCCAAGACATCTGTTAGCTTGATTTACTTTGAGCAACTTATAGAATCTTAAGGCTTGTTTAGAAAGACAATACTTTAGTATAAATCTGTTCAATCTCCAAACCGCCAGAAAGACCTTGTATCAGCCTTCAAAATACAGTATCTCAACTGGACCCATTTAAAATGATAACTAGACAATCCAAATTCACGCTGTAACTCCTGTAACATTTTCAATTTATTATCAGATTTCAAGTGACCAAAATTCCATGTGCTTTTATTCCACCAAAATGACCAAGTTAACACATTGTTCTTGATTTTCGGTCTGCGTTATAGCATATAGGTGTTTTCTTTGAAGAGTGCCGGGATATTCTCATCCCTTGACTGAAATTTCAAAAAGCTTTCCATGTTGCCTGGACGACTGAATAATTTGTGCATTATTCCATTTTAGTGGAATAATGAAAACATGTCTAACTCTGCATTAGTTTGTTCCAGTTTATATTCAAAGTAAACTACTTTCAAGTACTGTAGTTTATTTCCTGTCTCCAGAGGGCTCATAATCTAAGTTTGCATCTGGAGAGTGGAGTGATTTGCTCAAGGTCACAAGAAGTGGCAGTGGGATTTGAACTCTGGTTTCCCTGGATTGTAATTTAGTGCTCTAACTACTAAGCTACTCCTCCATTCTATTAGTACATTGGTCATTAGTTATCTGGTTGCTCTAATTATTACTATAACTGTTTTAGAATATTGTTTTACAATTTATATACTATTTATGATAGTTTTAGTTGTGCGTTTGTATTCTTTATAGACTGTTTCATGTTAAAGGACTGTTCTGTTTAAGGATGGAATAGAAAGCAAAGTAAATAAAATAAATATTAAAGAGAAGACTTTTGAAAGAACTCAAAAACTGTTTTAAAGGAATGCTATTTTGAATTTCCTTACATAATACCAGGAATTGGACTAAGTATTTTTCCTGGATACGTCACTCATTTGAGCATGGGTATAGGCTGTACAGCAAAACTGCTTACCTTGTAATAGGTGTTATCCCAGGACAGCAGGATGTAGTCCTCACACATGGGTGACGTAACTGACTTAGCCCTATCACGGAAAACTCTGTCAAAGTTTCTAGAAACTTTTGACTGGCAGACTGAGCATGCCCAGCATGCCATGATCCCTCGAGCCACAGGGGTCTCCCTTCAGTCTCGTGTATAGCAATAAGCGTTAGCAAAAATAAAATAATAAAACGTATCGAACCCAACTCCACGGGGTGGCGGGTGGGTTTCGTGAGGACTACATCCTGCTGTCCTGGGATAACACCTATTACAAGGTAAGCAATTTTGCTTTATCCCAGGACAAGCAGGATGCTAGTCCTCACAAATGGGTGATTAGCAAGGTGTAGGCTAAGTCTACTGTTGGAAAAATTGAGGCAGCCTAAATCACAGCAGGCTGGATATAGAAGGAGTTGGGATTATGGTGGAAACAAGTTCTTTAAGACAGATTGTCCATAGGCTGAATCTTGTCGTACTTCTTTGTCCAAACAGTAATGAGATGCAAAGGTGTGAAGAGAACTCCATGTTGCAGCTTTACATATGTCAGCTATTGGCACTGAACGATAGTGTGCTACTGAGGCTGATATTGCTCTTACTGAGTGCGCCCTTACTCGTCCCTGGAGAAGAAGGCCTGCTTTTTCATAGCAGAACTCTATACAATCTGCAAGCCAGTTGGAGTTTGCTTGCCCACTGATTTACCTGGTTTGTTTGGATCAAAAGAAACAAAGTTGAGTGGTTTTCCTATGGATTGTAGTGTGGTCTAGGTAATAGGCAAGTGCACGTTTACAGTCCAAGGTGTGCAAAGCCCTCTCACCTTGGTGAGAGTGAGGTCTTGGGAAGAATGTGGGCAAGACTATGGACTGATTCAAGTGGAATTCCGTAACTACCTTGGAAGGAATTTTGGGTGTGCATGGAGTACCACTCAGGCATGTAGGAATTTTGTATAGGCGAGGCCAATACAGAGTTATGAGTATCATGGACCCCTTGTCCTGTTGTAGCTTCACTAGAGTTTTGGTTATTAGCAGTACCGGGGGATATGCGTATAGAAGACCTGAATTCCAGGGGCGAGCAAAGGCATCCCTGGCTAAGTGATGGTTCTGTCTGAGCAGAGAGCAAAAAAGTTGTCCACTTTGTGATTCAGTTCGGATGCAAAGAGGTCTATCGCTGGTTGACCCCAACATTGGAATATCCTGGTCGCTACTAAAGGATTCAGGGACCATTCGTGAGGCTGGAACTGACGATTGAGGCGGTCTGCAACTACGTTTTGAATGCCTGCGAGATAAGTGGCCCAGAGAAACATGGAATGTGTCAGGGCCCAGTCCGAAATCTGTGCAGCTTCTTGACAAAGAAGATACGAGCCTGTACCTCCCTGTTTGTTTAGTTACCACATGGCAACTGTGTTGTCTGTTTATTTCAGAACAGTCTTGTGTGAAAGGCAGTGCTTGAATGCATGTAGAACATAATGTACAGCTCGAAGCTCCAGGAAATTGATTTGAAAGGTTGCTTCGAGTTTTGTCCAAGCACCTTGAGTTTGGAGATTATCTATGTGAGCTCCCCAGGCCAAGGTGGATGCATCTGTAGTTAAAGTTACTTGCGGAACTGGTTGGTGGAAAGGTAGGCCTTTGCACAAGTTGTTCTTGTTCGCCCACCAGAAGAGAGAAGAACGTAGTTGGTGGGTTATTTAAACTGGTGACGACAGTGGTTGAATGGCTTGTATCCACTCTGATCTTAATGTCCATTGGGTTATTCTCATGTCTAATCTGGCCATAGGAGTGACATGAACTGTGGAGGCCATGTGGCTGAGCAGATTTAGAAACTGATGTGCTGTCGCCTGTTTCTGTAAGCGGAGAGAGTGCCTCCGCCAGGTCCTCCGGGAGGAAGGCTCTTGGTATTATGGTGTTCAACTGTGCTCCAATGAACTGTAGAAGATGAGATGGGAGGAGATGGAATTTTTGGTAATTGATTAAAAATCCCAGCGAGTGGAGCAGATTGATTGTGTGCTTGGGAGAAGAGAGCGCTCCTTGCTGTGATTGGCTTCTGATGAGCCAGTCGTCTAAGTAAGGAAAAACGTGTACACTTTCCTTATGCAAATAAGCCGCTACCACTGATAGGCACTTTGTGAATACTCGGGGTGCTGAGGCCAGTCCAAATGGCAGAACCCTGTATTGGTAATGTTGATGACCCACCATGAAACGCAGGAACTTGCGATGAGGAGGGAATATTGGAATATGAGCGTAAGCGTCTTGCAGATCCAGAGAACAGAGCCAGTCTCCTGCTTGAAGAAGTGGAAGCATGGTGCCTAAGGAAACCATTCTGAACTTCTCTTTCCATAGAAATTTGTTGAGATTTTGGAGGTCTAGAATGGAACATAGGCCTTCTTTGGAATGAGAAAAATATCGGGAGTAGAATCCTCTTCCCTGCTGAAGTCGGGGAACTGGTTCCACGGCCCTGGCTCTCAGAAGGGTGGATAATTCTGCTTGCAGAAGAATAATATGATCCTTGTATATCCAAAGAGACTGTGATGGGGAGTCTTTTGGTACTGTGAGAAAATGTAATTGGTAACCTTGTGTTATAATTGAGAGTACCCATTTATCTGTTGTGATTTTTGATCAATAGTTGTGAAGTAGAGAGACACGACCTCCCACTGGTATGGCTGGCTTGGGGTTGGTGGAGTGGCTGCTGCTCTCTGGCTGTTCTTCAAAAGCCTAATGCTGGGCCTGTTTGAGGGGGAGATTGAGGCCTAGAAGCCCTCGGTTGTCTAGGCTGGGATCTTTGTAGTGGTCTTGATACTCTACCATGGGGAGCCTGCAGACAGTACCTACGTGGTCTATAGTAGGGTTTTCTGGAATCCTTTCGTGCCATCCGGCGTGAGGTAGATGAAGTATCCTTGGGATTGCAGATAATAGACGCAGAGTCTCAGAGTGTCCTTTAAGTTGGGCTACTGCATCTTGAACTCATGTTCCAAAAAGGTTATTGCCCACACAAGGTAAATCTACCAGCTTTTCTTGAACTTCAGGCCTAAGGTCTGAAGCCTTGAGCCAGGCCCAACGACATGCACTGATGCCAGTTGCCGCTACTCGTGAAGAGGTTTCAAAACTGTCGTAAGCAGCATGGACCTCGTGTTTGCCTGCCTCCAAACCCTTATGGATAATGTCATTAGCCGAGTCCTGATATTGTTGAGGCAGAGTCTCAGCTAATTGTTGCATCTGTTTCCAGAGGTTATGCTAATATTGCGTCATATAAAGTTGATACGACGCTATTCTGGAAGTAATCATCGATCCATGAAAGACTTTTCTGCCCAGAGTGTCCTTTCCTGGTGGAGTGGATGAATGAGGCCGTACTCTCTCTGATTTTTTCTGAGCAGATTCCACCACTACAGATTGATGTGGAAGCTGGGCCCTTTGGTAGCCGGGGATGTGTTGCACCAGATAGGTTGTATCCATCTTTTTATTTACTGGTGGATCTGAGCATGGGTTTCCCATAATCTGTGCTGTAATTCTACCAGGACCTCATGTATTGGTATCGACAATACCTCTTTAGGAGGGTTTACAAATTGAAGAACCTCTAAGGTTTGTTGTCTGGTATCTTCTTCAGACACTAATTTAAAGGGAATAGTGTCAGCCACTTCTTTCACAAAAGTGGTAAAAGACAGGTCCTCTGGGGGTGACTTTTTCCTGCCTTCAGGAGGGGAAGGGTCAGACATGAAGTCCTCTGAAGATGTGTCGGTGTCTCTATCCTCCCAAGAGTCAGATGGAGTATGCTTTGGAGGAGAAACATGAGCAGGTCTCGATGGCATCGATGGTTTTTGTGGTGAAAAGAATGGTATCAACGGAGAGGTCAGAATTCTCGGTTGGGAGAGACCAGAGGGTCCCAGCTGAGGTTCAGACAGTAGAGAAGTACCAGAAGCATCATCTTCACCGACTGGAACTGGAGTGATGGGCTGCACTGGAAGAGCTCCGATGAGGGCATCGAGCTTTGACATCAGTGGCTGGAATATTGACAAATCCGGCATCTGATTTGTCATCGGCAGCGGAACGGGCATCTGTATTGGAGGCACCGAAGGTGTCGATGGGCAAAGGTCTCTGAGAGCATCTCTCACTGCCTGGCGGATACATCCGTCCAGTTCCCCCCTTATAGCTGGTGAAGTCAGAGCAGCTATAAGTGGTGGCAGAGAAGGCATCATCGGCTCTTCCACAGGGCCCTGTGGTGGCTCGATGCCCGGCACCTTCAGAGGTGGGGGAACGCCTCGGAGTAGTAGGTCTCGACACTCCCTGTAGATGAGACAGTTTTGGTGATGGTTCACTCGATGGTTCTCTCGACAATAGTAAGGCCTCTGGTGTCGAAGTACGTCGGTGTCGATGACTATGCTTTTGTCGATGTTTGGTGGCTTTGTCAAGTCCGGATGTCAATTTCACCGATGCCGCAGATGGAGTCTGGGATAGCCGGTCTCCAGAGCCATCTGTGCGACGTTTACGAATTACTAACCGTTTTGACGCTCCAGCCGGAGGCGATTGGGTCGACGTCGAAGGCATGAGTTGTATGTGGAAAAGATGCTCCATTTTTTCCTATCGGAACTTTCTGCCTTTTGCGGTCATCTCCGCACATTGTGGGCAGGAAAAAACATCATGCGATTGCCCGAGGCACAAAACACACTTGATGTGCGGGTCAGTAATCGACATTGTACGATTACAGTTTGGGCATTTTTTGAAATCCGTGGCCATAGTAAAGGCCGGACAGCTGCCGATAGCCTTCTGAAAAAAAATTAAGGTGCTCAAATCGAGCGGGAGAAAAACGTTTTAACTCACCGGCCGGTGGTCAGAGGGAGACCACTATGTAGGGGATGAAATTGAGAAAGATTTTAACTTTTTTTATGACAAGTTGTGTGAAGAGATTCACACATGGCTCCTTCACCACGATGCTAACTGCAGCATGGAAAAACAAAGACTGAAGGGAGACCCCTGTGGCTTAAGGGTTCATGGCATGCTGGGCATGCTCAGGGGGCTCAGTCTGCCAGTCAAAAGTTTCTAGAAACTTTGACAGAAAGTTTTCCGTGATATGGGTGACGTCACTGACGGAGCCCTATGTGAGGACTAGCATCCTGCTTGTCCTGGGATAACTTCTAAGATAATGATATCCCAGTTTTCACTTTTGCTGACATGATGTAATGACCGATAGTGACTGAATAATTCCCATCATTCCATAGCTTTTCCTTATGACATTTTTCAAGACTGTAAATCAATGGTGGATTTGGCTATAACCCTTGTTTTTGGTCTCTGTTTTCTATAGTTCTTCAAACCAGCCCCATCTCAAACAAACCACGATGGTAGCGTATTACTCTTCCCTATTCTGATTTGCCTCATTTGATAGAAGTAGCATTCAATTTTGTACAAATGGGGCAATGAGAAGGACACAAATAATGGTTTTATTATAAAAGGGAAAAATCCTGATGGGACAGCAAATGACATGCAACTGGATGTCTGCATCTGCACAGACATAGGAAAGAAAAGTGAAAAGGGAAGCAAACCTCAATCTTGAAAGCTCAGAGAAAATATATTACTGCACAAATCTTATTTCAGCTACTCTACTGGCTACTAATTTCCCATATTGCTACCATGTGAATAGATGCTGCACCTATACCTGCAGATGTAGTAAATACTTATTAGTTTTCTATGTTAAACCATCAAGCTTGATCACACCAGTAGAGAGTATACATTTTATAAATAATGTACCAAAAACAGGCATGCTGTATTCAAATCTATTGTAAGTTGGTGGCATTCGAACTATAGTACAGGAAAGTCTATATACAGAAACTTATTTGGGGAGGTACCCACCTTAGCTACTGCACATCGTACAGCCATAGATCTGTCTGTTAGAAGAGAGCGTGCATTCTTGTAGATATCACGATGACAGGAAGCTGCAGCACCTCCCAGTCCACACAGAACTTTTTGCAAGCTCATTAAAATCTCACTCCGGCCCTGAGACTTTGTATGTAAAATAGAAATAAAGTTAAAAAACAAACACACACACCTCCAACAGAACAAGGCATTCTAATATTAAGAAATAACGTTACACACATAATGGCGCTGCCACTATTCTTGATAGAGTGACTGTCCATTCACAGAAATGTATGAAGTATTAGCCAAATGTGATAAAACTCATCTGTTCTTATATAACTGAACAGTAAAAGATCAGATATTTTTGTGTGTGTATAATAGATATACACAATTTGTACAACATGGGCACAAGTTCAGAGTATTGCACAGAGCTATGAATATAGCACTTCTTGCAATGTATTCCTATTTGTTTAGTAAATAAAATAATAATCAATAGGAGTATGTTAGACATACACTATCTGCATAGCATTTATTTAGTATATTTAATTCCCTGCCTTCTCACCTGGAATATGACCATTTAATTTAACATTTCAACATTCAAAGCCACTCCAGTTTAGCCAATCCACAAAGGTGCCTATGCTGAAATTTTCCTCTCTGGGAGCATAATGCTGATAGAAATGTTTTTCTGCTATGAAGAGTGGCTACTGTGCAGAGCCAGGTTTACTCTGCACAGTAGGGGGGACATTGTATATCAGGCATGTTTGTCCCTCCACACCAGCATGCTTCTGGGCTTTACAAAAGCCCAGACAACTGCAGCTGCTGTCTGATAGGCCCAGTAAAGGTTTAAACAGCAGCCAGGACTGTAAAAAGTGAGAAGTCGCTAAATTATGCAGAAAAAGTAAATGTTGCTTACTTGTAACAGGTGTTCTCACAGGTCAGCAGGATGTTAGTCCTCACATATGGGTGACATCACAGGATGGAGCCCAATCACGGAACACTTTTGTCAGAGTTTCCAGAACTTTGTCTGGCCCCTACTGGGCATGCCCAGCATGGCACTAACCCTGCAGTCAGCAGGGGTCCCCCTTCAGTCTTGTTTGAAAGCTACAGGCAGTGCCGAAAAATAAAATAAAATGTTATGAACCCAACACCGCGGGGCGGCAGGTGGGTTTCGTGAGGACTAACATCCTGCTGTGCTGTGAGAACACCTGTTACAGATAAGCAACATTTGCTTTCTCACAGGACAAACAGGATGGTAGTCCTCACATATGGGTGAGTACCGAGCTGAAGATGTCTGAACATGCACCAAATGTACCCAAAGGCGTGCAACAGGCACAACAACTGGGGTGCAATTTGGTAGAGGACATCCTGAACTCCACCGGGTAGGCGGAAGGGTGTTGGTACGTCACGTTGTAAACAGGTTACGAAGGACAGACTGGCCGAAGATGGAATGTCTTCCGGCTTTGTCCAAGCAATAGTGGGCTGCAAAGGTATGGAAAGAACTCCAGGTGGCAGCCCTGCAAATGTCAGGAAGCGGCACCGATCTCAGGTATGCTACTGAAGTCGCCATGGCCCTCACAGAGTGTGCTTTAACACGATCTTGAAATGGAATGCCCACTCGCTGATAGCAAAAGGATATGCAGTCCGCCAACCAGGAGGAGAGAGTCTGCTTACCCATAGGCTGCCCTAATTTGTTAGGGTGCAAAGAGACTAACAATTGAGTGCTTTTCCTGCGGGCAGCTGTACAGTCTAGATAAAATGCTAGAGCCTGTTTACAGTTAAGGGTATGCAGAGCCTGCTCTCCTGGATTGGAATGGGGCCTGGGGAAAAAAAGTAGGTAGTATGATGGATTGATTGAGGTGAAAATCCGAGACTACCTTAGGTAAGAATTTAGGGTGAATGCGGAGTACCGCTCGGTCCTGCAGAAGTTTAGTGTAAGGCGGATAGGTAACCAGGGCCTGTAATTCACTAACTCTGCGAGCTGAAGTGATTGCCAAAAGGAAAATCACTTTCCATGTGAGATATCCAAGTTCACAAGAGTGAAGAGGCTCGAATGGTGGTTTCATGAGCCGACCCAAAACCTGATTAAGGTCCCAAGGAGGGGCCGGAGGACCAGTGGAGGCTTGAGGTGAAGAAAGCCCTTCAAGAAACGTGTTACAAGGGGTTGTACTGATATAGGAACATCCCTGACACCTTTATGGAAGGCGGCTACCGCACTGACATGCATTCTGATGGAAGAAGTCTTTAGACCTGACTCTGATAAATGCCAGAGGTAGTCCAAAATCTTCGTGATGGGACAGGAAAAGGGGTCAAGGGATTGAGAAGAGCACCATGACGTGAACCTGTTCCATTTGTAAGAGTAAGCTTTTCTCGTGGAAGGCTTCCATGAAGCAATCAAGACACGGGAAACTGGGTCAGAAAGGTTAAGTAGCTGAAGGATTAACCTTTCAACATCCATGAAGTCAGGGACAAGGCAGGAAGATTGGGATGGCGGAGCACCCGTCATTTTGAGGGATCAGAAGTGGGTCCGTCCCTAATGGAATGCGCCTGCGAATGGAGAGATCCTGCAGTACTGGAAACCACACTTGCGTGGCCAGTTAGGTGCTATCAGGATCATAGTTCCCTTGTCCTGGCGTAACTTCACGAGAGTCTTCGAGAGAAGAGGAAGTGGAGGGAATGCATAAAGCAGACCGGTTGTCCACGAGAAGGAGAATGAGTCTCTTGGCTGAGAGTGTTTGCTGCGAATGAGAGAGCAGAAGTTCTCTACTTTGCGGTTTTGAGGAGACGCAAAGAAGACTACCAGAGGATATCCCCATTGTTGGAAGACAGTTTCCCACCGAGGGGTTGAGAGACCACTCGTGCGGTTGAAAGATGCGACTCAGCTTGTCTGCCAACACATTGTCCATTCCCGGCAACCAGGTGGCCCTGAGGCACATCGAATGGGAAAGAGCTTCCGCCCATATCTGTGCAGCTTCCTGACACAGAAGGAAGGAGCCCGTGCCTCCCTGTTTGTTGATGTACCACATGGCCACCTGGTTGTCCATCTGATCAGGAAAACTTGATTTGAGAGGTGATCCTGAAATGCCCTGAGAGCATATCTGATTGTTCAAAGCTCCAGGAAATGTATTTGGCTTCCTCTGGAGACCAAGATCTTTGTGTCTGCAGATTGGCCACATGGGCTCCCCAGCCAAGGTTGGAAGCTTCGGTGGTGAAAGTTATTTGAGGGTCTGGAGCCTGAAAGGGCAAGCCTTGGAGGAGATATTTCTGATTTTTCCACCAGGCAAGAGACTGACTGAGTTAGTCAGTTACATGGACAATGGTAGATAGGGGCTGAATGCTTTGAGTCCATCGAGACCTTAGAGTCCACTGCATGAGTCTCATGGCCAAACGGGCCATTGGTGTGACCTGAACTGAGGACGCCATGTGTCCCAGGAGGATGAGAAAGTGGCGTGCAGTCGCGGAGTGCTGAGACTGCAGCTGGTGTGCAAGAGACATGAGAGTGAGAGCTCATTGTCGAGGCAGAAAAGCCTTTGCCTGCAAGGTGTCCAAGTCTGCCCCAATGAACGACAAGGTTTGAGATGGGACTAAGTAGGATTTGTCGTATTTGATGAGAAATCCTAATGAAATTAGAGTGTGTAAAGTTAGATTGAGGGACGACAGAGCAGCTTGCTGAGTGGGAGCCCTGATTAACCAGTCGTCTAGATAGGGGTAGACGTGAACACCTTGGGTCCTGAGGAAAGCTGCAACTACTACGAGGCATTTTGTGAAGACTCGTGGTGCAGATGCTAGGCCGTATGGAAGTACTCTGTATTGATAGTGCTTGGGGCCTACTAGAAACCTCAGGTATTTGCGATGATATAGTGTTATCGCAATATGAGTGTATGCGTCCTGGAGGTCCAGACAGCAGAGCCAGTCTCCTCTTTGTAGAAGAGGAAGAAGCGAGCCTAAAGTTACCATCTTGAATTTCTCTCGCTGGAGGTACTTGTTGAGGGCCCGTAGGTCCAGGATAGGACGAACGCCTCCCAATTTTTTGGGGATTAGAAAGTACCGGGAATAGAACCCTAGGCCGTGCTGAGAGTAGGGTACGGGTTCTATTGCCTTGGACTGGAGAAGGAGGGAGACCTCTTGACCCAGAAGGATGGAGTGATCGGATGTTCTCCACATCGGTAGAGGTGGGGAGTCTGGTGGCACGGAGAGAAAGTTCAGATGGTAACCCTGAGCAATTATCACTGAGGTGACTGAGTGCCATATGTTGTGGAAGTCGCACAATCGACCTCCCACTGGTATGTGAGGCAGTGGAATCTGGCTGCTGCTCTCTAGATGGAAGTCAGAAACCTGAAGCAGGCCCTGGTTCAGGAGCTGCTTGTGGCTTTTGTTTACTTGTTTGACGAGACTGTGCTTTTTGAAAAGGTCTCGTGGCACGGGATCTGGTTGGTGGCGGGTAGGACTTCTTCGGGCGGAAGAATGACTTTTTAGAGTCCTTTCTGAAGGGCTGTTTAGAGGAATAGTCAGAAGGCATCAGAGAGCTGTCTTAGGGTCTCATGATGGTCCTTAAGTTCCGCCACCGTTCACTGAATCTATTCGCCAGATTGTCCCCCACACAGGGCAGGTCGGATAGCCTGTCTTGTATTTCAGGGCGAAGGTCGGAGGACTTGAGCCAGGCCCATCTTCTTGCCGAAATATTGGCTGCAGATACCCTAGTGGCAGTGTCAAAGATATCATAAGATGATCTGATCTCATGCTTGCCTGCCTCAAAACCCTTGTTTACTAGGGTTTGAAGCTGATCTTGGAATTGCTGAGGCAGGGTATCTGTCAAATCTTGCATCTGCTTAAAAATGACCCTGTTATATTGGGTCATATAGAGCTGATAGGCGGCAATCCGGGAGATGAGCATTGAACCTTGAAATACCCGGCAGCCAATGGCATCTAAAACCTTCTGATCCTTGCCCAGGGGAAAAAGAGGCATGAGGCTTTGATCTCTTTGCTCTTTTTTTGTGCAGATTCAACAACTACAGATTGGTGATCCAATTGAGTTTTCTGAAAGCCTGGAGCTGACTGCACCAAATAGGTAGTGTCAGCCTTTCTATGCACTGGAGCAATGGAGCCAGGATGTTCCCAGTTCTTCTTGAGGAGGTCCAGAAGAACCTGGTGGATATTTCCTTGGGAGCATCCAGGAATTGGAGCAACTCCATCATCTGGTGCCTATCATCCTGTTCAGTTTGTAATTGGAAGGGAACCAATTCAAAAATTTCCTTCACAAAATTTATAAAGGAGAAGTCCTCTGGAGGAGAATGCTTCCTACCTTCAGTGGGTGAAGGTGGTGAAGGTAAATCATCGGTGTCTGGCGAGGAATCATCAGCCCAAGGATCAGCACCTGTCCCTCTAGGAACTAGAGGGGGAACGGGGTGGTGGGATACCTAAAGGTCCTGGTCTAGGCTCCGAAGGAATCGGAGGAATTATTGGAGGCCCCGATGAAGGCATCGAGGGCATCGATGGATGGCTCGGTGGCAATGACGGACGTATCGGCACCAATGGCTGAGGCAGGACTCCGGATGGAGGGATGTGGAATGGTGTTTCTCCTCCCGATGACAGAGTAAGTGGAGAGGGCACTGGAGCCATCGGTGACCCGGGGTCCATCGGTGGAAATGCAGCAATGGGCGCTTCCATCCTGGATAGCAGCAGTGTCAAGGCTGCTAGAATTGGGTCGGTGCTCGATTCCACAATTGGTACCAGTGTCGATGCTGGAGGAACCTGGAGTCGTTGCATCACCTTGTCGATGGCCTCCTGAACCATCCGGTCCAGTTCTTCTCGGAGACCTGGAGCAAGCAGCCCCGGCACCGGAACAGAAGAAGGAGGCAGAGGCATAGCCAGAAGGACCACCATTAAAGGCGGAGTTGCGGCTCCCAATTCCCTGTCGGATGAGGGTTGGCCTCGGTGACCCGGTCGCCGAAAAGATCGGTGTCTTTTCGACAGCGGCTCGGACGATGGCAAGGTTGATGACTTCGCTCCCTCGATGGTCCGAGACTTACAATGTTGATGGCGATGTTTCTCTCTGCAATCCCCTCGGTCCTGAGGGAGAGTAGAAGGTGTTGAAGGCTGAGATGTCGTCAATGCCGGACGGTCACCGGCCGGTGGTCAATACTGGCGCGAAGTTGACGGTGCCAGTTCCGACGACATCGATGCAATGGACGGAGTCGGGGTTTGAGCACAGAAGAGAAGCTCCATTTTCTCCATTCTGGCCTTGCGACCTTTTGGTGTCAATAAGGCACATTTGGTGCAGGTTAGGACATCGTGCTCTCGTCCAAGACACATTACACAGACTTTATGAGGGTCTGTGATAGACATGGTGCGATTACAGTCCGAGCACAGACCGTACCATGGCAAAATTGAGCCATGGTACGGTCGACGGCCAGTAGGCCGCGAGGGCCAAACTCGACGGTAATAGACAGAAAACGGGTAAAAGCTTACCGGAGTACCGCGGCTTGAAAAAAGTTAAAGGAGGGACCCCTCTGGGGCAAATAAACTTTTAGTGATTCCGTGAGGAAAATTCCTGTCAGGAATCTCTGCAGAGCTCCTTTACCACGAGGCTACTGCTGTGCAGAAAAAAGAAGACTGAAGGGGGACCCCTGCTGGCTGCAGGGTTAGTGCCATGCTGGGCATGCCCAGTAGGGGCCAGTCAAATTTCTGGAAACTTTGACAAAAGTGTTCCATGACTGGGCTCCATCCTTTGATGTCACCCATATGTGAGGACTACCATCCTGCTTGTCCTGTGAGAATAACCATTATATGCATTCAAAAGAAAAACAAAATCAAACTGATCATAAAACTTATTAGGAGCAAATGGGCATTTTTCTGGGCATTAGTGTTTGATAGCAGGGCAAAGTAAGGTACAGTTCATCAGTCCAAGTCACATATTAGTGTCTATTACAGAAAATGTATACTAAATGAAGAAAATTGTCTTGCTGCTTTGATTCTGTAAATATTTCTCTCCTAAGATTAGCAATTTACCAAAACGGTGTGTTGGGCTTCGAAGTGAGAAAACAAAATAAAAAGCGCTGGGTCATGAGGAAAAGGTATATTCACTGAATCAAATGAAAATTTTAAATGGACTTTATTCAGGTTAAGGAAGTAAAAGAATTACTGTTGCACCCTTAATTTTTGTTGGCACAGAATCCACATGCAAAATGTGGGGTTTATGATTATGCTTACAAGATACAGAGTATGGTTTTCAGCAACGCTAGAGCTTATACAATTACCCTTATATCAGTTTCAGCGATAACTGTCATTTTGTGACTAGTTGGGATTTTTTTTTTTTTATTTGCCCTTTTTCCCCCAAAAAAACTACTTTTGACTTTGAGATGACAAGATAAAAGAAATATTTCCCAGATTTAGAAGGTAACTTACCTCTGCACTTTTTAGGGACTTTAAGAGATTATTAACAGTTTCTGGGAAAGAACTCCCCAGCATCCTGCCCATCTTTTCATAAAATGCTCCAACACACACAACTGCAGCCCTAGAACAGTAAGAGGTTTCTTATAAATTAACACTTGCGCGACTAGTCTGAAATTCATTAACTCCAGCATTCCCTGACCACATAATAAATTGGAGAAATTACTTACCTGATAATTTCGTTTTCCTTAGTGTAGACAGATGGACTCAAGACTAGCAGATGGAGACAAAACAAGCTAACGTCACAGTATACATAACCCTGCAGTGACCCCAGCCTGCCAGTATTCTCTTCAAAAGCAACTGCGGACAGACTAACAAAAAACTTTAAAAACATGGATTAAAAACAGATAACCAGAACTGTACTCAACTAACCATAAACACTGAACTCACATGAGATTCTAGGTATCCCAAGCTAGAGACTGGATGAACACTTACCAGTAATCCCTTGGGACCCAGAGCCCCACATGAGGATTGACACACTCAGCTTCCCGCCCTCGGCTGCCGCATGAGTCCATCTGTCTACACTAAGGAAAACGAAATTATCAAGTGAGTAATTTCTCCATTTCCTAGCATATAGACAGATGGACTCAGGACCAGTGGGATGTACTAAAGCTATTCCCCAACAGGGTGGGAGCCTGCACGTGGTCCAGTCAACACCGCATCCTCCTGGCCTGCAAATCCAGACGATAAAACCTGAAAAAAGTGTTTAAGATGGACCATGTCGCAGTTCGGCAGATACTGACGGGAGACAACAGACTAACCTCCGCCCATGACTGCCTGAGCCCTAGTGGAATGAGCTGAATAGTCAACAGCTTTCCAGCACTCTAATTAAAGATGGATAGAGTAATAACATCTTTATAGATGAACCATCAATTGAGAAATTTAATTAACTTTTTTTGAATTAAAGGTTCAGAACCTAGTAAAAAGGTTTCCCCAAAACAGATAATCAGAGCATCCTGTTACAAAAAGATGATTCATTGAGTTGGGCAAACTTTGATTATGCTTCACAATTAGAAATTAAAGTCGATACTAAACAAATTAAATCCAGCAACCCACCCTTCTGATTTATTAACAATCAAATCAGTGAAGTCAATTGCAGGGACCGTAATTCCTTATATAGCAAAAATAATAATAATCCTCATTAGAAGAGAGCTATTTACCAGTGATCCTGAAATGCGCCTCAATTAGACCTGTTTTGAAAGGACATAAAGCTGATAAAGTATTAAATAACTACAGACCAATTTCAACTTTTCCTGCAATTGTAAAAATTCTAGAAAAAAGTAGTTCTCTCGCAATTAACAGATCATCTAGGAACACATAATATCTTATTTCCAACCCAATTTGGTTTTAGAAAGCATTATAGCATGGAAACACTGTTGCTGGCTCTAACCAATACAATTCTACGAGGATTTGATGCAGGACGCTCGTACCTCATCCTTTTTAACAAATCGAATTTACCAAGTTAGACTTCACAGTTTCACCTGAAAAAAAATGAACATAACAGAACTTCTGCAGGGTTCAGCAGACTCGTTTCAATATATACAAGTTGCCGTAATATAGATTATCAGGAATGGGTATTATTTATTACATTTATGCTGATATACAGTTTTTAGTTCCTATAAAGCTCTCTATTGAGCATGCATTAAAAGAATTAGACATTTACTTAGGGGCAATTAAACAATTTTTAAAATACATGAAATTAGATTTAAATATACAAAAAACAAAGTATTCTGCTAAACAAAAAGATTTCACTAACCACCACAAAATTTATAACAATTGAAGAGAGAAAATTGAAACTGTGGATCAAGCCAGTGATCTAGGAGTAATAATTGATAGTCATTTACTAATGGAAAAACATATTGCTAAAAATAAGAAATGGGTACTATAAATTGAATATCTTAAAATGCCTAAAACCACTACTCACTTATGAAGATTTCGGAACTGTCCTACAAACTCTTATTTATTTTCACTGAATTTGATTATTGTAATGCACTTTTTCTAGATTTACCTATAAGCAAAATTAGACCCTTGCAAATATTACAGAATACAACAGCTAGATTATTATCAGGCAAAAATAGATATGAGCATATAACACCTATATTAAAATCACTCCACTGGCTATCAGTAAAACAGAGTTCAATTTAAAAAGTTATATCAATAATCCACAATATGATTAACAATAAGAATGGTTAACTGTAACATTACATCTCTACATGCCAGCGAGAAACTTAAGATCTGCCAATAAGGGTCTACTTCAAATCTCATCTATACATATAGCACATTTAAGCGAAGTAAGAGAAATGGCACTGTCAGTCAAAAGTTTGGAATAGCATCCCGGAAGACCTACATATGACAAAAGACAATATGCTCTTCAGAAAGGATTTAAAAACATGGTTATTTACCATGTCTCAAATGATGTAAGGCTTACCATGTCTCAAATGATGTAAGGCTTTAGCCTTACATCATTTGAGACCCCTTCCGTAATGGAGATCGCAAACATCCTTAAAAAGCTAAAACCCTCTTCTCACCCGTTGGACGCCATACCCTCCAATCTCCTACTCTCCATTCCCAACACAATCTCTCAATCTTTAGTAGACATCATCAACTGCTCTCTAACACAAGGCAAGGTTCCAGATCAATTAAAACTAGCCATTCTAAAACACTTACTAAAAAAACCTAACCTTCCATCAACTGACCCTGCCAACTACCGTCCAATAGCCAATCTTCCCCTGATCTCAAGAGTAATGGAAAGATTTGTAAATAAACAACTGTCTGATTATCTTGAGGAGAACAACATACTCTCTCCATTCCAGTTCGGATTCAGAAAATCTCAAAATACTGAAGCCCTATTTTCATCCCTATCTGACACCATCCTTCTCAACCTGGAAAAAAAACCACCCTACCTTCTCGTTCTTCTCAACTTATCCGCCGCCTTCGATATGGTCAACCACTCCATTTTACTGGATCGCTTAGCAGATATTGGCATTCAAGGAGAGGCACATGAATGGTTCAAATTGTTCCTTGAGGACAGATTCTATAAGGTCAGAATTAATAATAAAGAATCTCTCCCAATCAAATCAAACCGGGGAGTCCCACAAGGTTCATCCCTCTCCCCGACGCTCTTCAACATCTATCTACTACCTCTCTGCCATCTACTCTCTAACCTCAAACTAACATACTACATTTTCGCTGATGACGTTCAAATTCTTCTTCCAATCACCGAATCCCTGCAAAAAACCTGGGCACACTGGAATTGTTGCTTACAATCCATCACTAACCTGTTACCAACCTTAACCTCATCCTTAACTCAAATAAGGCAGAAATCCTCATCATCTCTCCAGATGAAAAACACAATCTCATCAATCCACAAAGCACACCCCAATCCACAAATACACTCATAAATCACACCTCTTCAGTCAGAGACCTTGGGGTTCGGCTCGACAACCTATTCAACTTAAAATTGTTCATCCACAACACAACCAAGGAATGTTTGAGGAGTCATTGCCAAACGACCGGTTTGTTTTGGTAACTGACGTGCTCTAGGTTCCACCGGGGTTGGTTGAGGTAGAGTATGTGGAACATGTTTCTTCCCTGTCTTGTCCTCTGCAATCTTGGCAGAGTTGTTTGAGGACATAGATGCAATAGAAGTAGTAACTTGTATAACCTCTCTATGCGAGGAAGTTTTAGCACCTTGAGCATGGGAAGAAATGGAAGCAGAGGGGCTGACGTCCCACGCTCTACCCTTTTGTGCAACCTTTTTATGGTGTAAATGATGGGAATGTTTATGGTGATGGCCCGACACTGATCCTGCGCGGATCTTATGTCTCGATGGTGATAGTCTCCTATGTTTTGGTCGGGATCCTGTCGAAGTGGATCTTGAGGAACGTGAATTACCTGAGCGGTTTGGCATTGAATCATGATAGGTAGAATGAGATAACTGGGGATTCGTGCCGTCGCTTTAATCCATGAGTGTTTGGACTTATGTAATACTTGCTTCAGAGGATTTATTACTTTTGCTCCTTCCCTTGGCGTCTGGCTCCGTCGAGGAGCCAGACGCCAAGATCATCGTCGTGTGTTCTTGTCCAGTGTGCACCTGTCCAGTGTGCACCATAGTCTTCGGTGCAGATGTTTCCGGCTCCGTATTCGTTGGCGCCTGCGCCACTGGCGCCGTTCTCTGCGCCTTGTGCGGACGATAGTATGACGTCCTCTTTCAGAGTAAGGCCGATCGATCCTAATCCGATGGCCTCGAACGTCGTGGCAAGTCCTTACCTCCAGGCCTGGAGAGGAGAGGATCCCACGACGCTGCTCTTTTTTGTGAGGGAGCCGGTGTCGTTGAGGCCCCGGGTGAAGAAGGAGCCTCCGATGGCTCCAACAAGCTAATGGGTTCCCTCATCTTGTAAGCCTGTTGTTTTTGGGCCCTCAGGGACATTCGGGCACAAAACTCACAATCTTTTTGATTGTGATTGGCCCCGAGGCATCGGTAACATCGGTCATGGCCATCCGTGACAGACATTACCTTGCCGTATCTACAAGGCTTAAAGCCTGATTTCTTCGACATCTTCTGAAAAAAGAAAATGCTGAGGAGAAGTCAGCTCCGTGCGTGGAAAGAACAGACTGAGGAGAATCTGTTACTTTCCTGCACGGGAACACACGCGCAGCTGCAGAGAGCAAAAATTGAATCTCTGCTTGGTAAAGCTCCGCCTCCTGGACCTGATTGATAGATCCCATGACAGCATGGCTAATTCAGCCCTGCTATCAACTGGAAATAATAAAACTACTCTGAGAAAATTCTCTCACTCAACACACAATTAAGCTCTGGAATTTGTTACCAGGGGATGTGGTTAGTGTAGTTAGTGTAGCTGGGTTTAAAAAAAAAGTTTGGATAAGTTCTTGGAGGAGAAGTCCATTAACTACTATTAATCAAGTTGTCTTAGAGAATAGCCACTGCTATTACTGGCATCAGTAGAATGGGATCTACTTAGTGTTTTGGTACTTGTAGCCTGGATTAGTCACTGTTGGAAAAAGGATTCTGGGTTTGATGGGCCCTTGGTCCGACCCAGTATTGCAATTTCTTATGTTCTTTGTTCTTATGAAGGTAAGCCTCTGACAGATCCAAGGAGATGAGAAATTCCCCCAACTGCATCGCCATTATTTCACAGCATAAGGTTTCCATTCGAATGAGTCATCTTCAAGTGACAGTTGACCCTCTTGAGATCCAAGATAGGACAAAGGAGCCCTCCTTCTTGGGCACAACAAAATAAATGGAATATCACTCCATACTTTGAGACTTGGGCACTGGAACCACAGCCCTCAGTCTGAGGAACCTTTGAAGCGCAAACTACACTGCCTGCTTCTTCTGCAAGGGGTGGCAAGGGGACACCATGAACGTGCCCCGAGGAATACTGTGAAATTCCAGTGCATACCATTCGCGTATCACCTCCAGGACCCACTGGTGTGACATGATCTTGACCCACCTCCGATAAAAGAGAGAGATGTCCTCCTATTTTCTGTTAGGTAAGGTGGATTGGCAAACCTTCATTGGGAAACTCAGAAAGGTGCACCACCCGAGCACACTCCTCTCTTGGGCTACCAGGGACGAAAGGACTGAGACTACTGAAAGGCAGAGTCTGCTAAAAGGTCGTCCCTCTATAGGGATGAAAATGTCTGGAACCCCGGAAATGACCCCTCATACCAAAGGGGTGTTGTAACTGTTTCTTATCCGCCGGCAACTGAGGCACTGGAGACTCGCCCCACTTACTGGCCAGTTTCTCCAACTCGCTCCCAAAACAAGAGTGAGCCTTTAAAGGGCATCTTGGTAAGACTGGTTTTGGAAGCTGTGTCAACTAACTAATTTCGCAACCAGAGACGACGCCTGGCTATCACTGAAGCAACTTCTCTGGCCGAAGTCTGGATCAAATCATAGCCTGTGTTTGCTAAAAAGGCGGCAGCAGGCTCCATAACCGCTCTGGAATTCCCTCCAGAGTCATTAACCTCCTGAGAGAAGTTGGCAAGATCTCGCCACTAGGGCACAACAGGAGGCAATCCATAAATTCATCGCCACTGCTCCAAAGGCATCCTTAAGAATAGCCTCAATCCTTCTATCATGTACATCCTTCAAGGCTATTCCTCCCTCTACAAGGATAGTCATCCACTTAGACACGGCACATACCAGGGCATCCACTTTGGGGAAAATGCAAATGCTCTCTCATAGCCAGATCCAGGGGGTACAGGCCTTTAAAATTTGCCTCTGGGGCATCCCATTCCAGATCAATCAATTCCTGGATGGCATCCATCACTGGGAGAAAAAACAAGAGGTTTTACGTAAGGAAACCGAAAAGATTTTTTTCTCAGCTCTGACATAGCATCCGAACCAGGAACACCCATCTGTTTCAAGGTCTGGGAAACAGGGCCGTTAGTTCCTCTCTATAGAAACATAGACGTGACGGCAGAAGAAGACCATACGGCCCATCCAGTCTGCCCAGCAAGCTTTCAGTTATTTTTCTCATACTTATCTGTTACTCTGACCGCTGAGGTCAGGGCCCTTATTGGTAACTTTTTGGTTCTAATTTTCCTTCACCCCTGCCATTGATGTAGAGAGCAGTGCTGGAGCTGCATAAATGTGAAGTATCAAGCCTAATTGGTTAGTGGTAGTAACCGCCACAATAAGCAAGCTATTCCCACACTTATTTGTTTTCCCAGACTAAGCAATTCAATCCTAGTTGGTAGTTGTCTGAATGTAAATCCTCTTATCTTCATTCCCCCCTGCTGTTGAAGCAGTGAGCTGCACTGTATATGTATTCAAAGTGAAGTATCAGCTTTAATTGGTTAGGGGTAGTAACCACCACATCAAGCAAGCTACTCCCATGCTTATTTGTGAATGCAAATACTTTGTCTCACATTTCCGCTTGCCGTTGAAGCGTAGAGCAATGTTGGAGTCGCATTAACCGTGTGTATGTTTATTGAATAAGGGTATTAATCACCAGGTAGTAGCCGTCATTCCCGCAAGCCACCCCCATGCCTCTTCTCTTCATTCACATCCTCGAGACTTTATGGACCCACAGTGTTTATCCCACGCCCATTTGAAATCCTTCACAGTTTTAGTCTTCACCACTTCCTCTGGAAGGGCATTCCAGGCATCCACCACCCTCTCCGTGAAGAAATACTTCCTGACATTGGTTCTGAGTCTTCCTCCCTGGAGTTTTAAATCGTGAACTCTGGTTCTGCTGATTTTTTTGTAATGGAAAAGGTTTATCGTGGACTTTGGATCATTAAAACCTTTCAAGTATCTGAAGGTCTGTATCATATCACCCCTGCTCCTCCTTTCCTCCAGGGTATACATATTTAGATTCTTCAATCTCTCCTCATAAGGCATTCAATGAAGACCATACACCTTTTTGGTCACCCTTCTCTGGACCGCCTCCATCCTGTCTCTGACCCTTCGGAGATATGGTCCTGTACAAGGGGGATAATCACTTCCCTTTTCTTACTCGATAGTCCTCTCTCTATGCAGCCCAGCATTCTTCTGGCTTTAGCTATCGCCTTGTCACATTAAAAGAACCGCAACACGATTTGATACGGTTCCAGCACTGGAGGAATTTCCCATCTTCCAGGGAATCAGGATCAACCTCATTATCAGTGCCATCCAGATTCCTGTTGGG
This sequence comes from Rhinatrema bivittatum, assembly GCF_901001135.1. NCBI lineage: Eukaryota > Metazoa > Chordata > Amphibia > Gymnophiona > Rhinatrematidae > Rhinatrema > Rhinatrema bivittatum. The sequence continues at coordinate 248,675,078 of NC_042617.1, read as the reverse complement.
AGCAACCACAGGGAGCCAGGGTGAGCCCCGGTGCTTAAGCACAGGACTGGAAGAGGAAGTCCAACTGGACAGAAATGGGGGAAGCGGAGGACTGTGCCTGAAGAAAGGCTTGCTTTGAAATAAATTCCACCCAAGAAAAAGAGCCAGGTCCAAACCAAACCCAGAAGGAACTGGAGCTGGTCCCACAGAACTGCCCTTGCCAGTGGAGGAGCCAATCAAGGGAGAACCAAGATCTGGCATCCCCCCAGTCAAGGCCATGACCAACCCATCATCAGATTGGGAAGAGCCAGGTTTAGCAAAATCTGAGGAAGACAACTCTCCCTAAGCATCTGAGCAGCACTGACACAGGTTAGAAGCCAGATCAGGCTGAGAAGCCCTGATATGACAGGCAACACAAATAGGAAGATTTCTTGCTTACGCTGCGGTAAATGTGCGCTGAACAGCTCGCGCTCAAACATGAAATGCGCCCAAAAAATAAGTGTGGCAAGGTGCATGTACAACCTGTGCGCCAAGTTAAGCTCATAAAAAGGTTTGTGCACATAAAGAGTGCACAACACATGCGCAAAGCTAACATACTGCACATAGAGAACATGCACAAGAGCACGCGAAAATAGACGCTGCGGCCTACCATGCGGCATGCAAGAAAAAAGCCTAAGTGCAGGCCTAGCCCACTGGAGGCTGCTCAACCTGCCAGGCTGCCCAGTTCCCCAACCCCAATGGAAGCAGGAGCCAATGCCAGCACGGCACACTGAGAATGGAGACCAGAATAATTCCTGAAACACCTCTTGTCTCTGATTCTGGTAAAACTCCCCCCCCCCCCCCCTTTTTTTTTTTTTTAAACTTACCTGAGCTCAGCGCTTACCAGCTGAATACAGAGACAGTCTTCGGCTGCGGGGGGAGAGGGCATTTGCTGTCACCGCCACACTCTGCCTCCTACACCTGCTGTCTTTCAGCTGAATAGCAGCTAAGTCCATGCTGGGAAACCCTGCTACCGGACCAAGGCATACGTCTGAGGGACCATGGAAATCGCCTCAGGAATTCTCAACTGGGGGAGGGAGCTTTAGGTATCATTGCAGGAGAGTGGGGCTCTTTTCCTGAATTTAGAATTTCAAATTTCTCCTTTCAAAAAGATTAAAGCAATCCCCAGAAAGAGATGCACATTCACCCATCTGCTAGAGACTGAAAATACTGGCAGGCTGGGGTCACTGCAGGGTTATGTATATTATGACGTCAGCTTGCTTCGTCTCCATCTGCTGGCAGGGTGGTCCTGAGTCCATCTGTCTACATGCTGGGAAAATACCTGATTTGCTAATTTGAATGCATTTACATAGACACAGTGCTCTAATGATCAATTTTGGCAACCTATTTTGATTATTAAATTTTAAAGCTCAGATACTAGTGTTGTGGGATAGTCATAGATCTCACTTACAGGGACAATAAAGTGTAGGTACATCTAGGAAGTGATATGCAGAGGACATGGAGGGTGGAAGTGGAAGAAAATGGACACTACTGAGAAGACTTGGAATATTTTTACTGATTATGTAGTATACCCATTTTATAAATAAATAAATGGGGATGCCATAAAAGGGTTCAGACATGGAGGATTCTTCATTCCAGTTGCTGACCAGCTAGGGAACATACACAGAGAAATCATCCCGAATAGGTGATAAATAACTGGTGCCAAAAAAAAAAAAAAATTGTTTTAAATGATCGCCATACCAGAAGGCAGTACATCTGTCAAATGCTAAATAATCACTTGAGTTGGCAAATCCTAATAAAAGATAAGTAAAACTAAGATCATCAGTATTTGTGTAGTCAGAAAAAATAAAATAAAATAAAGAGCACATTTTCTGTTTTTAATTCCTTTTTATTTTTTCAAAACCTTGCTATCTCCAAATTCTGCCATGGCCAATTTGGTTAACTGCTTGTGGTGCTACATCTGCACGTGTTAGCCAAAACTTGAGCCTGCCATTAAGCCTTTATATGAGTGGGCCATATATTGGGCCTGGGAGCCTCATTAGGGGTCCAGCCCAGATGGAGGGATGGAAATGGGAATCCCCATGGAGGTCTAATCAAGGAGCAGAAGAGGTAGAGGGGGTGGATGTTTTCCCTTGGAGGTTTACAGGGTTAGTGGATAGCCACAAAGACATGAGAGCAAAATCACTTCCAGCCAGAAGCAACATGCTCTCACTACTGCAACTGGATGGAAAGCTCCTGGTCAGCATAAATGGCCCATGGTTTGCCCACTTTTGATTTATACAATATCTTCCTGACATAATCCCCTTTTCAGATACCCTTAGAGACAATGCATCCGGTCATTAGGACATACTTCTTCCATAGCAGGTGAAAAGGTAGTTACAGGACATCACAAATAACACAGAAAAACAATGGCCCTAATGTCTTACAAGGGATGGCCAGAGTCAGGAACCACTCTTGACAAATTGTTCAGGTTGCCATAACTGCAGTATCTGCTGGCCTAGTAAAAGAGTCAGAAATGAACCTGCATAAAGAAAAGATTTTCAAACAAAATATGACTCCCACAATTTTAAACATGAGCATTTACTTACAGTTTGGTTGGCAAGTAGGTAGCGGTGTCATCTTTGTTTCTGATGATTTCATTGCACTTGTCAAGTGTTTGAAAGACAGTAAAGGTATCTCCAATACTATACAACGTTGCTAGATTTTTAGCTAGAAGATTTCGCGTAGGTGGGCCAAGAGAACTACTTATTAATCCAGTTAGCTGTTCAACCAATTTTTTCTGCTTTTCCTTTACATCAGTCTGTCAGGGGAAATGAATGAAAAGCGGTTATCACACTCCTGCTCATACATCAGAAACGCATTTCATTAGATTTCATACTTTAAACGTGCAGATTTTCAATGTCATAAAGAAATTGGGTAAATGCCTCTAGCTGAGAGAATGGTCACCAGAAAAAATCATCTTCAACAACAAAACCTACAGAAAGAGGCTTGTACAGTAAGCCTACTAAAGCTCTATGAGCCAAATCAAGATATCACTGAGGAACCAAAAGACCTAAACAGGTAAAAGATGTTACACAAGAAAAAAAAATCTAGGCGAAGAACAAATCCCCCTGAACTGTACTTCTATAAAAGAAGAAAGCAGCTACTTGACATTTCAGAGAAATTAAGCTCAAATCTGAATACAACCCTACCTGAAAGAAGGCCAAAATATTGGAAGTATCTGATTGCTACAGTGATATAGATCATGCCCCGCAGAATGCTTCAAACAGGTGCTAGACAAAGATAAACAAGGGAAATGGCATTCTTACAGGTCTTCAACAGGGCAAGCGTTACCGAGAAAATGCAATTGCAACTTTTAAAAACAAAGCCATAAGATAAATGCAACTGGACTCTCCATGAGAATCTGACCCCGATTTAGGAGACCTTGATCCTCTAAGAATCATAGTAACATAGTAATGACGGCAGAAAAAGACCGAAATGATCCATCTAGTCTGCCCGGCAAGTTTCCCAAGGTAGTAACTGCCGCTCCGTGCAGGTTACCCCTATGTTTCTCTTAAGGGTAGTAACTGCCACTCTGTGCTGGTTAAGCTTTACTTATTCCCATCCTCTAGTCTTTTAGGGATCCACAGTGTTTATCCCATGCCCCTTTGAAATCCTTCACAGTTTTAGACTTCACCACTTCTTCTGGAAGGGCATTACAGGCATCCACCACCCTCTCAGTGAAGAAATACTTCCTGACATTGGTTCTAAGTCTTCCTCCCTGGAGTTTCAAATTGTGACCCCTAGTTCTACTAAATTGTTTCCAATGGAAAAGGTTTGTTGACAACCATGGATCATTAAAACCTTTCAAGTATTTGAAGGTCTGTATCATATCACCCCTGCTCCTTCTCTCCTCCAGAGTATACATATTCAGGTTCTTCAACCTCTCCTCATAAGTTATTCAATGGAGCCCACCCACCATTTTGGTCACCCTTCTCTGGAGTACCTCCATCCTGTCTCTGTCTCCTTTGAGATACAGTCTCCAGAACTGAACACAGTACTCCAGGTGAGGCCTCAAGGGGATTATCACTTCCCTTTTCCTACTAGATATTCCTCTCTCTATGCAGCCCAGCATTCTTCTGGCTTTGGCTATCGCCATGTCACATTGCTTCATCGACTTCAAGTTGTTAGACACTAATCACTCCCAGGTCTCTTTCCTGCTCCATGCACATCAGCCCTTCACCCCCCAACGCATATAGTTCTTTCGGATTACCACACCCCAGATGCATGACTCTGCATTTCTTGGCATTGAATCCCAGCTTCCTTAAATCCAGTCTCATTCTCTGTACGCCTTCCGGCGTGTTCACTCTGTTGTATTCATTTCGGTGAATCAACCTGTACCTCCAGGTCTGCAAGTCAAGGACAGCTTGGCCAATCCAGAGCCATTAGAATGACCAGCAAAATCTGTTTCTTGAGTCCCTCCCTCTCAGAAGCCAGGGAAGAAACACACAACAGTTGTCCCTCTGACCATGGCTAGACCAGAACATCTATTCCTTTTGAGACGTACTTCCACTGACAACTGAAGAACCAGAGAGAGCCTTGCCATCAATCCACTATCTTCTAAAAAAAAAAAAAATCTCCCAGCTGAGCTCCCACACTCTGGGAACCAACACATCTCTGAAGAGAGAGGTGGACTGTATGTTTCCCAGTTCTGCAATACAAGTCATGGAAATTACAGAAAATACTATTCTGCACACTGAAAAATAGATTTGTTTCCCTGGAGGCTTCTCAATTCCAGGTGTATCTGCTCTCATAAGCCATTGCTGTGGCATTGTCAGAAAACCTGGACTGCCATTTTCTTCACCAAGGACTGGAGAAGCAGAGAAAGAAATGCAGCAAATCCAACCTAAAAGTCCCTGAGCAACCCAGTCCTCAACCCAACAATTCTGCATCTGTTTACAGGAGCATCCACTGAGGAAATTCTAGACTCTCAACAATTCATTAGCATTAACCCCCCCCCCCCCCCCCCCCCCCCCGCCCCAAGATAGGTTTTTCCTCCCCAACTCTGGGAGAGGAAGACAAATTGCAGTTCTGAGACTGAGGAGTCCAGCGAGACAGAAGGAAAAACTACAGAGGACATATATGGGCCCTGGCCCACTGAATCAAATCTAAGGAGGCTACCATGAAACCCAGGAACTGTAGATAACCTAAACGCTGGGAACCCTCTAAGCAAGTAATTTCTCTACTTGATTCACAACTGGAACCACTCTTTCCAGAGTCAGATAGGTTTGGACTGCTTTGACATCAAAGAGAGATCCCAGATATCCCAGCAACTGGGCAGAAACAGGTTGTTCTTGGCAAAGTTGATTACCCAGTCCAAGCCTTCTAAACCTGCACAACTCTATTACACACTGTAAAAACCTTCCTGGTGGGACTTGGCCTTGTTAAGCAATTGTTGAGGTATGGACAAACCATAATCCATTCCTTCCATAAGAAAGTTGCCACCATTACCATTACATTGGAAAGGTTCTTGGAACCATAGCGAGATCAAAATGGGAGCACCCTAAACTGAAAGAGCTTTTTCAGAATGCAAAAATGGAGGAATAGGGGAGACAATCTCTTCTATTAATGCAGCTTTGCAAATAATTAATGATTGGCTAAAGAGCAATTTCTTAATCCCAATAAAACAGAGACATCATGGGTGAGCCATCACCCATTGCTGGGGCGATTGTAAGATGCTGATCCTAGAGAAGAACTAACATACATTTTTAGACACAGGGATCTGGGTGTTTGTATGGACCCTAATTTAATCCTTTGTCCCTCATATTAGAGGAATTTTTAATTTTTTTTTTAATTAAAGGTTGTTTTGCCATTTTAAATTTATTATCTATAGGGATGATTTAGTTCTGCGGTCCGGGCAGTCATAGTAACTATGAATGATTATTGCAATTTACTGTATGTTGGTTTAACTGGCTGTTGGATTACTGCTCTTCAGCTGCTGCAAAACGCAACTGCTTGGTTAGTCTTATGGTGCTCTCCAATGCTTAAATCATTCCATTGATTACCTATTAGGTACAGAATTCAGTTTAAAATAGTGTATAGTATTCAAAGTCTTTAAATAAAAGAATTGTCCAGCCTACCTTGCTGACCTACTTTCTCCCCATGTTCCCTGTCAGGGCCCATGTTCTGCTGGAAAGAAACTGCTTTCTGTACCCTCAGTAAAACTAGATCATTTGCAATATACTCGTTCTCGGGCTTTTTCAGTTTCTTGCCCTGTGTCGTGGAGTGCCTTGCTTGAGAAGCTTCATTTGTTAACTATGTTCAGTTTCAGAAACTGAAAGGGGTTTTATTTTTAGAAGCTTTTCAATAATTTAGGTGTTATTTGTACTAGATGACTATGCTTGTTTTTATTGGTACTGTTATATGTAATGTCTTTTTGTTTATGAATGCCCAATATCCACTTAGCACAGGAATACTGCTGTTGGTGGAATGTAAAATGTTTTAAATAAAATAAATAAATGATCTTTCCAGATGGTAATATGGAAGTAAGCCTTAACCATTCCTGAGTTAGATTTTGGTCCATATAGGGTTTCTGAAGCAACTCCCTATATTTTCCACTATATTTATGCTTTTGCCAATTGATTTTTCAGGGCTGCTGGTCAGATTCTTTAAAGAAGTTTTTTTCCTCTTACTTTGCAAATTCTGTTGCCTCTTTCTCATTATGTGCTGGTAAACTCTCACTCTTTCCTTCCACCCATCTACACAATCCTCCAAGCTTAAGGAAGAAGATAGATTTTGGCCATTTACTTTCATAATGTCAGCACTTTTTGAGTATTAGGATTTGCTGATGCTGTTAGGTATGCTTGAAGGCCTATAATAACCATTATGAAAATGATGTTAATGCCCCTCCTAACCTCTTAACACCTTACCAGCTGAAACTTGTAAACCGTTGTGATGGTGAAACCGAATGACGGTATATAAAACTCGATAAATAAAAATGACAGCAGTTCTATATGTATAATCAATTTCTATAAGCCCATACTGCCTTCAGTTTTTATAATATACAGTCTCTGTATAGACTGATTCTTATAAATTACTTGATGTGCATACAGAAGTTTTCTTGTTCTTACATCAACTGTTCAAGATCTTTATAGGGCTAGTCTATTATTCCAAAACTATAGGAGTGTGTTAGAAATGCAAGTTGATTGTATCTTATTTTGTTAAAGTACTTTTCAAAATCAGTTTCAGTTTCCTATAATATTCTTTAGTGGTCTTTCCTCTCATCATCTTGTGCATCTTCATCCACCTTTCGATATATTTGTATATGCCTTCCTGCTCAAGTTCTTTTATGCTGCAGTCCTCAATAAGAGGGGATTTTCAAGTTTTGCTCAATTTTCCTTTCTATAAATTTTCTTTTACTTCATTTATCCAGCATGAGTGTCATTGTAATATCATTTGAGAAACCTTTTACTACTCTGAGCTAGTCTGCTAAATGATTACTGGGAGTTACAATGCTTCAAACTTATCTATAAAACAGTAGGTTCGATGTCTGTGGAGCATTAATGTCTCTAGAATTAAGAAGACATCCATAGTCCAAAGAGTCAACAGTAATCAGAGGATTCAGTGCCAGGCAAAACAAGAATGGTAACCAGGATCCTTCCTGAAACATTCCTCACTGGATCTTGATTTTAGGAATAGCATTGCCCAGCTTATAATTCAGGTAAAGCATAGTCTGTCACATTTTCATGGTAAACTTTATGTACTTGACCATCCCAGGATTCAGACTGTATATTTTCAAGGCAATTATCTAAGAGCGTGGGATACTATCCATGCTATACTGAGGTTCTCAACTGTCTTATACGGCTGGCATTGATGGCGTTATTCAGTATCAACTGGTCCTTGGTTCCATATGCCCCTCTTTTGTTTCACTTTTGAGGCGGTACTAGGATTCCACTACACAGACCTTTTGTAGGAATGGTTACTGCCATCAAGACACCGTTGCGCTGATACTTATCATAACCCAATGCAAGCACTACACAAATTCATGTAAAGCATGAACACAGCCTGCACAACTGAAGCAAAGGTTGTTGGGAGTAGCAATCAGATAGGCGTTAGCAATCTGTTGTTATTTAGGAGAGTTGTGGGTGGATCCTTGGACCGGTGGCAGATGACCACGCCCCCAGGGGAAGATCCAGAGAGGGACCATTGGTCAGACAGAGTTAGGAGAGAGACACACTAGTTCTTTTATTAGGCAGTATTCTGAACCACCAGAGGTGGCAGTAGTGAGCTGGAATGCCCGGCTGGGCTGTAGTCCCTCAAACTGGAACAGCGATCCCTGGAGGCTGAGCTGTAGAGAAACTGATATATAGTGAGTAGGCAGGGTATGCAGAGTTCATGGACAGAACCTGATGGTAACACTCACACAATGTCTCATAGGAGCCCAGGAGCTGGAATGTATAGGCCCTCGAGGAGCGAGTACCTGGTTCTAGGGAAAGCTCTGAGCGAGTGATGGTAACTGACTGATGTAGTTGGCAGTGATGACTTCCAGGCAGAAGAGAATATGGAGCAAGTCTGGGAACGAGGGCCCTCGAGGAGCGAGTACCGGTTCCAGAATGTCACCTGAAAAACAAAGGAGAGAGCAAGGGGGGGGGGGGGGGGCGGGGCCCCCCCCCCGAGGAGCAGGTACCCTGGTAAGTCTGAGGAGGCAGAGTAGCTTAGGTAGAGTAACCCCTGTACCATAACCTTTGCTAACTCTATTTGTTAGCAAATTCTAAGACCTTATATATCCGACGCGGGTGACATCATCTCAGGGGGATGCCCCTGAGGTTTGCACCATCGCCAGTACTTCAATCGGGGCCGCGCCACGCACACGCCCCTAGGCCTCCAGGAAACATGGCGGGTTGCAGCGTCTAGCCGGTCCGGGGAAGCCGGAGGACTTCGGCAGGACACCACGGCAACCAATCTTTCTGTGGTCGAAGAGGGAGGCGCCAAAGATGTAAGAAGGGCGGAGAGAGAGCATCGGGAACCGACAGACACAAAGTCTCAGTAAACATTCTCTACAAAACACAGGCTGTGGACATAAGTGCACAACTTTTATTTCATAAATTAGACGAACAAAAAGGAAAGGTGACCTGTTAAGAATAAATGAAGAAAAACAGAGTTTGTTTCAGGGAACAGGTATTCTGAGGACAGCAGGCTGTTCAGTCTGCTTTGAACTTCAAGGAGACAGCTACAACTACAGATTCTTGTGTTGAGCTAAGAAAGAAAAGTTTAATTTATCCTTATTTTAGAGGGCATCTTGGTTATATTTTTCTGGGTTTTGTGTAGTGCTAGCCTTATATTCTCTATATTTTCCTAGATATTGATATTGCTACATTAAATTTATGTGTTTAAGCAAAAAAAATAAGGATTGGGCTCTTCAGCTTTGCACAGGTGACTCATAGTACATTGCAGGGGCAATCAAGTCTTCAGTCTGCTTTGAACTTCAAGGAGACAGCCACAACTACAGATTCTTGTGTAGAGCTAAGCAAAAAGCTTAACTTAGCTAGCCAATCTGGGGGAGGGTCTGTTCAAAATTAATAGCAGATATTGTCCAGTGAACAGCCCTGGCCAAGTGTTAACTGTAACTCCCTCCCACCCTGCCCCTCTACCCACTCTCTCCTGTGCGTGCGATTCAGTATTTCAATTTATTAAAATTAGGCCCGGTGGTAAAAAGAGGCGCTAGGGACACTACCGCCGGCGTCGGTTCTCGAGCCCGCTGACAGCCACAGGGTCGGAAACTGGATGCCAGCAAAATTGAGTGCCCAGTTTTCGACCCGCCAGCCACGGGCCCATTTAAATTTTTTTTTTTTTTTTTTTTTTTTTTTTTTTTTACTTTTTTTAAACTTTCTGGACCTCCAATAATCGCCATGATATTAAGTTCGAGGGTACACAGAAAAGCAGTTTTTACTGCTTTTCTGTGCACTTTCCTGGTGCCCGGAGAAATTAGCGCCTACCTTTGGGTAGGCACTAATTTCTGAAAGCAAAATGTGCGGCTTGGCTGCACATTTTGCTTTCTGAATCGCGCGGGAATACCTAATAGGACCATCAACATGCATTTGCCTGTTGCGAGCGCTAATAGGTTCGGGGGGGGGGGGGGGGGGGGGGGGGGGGTTGGACGTGGATTTTGGACGCGCTATTACCCCTTACTGAATAAGGGGTAAAGCTAGCGCGTCCAAATGCCGGCTAACAGTGCCGGCTAACCGTCGAAGCTCAAGGTACTGTATTAGCCTGTTGGAAATTTGGTAATTCTTCAGGTGTTATACATCAAATAAATTTACCAAAATGAGGACTATCCAATGTAACTATTGTGGAGCTGTTATTTTGAGGGAAATCTGGAAACCTAGGGCTTATCCCATTTGTTCAGAACTCTCTTCCTTGAAAAAGGAGCTGGCTGAAGTTAAAGCTGAATTAGCTACAATAAAGTTTCATACACTTTACAGTATTTAGGAATTAATTCCCCATTACCACAGAAAAACCAATAGTCAAGGAAAAAGGGGTTTATAGTGGGCTCAGGTAAGATAAGACCTGTGACCCACAGACACACATTCTTCACAACTGTGCAGCCCACATGTCTACCCCCCACTCACACAGGGCATTAAGGAACCCAAAAAACACAACGGGATTACAGTGGGCTCTGGTAGAGTAAGACCTGTAATGCAGAGACACACACTCTTTCAAGTGACACAAGTACAAAATGAATTCTCTGTATTAGATAGTGAAGAAGCTCTTGTGAAAGAGACTGAAGTGCTATCTGAAAAGAAAGAAGAAACCCAATGCATACGGAAATTCCATAATACAATCAATAACCAAAGGAAAAAGCTCATTGTGCTGGGTTACTGCCATCAGAGGCACTAATTTGGGAAACGTTTTTTGAGGGAAACACTACAGTTTAAAGCCTTCCAGGATCCTCGGCCGGCAGAAATGCTATTCAGACAGTCAAAGCGATCAAAGAAGAAAGCAAAGACTATAAAGTTGATATTATCACACATCTGGGAACCAACGACCTTGCTAGAAACAGCATCCAAGCGGTACAGAGAGATTTCCAGTGTCTAGCAAAGCAGATTAGTCACATGGCGACAACCATTGTCTTTTCAGAAGTGTTACCTGTTCATGGAAAGGGGAAGGAGAGACTAAGCCATATTGATAACTTCAAATTATGGCTGAAATCCTGGTTTAAGAAACAAAATTTTGGATATATTGGGGGCAGGGTCCGTGTATGACAGTATAAAGCTCGTCAAAGATGGCTTACATCTGTCTGTGGCAGGAAAAAGGATCCTAAGAGATAAATTTAAATCCTATGTCATAAGGCATTTAAACTAGATGCCGGGGGTGGCAGAAAGAAATTAGAATGTCACACCCCCCCCCCCCCCAAATACAAATGCAATGGAAAAGGGGGAAGTGGATAACAAAAGTCCACTAAATAAGCACAAAAGGAGTCCAAGAAAGCAGTAACCTGAACGAGAAAAGCTGGAAAGCTATGAGCACAAATGTTCGTAGTTTGGGCAATAAAATCCCAAATCTGCAAGCCCTAATGGTGGAGGCGGACTTGGACATTGTTGCTGTCACGGAGACAAGGTTCATGGAATCTCATGATTGGGATACGGCCATACCGGGCTGTAACTTAAGGAAGGACAGCGAGGACAGAAAAGGGGGAGGAGTGGCTCTTTATGACAAAAACAATATTCAAGCATATGAGCTACAAGGAAAATGGGGCAAAGAAGGAACATTATGGGCCATTCTTAAAAAAAAAAAAAAAAAAAAAAAAAGATGGGGCAGCCATTTTTATTGGAGTGGTCTAAGGCCCCCAAATCAAATGGAAGAACTTGACTGAGATCTGGTTGAAGACCCCCCTTCTTTCCCATCTTTTGGATAAGTGTTGATTGTTGGAGATTTTAATCTGCCCGATGTAGACTGGAGAATCCCTTCTGCAGAATCTAACAGTAGTAGAGAGATAGTGGATGCCCTGCAAGGGGCTCTGTTCAAAAAAATGGTAATGGAACCCATGCTCTATTTAATGCTCATAACTGAGATAATGTTTCTAATGTCCGGGTGGGAGCCCACCTCAGCACCAGTGATCAAACGGTATGGTTTCATATCACAAATAGGATACGGAGAAGTCGCACGAAGACTCGAGTTCTACAGTTCCAAAACACGGACTTTGTTGAAATGGGGAAGTACCTGAAGGAAGAACTAGAAGGCTGGGAGAAAATGAGATGTGGAACAACAGTGGGCCAAACTAAAATGAACAATTACCAAGGCAACTAATCTATATGTTAGAAAAGTAAAGAAAAGCAAGAGAAAAATGAAACCTATCTGGTTCTCAAAGGAGGTGGTTGATAAAATAAAAGCTAAAAGAACTGCATTTAAGAAATATAAAAGGATCCCAAAGGGAGGATTACAAGGAAGAATATCTGGTGGAACTGAGGGGGACAAATAAAGTAATCAAGAAAACAAAAAGTCAAGCGGAAGAAAGGATTGCCAAAGAGGTAAAGTGAGGTGACAAAACATTTTTCAGATACATCAGAGAAAGGAGAAAAGTCCAAAGTGGTATAGTGAAATTGATAGGTGAAAAGGATCAATGTGTGGAGAGAGATGAAGAAATGGAAGAATTATTAAATGACTACTTCCGTTCAGTGTTCACTAAAGAGGACCCTGGAGAAGGACCATCACTAATTAACAAGAAACTGGAGGGGAGTGGAGTAGATGAAACTCAGTTTACAGACAAGAATATATGGGAAGAGCTAAGAAAACTGAAAGCGGACCAAGCCATGGGACCTGATGAGGTTCATCACAGGATACTGAGGGAGCTCAGAGATGTGCTGGTGGGATACGCTGCATGACCCGTTCAATAGATCCCTAGAAACGGGAGTGGTGCAGAGTGATTGGAGAACAGCGCTGGTGGTCCCGCTTCACAAGAGTGGGAGCAGAGAGGAGGCTGGAAACTGGTTAGGTTAGCCTCACCTCGGTGGTGGGAAAAGTAATGGAGTCGTTGCTGAAAGAAAGAATAGTGAACTACCTACAGTCCGAAGAATTGCTGGACCAGAGGCAGTATGGATTCACCAGGGGAAGGTCCTGTCAGACAAATCTGATTGACTTTTTTTTATTAGGTGACTAGGGAATTGGATAGAGGAAGAGCACCCTGTCATCTACTTGGATTTCAGCAAAGCTTTTGATACAGTCCCGCACAGGAAGCTTGTGAATAAAATGAGAAGCTTAGGAGTGAGTGCCAAGGGGGTGGCCTGCATTGCAAACTGGTTGATGGACTGGTGTGATGGTAAATGGAACTTACTCTGAAGAGAGCGCGGTGTTAAGCGGCGTGCCGCAATGATTGGTGTTGGGACCGGTCCTATTCAATACCTTTGTGAGCGACATTGCGGACGGGATAGAAGGTAAGCTTTGTCTTTTTGCGGATGATACTAAGATCTGCAACAAAGTGGACATGCCGGAAGAAGTGGAGAGAATGACACGGGATTTAAGGAAGCTGGAAGAGTGGTCGGAGATATGGCAGCTGAGGTTCAATGCCAAGAAGTGCAGAGTCATGCATATGGGTGTAGAAATCTGAAAGAACTGTATTTGATGGGGGTTGAAGGGCTGATGTGCACAGAGCAGGAGAGAGACCTTGGGGTGATAGTGTCTAACAATCTGAAGTCGGCGAAACAATGTGACAGAAGAATGCTGGGCTGCATAGAGAGAGGAATAGCTAGTAAGAAGTGATGATCCCCTTGTAGAGGGCCTTGGTGAGGCCTTACCTGGAGTACTGTATTCAGTTCTGGAAACCGTATCTCCAAAGGGACAGAGACAGGATGGAGGCGGTCCAGAGAAGGGCGACCAAAAAGGTGGATGGTCTTCATAAAGTGACTTATGAGGAGAGATTGAAGAACCTAATATGTATACCCTGGAGGAAAGGAGGAGCAGGGGTGATATGATACAGACTTTGTTGACCATGGATCATTAAAACCTTTCAAGTATCAAACAAACCTTTTACGTTGGGAAAAAAAAAGTCAATAGAACTAGGGGTCACGATTTGAAACTCCAGGGAGGAAGACTTAGAAACAATGTCAAGAAGTATTTCTTCACGGAGAGGGTAGTGGATGCCTGGAATGCCCTTCCGGAGGAAGTGGTAAAGACAAACTGTGAAGGATTTCAAAGGGGCATGGGATAAACACTGTGGATGTATAAAGGCTAGAGGATGGGTATGAAGAGAAGAGCCATGGGGGTGGCTTGCTGGAATGGTGGCTACTACCTGGTGATTACTACCCTTACTCAATAAGCCTTCACACGTTAATGCAACTCCAACACTGCTCTCTGCTTCAACGGCAAGGGGAAATGTGAAAAAGAGGATTTGCATTCAGACAACCACCAATAAGGACTGAAGTACACAGTCTGAGTAGACAAATAAGTGTGGGTGTAGCTTGCTTATTAAGAACATGCCATACTGGGTCAGACCAAGGGTCCATCAAGCCCAGCATCCTGTTTCCAACAGTGGCCAATCCAGGTCATAAGAACCTGGCAAGTACCCAAAAACTAAGTCTATTCCATGTTACCGTTGCTAGTAATAGTAGTGGCTATTTTCTAAGTCAACTTAATTAATAGCAGGTAATGGACTTCTCCTCCAAGAACTTATCCAATCCTTTTTTAAACACAGCTATACTAACTGCACTAACCACATCCTCTGGCAACAAATTCCAGAGTTTAATTGTGCGTTGAGTAAAAAATAACTTTCTCCGATTAGTTTTAAATGTGCCACATGCTAATTCATGGAGTGCCCCCTAGTCTTTCTATTATCCGAAAGAGTAAATAACCGATCCACATCTACCCGTTCTAGCCCGTTCTAAACACCTCTGTCATATCCCCCCTCAGCCTTCTCTTCTCCAAGCTAAAAAGTCCTAACCTCTTTAGTCTTTCCTCATAGGGGAGCTGTTGTTCCATTCCCCTTATTTTGGTAGCCCTTCTCTGTACCTTCTCCATCGCAATTATATATTTTTTGAGATGCGGCGACCAGAACTGTACACATTATTCAAGGTGCGGTCTCACCATGGAGCGATACAGAGGCATTATGACATGTTCCGTTTTATTCACCATTCCCTTTCTAATAATTCCCAACATTCTGTTTTTTGACTGCCACAGCACATTGAACCGATGATTTCAATGTGTTATCCACTATGGCGCCTAGATCTCTTTCGTGGGTTGTAGCACCTAATATGGAACCTAACATTGTGTAACTTTAGCATGGGTTATTTTTCCCTATATGCATCACCTTGCACTTATCCACATTAAATTTCATCTGCCATTTTGATGCCCAATTTTCCAGTCTCACAAGGTCTTCCTGCAATTTATCACAATCTGCTTGTGATTTTTTTTTTTTTTTTATTTAAACTGTTTTTATTTGCAAGCCAAGAAAATAATACAATATACAACAAACATTCAAGTGACAAGCCGCAACCATTATGTAGCAACAGTCAGTAACTAAAAATAAACAGAAAGCATTAAACACAGAGGATACATAACTTTGCACCACCCCACCACCCCTTACCAGAGTCCTGATACGTTATCATGTAAAATAAGTACACTAAACAAGTGGAATATTGTGTGATCAGTAGTGCGGTTGGGAACCATGGTGCAGTAAAACCTGTGATCATTAGGTAGGATTGTTTGCATCTAACCATTTTGTATAGGGGTCCCAGATGGCCTGAAATGATGGTATACAATTCAGGTGCACTGCAGTGAGTCTACCCAATTGATAGTAAGAAAAGAGAAGAGTCGGCACTGTACCGCGGCTACTGTTGGTGCCGTAATTTGTGTCCAATTTAGTGCAAGCTCCATCCTGGCAGCAATAAACATTTGTAAAACCAATTTCTGTGTATGAGTATTATACCTGTCATGGGAAGGCCCAGCAACACATGCCATGGCCGAGCATCACATTGTAGGCTAAGTAATTGCGTGATCCACTGGGTCACCTCTTGCCAGTAGTCCTGTATGCGAGAACAATTCCACCAGATATGAAAGTATGTGCCCTGCTGGCCACAGCCTCGCCAACAGCAGTCAGTCATGGCCGGATAAAATCTATGAAGCGCTACCGGGGTATAGTGCCATCGATACAACATTTTGAAGCAATTTTCTTGTAAACCAACTGATATGGAACACTTACTAGCCATGGTGTAGATGAGATCCCAATCGCTATCCCCCAATTGCTCTGAGAAATCTAATTCCCATTTTGCCCGGTGTGTAGGAGTAACCGGAGTTGTATTATTTAACATAGCATATATCTTGGATATAATGCCCTTAATAATCTAAGCATGCTGGCATAGGGTCTCAAACAATGTGTTGGTGGGCCTCACCGTTCTCCTTCTTATACCTGTTTGAATGAAAGAGGAAACCCTAGCAAAACAATAAGAAATCGATAGTTCTTCCTGGGTATAGGTCGCTCATTTGTTGTCTAGTGAGCATCTTGCCCTGCTGAATAACATGACCCAGGTGAAGGGCCCCCGTAGCCTTCCAGTGTCTGATAGCCACTGACCTCTCCAACATGGGCATTACAGTCAGGTCTATCTAGTAAAGTGCGGCCGCGTTTACCCCGCTCCTAACCCGCGTTCTACTCACTTCCCGGCCGCGTTAGCCCTTCCTGCGATCCACAACCCCCTTTAACCTACTCCTACCGCATCCTAAAATCCCCGGGCAACCCCTTCCGCACGCGGCATGAATATTGCATGCAAACGAGCGAATTAGCTATTCCCTACCATCCAGTAACGTGCGCCCCGACTATCGCTATTGTACCCTGCCGTTTTGCCCCGCGTTTAACCTGCTAACTTAGAGGCAGGGGTAAGGGTAGGCGGCAAACTTTCCCCCAGCCCCCGCTCTCCTGCCCTGGCCGCGTCCATGGGTGCCGGTCCCCGGGGCAGTCCCAGTCCTCTCCCCTCCTCCCGAAGCCAAAATAAAAAAAAAACGAAAAAAAAAGTTGCAAGAGAGAGAGGGGAGAGGACAGGCAACCCTACCTTCGGGATTGCCAGTCCTCCCTCCCCTCCTCCCGAAGCAGGGCGCGAAAAGCAGCCTTGCTCCGGGAAGAGAGGGGGAGGGGACTGGCAGTATAAAGCGACTTACTTTTGCAGCCCCCCATCCAGACATCAGCGAACGCGACCGCAGCTCCCCTCTCCTGCCTCCAGCTGCTCAGGAAGATGGACGTCACGTCTTGAGCGGCCATTAGCAGAAATGGATCGCGGCTCCCCTCCCCTGCCTCCCGGCAAAGATGGACACCTGCACGGGGGAAAGCGGCCCCTGTGCGTGCAATTGGCCGCTCAAGACGTGACATCACATGCCGTGACGCCAAACGTCGTGACGTCACGTCTTGAGCGGCCAATTGCACGCACAGGGGCCGCTTTCCCCCGTGCAGGCGTCCATCTTTGCCGGGAGGCAAGGGAGCCGCGATCCGTTTCTGCTGATGGCCGTCTCCTCCGGAGGGCTGCAAAAAAAAGTAAGTAGCTTGGTCGCTTCACACTGCCAATCCTCTCTCCCCTCCTCCCGGAGCAAGGCTGCTTTTCGTGCCTTGCCTTGGGAGGAGGGGAGAGGGACTGGCCATCCCGAGCTTAGGATTGCCCGTCCTCTCTCCCCTCTCTCTCTTGCAACTTTTTTTTTTTTTTTCGATTTTTCGCTTTTGTTGCTCCGGGAGGAGGGGAGAGAGGGCTGACAATCCTGAGCGTCGGAGAACTGTCCACTTCCTGGTACCTGTCATTTCAAATGTCATTTGAAATGACAGATACCAGCGCGGGTTGCGTGGGCCTAACACTTCACGGACGCTTCTAAGACGCAGCTTGCATTAGCAAGCTATTTACATACAGGATCGAGCGGTAGGTGAGCTGCACTGTGCGTGCGTGCAGCATAAAAGTACCATGCTAAATTGGGTAAATGCAAACCTCCCCTATTCTTGGGTAAATGGAGGGTTGACCTAGCCACCCTGGGAGGCCGTTTCCTCCATATGAAACTGCAAATGATTTGTTGCCACTTTTTAAGAAGTACACTAGGGATGCTAATAGGAATGGTAGTAAAAAATATAGAAAACGAGGAAGGATATTCGTCTTAACTATGGCCAGTCTTCCCAGCCAGGAGTATGCAAGGCGATCCCACCTTCTTAAACTCTCCCTTATATTAGACACCAAGGGGCTATAATTTAAATCAAACAATTGGCTAGGGTGGGGTCCTATCTTAACGCCCAGATATTTCAGGTAGGAAGAAGCCCATAAAAAGGGAAATCTGTGCTTAAGACCCTGTACGTCTGCAGGTGATAGTCAGATTTAGAATTTCTGATTTGTCATAATTGATTCTCATGCCTGAGACTGCCGAGAATCCCCTCAATTCTTCCATAACGCCATGTAAGGATGACTCAGGCTCAGAGAGGGTCAGCATAACATCATCAGCAAATAACGAAAGTTTTGAGTGTGTGGAGCCCCCCCCTCACCCCTTGAATGTGCACAGTCTCTCGCACCCTGGTGGCAAAGGGCTCTAGGAACAGTGCGAATAAAAGTGGCGATAGTGGGCAGCCTTGCCTTGTACCTCGCTGTATGACAAAAGAAGGCCCATAACCCCCATTGGCCTTTACTCTAGCCGACGGATGTTCATAAAGCTTCCGTAACCAAGTCATAAAAGCAGTCCCAAAACCCATTATCTCCAATACCTTAAATAAATACTCCCAGTGGACGAGGTCAAATGCTTTTTCAGCATCTAATGCTAGTAGTATTGCCGGTATTTGCCTCTGGTGTACTACATCAACAATGTCAATGATCCTCCAGACATTGTCCACAGCCAGATGCCCAGGCACAAAACCCACCTGATCATTATGTATCAGGTCAGGAAGTACCGCATTAAGTCTGGCCGCTAACACCCTTGCCAAGATTTTCAAGTCGATATTAATTAGGGAGATAGGTCGGTACGAGCTGCATTTAGAAGGATCCCTGCCGGGCTTTGCCAAAACAGTAATCCCTGCTGTGTTAGATTCTTTAGTAAAAGATTTTCCCTCAAGTAGCGAGAATTAAAAGCCTTGGTTAATGGTTCAGCCAGGAGGGTAGCAAATTTACGATAATAAACTCCAGTGAACCCATCAAGCCCAGGTGCTTTACCGGGTTTAGGCTGTTTAAAAGCAGCCAACACTTCATCGATTTCTATGGGCTTGTCTAGGCTAAGTTGCCGGGAGTGATCAAGAGCCGATAGCTGTACCGAACTCAGATACTGCTCTATTTCTCCCGTTCGAATAGAGGGTTCTAAAGTGTAAAGGGTAGAGTAAAAGTCAGTAAAAGATTTTCGGATACCTTCCGACGACGTAGTCATTTGGCCTTGGGCATTTTGGACCTTAGAGACCACTGTTCTGGCTTGTACTGCTTTTAATTGTTTAGCCAAATATTTTCCCGCCGTATTTCCACCCTCAAAATGCTGTTGTTTAAGTAGCATTAATTGATGGCTAATGGCTGTATCCTCTAGGGAACGAAGCTTATCCTTAATCCGTAGGATTTGCTGGTAAGTCACTCCCGATTGAGTTCAGCTATGTAATTGGGTCAGATCAGCTAACTCCCTTAGCCAAGCTTGCCGCTGCCCCTCCCTCTCCCTATTGCAGTGTGCCGCTCAGGCTATGCACTCACCCCTAACCACCGTTTCAGAGCACTCCCATACTATTAGTGAAGACATACCATCCGTCTGATTATCCTTAAAATAATCTCGTAGTAACGTCTCCATTTGACTGACGAAAGCGCCATCCTTGAGCAAACTATCATTGAGGTGCCATGGACAGAACCCCTTATCAGTGTCCTTAAAATGGCATGTCAACCAAAGAGGAGCGTGGTCTGACCATGTAATGCTATCAATATCCATTTTAAAGATTAAGTTCTGAAGCGACTTGTGTATAAAGAAACAGTCTATCCTAGTGTAAGTGGTGTGGACATGAGAAAAGTAGGTATAAGCACGCGATAGTGGATATCTATCCCTCCATATGTCTACTAGGCTCCAGTCCTCTAAGAACGAGCGCCACCTCCTACGAGTCTGGGGGTCAGCGGTCTTCCCAGAACTAGAATCTATCGACGGATTTTGCACAAAGTTGAAATCTCCCCCTATTATAAAGTTCCCCCTTGAGATGGCAATGCAACAAATCATCAAGCTCCACTATAAACTGAACTTTTTGTACATTAGGGAAATATACATTGACCAGGGTGAATACCTGTTTCCCCACCCTAATTTTAACCAGTACATACCGCCCCTGTGGGTCATATACATACTGTAATTCTTCATGTACAAAAGTGGAGGTGAACAGTATACCCACCCCAGCATATTTAGTGGTTTTTGTACTGGCTGCCCAGTGTGTAACAGAGTACTGAGGAAAATGCAACAGCCGTTTATGATGCCGCCGCACATGTGTCTCTTGGACAAATACCACCCCTGCCACTTGCCTCTGCATTTCTCTCTGTAGTAGGAAGCGTTTCCGCGGTGTGTTGATCCCTTTCACATTAAGTGATAATATTTTAGTCGCCATTCAACCCAAAGTAGAGTGCAACCAGCTTTTCTCTGCCCCATGAACAGATATAATCCAACATCCTGAAACAATCCCACACTATTTCCTCCCACACCTATAACATTACCACCAGTCTTCCCCGGAAGAGGACATATGTTCCACTGCAAACAACCAGGAACCCCAGTACAACCCCTGTGTAGTCCATTGGTATTCCGCTTATCCCTTAAGGGATATTTCTCCTCTGGAGGTCTGCCGCAACGCATGCAACGTGTGCCTCTCCCTCTGTGACCTCCCCACCCACAACAATAAACCATATGCAAGAAGAAACCTACAAAAGTCCCATCTGAGAAAACAAACTCTGTGGAGGTGTCTTCCATATCTTATATGCCCACAAAAAGGCCGTAGCTTGGGAATCAAAAATGAACTCTGTCCAGTACAGCTAAGAAAAAAGCAGTCTCATGGACCTCCTTCACATTGTGAAATAAAGTACGAAAGATTCAGTGTGGCTCAGCGAGAAGAGTAAGGTCACCCTTTGTCCGGCATCACCGAGCTGCGAGCGTCAGCGTGACGCCTTAGTCTTTTCCCTCCTTTGTCCGCTCTTTGCCATCTGGGTGTGTTGTCCATTTTGAGTTGATTTTGCGGCACTCTGGGTTGCTGAAATAAGACTGGTATTTGGGCCTTGGAAAAAACTGGCGTCCTCCAGCGATGTGATTTTATATCCTACCCCTTGAACCTGGAAAGTAAGCCCAAAAGGGTAGGTCCACCGGTACTTGATGTTTCTCTCTCTCAGTTGCGCAGTGACCTCCCGCAGCTCAAATCTCTTCTTCAGAGTAACAGGAGAGAGGTCCTGGTAGATGGATAGCTGGTGGTTATTCCATTTGATATCCTTTAGACTTCGAGCTGTAGCATAGATCCTTTCTTTGAGAGGGAAACTGGAAAAACACAATACAATGTCCCTGGGCCTCTGATCCGTTCTAGGCCCCAGTAAGCGGTGCGCGCTCTCGAATTTTATGTCCTCCTTTGTCACTGTCGCTGTGGTCGCCGTTATCTGTCGCAGGCTTTTGGAGCAAGATGTATGCACAAATTTGAGATGCAATCTCTGCAAACTCTGCATATTCAGGAGTCTCCGGCACTCCCCTTATGCGCAGATTATTGCGCCTGCTCCTATTCTCAAGGTCCTCTACTTTGTTTTGCAGGTCTGTTAAGTTTGAGGACATGGATGATTGCTGAGTGATGATAGAGTTAATGGACTCCCCATGGCCATCTATTCTGTTTTCGGCATCATCCACCCTGTGTCCCAGTGCAGCCAGATCTTCTTTTAGGTCTGCCACGGACGCCATTATATCCTCTCTGTGCTGTTTCAGATCAGCCCTGATTTCGAGAAACCAGGTTCTGATTTCAGACCGGGTGATTAGCTCCCTCGCATTAATTCCGCTAGCTGCCAAGTTCAATTCGGCTTGCTGATCTAACGGCCCTCCATGGAAGCGCGCCTCAGCGCTTTCAGTTTCGGCGCCATCTTGCCCCGTCTCTCCCGGCAGCTTCTCATAAGAAAACTGCCACAAATCAGTCTACTTTCTTTTTGTGGTCATAGCTCAGGTGAGCGCTGATATACTACTCACTTTTCTGAAAAGGTTCGCTGAATTTTCCGCTGTTAGAAGCCGTTTCGTGGGACTTTTAGTGGGTGGGTGTACAGAGCCCTGCTCTCACGCGTCTGCACACATTCGCCACGAACAGCGCCCCCCAATCTGCTTGTGATTTAACTACTCTGAACAATTTTGTATCATCTGCAAATTTGATTATCTCACTCGTCATATTTCTTTCCAGATCATTTATAAATATATTGAAAAGTAAGGGTCCCAATACAGATCCCTGAGGCACTCCACTGCCCACTCCCTTCCACTGAGAAAATTGTCCATTTAATCCTATTCTCTGTTTCCTGTCTTTTAGCCAGTTTGCAATCCACGAAAGGACATCACCACCCATCCCATGACTTTTTACTTTTCCTAGAAGCCTCTCATGAGGAACTTTGTCAAATGCCTTCTGAAAATCGGCTGCTGTTACTATCCTAAGCCAATTAAGCCTGATACTTCACTTCGAATGCATATACAGCGTTGCTCTCTGCTTCAACGGCAGGGGGAAATGTGGAAGAGAGGATTTACATGCAGACAAGATCCAACAAGGCATTGAGCTGTGCAGTCTGGGTAAACAAGCATCGGGGTAACTTGCTTGATGTAGCGGTTACTACTCATAACCATTAAACCTTATGATTCACCTTTGATGCAACTCCAAAATTACTCTCTGTATCAACGGCAGGGGGTGGCAGGAAATTTGAATCAAACAGTTACTAACAAGGGCCCTGAACTTGGTGGTCAGTGAAACAGATAAGTATGTGAAAATAAGTGTAGGAACTTGCTGGGCAGACTAGATGGGCCGTTTGGCCTTTTTCTGCCGTCATTACTGTTTCACTCCTCACACATAGGTTTTTTGCTTGGCTCTTCAGTGACCGTATGATACAGACATTGGTGTATCGAAACAGCAATCAATCATGTTTTTGTTTCTTTAGTCTGAGCCACAGCTTCCTTGACCATATCTTCAAAGAGATCCTCCCCATTGCAAGGAACACGAGTCTTTCCTGGACGTCAGGTTAGAGGTCTGAGGCCTGCAGCCAAACAAGTCTATGGGCACCAATACCCAATGCAAAGACTCTCAATGCTACCTCAAACACAAAGGTCAACCTGACCATGTGTTTTCCACATTTCATGCCCTTGTGCACCAGTGACTCAAGCAGTCATGCTGCTTTTGAGGAAGCTGCTTTGCCACTTATTTCACCTTACTCAGGTTGTTCCACATAAGAAAATTGGTTCTTACCTGCTAATTTTCATTCCTGTAGTACCAATGGATCAATCCAGACTCCTGGGTTTATTCATCCCTGCCAGCAGATTGAGACGGAGAAAAAAAGCCTCACTGACACTGCTTGATAAGCCCTGGTGCCACCTGCAGTAGATCAGTATTGATCTGCACCCAAGCCAAACACATTATGTGCTAAAAACTTGATTAAAAACTTGTAATGTATGAACAAAGAACAGAAGTATGTTGAAAGGATTATAGCTGAGCGGAAGACTCTCCCCCTCCAACCCGGGTGAGTTCTGGACTGATCGGTTGGAACTACAGGAACGAAAATTAGCAGGTAAGAACCAATTTTCTTTTCCCTGTATGTACCCAGATCAGTCCAGACTCCTGGGATGTACCAAAGCTTCCTAGAGAGGGTGGGACCAGGAGAGTCCCGCTCGCAAGACACTTTCACTAAAGGACTGGGAACCCTAAGCGCCCAAATCCAATCGGTAATGCCTTGCAAAAGTATGCAGCGATTTCCAAGACACCGCTCTGCAAATCTCCTGCGGAGACACCAACTGAGCTCCTCCCATGAAGCCGCCCATGAAGCCGACTGAGCCAGAGTCGAGTGGGCCCACAAACCCTCAGGAACTTGACGGCCCTTAAGAATATACGCTGACCCAATAGCTGCTTTGAAGGCATGGGCACCTTTCTTCGATCCACTCCATAAAACAAAAAGATGATCCGACCGCCTGAAATTATTAGTAACCTTGAGATGTCGAAGCAAGGCCCTGCGGACATCCAACAGCTTAAGCTCCCGATCATGCTGCAGAGAATCATCCAACTCTGTAAACGCTGGGAGCTCGATAGTCTGATTAAAATGAAAGGCAGAGACCACCTTCGGGACAAAGAAAGGAACCATACGCAATGTGACTCCATAATCTGATATTTGAAGGAAGGGATCCCTGCACGAGAAAGCCTGCAATTTAGAAATCCTCCTGGCGGAATGATGGCCACCAAGAAAACGACCTTGAGAGTCAAATCCTTAAGGGTCGCTCTCCAAATGGGCTCAAATGGAGCGTCACAATACTTGCAGAACTAGATTAAGGTTGCAGGTGGGGGACAGACCTTCCGCACCGAAGGACGCAAATTCTTAACTCCCCGAAGAAACCTCTATACATCCAGATGAGAAGATAAGGAGTACCCCTTAATCTTCCCTTGCAAGCAGGCTAGAGCCGCTACCTGTACCCTAAGAGAATTAAAAGCAAGGCCTTTAGCTAAACCCTCTTGTAGGAAAGACAATACATGAGATATTGAAGCGTGAACCGCCTGTATCCCTCGGTTGGTACACCAAGCCTCACTTTCCAAACCCGAACATATGAGAGAGAGGTAGACTTCCGCCTAGCCTGCAAAAGCAAAGCGATCACAGGCTCTGGGTATTGTATGTAGTATTATGCACTGACTTTGAGGCACCTCATCTCTGCTGTATTCCTGAATACTAGTTTTTAGACAAAGAAAGCAGAGTACCCCGACTACATGCTGGAATGCAATGAGCTAACACCCCAGACCCATTAGCTGATTGGTCTAATACATACTCAAATGTACCGCACTTATCTAAAAAGAACACTCTGAATATGCTCTGATTGGTCAGTATGAAGGGTTTATAATGCCATACACACTGCGGTAAGAGTTGAATAACTGGGTGTTAATACGATTGTGTAGACCTGTGTTACTCCCCGGGACAAATTATTTCCTCATGCTTTGTTCGGGTCCCTGTTCCTTTTCTCTCTCTAATAAAGTCTGGTTTCTGGTTACATCTGCTGTAGTTTCTCTCGAATCAACAGTATCCTCTCCGCCATAAGCGACACGCTGCTAGACAAAAGCGATCTGCCTGGTCAGAAAATACGGGACCCTGAAGAAGAAAATACGGAAGGCGACTGAGGCACCATGGACCGTCCACAGCTAGATTGACGAGATCTGCGAACCATGGTAGACGCGGCCACTCCGGGGCTACTAGGATCACCTTCCCAGGATGCTTCTCTATGCAGCGCAACACCTTGCCCACTAAAGGCCACGGAGGGAAAACAAAGCAGGATCCCCCCCAAGACCAAGGCACTACCAGAGCGTCGACCCCCTCGGCCCCCTCGGCCCAGTACTCCCTCCTGCAGCTGAAAAATTGAGGAGCTTTCGCATTGAGCAGAGTCGCCATCAAATCGACGTGAGGACAAGCCCACCTCTTCCGGATGAGCCGCAATGCAGAATCCGTCAATTCCCACTCGCCTGGATCTAAGCTCTGACGACTGAGGAAAATCGACCTGGATGTTGTAGACACCCGCGATATGGGACACAGATAACTGAACCAAGTACAGTTCTGCCCAGAGAAACAGCTCCTGAGCTTCCAGGGCCACCACCTGGCTCTTCGTGATGCCCTGACAATTGATGTAAGCTACTGTCGTCACAATGTCAGACAGAACCCTGACCGATCGACCCTAAAACGAGCAGGAGGAAGGCTTGAAGTGCCAGCCACACAGCCCTGGTCTCCAACCGACTGATAGGCCATGAGGCTTCTACTGCCGACCAAGTGCCCTGGGCCAACTGCCGCTCACAGGCCGCCCCCGCTTAATGAAGCACCAATGTTTTGTGACCCCCGGGGGGGGGGCCTCCCCCCGAAACGCAGGCAGAGTAGAGGCCAGCCTGACTCAGATGTGCTGGGACTGCCCCACACGCATGGCAAGCCAAGTGCGAACCACAGTCCCCAAAGAGAAAAACTAAAAAAAAAAAATAAAAATAAAAACAAAACACAAAGAAACCAGCATGACCAACAGGGCGGGGGGGAGGGAGGGGTTCACCCCAGAGCCTTACCACTCAGGAGTGTCCTTTAAGGTTTTTTTTTTTTTGTTGTTTAAACTTCACTAAAAAATAGCAGGGAATTTCCTCTCCTAGGGGCTGATGCAATATTATTCATGGAAAGCAGGTGCTGACTTTTCAGCGCCCGCTTTCTTAAACACATGCATGGAGCCTGCAAGGGGGGCACCATGCAGTACACAAATTAGGGGGGGGGTTCGCACTAGCAAGAAGGTGCTAGGGTCGCTAGCGTGACCTTAGTGCCTCCTTGCTAACACGACCCTGCGATTACCGGTGGTCTGCTGGTTATGAACACCGATGCCGAGTTTATCGGCGTCGATTTTCATTTCTGCAGTCAGCCGGTTATGAAAACCGTCACCGAGCATATCGGCGTCAGTCTTCAAAGCGGCAGACAGATTTTTTTTTTTACTTTTAAAAAAAAAGTACAGAAAAGCAGTTTTTTTCTGCTTTTCTGTACTTTTTTTCAGTGCGCTCAGCTATTAACGCCTGCTCCAGGCAGGCGATAATAGCTGAGCAATAAATGTGCGTCTGAGACGCACATTTATTTTTTTGCATTTGGAGTGAATGAGTAATAGCGCTCATCACATGCATGTGAATGAAGCTAACTCATTCACTCCGCTTCGGACGCCCGATAAATAGGCGCTAATCCCTCTATTGCATTAGGGGGTGGATTAGTGCCTATTTAACCTGAATCTGACAGTGGGTTAAACAGTGCACTTGGCTGAGCGCACTGTATTGCATTGGCCCCCTAGAGCTGAAAGGAGCTGTCCAGGGGAGGGATCTGGACCACCAGATTTACACCCCATGGAACAATTTGGACCTCAGCTGCTCCACCTCAACCCAACAGGGAATGGTTCCCCAGGGGAACCAACCCCCTGGGAGGAAGGCTCACTTGAAAAAGAAAAGGTTTAAAAAAAAGGACTGCAGGTTTATGCACCAGCCATCTGCTGGAGACAGAGAAATACTGATCTACTGCAGGTGGCATCAGGGCTTATCAAGCAGTGTCAGTGAGGCTTTTCTGTGTCTCCATCTGTTGGCATAGATGAATAAACCCAGGGATCTAGACTGATCCAGGTGTGTACAGGGAAACACCAGTTCATGAAGAGCTGACAGTATATTATGTAAGCACTATGCATAGCTCCCTGAAACAACTTTCCTCCAACAGAGTTAAGGGGTATGAGTATCCTTCCCTGAATCACAGGGAATGGATTCTTGGCCACCACAGATTGACATAGTAGCTGCTCTTTTTCAAATCCTGGAGCCTTCTTGATAGCATATATTGCATTCACTTTCTTGTTCACTAGAGCCACAGAGAAGGGATTCTCACACATCCTTATTAGTACCTCCTGAAGGATTTTGTGAACTGGGACTACCACAATCTCCTTACAGGGCTCCACAAACTGGATAATGTCCAGCATCTCCTTCAGAGACATTATGATATAGGTTTAGAAGACATCACTTTAAAATGGTTTAAATCTTTTCTTGAAAATAGAACTTATACTATTAGGATTAAAGACACTTTGTCAGATAAGATAGGATTAACTACTGGAGTCCCACAAGGCTCTGCCCTGTCCGCTACCTTATTTAATGTCTATTTGTTGCCTCTCTGTCATTTGCTAACAGATTTAGGCCTGATTTATTATATTTACGCTGATGATATTCAGTTATTATTCCCAATAGAAAGTAATATCGATGAGACTTTTAAAATGGTAAATATGTATTTAAAAATCAGTCAACTTCTTGTGCAAATGAAATTGGTTTTAAATTTAGAATAATCCATTTTTATGATTTTAGATAGAAAAAATTTTAGTCAAGAAAAAAAGATTATTACTTTGAATGACCAAACTAGTTTTAATTTGACTGATAATACAAGAAATCTTGGTTGGATTATGAATTATGAGTTAAATTTTAAAGCCCACATATCTAAAAAAGTAAAAGAACTAACACCCAGATTAATATTTAAGTCCGCAGTTTTTTTAATTGATTTTTCTTTTATATTCTTATCTATATTAATGCTAATTTTATGTTTTTCTAAGAATTTTACTATTTTATTATTTTTAATTGATTTTTATTGTATTTTCTGTTCTTAAATTATTGTAAACCGTAAAGATGGAACCTTGCGTTCCGGATAACGGTATATAAAAATTGCATAAATACATAAATAAATAAATAAATAAATGGAATTGACTTCACCATTCTCCGATTAAAACCAGCAAGGAAGAGGTCCTCAGGAAATTTTCTTCCTTCCTGCGGAGGAAAGGGGTTGGAGAGACCTCCCGATTCCTCTTGATAAGAGAAATCCTCAGATACATAGCTGTACCTGAGGAATATTCAAAGTCCAAGCTCTCAAAGCCAGGCATGGACCTGGATCTTGCCTGGCTAGCAGACAAGGCCTCAGAGAGGGGAGCACTTATCTAGACACCAATGAACTTTCTCATCTCAAAGAAGTTTCCTCACCCGATGGGTCAGAAATCACAATCAGTGCAGACACCAATGTCTATTCCCCTTCAGGAATCAACATTGCAGCTGATATGCCAGGCAGCATCAAGAACTCCAGTATCAGCAGGACATCTGTCTGCAAAACCATCAGTCCTGTTGCCAGAACACAAATATAGGAAAGTTAGTTCTACCTGTTAATTTTTGTTCCTGTAGTACCAAGGATCAGTTCAGACTGCTGGGTTATGCCTCCCTTCCAGCAGATGGAGTCAGAGAAAAGTTGAAAGCCCCCCCACCCCCTACATAACCTGATGTGCCATCTGCGATCCCTCAGTATAATCAATATCAAAGCAGAATGAAGTAAATTTTAACAACCAATGACTAGATCAAGTCAAATACTGACCTCTTAAAAACGATAACTTGTGACAAAAAACTGTTGCGTAGGTGTGCAATCTTCGAAAAATCTGCCAAGAGAAAATATAAGTAGCTGAGTGGACTCTCCTGCATATGGGCGGGCATCTGGACTGATCCTTGGTACTACAGGAACGAAAATTAGCAGGTAAGAACTAATTTTCCTTTCCCTGTACATACCAGGATCAGTCCAGACTGCTGGGATGTACCCAAACTGCCCTAAAAGGGGTGGGACCTGGAGAGTCCCGCTCGAAGCACACTGCTGCCAAAAGAATCCACCTTCGGATCCCGGACATCCCAACGGTAATGCTTAGCAAACGTGTGCAAAGGTTTCCAAGTGGCCGCCCAGCAAATCTCGAGGCGAGACTCAGTGGCTTTCTGCCCAAGATGCTGCTTGTGACCTAAGAGAATACACCTTAAGACCATCCGGTACTGGGCACCAGTGACATATGTAAGTTAAAGCAATAGCGTCTTTCAACCAGTGGGCAATAGTAGTCTTAGAAGCTTTAGTCCCTTTCTTAGGACCGCTCCACAAGACAAAAAGATGATCAGACAATCAAAAAGGATTAGTTACCTCCAGGTACCGCAAGAGGACCCTGCAGACATCCAATCTCTTCAGATCCTGAGCAGAATTCCTATCCTCATCTGAAAATGCCGGTAACTCAACTGACTGGTTGATATGAAAAGCCGAGACTACCTTTGGCAGGAAGGAAGACACTGTCCGAAGTGAAACTCCAGAGTCAGATATGCGCAGGAACGGCTCTCTACAGGACAACGCTTGAAGCTCCGAACACGTCTAGCTGAACAGATAGCCATGAGGAACACTGTCTTAAGCGTTAAATCCTTCAGCGTAGCCCGCTTCAAAGGCTCAAAAGGAGAACTGCAAAGACCACAGAGAACCAAATTTAAAACTCCAAGACGGACAGATCGTGCGCACCGGTGGCTTTAAGTGTTTAGCCCCCCTTCAAAAATCTGGCCACATCCGGGTGAGCAGCAATGGAAGCACCATCAACCGGACCTCGAAAACAGCCCAAGGCCGCTACCTGCACCAGGAGCGAGCTGTACGCTAGACCTTTCTTTAAGCCTTCCTGCAAGAAGGCAAGAATGTGAACAATAGCGGCCTGCCGCGGGGACACACTCAACCGACGGCACCAAGAATCAAACACCTTCCATACCCGAACATAGGTGAGAGATGTAGAAGTTTTTTCGAGCACAGAGAAGAGTGGTAATAACCGCCTCCGAGTAGCCCTTCCTTCTTAACTGTCTCCTCTTATAAGCCAAGCCGCTAGACAGAAGCAATTGGCCTGATCGAAAATACTGGGCCCTGCCGGAGGAGGTTCAGCAGATGGCCGAGTCACAAGGGACCGTCCACAGTCAGGTTGATCAGATCTGCAAACCACGGCCTTCTCGGCCACTCCGGGGCCATCAGAACAACCGGCCCCTGGTGGGATTCTATTTGCCTTAAAACCTTTCCCACCAATGGCCAAGGAGGAAACACATAAAGGAGAATGTCGGGAGGCCATGAAAGAACCAGGGCATCCACCCCTTCCGATCCGTGCTCCCTTCTGACTGAAGAAACAAGTCGCTGTCACGTTCAATCGTGTCGCCATTATGTCTAGCCGGGGGGGGGGGGGGTTCGTCCCCCCCAGCTCATCACGAGCCACATCGCTTCCTCGGACAGCTCCCATTCTCCGGGATCTAGCCGCTGGCGGCTGAGAAAGTCCGCCTGAACGTTGTCAACTCCGGCGATGTGAGATGCCGCTATGCGGGACAGATTGCATTCTGCCCAGGCCATTAACATGTCTGCTTCAGAGGCTACTGGTCGACTCTTCGTACCCCCTTGCTGGTTTATGTAAGCCACGGTGGTCGCATTGTCGGATAGGATCCGTATCGCCCAGTGGTGGACAAGCGGAAGAAATTGGAGCAGCGCTAAGCGAACTGCCCTGGTCTCCAAGCGATTGGTGGACCACTTGGTCTGCGGAAGTGCCCAAAGGCCCTGCACTGATCGTGACTGACAGACTGCCCCCCAACCGGTCAGGCTGGCATCCGTCATCACGATTATCCATTGAGGATTTTCCAGGTCCACGCCTCGAAGCAAACGATCCGGGATCAATCACCAATCCAGATTGGTCCTGGCCGGTTCCATCAACAGTAAGGGCAGGTGGAACTCTTCCGACTTGGGGTCCCAACGAGAAAGCAGCGCCCTCTGCAAAGGTCTTATATGAGCAAAGGCCCAAGGAACCAACTCCAGGGTAGATGCCATAAAACCAAGCACCTGCAAATAGTCCCATACCTCGGGTGAGGGAAGAGCCGACAGGTGCCGCACCAGAGACATTAGCCTCTCCATCCTCACCAGAGGCAGTGAAACCTTGCCCACACCAGTGTCGAAATGTGCTCCTAGAAATTCCAACACATGGGACGGAACCAGCTGGCTCTTGGCATAATTGATGACCCAGCCTAGGGAATGCAGTTGACACAAAACAGACTGTACCGCTACCTTGCAAAGATCTTCCGATTTCGCTCGTATGAGCCAGTCGTCCAGGTAGGGATGCACCAATATCCCTTCTCGCCGAAGGCTCGCTGCTGCCACGACCGCCACCACCACCACCACCACCATTGTGAAAACCCATGGAGCCGTCACCAGCCCGAAGGGTAGGGCACGAAACTGGTAATGCTGTCCCATGATCATGAACCATAAGAACCTCTGATGGTGTTCTTGGATTCCTATGTGGAGGTAAGCTTCTGTCAGATCTAAAGAAGCCAAAAATTCACCCTTGTGGACTGCTGCAATGACGGATCACAATGTCTCCATGCGAAACAGAGGGTCACGCATCGCCCTGTTGACCTACTTCAGATCCAAGATTGGCCGGAACGAGCCCTTCTTGGGAACCACGAAGTAAATGGAGTAACGACCAGTCCGACGTTCGGCTGCAGGAACCGAGACAAATCGCTCCCAGAGCCTTCAACAGAGACAGCATTTGAAGAACCACTTGTTGTTTAGTCTAAGACCCGCAGGGAGATACTAGGAACAGATCGCGAAAGGGGGGGGGGGGAGCAAAACCCAAAGCGTAACCGTGATTTATAATATCTAGAACCCACTGGTCTGAGGTAATCTTGACCCATTCCTAGCGAAACCGGGAGAACCGACCCCCCCCCCCCCGATCTCCAGAACTGAGGAATGGGCCGGCACCCCCTCATTGGGGAGCTTTGTTGGGGGCGAAGGCATGAGAGGTTCCGGTGTGCTGAGGCTGTCTACCACGAAAGGAATGTGCCCACGATTGTGACCTTGTTGACGTCTGCCGGGGGGGCATAAGAAGAACTCCTGCCGGAGCGGAAACGGCTCTGCCTCGAAAACGACCTCTAAAAGCGCCGGGTGAGCGAACTGATCTGGGCTTGTCTTCCGGGAGCTTGTAAACCTTGTCGTCTCCCAAGGCCCTAATAAGCTGCTCAAGCTCGTCTCCAAATAAAAGCTTGCCCTTGAAAGGAAAGGAACTCAGCTGAGACTTAGAAGAGGCATCCGCCGACCAGTTACGGAGCCATAGCAACCGTCTTGCGGAAACCGCCGAAGACATAGTGCGGGCAGAGGTATGGAGGAGATCATACAAAGCATCTGCCATATAGGCAACCACTGATTCCATGCGGTTCGCCTGCTCAGACTCCCCTGGAGGAAGGTCCTGGGCCGTGAGAATCTGTTGAATCCAACAGAGAGTAGCCCTCTACATAAGGCTGCTAGATGGCAGCCCGCTCTCCCAAAGCGGACACTTCAAAAACCCGCTTAAGCAAAAAACTTTCAGCTTCCTATCCTGGAGGTCCTCGAGTGCTCTTCCTTCTGTCACAGGAATGGTTGTATGTTTGGCTATGGCCATGACGGCCGAGTCCATTTTAGGAATTTTAAGAAGATACAGAGACTCATTAGGAAGCGGATAAAGTTTTTCCATGGCTCTAACATGCAAGGAGGCTTCAGGCGTATCCCATTCCCAGGACACAGGCTGGAAATGTTTCGGATGGAAAGGAAAAGTTTGAGGCGGGGCTTGAAGCCCCAATAAGACCGAATCCCCCGGTGAAGAATCCGTCACAGCTTGTGGAACTGGAATCTCCAGTTCCTGAAGCACATGTGAAATAAACGGGTCCAGTTCCTCCTTGCGGAACAAATGGAGCATCTGCGGATCATCCCCCTCCACCGGTGCGGCACTGTCTACATCATTGCTCACATCTAGGGCGGAGGGGTCCTGAGGTAGCGGATCTGCAGGTGGAAAAGAAGCAGATAGCCCATCCCCCAGAACAGAGCTGGGTGGCCGAGATCCAGACCTCCCCTGGTCTGCAGAAGCCTTAAAAAGCTTAGCCTGAATAGGAGACTGGGCTTCCCAGTCAGCTTCAGCTTCTACATAAGCCTTATGTAGAAGTAAAACAAACTGTGATGAAAACGGGTGCTGCCTCTTTAAGGCTTCCCCCCCGCCCCTGGGGGCAAATTTGGGGGAGGAGCCAAGTTTGGTTGCAAATCACACGGTCGTTGTGGGCTTAAATACCAGCGGGGAGAGAGATACTCTCCCTCCTCAGCTAAATCAGCATCGACGCCCGATGGAGGCAAGAATGGCCGCCGCTCCCGTGCCGATCGGGGGCGGACCAGGCCAGGCCTCTGCCTCAGAGCTAACTGCTCGCTTCGAGAGCCGCGCATTTGCGGCGAAGCTGACCCTCAGCCCGAAATCGGCCGCTGTGAAGGCCCCTCGCCCCCGGGGATACACCAGGAGCAGAGGCCTTCGCGGGAGAGCTGGGTCCCTGGCTCTACACAAGCTCCACCAACGGACCCACGCAGCATGAAAAAAAGCACGCAAAGGAGCTGAATGAACACTGCACCCCCCTCCGGAGGTCCGGGAGATCGTGATAGGCTAGGGGTGATAGAAACAGGTGTGCTTTTAAAATCAACAACTTGCACTGTCCTTTTGGTTTTTTTGATCAGCCCACAAAACAGGGGAACAAACCTCCCTGAACAACCAGTCTAAGCACTCACCAGAGGAATTTTACTTCTCTGGGTTGTCAAGTAAGGGGGAGAGCGACTGGCCCACTGGTAAATCCACCCCCACAGCTCACCGGGTCAGGCTACAAGTCTCCAGATAAACAGCTGTAGGGCAATGCCCTGCCTCACCTGCCTGCAGCTAGCTGCCCTTCTGACAAGCTTGAAAAGATTTCTGTAGATCAACTACAGAGCCATTATTTTATTTATTATCTATTCTCCTGTTTTGTTTTTTAAAGTTGATCTAGTCAAAGGATTCCCCCATAAATCAAACCTGTCAGAAGAAACATCCCAAACAGGAATTTAGACAAGATCAGGAGCACCGGTTATGCCCTCTCGAATCTGCTGGAGTCAGAGAAATACTGAGGGATTGCAGGTGGCACACCAGGCTATGTAGGGGGTGCCTTTCAGCTTTTCTCTGACTCCATCTGCTGGAAGGGAGGCATAACCCAGCAGTCTGGACTGATCCTGGTATGTACAGGGAATCTGCATTGCTCTGTGTAAGGCCTGCTAGATCTTCCTATCCAGCTGCTCTTCATAGACTGCCAATACTAGCATGGCCTGCGAGACAGAAGTGGTGACCACATTTTCTTGGCATACCTGAGCTCTTCTCTCCGAAGAAATGCTTCAGGGGACTTCAAGGTTTTTGCCAGAATATCTCTGTTCCAGGCATTGTATATCAGGGAAGACTGATGTCAATGCTTCTTGGCCTTTCCTGATACAGGTCATCAACATGCCTCAATGTTGGAACTGAAAAGCCTGAACTCTTCACCTCCTTCAAGTGGAAAATGAAAGATGATGGCCTATCCCCCTCTGACCCCCAATCCTTTCCAGTGCTAGACAAAGGAGTTTGAAGCCTTCCCGATGTTAATGCACCACCAGTGGTCAATGCAGCTGCTGATTCCTTCAATGTTAACGTCTCCGATGCCAATACCAATGGGCATCCCAAAGTGTTTTTCCATAAGGTCAAGCTGGGATAGATACGCACACCCCAGGACATCATGGTCAGCCCCAAACAAACAGAGGACTCATTTATCATGAGGGGTCCATGATAAGACAATTTATTGATGTTACTGGCCGCCTTCTCTGGTAAGGGAATTGGGTGAAAAACTAACAGCGAAATCAAATGACTTGACACCAAAACAGATGCCAGTGCACCACACAGCCACCAAAAAAGAAAGAAAACAAAAGATGCATGAGCCCACCATGCTGCTTGTCCTCAGAGAATAACTGAACTAACAAGCAGTATTTTACAGAACTTACAGTAGCTAGTAGGGATGTGAATCGTTTTTTGACGATTTAAAATATCGTCCAATATATTTTAAATCGTCAAAAATCGTTAGGGCCACGATACAATACCAATTCCCCCGATTTATCGTCAAAAATCGTAAAATCGGGGGAAGGGGGAGGGCAGGAAAACCGGCACACTAAAACACCCTAAAACCCACCCCCGACCCTTTAAATTAAATCCCCCACCCTCCCGAACCCCCCCCCCCCAAATGCCTTAAATTACCTGGGGGTCCAGCGGCGGTCCGGAACGGCCTCCTGCAATTGAATCGTGTTGTCTTCAGCCGGCGCCATTCTGCGCCGCCATTTTGCAAAATGGCGGCGCAAAATGGCGGCGGCCATAGACCAACACGATTCGACTGCAGGAGGTCGTTCCGGACCCCCGCTGGACTTTTGGCAAGTCTTGTGGGGGTCAGGAGGCCCCCCCAAGCTGGCCAAAAGTCCCTGGGGGTCCAGCGGGGGTCCGGGAGCGATTTCCTGCCGCGAATCGTTTTCCGTACGGAAAATGTTGGTCTATGGCCGCCGCCATTTTGCGCCGCCATTTTGCAAAATGGCGGCGCAGAATGGCACGGGCTGAAGACAACACGATTCAATTGCAGGAGGCCGTTCCGGACCGCCGCTGGACCCCCAGGTAATTTAAGGCATTTGGGGGGGTTCGGGAGGGTGGGGGGATTTAATTTAAAGGGTCGGGGGTGGGTTTGGGTTTTAGGGGGTTTTAGTGTACCGGTTCACGATTTTAACGATTTTCACGATACTCTAAACACCCAAACGGCGACGATACGATTCCCTCCCCCTCCCAGCCGAAATAGATCGTTAAGACGATCGAGGACACGATTCACATCTCTAGTAGCTAGTACTTTTGATTTACAAATGTGGCACAAAAGATAAAAACAAAGATTAACATTCTTATTTATACTGGTTTTCACCTTGCTTTAAATGGTTTTAAATTAACAATGAAAAATATTACATGGAATCCTCCCTTCTCTCCCCACCCCCGAAAGCTACAATACAAGCAGCATACCTTGTTGGCCGCTACTAGCACCTTATCCAGAAATCTCAACCATTCAAAGATAAACACTGGTCTCTTTGCTTCTGTGATCTGGGCCAGAGCCTCTTCATTTAAAAGCAAGCTGTGGGCCAGCTCCATGGCAGCCGAATCACCTGTTTCTCAGCAGATTCTCAATATCAGATCTCTGTAAAGACAAAAACAGGTAAATGAATTGGAATATTGACACTTTCCCTCCTAACCTGGGAGCTTATTTATTAAAGTGTATTAAAAATGCACAAACATTTTTAATGTTATTGCAGTCTGTTTAACGTGCTATTCACATTGGAGAAGTAGTCAAGTGGTTAAAACAGCAGAGTACAAACCAGGAAAGCCAGGGTTCAAATCTGTCCTTGTGATCTTAGACAAGTTACTTCACCCTTTATTGTTTCAGGTACAACCTTAGGCCAGGATTCATCAAACTATCACATGCGATAGGAAGAGGGGCGTGTTTTATGGTAATAGCCTATTTGTCGCAAAGTGTGCTCTCTTAGCGTTTCGCATAGGTATTACCACAGAGTGCAATAAGTGCCACAATTGTTGCAATTCCTATCTACGAGAGAGAGAGACTAGCTATAAGGCCCTTATGGTAGTTAGGTATTTATACCTTTATATGAGGCCCACCTAGTTACTCAAGGTGAGATTTAGGTAGTAGTGTAGGGGTTAGGGGCCATTTGACATTCAGAGTGAGATGTACGAACAGAACAGTACACTCTTGTGAAGATTTGATGTCCTTCGGAGTGAGGAAACTCACACAAAAATGAGCAAATCCATAGCAAGCCCCCAGTTGTAGAACTCCCTTGCAGAGTCATTACGCCAGATAACAGAAAGAAAGAATTTCAAATGTGAACTAAAAATATGACTCTTAAGAAAAAAAAAACGAACTTATGATTTAACATAAAATACAAATTCACTGAAAACGTTAATGTCAGTACCAGAGATAATAGTAATGAAGTGAGCAATGAGTAATGGATGTAAAAGTGTATAGGTAGTAGAACTAGAATCTGCCTTTGCTTTAACAATGACTTTGAAAATGTATGAATAT
Organism: Rhinatrema bivittatum; assembly: GCF_901001135.1. NCBI lineage: Eukaryota > Metazoa > Chordata > Amphibia > Gymnophiona > Rhinatrematidae > Rhinatrema > Rhinatrema bivittatum. Next base: position 248,637,661 of record NC_042617.1, on the reverse strand, counting down.
GAAGTAGATCAACAGTCAAATCACGTGATCCTATCTGCCTCTTTCTTCGTACGTTCCTGAAAACATAACTATGGGTCATTGGACTTGTGATAGATGTTCTTTTTGTAGCCAAGCTATTACCGGTCCCACTTGGACTGATCCTCATGGCAAAACTTACATTGCTTATCATTATACAAACTGTACTTCGACCAACGTGATTTGTGTGTTACATGGAGCACGGACATTGTGTTACAATGTCCGTGCTCCCTCCTCTATGTGGGGAAGACTAAACGCTCCATTAAGACTAAGGCCTGATCCTAGCGCCGCACTCACCACCGGGGCTCCAGCGTCGGCCACGAGGCAAGTCTTCTCTTCTCTCTCACCGCCCCCCAAGCTCCCTGCCGACCAATCCGGGGCCTCGAGGACGTCACCAACTTCAGAGGGCGGGGGATTTAAAATCACTACCACTCCTCCCGGCGGTGCGCGCCGAAGGAGCACGACAAAGGGGCCCGCCCCTTTGTGCGCCCCTTAGTGCAGCCCTGCAGGGCAGCCCCTACTCTTGTAATTGGATTCTGAGCTACCTATTGACGCTGGTCCAGCACCGCAACTTCCCCCTCTAAACCACAGAGCCCTGGTTCCCCTCCCTCTAACAGGGATCCACAGGCCCAACTAAAAATCTGCCACCTCTTCAGGCCTGCACACCCGACACTATTACCTGCTCAGGGTAAGGCCCACGCCGTTACCCCTACTCCCATCAGGATCCCACCAACCAAGAGACACCACTGACCCCTCCGCTGCTATCTGCCTTCCATACCTGATACCATGCACTCCCTCACAATTCCTATCATCCACAACCACCTTAGGAGAGTTCCTAAGCCCCCCACCCTCCCTCTCAACCGTCAACAGAGGCTCAGGCCTATCTTGCTAACACCCATCACCCAACTACTCGGCCTGGCTCTCTTCTCGCTCACTCTATTCAACGCGCAATCCATCTCCAAGAAAACACATATACTCAACGATTTCCTCTCCAATTCAAAACCTAACATCTGTGCCATCACAGAAACCTGGCTAAAAGCCTCAGACACGTCCTAATAAATCAACTTCCCACTCAGGCCTACGACTTCCTCTCTATCCCTAGACTCAAAAAAAGAGGAGGGCAGCTCCTCCTTGCAGCCAAAAAAGGGATTGGTCTGACCCTGCAGGCCACCAACAACCTAGCCAACACCGAATTTGCTCTATTCAACTCAAAACATCTGGCAATCGGATTAATTTACGCACCCCCAGGTTTACTGGAGGCAGACCCTTCTCCTATCATTGAGCTAGCAGCAAAACACCTTAATACCAGAAAACCATCCATCCTGATGGGAGACTTCAACCTTCACGTGGATGTCCATCCTCGCTCTACCAACTGTGAAACACTACTCTCCTCCCTCACCCATATGGGTTTTAGACAAATTGTCAATGAGCCCACCCACAAAGCAGGTCATACGTTAGACCTTATCTTCATAAACGAAGAAATATCGCCCCACACCATCCCAACTTGCCTACCGGTACCATGGACTGACTACCGAATCATTTCCGCTGTGCTTGAGATCAAGGAGCACCCTCCACAAACACTCAATTTCCATATCTGTCAGGAAACCTTGCACCGGAGATCGGCTCAGCTCACATCTAACTACGGAACTAGTACATCTGGACCTATCAGATGCCAACTCTGCCACGACATCATGGATCAACATCACCAACAAGGTAGCAGATCAAGCGTGCCCCATGACGACAAAATCTCTCAATCCAGACAAAGACAACAGGAAACCTTGATTCACCCCTGAGCTGAAGTTGCGCAGACAGGAGCTCAAAGGTAAGGAACACAAATGGCGAAAAAGCCCATCTACAACAACCCTCCTCACCTATAAATCATGCCTAAACTCATATAGAAACGACATCAACAAAACCAAGAAAGAATTATTTTCCAAAAAGATACACCACTTCATCTTCCACTCAAAAGCTCTGTTCTCTTATGTATCAGCCCTCACTAAACCAACTACGCCCATCATACCAGATGAACAAGCTTTTAACAAAGCCAACGAACTGGCAGACTTCTTTGACAAAAAAATCACCACACTCGTCGCCCCCCTCAAGGGGCCATCGCCGCTTCCGTATTACTCAATCAACTCCAGTTCTCAATCAGTGCACTCAACCCCCCAACAACATAACACAACCCCAGCAGCTCTCGATACCTTCGAGCCAACATCCACTTTAGAAATAGAGAACATCCTTAAGAAGATAAAACCATAGTCCCATCCGTTAGATCACATTCCATCCAATCTGCTGAGCTCCATCCCTAATATTATTGCTAAACCCGTCGCAGACATCATTAACTGCTCGCTCAAGGCCATATCCCTAACCAACTCAAGTTGGCAATGCTCAAGCCTCTCCTCAAAAAACCCAACCTTTCCACAGCAGACCCAGCCAACTTCAGACCCATAGCAAATCTTCCAATGATCGCCAAAATTATGGAGAAAATTGTAAACCGACAACTTTCAGAATTCCTAGACGAAAACAACATCCTTACCACAAACCAATTCTGGTTTCCGTAAGACCCGGAACACCGAATGGTTATTACCCTCACTATCAGACACTATTCTCTTTAATCTGGAAAAAGGTCAACCTTGCCTCCTCGTACTTCTGGATCTCTCCTCAGCGTTTGACACCGTGAACCACTCGTGCCTCCTACAGCGTCTAGTCGACATTGGCATCACAGGATCAGCGTTCAACTGGTTCAAATCGTTTCTTGAAAACAGGTCTTACAAGGTCAAGATAAATAACAAAGAGTCTCACCCCATTGAATCCACAAGGATCATCCCTTTCACCCACTCTTTTTAATATCTATCTTCTCCCTCTCTGTCACCTACTTACCAAACTCAAGCTAATTCACTTCCTATACGCGGATGACATACAAATACTCATCCCTATAGTGGAATCTCTACACAAAACTATGTCATATTTGAATAACTGCCTCTCAGCAATCAACAACCTACTCGACAGCCTCAACCTGGTTCTAAACACAAACAAAACTGAAATCCTCCTTATAGCTCCTAAAAATTATGTCCCACCTATCACTTCAACTGCTAGCCAATCTACTGTCACCTCCAAAGACCTCACTTCGCCACAAGTAAGAGACCTTGGTGTACTCCTAGATAACAGACTCAGCCTCAACAAGTTCGTAAACACCACCACAAAAGAATGCTTCTTTAAACTGCAAGTATTAAAAAAATTAAAACCACTACTACTCTACAGAGACTTTCGCCTGGTTCTACAAGCCATCATACTCCCGAAACTGGACTACTGCAACTCACTCCTTCTGGGCCTTCCCGCTAGCACCACCAAACCTCTCCAGATGGTCCTGAACGCTACGGCCAGAATTCTCACAAACACCAAGAAAAGGGATCATATCACCCCCATCCTCCAGCACCTGCATTGACTACTGATCAAATACAGAATTCACTTTAAAACCATTATGATGATACACAAGGCCCTACATAACATCTCTCCTCTCAACCTAACTTTTCAACTTCAGTTACACATCTCCAAGAGACCGACTAGAAGTGCGTAAAGGAATATGCTACTCACCCAGCCGGCGAAAACCTCCCTGAGGAAACGCGCACTATCCACAGTGGGTCCCACACTCTGGAATTCGCTCCCTCTGGACCGTCGCCTTGAACCGTGCCATATCACATTCAAAAAGAAGCTAAAGTCTTGGCTTTTTGCACAAGCATTCCCGGAGATCTAAGAGCCAGAAGAATACAATATCTGTATAGACTTTGACCCACCATCCCCTCCTGTACATAGGTTTCTGAATAGTTCGTTATCGCAATTTAACTAGACATGTTTATTCTCTGTAACCTCCTCTAAGTTCCTTTATGCCCCTTTATGTTATCTGTTATTTGTTCCAATGTAAACCGGTGTGATATGTATATTATACAGGAACATCGGTATATAAAAACTAAAAATAAATAAATAAGACTAGACTTACTGAACACCGCAGCTGCCTAATCACGTCTAAACTTCAAGGTCCGATCGTATCTCATTCCTTTCAAGACATCAATGGCATATTGTTGAATTAGTTCACAAAAATCCCAGAGGCGGTAATGCTATGGCTACGCTTAACTACAGAGAGCAACAATGGATTTACAAATTAAATTCAGTTCATCCTAATGGTTTAAATCTTGCGGTTGAATGGTATACGCTCACCTGACAGTGATCATTTGTGTCACCAATCTACATTGATTATGAATGCCTACGTCATCTTTGCATATTTAAGCCGACATTTCCGATGCTGCCACAGGAACTGAACGCGGAAACGCCATGTTTTGATACCTTAGACCTTTAAAGACTACAAATACAGTAAGTGGCTATTCCTCTAACATCTATGTTTTGTCCATTAAAGGTTATTTAAATGTTATGATTTACCGTATTAACCTTTGAGATAATTTTATCTCATAGACGCTGATCTTTAGCCCTTGAAAAAGAACGGTAGCGTTCGAAACATGGACCAGTGTCGGGCGTGTTGACAACCTATGGCTTCAGCACTTAATACTATCAGCGATGTTCATGAGATAAGTCACAGCAATGTTCATAAGTCATATTTATTGCATGAATTGCAAATCAAAAAATTCTTTACAAAAAAATTTCTTCTATTTTGGACTCTGACCAATGATTAAAAATAAGGCAAATCATCTAGCAACCTTGCTTTCACGATGAAGCCTATTATGACTGGTCAATATTCTTAGCAAGCGTCTAAATCATAAATTTGATGTACTCCTGGCATTCCATCACGTTACATTTGAATATGAAGTACTCCATAAATCTGCAATCGTGTTGACCAAGAATATGTACGAATATGACCTAAAGCATATCTGCTGTGATGTTAACCTAGATTATGAATGCTGGCATAGAATATAATTGTTGACTAAGAATATGAACTCTGATTGTGTAAACCGTTGTGATCTTATTCTGGAAGAACAGTATATAACACACCTAAATAAATAAAATCTGCTTTGAAGCAGCTGACCAGTCATGAAAAGCAAAATATAAATTTAAAAAAAAAAAAATCAAAAACACAATAATCAGGCTTTAGCATGACTGGAAACACTATCACACTAAGGCCAACATCACAGGGAGCCAGGATACAGTATGAAAGCAGCCTCCCAGAGCCTTAATTCCCCCCTCCTCCAAGTATAGAGGAGACCCTCCCATGCTTTAACCCCCTTCCACAAGAGCAGCCACTGCCACATAGCTCTGCTGGCACTGACTGATGAAATGGAACCCAATAAACTAAAGAGCTCCTTTGGCTCAGACCAATAACTTCTATCCAGGCACTATCAACTTTTTCACAGTTTGGCACAGCATTTTTTTCAAAATTCAAAATGCAAAAGAAAAAAAAACTTGAAAGTGTGGTAACTGACATTTTTACATTTTAAGTACATACAAAATTATTATATATGTAGTCATCTTCTGTTTATGCCGTCTTAACTTTCAATAAAAAGTTCAAACATAACCAATAAAACCCAACAAAATAGCAACAGTGAAAAAAAATTCTGGGAGCTCGCTTCCCTCGTAGCCATCATCTGGAGGCCTTTGGGGAGTTTTGCCACCAGGTACCATCTAGGCTGCCCCAGCACAAGACCATCAGAACTTTGGTGGGAGGGGGGGGCCTTCAAAAGGCGGCATCCTGTGGCGCGCTGCCACCAGCACGCCAAAGCCACATGCCTAAAGGGTGTGCCCCTTATGTCTGTTTTCTGACAGGATGGACAGAAAGAGGAAGGGGAAAATTTTAACTCTTTCCTAGGTTCAACATGGATAAGCATGTACTGCATACCACAGGTCACCACTACACCAAAATGTGAGTGCTGAATTGGAGGTCTCCCTAAGCCCGCAATTAGATCACTCCCTTCCAATTCCTCTGTTCCACTGACTAGACATCATGGGAAGAACTTGTATCAAACTTCTTGTTCTACGAATATTTCCTCAATACTAATTCAACAAGCTCCTGTAAAGCAAGAGCTAAATAGGAGTTTTGATACCACAGAAGATGTTTGTTCTATTTATCCAACCCTGATACCTATGGCTTCGGGAAAGTATTTTGTTCCAGTACCAACATCAATCTCCCTTCCTACAAGATCTGAGACTATAGAGACAGATGTTATTTTTGGAGCTAGGGACATTCTTTAAAGAATATCTGGCAGATGTTTGTTCAGACAGAGTCTAATTTTTCGAAAAGAACAAGCTTGTTTACCATAAACGGTGTTTTCCGTAGGTAGCAGATGAATTAGCCATGCTGTCTGGGTACGTCCTCCGTGCCACTAGGTGGCGGAGCTCTCCAAGTATGGTTAAGTCTTTCAGCTAGGCACTCCATCTTGTATATCGCTCGCTCTGCCTGAGGTACCTCGATCTGTATAAAAGCAAGTGTTATGCCATGTCAGAACTGTCCGGGGAGGCGGGTGGGTCAGCATGGCTAATCCATCTATCTACGGAAAACACCGTTTACGGTAAGCAAACTTGCTCTTTTCACGTAGATAAGCAGCTGAATTAGCTATGCTGTCTGGGAGTCCCCAGCTGACGTATTGAGCAGTTGATGTTATTGGTTTTTGTTTACTGTGCTCAATACGGGATGCATTGGCAGACAGTTACTATGAAGACTGTTTATGTGAGGCACATGTCCTCTTCTGTAGGATAGTCCGTCCTGATAGCGCATCATCCGCAACTTGCTTATCTAAGCAGTAACGGATGTGAAAGTATGTAAAGATGACGACATCGCTTCTTTACAGTTGTGCATGATAGGTGTTTCATGAAAGTGGGCAACTGAGGTCGCCACGGCTGTTACTTGATGCGCTTTGGAATTACCGATATCGACTGCGATCATTTATGGTAACAAATTTGTATACCGTTTGACATCCAGGTGGAAAACTTTCTTGTCACTGGACGTCCTTTGGCGTTAGGAATGAACAAAAGAAACAGTTGCAAAGGACTGTGTGGTGAATGGGTGCGCCGTATACAATATGGAAGCGCACACTTACCGTCCAATGTAAGTAGGGTCTACTTGTTGTCATTTTCATGAGGTGTTGGATGAAAAACAGGTAAGGTTGAGATGGAAACTAGATATTACCTTTGGTAGAAAACTTAGGGAGATTTCGTAAGGTCACCTTGTGATGATGGAATTGCGGATAAGGAGAGTAGTGAACTAAAGCTTGAAAGTCACTAACTCGTCCTGCTGATGTGAAGGCCGCCAGGAAAAGTATTTACCATGAGAGGTATCGAAGGTTACAAGTTTCTAATGGTTCAAATGGTGGACGCACCTGTTTCAGGATTATGTAAATTTTCCATGTCACTGGCGGATACTTTATTGGTGGACGCAGGTGTAGTTCACCTTCCATGAACTTGGAAACAAGCGAATGATATGAAATTCTCTGTTTAGAGAAGTACGGTAAGCTGTTATAGCGCTTAAGTGAATTCGCAGTGAAGATGTGGCGAGACTTTCACTGTATAGGAGATAGAGGTAAGAAAGAAGGTACTTAGAGTGGACAAGGTAGAGGGTCCATGTCCATTGCGGAGCAGCAGGGAGTGTAGCGAGACCACTTTCTCTGGTAGTTGAGTCTGGTCGAAGGCTTCCTTGAAGACAGTAATATGTCCTGGAGGGAAGGATGTAAGGTAAAATTGCGGTAGATGATCCGTTCAACCTGCACATCGTGAGGTGGAGGGAGGAGTGAAGAAGATACTGTAGGGATCTGTTGTCCAGGGTCAGAAGATCAGGATTGCTGCTCAGGAGAATTTGGTCTGTGACGGACAGATGTAGTCGATAACTGTACTATGGTTGTCCCGGCCATGTTGGCGCGATAAGAATGAGATTCGACTGCTCTCTGATACATCTCTGGATTGTAGGAGAGTGGAGAGGTATCAGAGGGAACGTACCTGGAGCTAGTCTGAGCAGGCTCAGAAATACAGAGCAGAAATTCTCCAGATTCCTGTTTGTTTCGGTTGTAAAGAAGTCGATGGAAGGAAGATCTCATATGGAGAACATGTGTTGCACAACCTTTTGAGCTAGTTCCCATTCGTGGGAATGAAAAATGCTGCTCCGTTGGGCTGCCCTGGAATTGTGTGTTGCGGGAAAATAAGTTGCTTGAAGAAGGATGGATCAGTGATGAGTCCATCCTAATATCTGAACTGCTACTCTGCAGAGGTTCCAAGAACCTGACCTTCTTGTACTTATGTAGAACATGGCAACTTGACTATTGTAGGAATCATTACTAATTACTGTGGTAAGGTGCTTTCGAAGGGTGAAAGGGCATTTCTGTCCACCATGAGTTCTGGGAGGTTTATGGGTCACGCGTGTTCCTATGTGGTCTAGAAATCCTAAGTCTGTCAGTGGGCTAGTTTAGCCCCCCATCCTCTGGGGAATGCGTCAGTAGTGTTACATGATGCCCAAGGGGTCATAAAGATGAACCCGTGAGTAGTGTTAATGGGAGAAGCCACCACTGTAGGTCTGTCTGCATGTTGTTATGGTTATAGGATTGGACCATGGATGGAAGATCTGATCCTATTGGCTTTACAGAACTCATTGGAGAGGATACATATGTAGGCGTGTATGAGGAGCTACGCAAATGGCCGCTGTCCTGTGGCCTAATATGATTAGGATTTGGTGCGCTGAAACTGTTGCACTGTGAAGTAGAAGTGACGTCACCGTGGAGAGAGCTAATGCTCTCGGATGCGATAGGAAAGCCTTGTTCTGAATGGTGTCGATATTTGCTCCCATGAATTCCAGAGTTTATATTTGTTCTAAATGTGATGTTTCGTAAATTACCGGGAGGCCTAAATTGTCTAGGCAGGGAAATAGTTCGTAGTAGATTGTCCCGTAGGAGAGTCTGATTTGGTGCTATGAAGAGCACATTGTCTAGATAGGGAAATGTTGCTCCCTGTGATGAAGGTACGCCAGCACTACTGCCAGACATTTTGTGAAGACCCTAGGGGCAGATGAAAGGCCCAAAGGAAGGACCTATATTGGTATTACCTGGTTGTCGGTCTTGAAAAATAGGTAGTACCAGGAATCCGGATGGCATCTTTCAAATTCAGGGAACACATCCCCTCCTTGGGTCGTAGAATTGGAAGAACGAACTTGCAGGAAGTCCTTGCACTTCTCTTTGTAGTGATGTTTGTTGAGTGAATGGAGGTTTCAGATGAGGCGTAGGCCTCCTGACCTCTTAGGAATTAGGAAATATTAAGAATAGAATTTCTGACAGATTTCTTGGTAGAGTACTCTCTGAATGCAATGATTCTGGAGAAGAGCACTGATTACCCTCAGTATGGAAATTGGTGTTCTATAATGGAGAAGACCCAAGGATCCAAAGTGATGAGCTTCCAGGTTGAAAGGAAGTTGGGTCACCTGCATTACTCATCAGAAGCATGTGCGCAGGTGGCGGTATGATTCTGAAAAAACCCAGCTAGGTTTTGCTGTTTAGGGCTAGCCGTTAAAGTGGCTGACGAGGTTGTATTCCTCCTCTTTTCCACTTTTTTTTTTTTGGGACGTCATCTGATGACTTATATGGTGGCAGTGAAAAGAACTGAACTTAGAAGCCGCCTGTATCATCCCGTCCACTAGCAGGGAGTGAAGGGGAAGGTGCACAGTAATATGGAAGGAGAATGTGCACGGCACCTAACTATGAGATCCCGGTCTTAATGCTGTGGTAGGGCCATTGGGTGAATAGGCCCAGCATCTTCTGTCAGGCAGGCGCCATTTGTGTCCTTGTTGGGTGGGGGCGGGATTGGGTATACCGGTCCATGAATATATATATTTTTTTACCGTTATTAGGCTTTAGCGGTGTTGAAGTACCCTCGGATCAGTGACGTGCCAGTTCTCTGGCGCCACCGCAACTAGTTTTGGCCTCTGAAATCAAGAGGCAGTCAGCACCGCAGCAGGGCAGAACATCCCAGAGCCGATTTTAAACTTGGCGCTCTGTCTTTCAGCAGCCGGTAAGTGAGAAACAACCACTGCAAAGTACCCCTCCCCCAGTCTCTACTCGTTGCCAGCCCAGGTAGACTGGGGGGTAACCGAGGAGACGAAGTAAGCATCGAGTAGGTTTGGAGGTGGTGGGGTGCCCAGAGATGCTGAACAATCTCATGAGGGCAGCTTGAGGATTTTTTTTTTATTGATGATATATGTCTTCATCTGCGTTTTCCCTTTCTGTCAAGAGGATTTTAGATAGAAATATAACTGTTTTGTTAAGTACAGTGAAGATAAATAGCCCTGCACAATGTGTTGCGTGGAAAGTTTTAGACTGAAGTACCTCAGGCAGAGCGAGCAATATACAAGATGGAGTGCGTAGCTGAAAGTCTTAACCATACTTGGAGAGCTACGCTACCTAGTGGCATGGAGGACGTACCCAGACAGCATGGCTAATTCAGCTGCTTATCTACGTGAAAATACAATTAAACCAATTTACTTCTGATACCTCTAATAAGGTCAAGATGTTGGCTCTAGGTTGGACTCTCTAGAAGCTAATTCTATTGCTCAAGTTTCTACTATTTCTGGTGTGCAGCAGTCTTTAGGTGCAGGCATTAAAGATTGTTTGAGTATTCATTTGAAATGTGAGTCTCTGGAGAACAGACTTAGGTCTCATTATTTATGTCTGGTGAATTTTCCTTATTCTAGTTAGATTTCTGGTAAGGACTTGTTTAAAAAATGTGACTGAAATACTTCAATTTCCTTTGGATAAAAATATCTTTATTAATTATTCATCATAAACATGAAAAACAACATTCTGGCTAATACATATTAAACAAGGGAAAAATATAAATGGAAGTATACAATGTAAACCCTAACAGGGAGAATTCAAGCCCACATCTTGGGGGAATAATAAGCAAATTATATAAAACAGAAATACTACTATTCCTGGAAATCTGAAAAACAAGAGCATTTAAATAGCTCCATTCCTATAATCAAGTAACATTAGCAGATTGTGCAACTAAAAGATGTACCTAACAGAAATGTCTCCAAGCAAGCTGGATAAAGGAACACTTAGGTATTTCCTTGGTAAGTTACTATGCATTTGTAGTGAAACTTAAGGAAAACAAAATAGCCACAAGGAGAACTGCTCAATGCTTAAAAGAAAGATAATTTACAATGTTATTTGTTATCGGACAAATTTATTTCAATGTAACGCCACAGCTGCGATTGTTCAGTTTCAATGGAAACCTATATGATTTAATATCTTCTTTCAAGAATGTCGGTATACAAAAATTCTAAATAAATAAATAAATTTCCTATGCAGTTGTGTTTCACAAGAAACATCTGGATAAACAAAAACCTTCTGACCACAAAAATTTATAGCTTTAAATTTGAAGTACTGCTTAAATATTAGCTCTTTATCCATATTGGAAACAAAAGAAGCTAACAAAGTAGCTCTATTAGAAACAAGATCTTGAAAATCCTGAAGAAATACAGATCTGTACTATTAGTCAGGACAAGAACATCAACCAATCCTTCAGGTCTTATCTTCCTGAATTAAAAAAAAAAAAGAACACACACTTAGATAATTTAAACTCTTTGTCTAGAACAATTTGTAATCAGTTGTATATTTTTTAAACAATTCTGTCGGTGATAATCTAGACTTTGGAAAATTAACAAATCTTACATTTGTATATCTCAAAGCATTATCTAGCTGTTCTACACTAAGTAATAGAGCTTTTTCCACGGCAGGTCCCTCTCATTGGAATTCACTTCCACCAGACCTTAGACAGGATCCCTGCCATCAATCCTTCAAGAAAAAAACTGAAAACTTGTCTATTTAATCTAGCATTTCCCTGATTTCTTACTGTAGATTTACCATGGCAAATTCGATTTGTTTGTTTCTTTTTATAATTTCCTCCCTCTAATCCTTCCTTTTTTAACCACCTTTCTGGTCCCTCTGTTCTTTTTTCCCCTTCCCTCTCCTCTCCTCTCTCATAATTTTCACTCAGTGCTCCCATGCTCTATTTCTCTCGATACTTCCATATGTTATTTAATTTTTAATCCATCTTTTTGATTTCCTGTAAGGCATCTGGTAAAGATGAACAATTCAAACTCTGTGTTTTATTATTGTTCCTACAGGTTTTTCATGTTTTGATGTTCTTTGTTACATGTAATGCTTTTTCAAGCAAGTTTTAATTGTTCAATGTAAACCGATTTGATTTGCATCTAATGCAAGAAGACCGGTATATAAAAAACCAAAATAAATAAATATTATGAAACAAATAAATAATCCTTAACATTTGTAGCCAACGCAGACTGAATATTCTTTGCAAATTAGTTATTTGTTACTAATTGACCTTCAATAGCAGCTAATCTGTGCTCCAAATCCATAAACTTACTAGAGGCACCTTCTGAAAATGCACACAGTTGTGAGAGATTGGGTTAAAGCAGATTCCATTTTAGAGACTACTTTCCAAATGTCTCCAAGAGACATTTTTGTTGGTTCTTCCATATCCTCAGGTAAATAACCTTTACCACCCAAAAGCTGGTTAACAGCCGTCGGAATTGGGACAGCTGACCCAAGTCCACTATTCCCATCTGTTCTTGTAAAATATTAGGAGAAGATCGTTCAACACAACTTCATACAATAAGGGAACTGCTGGACAAAGATAGAGGTAAACTGTCCCAAGTTCCTTGATTAAGGCTCAGGTCATGTTGACCAATATCAGGCGGAGTTCCTAGGGATAATAGAGCCCCTACTGATTCTGGTCAAGGTATAAGAGGAGGAGACCAACCACCCATGCTCAGGGGAAAGCTCATCTATTTCCCCCAACATCTTCAGAAATTCATGTGAGATGTTGGTCCATTGGTCCTACAGTGGGTATTGAGGCTTGTGGAATCAAACTTAACTTTCCATTTCTCTTTTTCTCCATTCTAAGCTCCAGAGAAAAATCTACAGAAGGGGTGCTCGGCTTTGCCATGTTGGCAGCAGCACACCACTGGGGGCCATTTAAGACCAGTGCACCTCAAGACCTAGGGTGTCCGCCTCCATGCCTGATGTTCCAGACGGGAGGTGTATCAGCAGTCTATCAGAGAAGGCAATCCCCCGGATAAAAAGGTTTTAGTCTAGTTCTGATTATATACCAGATAAAAAGAATACAGAGTGTTGAGGAAGGGGAAACAGATGTTCTTGCCCCTTTCTGCAAATATCTAAAGGTTAATATCTACATTTACTGTTTCCTTTGCTTTGACTAGTGATAGGAAATTTTCTTTAGACAATAGTTTAAATATAAAAATTCTTTATTTTGTGGTTATTGGGATCAGGTTTTCCTGGTTGTTTTGCAGGAAACTCATTGAGAAGGCAGTTTTTTCAGCTAAAACCTCAGGTTGTTGCCAGAGAAGGTAGTTAGTGCAGTTAGTGTAGCTGGGTTCAAAAAAGGTTTGGATAAGTTCTTGGAGGAGAAGTCCATTAACGGCTATTAATCAACCCATCAGTAGCATGGGTTCTTCTTAGTGTTTGGGTAATTGCCAGGTTCTTGTGGCCTGGTTTTTGGCCTCTGTTGGAAACAGGATGCTGGGCTTGATGGACCCTTGGTCTGTCCCAGCATGGCAATTTCTTATGTTCTTATGTTGTTTCATTAAGTGCTTTTTTTTTTTTAATTTCCTAGTAAGTGTATCATTATTTTATTTATTTATTTAAGAACTTTTACTATACCGATGTTCGTAGGGAACATCACGCCGGTTTACAAAAAACTGAAGCAGGTAGAAAATACATTGAACAAGGGGGGCGGGTAAGGGGAACAGGCGAGAAAAAGGGAAGAGGGGGGGGGAAGGGATAAAGACAGCTGGAATGTATCAGAGTCACAAGTTTATATTTGTAGACCCAATCCATTTAGAAACTTTTATTCAGGATAAATCTGCTTACTATCTAGTGGATATTTGGTATTAGTGGGATAATTATTACTGATTATTTTATTTTGTAATGCAGATCCAATGTAACAAAGACTTTAAAAAAACATGTGGTTACTATTGTGTATTTGTAAGTTTTACTTTGTTTTTCCTGATTTCTATCACATTTGTGTAAATATGATTTAAAATCAAATAAAGAATTAAAAAAAAAAAGTTCTGAATGTTGGTCTGACCCTGCTAACAAACAAGTATCACTCAAGAAGATTTTCAACAGAGTATGTAAATTCAAAAACTACTGAAGTTCTGGATTCTTTGTACATTGTCACACCTTTTAATAATAGCCACTGAACTGCAGATCAACACCAGTCAGAAATAGAAAGTGTGCTAAAATTCTTGTGAATTTATGCCTTGAAGCAGTTGATTTAAGAGCAAAGGATGGCTATGTCTGCGTTGCATAGATAAGTACTGTTCTTTGGTGTAAAGAATAATTAAAGAACATCGACTGAACTTGTGGCACGCTGCACTGCTATGCTCTACAGGCGAAGCACTGTGGAGTTACAGAGAATTGAATTGATTTTCAGACTACTGGGAGGACAATAAAGAATTATTAACTATTGGGCTGCAAGAGATTTTTTCCCCAGTGATGGCAGTTAGAGGTGCTTGGGATTAATAAAGTAAAGTTGGACCTATGTGAGAACGCAGTTTATGGGTGATATAAACTGTACTTTAGAGCAATGGTTCTCAACCGGTGTGTCGCCAAGCACATGCAGGTGTGTCGCCACACTTCCCGGTCCCCCGCTGACCCAGCTGCTCCCCCGAGTAAAATAAGTCCTCCACCTGGGCTTAAAACACTGATAGCCTGGGCAGAACCCAGCAGGACAGCTAGAGTCAACAGCACCAGCATGCTCTCTCTTTCCCACCTCCCAGCAGCCCAGAAGAAGTGATGAGCAGCAGGTACTGTACTTGCGCAGGAATAAGAGACCATGTTAATGTGGGCAGCGTCGGCTCAGAGAAAAACGAAGAACAACATCAACCCCCACGGCCGATGAGGGCTGAAAGTGAAGGTTGCTGCTGTCTTTAGGTTTGGAAGTTGAAGAGGCTGCTGCTATCGCTAGTTCGGGGGGGGGGGGAGAAGAGAAGAGTGAGTGAATGAGCAAGCATATGTGTTTGATTGTGTGTGTGTTTGACAGCATGTATGTGAATGATTGAGGCCTGTATATGTGAAAGAGAGTATGTGTATAAGAGATAGCATGAATATAAGTGTATGATTGAGAACCTGTATGTGTAAGTTTGTGATTGAAAACCTATTTGTGTGAAAGAGTATGCCTATGTGTGTGAGCGATTGAAAGCCAGTGTGTGAGAGAGAGGAGAAAGTTGCAAGCAAACCATCCCTCCTCCTGCTAATTCAAAACAATCTCAGGGCACCTGGATATCAAATGTTTCCAGGTATGCAGAGCAAAACAGTTTTTGTATCCTTATTATTTTTCATTATTGGGCCTTTGTGTCTATTTTTAAATATCTTATTGGTATCTAGAAGTCTTTGATATGAGTTTTTAATTATTGGATATTCCATTCATCAGCTGTTTCAAAATAATCTGTTTTTTTTGTTAGTATGGTTTTGCTGCTATTGATTTTATATTTCTTGATTTCTTTTATAAGGACTGGTGATGTTTCTTTTTTTCCTTTATTACACTGCATACAAAGACCCTAGCTTGTTGCAGTTTACAATTCAGTTTTTGTCTGCATGCTTCTAGTTATGCGTTTTGGTCTCTATGTTCTTTGTTAGGTGAGGGTCAGCACATGTGATTCAGGTGAGGTTTTCTGCTGGTGTGTAGTTTCTGTGTAGGGCTCTATAGTAGCCTGGCTTGTTCCATTTTCCTAATAAGAGGTGTAGTGGTGTTTTAAGGCCTGGTATAATATTTTCAGTGTTGCCTTTTCTTAAGTAAGGTGCTACTGTTTCAGTATTGGAAATTGGTGCTGTTTTGGTGTGGGATGTTTACTATTTATGCAATTTCTGTTCAGACAGTATATGTATCTTTCCCTTGTGTCATTCTTAACAATAAAAATAATACTGGGCCTTTATTTTTTATTTCCGTCGTGAATTGTAACGAGCAGTGTATCACACATGTGAGCGTGGTCTGTCAGGTGTGCCATGATGGGAAAAAGGTTGAGAACCACTGTTCTAGAGGGTCCTACAAAGAAACTTTCTGGAGTGATAAAAATTTGCTGATGCATAGTTAAAAAAATATACAACTGGGTGACAAGAGTTTTTTGGTGCTTTGGGATTATTTGGTAGTCCCCAGATTATGTTTGCTTTTTTGGGTTAGTGTATGTGGATTGACTGATCAAAATTTGTAATTTTAACACTGGGATATTGACATTAGTGACCTGTGGTAATTATCAATGCCTTTTGTTGAGGCAATCTAAAAAAAAAAAAAATAGCCAAAGCAGAGTTGTAGGTGAACTTCCAAGATCAGTTAAAGCCATCTTCAGAAATATGTATATCTTGAGCTTTACAGTGTTGTAGGCCAGAAATGCTCATTATCCCAAGATAAACATGCTTCCCTACCTCAGCCTTGCAGTCACAGTGAAGAAAGGATGTTTTATCACCAAAGCTGAGATACTACAAACATATTTAGATAGCTCTTCTGTGTTGTCTGAAAAAGGTATCAGAACTTATGCAAAATCCACTTTCCACCAGGATCAATATTAATATTTTTATTATTTATTTATTTTATTTAAGTTTTTTTTATATACCAACATTCAAGACGATAGTCCCATCATGCAGGTTCACAAGAAACAGGGGTGCAATTAAAATAAACTTTACAATTTGAACAATAGTGCAGAAAAGCAGTTACATGTAACAGGGAAACAATAACTTGGAGTAAGAAGGAAAATGAAGATCAGATAATTATATATATATATATATAACAACATTATAAGGGGTGGCTATTAATGCTATTCCTAGCGAAGTGTGTTGATTGAAGGGAGTTAAGTAATGTTGGAGTTAGGAAATACAGATATTCACTGGAACAGAGGTGGTCAACATCAGTCTTCAGGCGTCACAAACAGGTCATTTTTTCTTGATATTAATGAATACACGTGAGATATAGCTGCATAACATGAAGGCTGTGTAATTACATGCCATACATATTCATTGCAGATATCCCGAAAATCATCCCCGTTTGTGGCTCCTGAGGACTAGCACTGGCCGCACCTGCACTGAACTCCAATGTCATCCTGGCGGAGCACTTTTGTTTGTGAACAGATGGAAAAACAGAAAGACCACCCTCCCAATCTTCTTTCGATGTAATTTTATTTCCCTCAAATGTAGAAGTATTTATAAACATCAGGTGAGCTCTCGAACAATTTACTAGGTAACGAAAGGGGACTGAAGAGAATTTTAGATAGCAAGAGATAATTATTGCCCCCAAGTCAAACCCAGTTCGGATTGCCGGCCCAGGCCCCAGCAAATCACCGCAGTACCGGGCCTCAAGCTCTCACCACAGGGCATTATGGGACTTGTAGTCCAGCCTGTCCGAAGGAGCCGGCACGACTAGAGCGGCCGTTAACACACACGGAAGAGCCAGCAGGGTGAAAGAACACGTGACCCGGGGATACGCTACCTGACACTGTTCCCCAACCGAAACTAACCGCCAGTTGACAGAAGGCGGTGGACACGTCACTTATTCCGGCAACGACTTCCTCCCCTCACTATCGACCATGGCTTGTACACAAATAGTTAAGGAAGACCTAAAGAAAAACCTACCGGTTCCACGTCGCAGCTGTCACCCCGTTGCCTCCCGTTTCCCTATCACCAGCTCCAGCCGGCCTTCTGAACAACCTCTGCGCAGGCGTGGAATGGAGGCGGGACTGTAAGAAGATTGACGGGCAGTGCTCGCGAGGCTTCCGCAGAGAGAATAACGAGCTGTGGGCGTGGAAAGGCGGCGATATGTCGGAGGGGGCGGGGCCGATCGGCGCTTTAAACATGGCGGGAGAGGAAGAGGAAGATGATTATATGTCTGATGCCTTTCTCAATGCGCAGTAAGGAGACTTGGTTTGCTGTGTGGGTGTTGTGGTTCGCAGGGGTGATTGGTTCTTATCGGTGGGCTTTGGCGATATCTGATTGTGATGTCAGAACTGTCTTACTGGCTGGGGTTAAGGAAAGCCATGGGTGGATGAGTTTTAGGGAATTGCACAAGAATTATCCTGCCGTGTTGTATTCATAAACTGGCAGATAAGATTGAGGGCTTCCTTCTATAATAATTCTATTTCTTAGCTCCCTGTCACTTTGTTCCTCAAATCATGTAGTCTAACATTTGAGAGATGTTCTTAAGAGGAATACTGAGGATCACAATTGGTGATGTGTTAACTTCTTCATTCCTATTCTTTTTAAGAAGCGATTATCTGTGTCTGAAAAAGCAGCAGAATGATCATTAACTGGGCAAAAAGGGGGAGTTGACGTTTTTGAGTAAAATGGTGTCAAAGATTTAAATATATTATTCCCTGTACTTGTTTTGTGGCCATAAATATGATATAGGTAAACTAGAAACCATTTTCCCAGCCAGGGCTCGTTCAGACCTGATCAGGTGTGCCGCAGAAAAGGTACCACTGCTTGAGGCTCATAGCTAGGGCAGCACCAGGGCTCTACTTTTAGCACCTTCGTCAACATTTTCATCATTCTCGTTTATGGCATGCCTCTCTAGCTGGGGAGATCAAAGCGTATTATGTCCTGAGCTCGGTTACATTGTGGTGCTTATTTACAGCTGAAAGGTACCGTTCTGAAATTGAGCATAAAATGCAGGACTGTTAAGTACAGACAATAACAATTATACAAGACACAGCAAGCAATAAACAATAGTTAAAGAAGAGAGGCCCACACTGAACAGGAGCTAAGAGTGAGTACAAGAAAAAAAAAAAAAGCCGTACAGGGTATAACAAATAACTAATAGTCAATTACCCATAATAGCAGTAATGTTCAATAATCAGAATAGAGGGCAGCGAGACAGGGCTAATGATGATTTGCTCCAAAAGCTGCTTCACATAGGCAGGTCTTTAGTTTTCTGAATGAGGAGAGATCCTGGATTAGTCTGATCAGCACCTTGCAGCAATAACTGACAACAGTAGTAGCTCTTACATGTGTAAGAACTCCTCTTCCTGAATACAGCATGAACTCCACAGACTGGGAGAAGGGACCATGGGGTAACAAAACCCACTCCACCTATCATTCCAGATGATCAAGCAGCCAACAAAGCTGAGGAACTAGCAATCTACTTTGATAAAAAGATCACCAACCTCCTTAAGCCTATATCTACCCAACTTTCAACAGTTTCTCAGCCAATAACCTCACCACATTACAAAGAATACAGCTTATCATTCGAAACTCCTTCATCATTGGAAATCGAACTTATTCTCAAGAAACTCAAACCTTCTTCCCATCCACTGGATACCATACCTTCCAATCTTCTCCTATCGACCCCTAACACCATTTCTAAATCAATAGCAGACATCATCAACTACTCCTTTATTCAAGGAAAGGTCCCAGATCAACTCAAAATAGCCGTTCTGAAACCTTTACTAAAAAAACCAAACCTTTCAACGGATGACCCTGCAAATTTCCGCCCTATCGCCAACCTTCCCCTGATCTCAAGAGTAATGGAACGATTCATCAACAAACAACTGTCGGAATACCTGGAGGATAACAACATTCTCTCCCCTTTCCAGTTCGGCTTCAGGAAATCTCAAAACACTGAAGCACTTCTAACATCGCTATCGGACACCATCCTTCTTAATCTCGAAAAAAAACAACCTCACCTCCTCGCTCTTCTTGACCTATCCGCCGCATTTGACACGGTCAACCATACCATCCTACTCGAACGGCTATCCGATATAGGAATCCAAGGAGAAGCTTATAGCTGGTTCCAATCGTTCCTGGAGAATAGATTCTACAAAGTAAAAATCAATAATGAAGAATCGCATCCTATCAAATCAACTCGAGGAGTACCTCAAGGATCATCTCTCTCACCTACACTATTTAATATTTACCTGCTTCCACTCTGCCACTTACTCTCTAACCTAAAGCTAAAACATATTTTCGCTGATGACATTCAGATTCTCTTGCCCATCACAGAATCACTGCAAAAAACTTGGGCACATTGGAACAACTGCTTACAAGCTATCAACACTCTGCTATCCAGCTTGAACCTCATACTTAATCCAAACAAAACAGAAATCCTCATCATCTCACCTGACGAAAACAATACCCTCACCAACTCCCTAAACGCAACTCAATTCTCAAAACTAACTATTAACCACTCCACCTCAGTCAGAGACCTGGGAGTGCATCTCGACAACAAATTCAACCTTAAATCCTTCATCACCAATACAACTAAAGAATGCTATTTCAAACTCCAAGTGCTAAAAAATCTTAAACCTCTTCTTCACTTCAGTGACTTCCGGCTAGTAGTCCAGTCTTTAATCCTGTCTAAACTGGATTACTGCAACTCTCTACTGCTAGGTCTTCCAGCCTTATCCACAAGACCATTACAGATGGTGCAGAATGCCACAGCGAGGCTACTCACTAACACAAATAAAAGAGCCCACATAACACCTATTCTTCACAGCCTCCACTGGCTTCCTATAAAAGCTAGAATCTCCTACAAGACATTATCAATGATCCACAAGGATATTATGGGCATCGCTCACCTAAATCTAATCACACAAATCCGCCCTCACACATCACAAAGACCCATCAGATACAACTACAAAGGTTCCTTATATGCTCCCCTGATCAAATCTACACTAACAAAACGAGCACTCTCCACAGCTGGGCCCACCCTCTGGAACTCATTACCGCCGGATCTACGCCAAGAGACCTGTCATCTAACTTTTAAGAAAAACCTAAAAACGTGGCTTTTCAGGCAAGCTTATTCAGAGTCACAAGATCACTCAGACACCGGTCAAAGAGGAAAATAGTCCAACATCAGATCATCGATCACCCATATTCCCCTCAAGAACCAACCACGCCAGACCTGAACAACTCACCTGTTTAAGACTACTTCTCTGATTCATCAGTCTTCTTTAATTCATGCATAACTCGGTTTTTGCATTTCAACAAGGTATATGTACCCTCACATCACAATTTAGACTGTCCCTCCAATTATTCAAGATATTTATTCACGCTTTAAACTTTCCTGATATTGATCTTCGTCCTGTTGACGAGTTATTATTATCATCAGTATTATTATTGTTTATGTAATATTCAAGTTGTATTTATATTTAAGTTAAACTGTATTTATACTTATATTTAAGTTGTATTTATAGTTATATTTATATGTGATATGTTAAGAAAATATATGTTAAGAAACGCTGTTTAATGTAACGCCTTTATTGCGACAGTTAATGTTCTATGTAAACCGACCTGATTCGATACTTGTATTGAGAATGTCGGTATATAAAAATCCGAAATAAATAAATAAATAAATAGTGATCTGGCAATCTGAAGACTGCAAAGCAATGTAACAAGGCAATAGCTAAAACCAGAACAATGCTGGGCTGCATAGAGAGTGGAAAAAACAGCAGAAAAAAGGTGATGAAGCCCTTGTACATGTCCTTGGTGAGGCCTCACCTGGAACTATGTTCAGCCTGTATCTAAAAAAGGATAAGGTCAGAGGAGATCCAGAGAAAGGTGACCAAAACGGTGTGGAGACTGTACAGGAAGTCTTATGAAAAGAGGCTGAAGGTTATAAAAATGTATACCCTGGAAGAGAGGAGAGGCAGTGAAGATATGATACAGACCTGCAGATACTTGAAAGGTTTTAATGATACACAAACTTTGAATCTTTTCCATTGGAAAGGAAATTGCAGTCATGAAATTAAACTTCAGGGGGATGACTCAGAGCAAACATCAGGAAATTTCTCCATGGAGAGGGTGGTGGTTGCCTGGAATGCCCTTCCAGAAGAGGTGGTGAGGTCGAAAAAAGTAAACAAATTCAAAAGGGCATGGAATAAACATTGCAGATCCCTAAAGGCTAGAAATGAAGAAAAGGGTACATGGGGGTAACCTCACAGAAACATAGGGATTACTACCTTTAACCAATTAGCCTTGATGCTTTTGTTGCAACTGCAGCATTGCTCTTTGCTTTGATGATGGGGGCAAAAGGCAAAAAGGGGAATTGTATTCAGACGACAGCCAACAGTGGGCCCTGACTTATTCATTCTGGGATATTTATATGCAGACATTAGGGGAAAAGCACAGGACTGCTTCTAAGGCAAAGTCCAAAAGCAAAACACATTCAAGCAGCATTGTCTGAATTATCAAGAATGCTCTTCACTTTGTAAAAATGTTGTTGTCAGTAATTTTATTATAGGTTTGACAGTTGCTTGTTTTTGATTGTAAATATTACTACCCTTAACATAAGACTTGGGGATAACCTACCATAAGAAACTTGCTGGGCAGACTGGATGGACCATTCTGTCTTTTTCTGCTGTTATTATATTACTATGAAATAGTACAAACAGTTATTAGTACATTGTAAACAAATATCATGGAAATAGAATTTTAAAATCCCTTTAATCTTTCAAAATGACAGGAATACTTAGTTACCTACTATGCTCTTCAAAACTGGTTGCAAGAAAGCAACCAGAAAAAAAGCAATATCTTGGTTATTATCCTTGTTTGCATACAGTGGCTGCAGAAAGTCTATAATCCCTCCCAAAATATTCAGTTTTTGTTGCCTTATAACCTGGAAGTAAAATATTTTAAACCGTTATTTGGTCTTGTATCCACAGCTCTTACCCCACAACTGCCAAGTGAAAAATATATTCCAAAATTCCTTAAAAAAATGAAGTAGACACAATAACTTGGTTGTACTTTTGTAGCAATCTTAAATACTTAGAGTTGTATTGTAACCAATTCTCTTTAAAAGCACACACCAAGTGAATTGGCTTCACTTTGTTAAATTGGGCTGAGTTACTTGATGACAGGATAAATTCATTAATTCCTGTTGAGTCTCTGTTGAGTAGTGCATTTCACAATAAAGACCCAACAAGGAGTACCAATAAGCTGTCCAAAGAACTCTGGGACAAAGTTGTGGAAAACCATATCCCTCAGAGCATGGTCAAGATGATTATTAAGAAGTGAAAGGTGTATGGCACCACCAAGACTTTCCTAGATCCTGTGAAAGAGCTACAGGCGTCAGTGGCCAAAACTGGTTAAACTGCACATGTGACAATAACATCCCAAGTACTCCACAAATCTGGCCTGTAAGGCAGGATGGCAAAAAGGAAACCATTACTCAAAACCCACCATGCAAAGGAAAATACAAGGATACTGTAGCCATGTGGTAAAAAGTTTTCTGGTCTGACACAATTAAAATGACATTTTTTGGCCTGAATGTAAAGCATTGTGTTTGGTGCAAACCCAAACCAGCACATCTCCCAGAGAACACCAACCATACTGTGAAGTATGGCAGTGCAGCAGCATAGTATGAGGATGCTTTTCTTGTTGGCAGGAACTAGGGCACAACCCAAGAAAGAGATGTAGGCATCATAGTGGATAACACATTGAAATCGTCAGTTCAGTGTTCTGTGGCAGTCAAAAAAGCAAACAGAATGTTGGGAATTATTAGGAAGGGAATGGTTAATAAAACGGAAAATGTCATAATGCCTCTGTATCGCTCCATGGTGAGACCGTACCTTGAATACTGTGTACAATTCTGGTCGCCGCATCTCAAAAAAGATATAATTGCAATGGAGAAGGTACAGAGGAGGGCTACCAAAATGATAAGGGGAATGGAACAGCTCCCCTATGAGGAAAGACTAAAGAGGTTAGGACTTTTCAGCTTGGAGAAGAGACGTCTGAGGGGGGATATGATAGAGGTGTTTAAAATCATGAGAGGTCTAGAACGGGTAGATGTAAATCAGTTATTTACTCTTTCGGATAGTAGAAAGACTAGGGGGCACTCCATGAAGTTAGCATGTGGCACATTTAAAACTAATCGGAGAAAGTTGTTTTTTACTCAATGCACAATTAAACTCTGGAATTTGTTGCCAGAGGATGTGGTTAGTGCAGTTAGTATAGCTGTGTTTAAAAAAAGGATTGGATAAGTTCTTGGAGGAGAAGTCCATTACCTGCTATTAAGTTGACTTAGAAAATAGCCACTGCTATTACTAGCAACGGTAACATGGAATAGACTTAGTGTTTGGGTACTTGCCAGGTTCTTATGACCTGGCTTGGCCACTGTTGGAAACAGGATGCTGGGCTTGATGGACCCTTGGTCTGACCCAGTATGGCATGTTCTTATGTTCTTAAGATGGACAGGACAAAAAATGGAGAAAAATACAGAACAGTCCTTGAGGAAAAGCTGCTGCCCTCTGCAAGAAAGCTGATACAGAGACAAATTTTCACTTTTCAGCATGACAACTTGAAGCACCCAGCCTAGGCTGTATGGGAGTGGCTAAGGAATAAAAGGGAGGATGTCCTGAAGTGGCCCAGTCAGAGCCCTGATCTCTCTCCAAACTGAAAATCTATGGCATGATTTTTAGATTGCTGTTCAAGGAACTTGACAGAGCTTGAACAGTTTTGTAAAGACGAATGGTTTAAATTTGAGAAATGTAGGTGTGTGAAGTTGGTGGAGACCTATCCCAATAGACTCTCCACTGTAATTACTGCCAAAGATGCTTCCATCGAGTATTGAGTTAGGAGGTGGACTTATGCAATTGGATTTCAGTTTTCTTTTTTGGATGAGTTGTCATCCAATAAAATATTTTTTGCTCTGAAAGGTGTGGCAGATGGTGTGTTAAGTGGGGGAAAAAAATCCTCATTTAAATGCATTTAAGTATGACGACAAAATGTGAAAAATGTTCAAGGGAGAACATATAGATTTTCTGTATCCACTGTTTTTGGTTCATGCCGGTAGTCTTTCTTAAGTGAACTTAGCAGTAAAGTGCTCAAACCCCAGAGCTACAAATCTACAGTTCCCTGTACGAACCAGGATCAATCCAGACTGCTGGGTTATGCCTCCCCTCCAACAGATGGAGTCAGAGAAAAGCTGAAAAGCACCCCCTAGATATACTGGTGTGCCACCTGTGAACCCTCAGTATATCTCTGACTCCAGCAGATTGAGAGGCATCATTCATTATGGGCCTAATTTACTATGGCTTTTCTCCCCTTTTGTGTGAATGGAGGAAAAAAGTGTAGAAAATTGGGTCCTTTATCACTTTGAGCAAGGCA
Source organism: Rhinatrema bivittatum (assembly GCF_901001135.1). NCBI lineage: Eukaryota > Metazoa > Chordata > Amphibia > Gymnophiona > Rhinatrematidae > Rhinatrema > Rhinatrema bivittatum. The sequence goes on along the minus strand of NC_042617.1, from coordinate 248,612,540 downwards.
TGAGACATTCCCAAGGTCAGACATAACCAAATTTGTATATTCACTGTACTGGTTATACTTTAGTAACAAACAAAGTTTGGGCCTAGGCAGGATGTTCGGCCTGGATTGCCTCTGGCAAGACGAGTTAAAGAAGCTTATCAGAAGGAAGAGAAACACAAGGAAGCGAACCAGAAAAGCAAGCAGAAGAGTTTCAAAGAGATGGAGGAAGAAAGGCGAGACACTGTGTTGAAAAGTGCTTTAGGAAATGAAAATAAAGGCTTTGCTTTGCTTCAGAAGATGGGATATAAAACAGGTCAAGCTCTTGGCAAGAACAGTAAGTTTTTATTACCTTGTCTCAGGTGTCTTTTTTTTTTTTTCCCATTTCATGTGACTGCAGTGTAAATGTAGAAATTCCTGTTGATTGCCATATTTTTTTTGTAATATGGTATTTGGTGCAAGGATAATATTCAATTGCTTTTTAATAGGTAGGGACTTCATTTTTATTTTTTTCCCAGAAATATATCAGTGTTAATTACAAGAACAAAAATGGGAGAAATCAGTGGGGGAAAAGATGACTCGTTATTTTTCCAGGGAAATATCTTTTTTATGTTCTTATTGCAACAAATATGGATAAATTCCTAGGAAAAATAAAAACTGAAAAGGAAGGTCCCTATGGACAAGTTAATATACACTGATGGTGGTGTCCAACCACACAAGTTTCACCGTGCACAGTTCTGACAAGTCAAATGTGCAGGCAGTATCATTCTTACACAGCAAGATACATTGCCTACAGTATGTATTCTCATATTTAATTTGAGATGTTTTTGTGGTGGTCAGGAGATTTAATGATTTGATTTCATTTCCTTGGGGCCTGCTCTCAATAGCCCACCATAAATTGGCCCTTAGTGACCTTAATCAAAAATGAAATATAATGTAAATGGTAGTTTTTTACGTTTCTCATGGGTGAGCACATGTGTACCTGCATAAAATGCAAATCAGAGGTTGGTTGGGCCTCTGTGTGGGTAAATGTATGAAGGCAGCATAACTTTTACTGGCTGCAAAAAGTCTGTGCACTTTCTATCCACGGCATAGAAAAGAGGCGTTCCTGATGGTGGGAGGGAAGTCAGGGAAGTGATATTATGCATGTGCATGTCTTAGTTTCCCCATCACTTATGACAGGCCCTTAAACTAGTTTTAGCATAAAACACAGTTTCCTAGCGTGTAGCCAGATGGACTCAGGACCAATGGGTATTGTGCTCTTCTGCTAGCAGATGGGAGATAGAGTCAGATTTCAAAGCTGACGTCATCCTGGGTACATATACCCCTACACTGACCTCACTTCCTCAGTATCTCTCTGTTTCCTAGCAGATGCAGACACTATACCACATACTAGAATAGTGTTAACAATTGCAGCAGAGAAGAGAGAAATTTACCTTTAAGAAGATCGAGCCCCGCTCTCCTGCGGTGAAACCTAAGGGTCCCTCCCCCAGTTGAGAATTCCTGAGGTGATTTCCGAGATCCCTCAGAGGTGAGCCTTGGTCCGGTAGCCAGTTCCCGATGTGGACTTAGCCCCCAGGATTGCTGAAAGGCAGCAGGTGCAGAATCGAGCGCAGCGGAGATGGAGACTGTCCGGCATGTGACCAGTAAGCATCGAGACTAGGTAAGTTAAAAAAAAAAAAAAATCTTTAAATTCAGGTCTCCAGAGCTCAGATCGCCCTACCAAAATTTTCTTCCAGCGAGGTTTAAAGGGGCACCAATCGGATTGAGCAGCCCTGTTTGGGCTAGGCCCCGATCCGGTGCAAGGGTCCACACATGTGGAGATCCTCGGGGGCGCCATCTTGTGATCGGGGACGTTGGCGCCATATTCCCTCCTCGACCGGCGGTACACGCGGGGCAGGCTGGGTGGCCGATGCGCCTAACTTGCGAGCGCCCAATATAGACTCTTGCATAGCGGCATGCACAACTGAGATGTGTGCACCTTGTGCGGACAAATGAGCGCATCCGGCTCGCACAACTAAGCGTACCCGGGCACATAACCATACGCACAAACACGTTTTTGAGGGCAGCCACGCACACAAACTCGTGAAAACAATGGCATCCGCCGCCCAAGAAGGCCAAGGGACACTTCCTTTGCACAGCCTGCCACATAAGAGCCGTGCAGAATGAATTGAAGTCCTGCCTGTGCCAGCACTGCGAAGAAGCCCAGAGGGAACTAAAGCTGGGACTCCTACTGTCGAGAGAGGGGTCCGGAACTACCGATGATTGCTCTCCGGACCTATGTATCTCCGACATGGCCTACCCACAGGAGAGCACCTCTGGGGGCCCCTACTCCACCCTTCCCTGGGATTAACATGGACCCTGGGACCTTCTCCTGGGTGGAATTTTTCAAAGGGCTGCAAACCTTCGTTCAGGCGCAACCAGCCCCAGCTGTGTACCAGGCTTAACCCTTACTAGGAGTTCTAGATTCTCCCGGTCCGGCTCGGATGCCTCGAGACATGCTTCGCCCAACTGAGAACTTCCCTAACAGGGACCCAGACACCTCAGATGATGAGAGTGACTCCCTGGAGGAAGGAGAAATCCCTCTAGGGATGGAACTATTCCGAACCATGCTCCGCTTCTTCCACAAGGACGAATTACCAGTCCTTGTTTCCCAGACCCTAAAGACGCTGGGTATTCTGGGCACGGACCCTATGGCGGAACCAAAGAAGAACCCCATCTTGGTGTCCCTTCGTAAGGCCTCATGCTATTTTCTGATGATAGAGGCCATCCAGTAACTGATTGACCTGGAATGGAATGCCCCGGAGGCCATCTTCAAAGGGGAGCGAGCATTGGAAGCCCTATACCCTCTGGAACCTGCGGCCAAGGAACGCCTGCATTTCCCGAAAGTGGACGTTATGGTCTGCGCAGTCTCAAAGCGAACAACAATTCCCATTGAGGGAGGAGCGTCACTGAAGGACACGCAGGACAGATGACTGGAATCCATCCTGAAGCAGGCCTTTGACGCAACAGCAATGACCCTCAGATTGCCTCCTGCTATGCACTGGTGGCACGTTCCTGTTCGCTCCTCTCTCGAGAGACAGATACCTCCAGATCTCATACCAGGGAGGTGATGGAATCTGCAGCATCTTTCCTCACTGATGCAAGCTCAGATCTAGTACGCACCTCAGCCAAGGGCGTTGCCTTGGTAGTGGCAGCCAGAAGACAACTATGGCTACGAAATTGGTCTGCGGATGCGACATCTAAAGCGAATCTCACGAAAATGCCCTTTAAAGGATCTCTCTTATTCGGAAGTGAATTGGAGAAGTTAGCCAACAAATGGAGCGAATCTCCAGTACCTCGACTACCTGAAGATAGGAATAAAAGATCTCTGCATCCCTCCCTCAGAAGAACCAAGGGCAGAGGATGGCAGCGCTTTAGACCCTACAGGAACACGCAGGTCCAGGCACCTCGCCCATCTGGAAGATCCCAGTCCCTTCGGAGCAGACAGACCAAGAGGGGAGCAGGATCAGGGGCAGGCTCCAGCCATTACCCCACAATGAGAAGAGGCCGTCCCATGCACAGGAAGAAAATATAGGGGGTTGACTTGCCCTCTTCTTCCAAAGATGGGTCGAGATAACGTCGGACAAATGGGTCCTAAACATCATTCGAGAAGGGTACTCTCTGGAATTCCGCAGCATCCCTCGAGACATATTTATGATATCACCCTGCCACTCCCACTCCAAGAGACTGGCAGTAGAAACAACGCTAACAGGACTACACAGTCTGAAGGCAATAACTCTGGTGCCCATGCCACAGCAAAATACGGGGCGCTATTCCATCTATTTCATCATTCCCAAGAAGGAAGAGTCATTCATTCCGGCCCATCTTGGACCTCAAAAACATCAACCGCTATCTGCGGGTGCTACACTTCCGCATGGAAACCCTGTGCTCCGTTATAATGGCAGTACAACCGGGAGAGTTCCTAACCTGTTGCGGTCCTGCCCGCGAGGAGTGCGGGCAGGCTCCTTACCTCTCGCGGCTAGTCGGGCCGCTGATGCTACTCCCTTCGTGGCAGGAGTGCCGCCGTTGCCAGGCTCCTCCCCGGCTGCCTCCAGCCCTGCACAGCAGGGTCGGGCCGTCGGGAACTTCTCCATGTGGCCAGGTCCTTTGTTGCTGCTCCTGCCTCTCCCCGACAAACTCTGCCGCTCCCGGGGTCTTCAGCCAGCAGGGAGGCCGTCCCTGCCAGTGCCTGCTGCTGCTCAGGTCCTTGCCCGGCAGGGAGGCCGTCCCTGCCGGTGCCTGCAGCCTTCTGCAGCCAGCCCATCTTTTCTTCAGTCTTCCAGCTTCTGTCTTCATGGCTGGGAGCCGTTTCTGCAGCCTGCCACCTCTCCAGCTTCGGTGCAGGGCTGCTCCACTGCCTGCCTTGCTTCTTGGGCCTTCCACGTGGCTGAGGATGCCACCAGCTTCCAGCTCTCTCTTCTCTCCAACTTCCTAAGGCGCGGGCGCGCGCCTCTCGCCTGTTCTTCAAGGGCCAGCCAGGTGTGGCCCCCTGCTGACCCCTCCCTGGGCGTTGTCCTCTTCAGCCTACAAAAGGGCTCAGCGTTCATTCCAGCTTTGCCTTCGCAAGGAGTTGGTCACTCCTGGGATCCTGCTGTCCTTCGCTCCAGGAGTCATCCTTGTTCCAGCACTTCTTCAAGGTCCTGTGTTTCCTGTTCTTCGTTGGAGCTCTTTGTCTTGTCCAGATGTCCGCCTGCTGTTCCTGTAAGCTATGTTCCAGTCTCGATGTTCACCTGCTGTTCCAGATGTCAGTGTTCCAGCCCTAAGGTCTGTCTCCTGATCCAGTATCCGTGTTCCAGTCCAGATGTGTGTGTTCCTGATGTCCGTGACCCAGCCCTGTTGTTGCTTCTCCTGATCCTGAAGTCCGTGATTCTGTCTTGCTCTCCTGAACCCCTGGTTCCTCGTTCCTGAGTCTTCTGTAAGCTTGGTACCTCGCGGCAAGCCATGTCGTGGTCCACGACCAGCCCCACGGGCGGGCTGAGTAGGGCGCTTCATGATACAAGCCTTGTACCTTGTTCCTGAGTCTTCTGAAAGCCAAGTACCTCGTTCCTGGAGTCTACGTCTGTGCATCTCAGAACCTTGTTCCTGAGTCTCGTCTGAATCTCCATGTTCCGGTCTTCGCTGCCCTGGCCTCCATCCGGCCTGCCGCTTCTTGCCGTACCCTGCGGCAGGTCCGAAAGGGCTTGGAACAGTCGGAGGACTGTTCATAAGACCGCCATTGCATTGTTGGTCTTCAGAAGCATGCAGGTCCGGAGGAGGGTCAGTACCTCCAGTCTTCAGTCCAGCCTCGCTCCTGTTCAACCCTTGCTCGGGCATGCCTCGCCTACCGTGGCACCTCTTTGGAGTTCCTCTGGGGTCAAGCCGTGGCTCAAGAACACATCTCCTGGTAAGCGGACCACTCTCCTAGCGCTCCACAACATAACCTCCCTGGACCTTTCCAAAGTCTATCTTCACATCCCAGTCCATCAGGATCACCAGCGCTTCCTATGCTTTGCGATACTGGGTCACCATTACCAGTTCCGGGTGCTTCCCTTTGGCCTATCAACCGCCCCCAGGACCTTCACCAAAATTATGGTGGTCGAGGCGGCAGCACTGAGGAAGGAAGGGATCCTGGTACATCCTTACCTGGATGACTGGCTGATCAGGGCAAAATCTTCGGAAGAGACTCTGCAAGTGACCAGCAGAGTCAAGAGCCTACTGCAGGAGCTTGGGTGAGTTGTGAACACAAGCAAGAGCATTCTACAACCCTCTCAGTCGCTAGAGTACCTGGGGGCCCAGTTCAACACAAAACAGAACAAAGTCTTCCTCCCCCCTCCGAGGAGAAGGAAACTGATGGAACAATTGCGACGATTGATGACCAATGTACATCCCAAGGTATGGGACTACCTTCAAGTCCTCGGCCTCATGGCATCAACCCTGGAGGTCGTTCTGTGGGCAAGGGCCTATATGCGACCACTCCAGCGCTCCCTGCTGTCACGATGAAACCCACTGTCCCAGGACTACTCAATTCACCTCCAACTACCATCAGAGGTTCGGACCCAGCTCCAATGGTGTTGCGACCGTTGCTGCTCGACGTCTCCGCTCCGCCCTCCTTGGCGGCTCCCTCTTGCTTAAGTGGAAGGTTGGCTGCTGCGGCGTCTTTCTGCCAACTTCTCCCGGCGTCCCCGGAGCGGCTCGACGCTGCAGTCCGCCATGATTCACAAGAGCCTAAGTGTGCACGCGTGGCACGGCCCAGCCCCAACTGATGTACCAGCAGTGGCGTGAACCTCAGGGGCATCCCCCTGAGATGACGTCATCCGTACCAGATATATAAGGTCTCAGAAATCGCTAACTAATCTAGTTAGCAAGGGTTACTCTATCTAAGCTGCTCTGCCTCCTTGGACTTACCAGGGGTACCCGCTCCTCGGGGGCCTCGCGCTCTCTTTGTTTTTCAGGTCACAGTCAGGAACCGGTACTCGCTCCTCGAGGGCCCATGTTCCCGGACTGGTTGCTGAATACTTGTTCTGCCTGGAAGTCATCGCTGCCTACTACATCAGAGAGTTACCATCTCTCTCTCAGAGCTTTCCCTGGAACCAGGTACTCGCTTCTCACGGGCCTAACTTATTCCAACACCTGGACTACTTCTAGAGACTATTGTCTGTTATCCAGGATCGCTGTTCCAATACCTGAGGGACTACAGCCCTGCCGGGCACTTCCAGCTCACTACTGCTACCTCTGGTGGTTCAATAGACTTTAATAAAAGAACTAGTGTGTGTGTCTCCATACTCTGAGCCTAACCGGTGGTCCCTCTCGGGATCTTCCCCCAGAGGCGTGGTCATCTGCCACCGGCCCAAGGATCCACCCACAGCTACCTCAAACACCAACAAATGGTGGCTACAGGAAGACCACCTAGGCAGAGGAGTAAGTCTAGCCTCACCGAACTGGATCTTGCTCACCACAGATGCAAGCCTGCGAGGGTGGGGAACCCACTGTCAGGGTCTGACGGCCCAGGGACAATGGAACAAGAAAGAGGCGGAATGGAACATAAACCGCCTGGAAGTTCGAGCAGTCAGACTAGCGTGCCTGCGATTCAGCCACAGACTCTGTGGCGAGTCAATCAGTGTAATGTCTGACAATGCAACAACGGTTGCCTACTTCAACCGCCAGGGAGGAACCAAGAGCCAGCAGGTGTCTCTGGAAATAGACCCCCTCATGGCATGGGCGGAGATAAACCTACAAGGGATCTCGGCCTCCCACATCGTGGGAAAAGACAACGTCTCAGCAGACTACCTCAGCAGAGAGAGCCTAGACCCGGGGGAATGGATGCTGTCGACCACAGCCTTCCAACTGATAGTAAATCGCTGGGGCTTCCCAGCCATGGATCTACTGGCCACCTGTCTCAGTGCCCAGGTCCCCAGGTTCTTCAGCCACAGACAAGAGCCACAATCCCTAGGAATCGATGCCCTCATCCAGACCTGGCCAGAGGAAGACCTTCTGTACGCCTTCCCTCCATGGCCACTATTGGGCAGGATCATCCGCAAGATAGAGCATCACAGGGGGCTAGTTCTACTTGTGGCCTCGGACTGGCCAAGGCAACCATGGTATGCAGACATGCGAAGACTCCTTGCAGGGAACCCTCTGTGCCTACCTCCACACAGGGACCTTCTCCAGCAGGGACCAATCCTCCACGAAGATCCGTCTCTATTCTCTCTTACGGTCTGGCCCTTGAGAGGACTCGCCTGAAGAAGTGCGGTTACTCAAAGGCCGTGATTGACACTCTGCTCCAAGTGCGCAAGTTCTCCACATCCCTGTCTTACATACGAATCTGGAGAGTGTCGTAGCCTGGTGTGAAGACTGCGGCATTCTCCCGCAGACAGCCAAAATCCCTATGATCTTGGAGGTCCTACCGGACGGGATGAAGAAGGGGTTGTCACTCAACTCCCTCAAGGTCCAAGTTGCCGCGCTGACCTGCTTCAGAGCCGAAGTGGACGGTATCAGACTATCAACCCATCCAGATGTGTTCCGCTTCTTGAAAGGGGTTAAACCACCACCCCTAAAGTGGCCGGTACCTCTATGGAATCTCAATCTGGTATTAGACTTCCTTGCTGGGGCTTCCTTCCGACCAACTCGCGGTCTGTCACTACGCCTCTTAACATTGAAGAATGCATTCTTGGTGGCAATATGTTCAGCTCGTCGCATCTCCAAACTACAGGCACGATCCTTTCGGGAACCGTTCCTTAGGTTCACTCCTGGAACCATACAACTGCGCACTGTCCCCTCCTTCTTACCGAAAGTGGTTTCCCAGTTTCATGTGAACCAAACCATTTCGCTACCATATCAAGTTGAACATAAGGACTCAGAAGACTCAAGCCTTCTTCGCCATCTAATCGACTGCAGACTCCTAGTCCGATACCTGGAAAGATCGGAACCTGTGCGCAAAACGGACCACCTATTTGTTCTTCACAGCGGGAAGAAAAAAGGGGAAGTGGCCTCGCGGGCGACTATAGCCCGCTGGGTCAAAGAAGTAATCAAGGCAGCCTACATAGAGGGAGGAAGACCCTTATCCTTACAGGTTAAGGCTCACTCTACAAGGGCCCAGGCAACCTCCTGGACGGAAACCAGGCTGCTGTCGCTCGCCGAGATCTGTCGGGCGGCAACATGGTCCTCCCTACACACCTTTTCCAGGTTCTACTGCCTGGATGTTCAGGCCCGGGATGACACAGCCTTTGCAAGGGCAGTACTAAGTGGGCCACGGGCAGCCTCCCGCCCAGTCCGGGAGTAGCTTTTGTACATCTCATTGGTCCTGAGTCCATCTGGCTGCACGCTAGGAAATGGAGAAATGTATTTACCTGATAATTTTATTTTCCTTAGTGTAGACAGATGGACTCAGCATCCCGCCCACGGCTGCCCCAGAAAAGTGAGAACCTTGGCTAGCAAACCTCGAGACTAAGCAAATACAGGTAAGCCACGGCCTACCCCTAGTTCAAGACACTCACAGTTGTCCGGTGTGGCGTTAATCGGTTGAGTGCACTGGCGGTCTCAGGTTGGAAATCAGTTGAACCAGTCAAGTTTTAATCAAGTTTAAGCAAGTTATTTAAGCAAAGATATATTCGCATTGGCTTTTCAAAGAGAATACTGAGGAAGTGAGGTCAATGCAGGGGTATATGTACCCAGGATGACGTCTGCTTTGAAATCTGACTCCGTCTCCCATCTGCTAGCAGAAGAGCACAATACCCATTGGTCCTGAGTCCATTATGCATAAATCCATCCACAACAGCAACATTAAATGGACCAACAACATAATCCGCCCACATGACTCCAAGCGCCCCACTAGATCAGTATACAAAGGCACTCTTCACATCCCCCCACACAAGACATACCGACTAACCTCCACTAAAGTACTAGCATTCTCTATAGCAGGTCCCATTCACTGGAACAGTATGCCATCAGACATTTGACTTGAAATAAGCACTCAACAATTCAAAAAAAAGCTGAAAACCTGGCTATTCAAACAAGCCATCCCTGAATAAATAGATCACCCCTCCACCTCTGCCATTGACTGCCCCCCACTCTCCCTCCACCCTGCCAGTAACTTCTAGCCGCTCACCGCTCTTGTACAGTTTTCTGCAAAGATATAGCTAATTATGTATTAACTTTATATTCCTTACTATTCACAACTCCATGTTTACTTTATTAGCCAGGTCATACCCCCTATCCGCATCCTCTTGTTTAATTGCTAACATTTATGTATGCTTGATCTCCCTAAAGATTGTTAGACTCTTCTGTATACTTGCCAAGTTCCACCTATTGTATTTTTTATTGTATTGTTTATTGTATTTCCCTGTTATAAGTTAAATGTAAACTGATATGATGTCTCGACGAATACCAGTATATAAAAACCTTAAATCTGTCTACACTAAGGAAAACGAAATTATCTGGTAAGTAATTTCTCCAGTTTAACATTTGGTGCCTTCCTAATCCACTTTTTTTTAAATTTATAACAATAAAAAGATTCTACAAGGAATCTACATTGGAATGGTCTATCGGGCCATTCCACTTTTCGCAACAGTGCTGTACAAAAATTAGAGGCAGGAGCATGTTAGCTAGATGAACAATTTGATTAATCCCTCTAGCACTTTAAAATATGGTATTGCAGTAACTGACCTGTTACCCCACCACAAACTGTCCCATTGGTCCAGCTGGCCATTTTGGTAGCTATTGTACTGAAATCCAGATAACTGACCAGTGCCAGCTGCCTTTTTTTTTTTTAATTTGGAGGACACCATCCTCAACCTTTCACTCACCTCTGATTCAGAACTGCTGCTGCTCCCTCCGACATTTACTGGAGCACAGTTGACCAGATATCCAACTTTTCCCCTTTATCCGATCTACCTTGGTCAAATAATATCTCAGTTACCCTCTTGACCTTTCCAGACAGTCATATTCTCTAGTAAATCTACTTTTCCAATTTCTTTTTTTTTTTTTTTTGTGAGGAACTTAACAAGGAAATACCAGAAAACCATACAACTTCTCCTTTCAGTGTAGGAAGAACTAATTTTGTTTGGAATATGGAGTTAAAGGTAAACACTTGATGGAAAGGCAGTTGGTTGAGAGGAGTTTATTCATTGCACTGCAAAATAGAAGTGCAGGATTTTAAAAATCCTGTAAATGACAGACAGGAAGTCTTTCTGTAAATTGGGCTGTTGCAGTAGTGTGAAATTATAAGCCTGGGTTATGTCAGGATTATTTTTGTGACCAAGCAGTTTCCTCTTCCTCCCTTAGGCTTCCGGCTGAGTCCGAACCAGAGCTGAAATCTGGCACCGGGAGCATTCATTCATATCTACCTGGGGATTCCCCCCCCCTATTTTTATATTCCCTCTCAATGTATTTACCCCTGAAAAATAATTATTCGAAAGAGGCGAAGTGATGCGATTGCGTCATTTTAAATGTATAAAAAAATGTGTATATAAAGGTTTTCACTAATGAATGGTATTATCAGGACTTGTGAGTACAGTTTTGGCAGTTAAAGGCTTAAGTAATTAAGTAATTAAGTAATTAAGACAAGTAATTAAGTAATTAAGACAAATAGGGGCGGATTGCCCTATCGGGGGATCGGGCATCCCCTGGTGGGCCGGTCGCTCTAGTCACGAGCGCGGCTGTGACAGAGCCGCGCTCGGCAGACCACGTGGTATCTCCTGGGCCGGCCTGGGCAGCGAATCCCCGGACCGGTCGTCATCAGGAATCCGCCCCTCAAGACAAAGCAGTAGATCGGTGTGAGATGAGTAGGTTTATAGTTACCAGTTAAGTGAATCTGCATGACCTTACAGTTGCTCTCGACCATGACCAGAATTACCCGAGCAAACATATCTGTAGCAGTGAATGTCAGCACCATCCAGCTAAGCTTAAGGTTGCACCTCGAATGCCCCTGCACCCACTTCCTTTTGTTATCCACAGAAGTTTTCACCGAGTACTGACTTATGCAGTCAGCAGGGGTTGGGAGGGTAAGATATCTGAGCATGAGGTCTGGACAAAAAGGAGAGGATAAACACAGCCTAGCAGCGTCTTTGTTACGGTAATATATTTAACTCTCTATGTTAATGTTTTATGGTATACTGGAAGAGCTTTAAAAATATCTTCAACTAAAATCAGACCTTTCAAACAGGCCAATGCATTTTCTGCGCGCAAAACTTACTGCCGACGTAGCAAGGAGTTTTGCACGCAGAAAATGCGTGTTTCTAAACGGGAGTACTGCTTAGCACCCTTACATGGAACTCCCTTACAAATGAGGGATTAAGCGGTACTCCCCGATGCAAAGAGACTGCATCTGGAGAGCATGCCTCTTTTAGCGCTGGAAACGTAACTCCTGGTCAGAGCTGGAGTTAACTTTCCAGTGCTATGAAAAAAAATAGTTAAAAAGAAAAAAATAATAGAAACTCTCTGGGTAAGTGGCATTTAGCTGGATAAATACAGATTTATCTATCTGGCAGCAGGAAGCAGCTGCCGGATAGTTGCATAAGTTGTTACCTATTCGGTTATCTGGTACGGTTTGCTGATATTTAGTGGCAACCCATGGTAACTAGATAGCTGCTTCCTTCTGCCAGATAGCTGGATAAATTCTGATTTATCTGTCTAAGTGGAGGCGGCATTAGCCTGTCAGGGATGCCTCCTCTCTTCCCGAGTTAAGATGAGCATTTGGCCTGTGCTGATAACACATTTTAAAGGTTACCTATGTTTTTTAACTCATGATATATTAGCTTACTGTATTAGGAGTAAAAATAAAATAAAATAATTGGGAGTTAAAAATGTGCACTGAAAACCAGCACACATTTTTTTTTTTAGCACGCAGGTTACTGCATCAGCCTGAAAATGTGTTATGGTATCCTTCCTAATAACTTAAGAGACAGACTTGTGGAAAAGAGCGTATTGATGGGCAAGGGCTCAATTAAGACTGGAAATCCTATGCATGGTTGCACTCCATTGAAGCTGCCTGCATCCTTCCTCTTCCAGTACTGTCTGAGCTGTGTGTGGCATTTGTTACTGCTGTCATCGGAGATCTTAAAGACTCGAGCTCTCATTTAGTAAAAATATAGAACAGTTTAAAAAGTATATGGCTTTCAATGAGAAAGAAATACGAATTTGGAAGATAAAAAAAAAACAAACCTCTGAGGTACAGGCAACTTGCTATTTTGAGGACAGTAGCATTGCTGCATTAGGAACCTACTGGCCATTATTTTGACTTGTCTTGACTCTTTGCTGAAAGTCATGCCTGAGCACTTCCAACAGGAGTTAATTCTTTGGCAGTCCTGCAAGCACTATATGAATCTATTCAGCACATTAGCTTGGCCAATAGCACACACTATTGCTTAAGCAAAGCCTGAGTGCTGAGAGAGAATAAATGCAGAATACTTTTGCAAGTAAAGAACTAAACTGAGTAGTAAGTAGTCAAAAAAAAATTGGTTTTGAATATTAATATTTTATTGAAAATCCATCCAGCCCCAAGCAAGAAGGAGTCTTGTGGATAGCCAGGCACAAGCAGGATCCCCAGTAAGTAGATAGAGCTGTATTTGAAGAGGAGCAATTTTCAGACTTCTGAACCCCTGAATTTACAGAAAATGTTTAGGGTTCTTTCACTTTACATCTGGATCTCACAAGTTAAGAATAGGATTTTTAAATTTAGAATTTGGTTCTTTTCACACTTTAGGTGAAATAACACTGTATTTGTTAGGTTTGACTTATCACCTTAAGTGGCAGTTGCTGCTAGCTGAAAAAATTCAGACTATTTTAAACTGCTGTCAGTACTGAAAGAGGACAATCTGCATTTCATATTTTCTTTTACCCTTCTCTACCTCGTCTCTGCTGTCTGGGCTAGACTCAGAACTTATAATGAAATGCTGCAGGGGACACAAAACAGATGGCTAAAGAAGATTAAAATACCCAGTTTAGTGTTTCTTCATATTTTTTTTCTGCCTTTCATTTGGCATAGCACAGATAGCATTATGAAGCAGTGCTATACACTATTTGGGGAGCAGTCCCTGTGAGTTAGAAACATTTTCAGTGAACACAAGACTGTCCCTTTAGTCAGGGGCAGATCTATGCACGTATGCTTTCGGGAGACATTTGATTTCTTAAATTATTTTTGTGTCTTTTTTGCTAGGAGATGGGATCGTTGAACCAATTCCACTCACCATTAAAACAGGTTGGTAATCTTTGCACTCCTTTTGTATGGCTTCAGTGGTGAAGAGGTGCACAGTGTGCCACAGAATGCAGTTTGTGAGGTTCATGCCAAGTCTAGACTGCGTGTGCTGTTATTTGTGGCAGAGTTCTGAGTTCTAATGGCCGTACTGGACCTTGAGGAAGCTGGAGTCTTTGTAGTTTGTGGTACTTTTAACCGAACCAGTGTTGACAACCAGACGAGCATCGGTCTGAACTGATTTGAAATATCAAGATAGACCCAAAAAGATGCTCATGAGGAGTTTCCACTCATTGAAATGTAACAGAAGACTGTCATGCCATATTCCCTTCCTCTGCCAATCTTTGGAGGAAGTCTATATTACTGATACCAGTTTATGAGAAGAATTAGCTTTAAGAATGGTAACAATGCCAAAAATCTGCAATAATGAAACCAAATAATTCTTGGAGATTAGAAAGTCACCCAATAGACTGGCATATTTGTAGTAATTAAAATAAAATACTAATCAGATTATAGCATATGTTTATACAGAAATTTAGGGGTAGATTTAAAAAAAAAAATCAAAACACGCACGCGCATCCATGTGCATGTGGTTCCCGAAGCGCGCACATGGCTGCAGCTATTTTCTACATGCGCGCGTCGGCGCACACAAATTATAGAATAGGATTCCCATGCGCAATGGATTTTAATATCCGTGAGCACGTGTTCGGGCAGGTGGCCTCTTCCACATGCGGGGAGGGGGGGGAGGGTGTTTTTTAATGGAGCATATAAAGGCACACTCCATGTACCCTCAACAAAATCCTCGCTTCAGAAACGTGCCATATCTACTGCAGGCCCCATTCAATGGAACGCGCTCCCGCCAGATATCCGTCTAGAGATCTGCCACTCTACATTAAAAAAGAAACTTAAAACCTGGCTCTTTAAACAAGCTTTTACAGGACCATAAGCACTTTTTTTCACTATAGCCAGCAAGAGTTCCTCACCATCGAATTCCCCAGGTTCTAAACTACTACTCGACTCTGTATCCAGTCTCTTGCTGCAGGACTCATGTGACATTTACTGTTTTGCTTTTATATTTTTGTTTTTGTTTTTACTGCTCAATGAGACTTGTTAGCCAATATGTTTACATTACAATGTTAATTTTGATCTAGTTTACCCTGTTCTATGTAATGCCTCTAGTCAAAAATTTATGTTCTGTTTCAATGTAAACCGATGTGATTTGTATTTCATACAGGAACACCGGTATAAAAAAAATCTAAAAATAAATAAATAATTTCCGTTTTTCTCAGTTCTCTCTCAGTCCGCTCCAGTAAAGGAGCAGACTGGGAGGGAATTTCCCTAATCCTAACCCTATCCTTCCTCTCTCTTCTCTCCAACCCCTAAACCACTCCTACCTATCCCCAATTTTCTTTTCTACTTACTGCTCCTCCAGAGCAGAAGTATCTTCTGCGTGCTAGCCAGCTGCCAGCACATGCTTCCCCGGGACAGCATCTAATGGCGCTGTTCCGGCCTACCCCACCTCTCCCCGCCCAAACGGGGCGGGGAGAGGCGGGGGGCCGGAACAGCCCCCCACCTCTCTGACCCTCTCTGACCCTTTCCAAGGGCCTTCTCTCCTGAACCTCTCTGACCCTTTCCAAGGCCCTCTCTGACCCTTTCCAAGGGCCCAGCACTTTGGTGTGTATTGAGGGTTACACGTCTGGCTAGGCCCTTTAGAAATATGCGCGGTGCACACAGGGCCCAGCTACGCACGTAACCCCAGAAGTTTACGCGTGCAGGCCTTTTAAAAATAGCCCGATAGATATTTGTACTTGGGATCTCAGAGAGAATATGTAAAGCAAAGTAAATTATCCTTGCAAGTAATTCAGTAGGACTTACTAGCAGTTGACCAATTGCTTCCTGTAAATCAGGTGAACAGGAAGTTCAGATGGTTGGGCTGCACCCTAGAACCATAGCCAGGCGATTAGGCACCTGTGAAAAAGCGTATCCTCGTAGCACATGACACCATGAGATGGGAGACTGTTAAATGTTTTAATATAATCACAATCCTAGAATTCAATAGAAGTGTAAAGGCATGCGATATTGAAGTCAGTGCCTCCCCAGATAAGTTATCAGGAGCACTTGACTTACAATTTAATCATCACTTGCCAAAGCAATAAGTATTTACCGTATTTTTCGCTCCATAAGACGCACTTTTTTTCCCCCAAAAGTGGGGGGAAAATGTATGTGCGTCTTATGGAGCGAATATAAAAAAAAAACAAACAAAAATCTAGCAACCCCCCACCCTCCTGACCCTCCCAAGACCTGCCAAACGTCCCTGGTGGTCCAGCGGGGGTCCAGGAGCGGTCCGGGAACGATCTCCAGGGCGTGGGCCGTCGGCTGCCAGTAATCAAAATGGCGCCGACGGCCCTTTGCCCTCACTATGTCACTGAGACCGACCAATCCAGCGGTCGGTCCCACGCCCTGGAGATCGTTCCCGGACCGCTCCTGGACCCCCGCTGGACCACCAGGGACGTTTGGCAGGTCTTGGGGGGTCAGGAGGGTGGGGGTTGTTAATTTAAAGGGTTGGGATGGGGTTTTTTTGGGGGGGGGGGAGGGGATCCCAGAGAAAGAAAAGTTTTCTGATCTGGGGAGTGGACCGAAATGGCCCTCCCCAGACCCGAAAACAAAATGGGGAGGAAAAAAAAAAGCTATGCGCTCCCCTAATTTGCTCCATAAGACGCCCAGACGCAGAGCCGGTTTAGCACAATTTTTTTTTTTTTTAATTTTACCCCTCTGAATCCTAGGTGCGTCTTATGGTCAGGTGCGTCTTATGGAGTGAAAAATACGGTAAATAAACAGCAATGTTGTAAAGAAGTGTCTACTACAGTATGTGAAAACACCAGTACTGTAATGTTAATCTCCTTGAGGAAGCCCAGTTTTTATTATTATTTTTATGTCATGTTTTAGCATTGTGTTTGAATTTGTTTTATTATATTCTGCACCCTGACCGAAGGAAAAGGCAGACTATAAATTCTTGTAAATTAAATTAGTTTGGTGAAACAATGACCTAGGTCAGAGTGGAGATAGCTTCCAAAACAGCCAGTGAATTCCCCCATCTGTTAAAAATAAATTTTTGTGAATTGAATATCTTTCCAGTTTAATAAGATGAGTCTTGTAAAGTTTATGGTTATCAAAATTACCATCAAGAATTTTGATTAAGTAATTTTCAAAAGTGACTAAAATATTAGATTTTAAAGGACATTAGTAGAAATATAAAAACCTTTTAAAAGTTAGCCATTTCTAAAGTTTAGTTAAAGAAATGTTTGGCAGTGATGATTAAATTGTTAGCCAAGTGTTCAGTAGCCTTTGCGTGAAGATATTGTCTTCAGTGAGAGTACCTTTTCCATGCCTATTGAACTATAGGATTTGTTATTATATGAAACTAATTAGGTTCTAGATATCATTAACAAAAAAGCTAACTCCCTCCACTTCCAGTCACGAACGGGCCAATTCAGTACAGTGTGCTCCGACGCGCACTGTTAACCCACCATTGGACGCGCGTTTTCCCTTACCCCTTATTCAGTAAGGTGCCGAAAATGCGCGTCCAATCCCCCAAACCAAATAGTGCCCGCAACATGCAAATGCATGTTGATGGCCCTATTAGGTATTCCCGCACGATTCAGAAATTTCAGAAATTAGCGCCTACCCAAAGGTAGGCGCTAATTTCTTCAGGCACCGGGAAAGTGCACAGAAAAGCAGTAAAAACTGCTTTTCTGTGCACCCTCCGACTTAATATCATGGCGATATTAAGTCGGAGGTCCCGAAACTTTCCAAAAGTTAAAAAAAAAAAAAAAAAAAATTTGAAGTCAGCCCGCAGCTGTCGGGTCGAAAACCGGACGCTCAATTTTGCCAGCGTCCGGTTTCCAAGCCCGTGGCTGTCAGCGGGTTCGAGAACCGACGCTGGCAAAATTGAGCATTGGCTATCAAACCCGCTGATAGCCGCCGCTCTGGTGGTCGTCCCCCCCCCCCCCACATAGTTTTCAAACTGGAACAAAATTCTAACAATTTCTTCATTTAAATTTTTCTGTTTTGAAATGACCCGAAACAAAATAGAAAATGTCGTCTCATTTCCTATTTCATTTCTTCCGAATGCAGATCCCTAGTCTCCTCTTTCTGCTGATTCACATGGGCTGACACAGGACACACCTGTTCTCTGCCTACTAATGTTAGCGGTCTCCTTCTGTCCATGTGGTTCAGCAGAAACCCACCTCCTCTATGCAGCTTATGTAGGCCATGACCACCTCATACTGTTCCTCCTCCCCCAACAAACTCTGTCAAACTAAATGTAGCAGTAATATGGGTAAGGCCATATTTGCAATTGGGTCTCTATGGCTCTGCTGCTTGATTGTGATGATGGCAACAACTCCAAAGTTCTTTTTTTGTCTTATTTCTTATCTTTTCAGCAGTGTCATCCCTGATAATTATGGGTCATATTGCATGAACTCTAGCAGAGTCTTTTTGGAATTTTCTAGCCACAACTGTTGTGGCTTCACAATAAGATGTGTCTCCAATTGTTTGGGTAAAGCAGAGAAGTAACAGGAGAGTGGCATTGTGAATCTGCATGCAATAGCAATCTCACAGGAATTGTTGGTTGATGCTCTCTCTCTACAGTTGACCTACAGAATAGTTTTCTTGGAACCTTATTATGTGCATTAAGTGCAATATGTAATACAGCATACAGCAGAATCAAACTGGCAGCAACATCATGATGAAATCTACTAAAACATTTCTATAGAGCTACACAGCCCTGTACATGTACGCACAAGGTAGTCCTGTTCCATAGCCCTTATAGTCTAAATGAGATAAGAGGTTCAGGAAGTTTTTTAAAGTAAATGTTATCAAAATTGGCAAAGAATAACCAGGTCTTCAGATTTAAAAACCACCTCAAAATGGTTGAAGCTATTTTTGGGTATGGAAAGTGTGGAATTGGACATTGGCGATAGAAGAGAAAGGCACAGAAGAGCAGCTTGCTTGATAAATGTAGGTTGAGAGGAGCTGAAGAGTAAGTATTTGTAGAGGATGAGGAGTAAAGTTTGAACTGAATGTGGAAGCAGATGAGGGAGCTAATATAGTGACTTAAAATAAAGTTATATGGTCATAAAAATGGAGGAGATAAGTCGTACAGTTGCATTTTGAAAGACTAATGAAGATGGATTGCGTAGTGGGGTGAAAAGGTTGCAGTAGTCTTAAGTGGGAGGTGATGAGAGTAGATCATTTTTTGTTGCATGTTCAGAAAGGAAGAGAGAGATTTTGGTGACAAGAAAAAAACACTTGTGTTTAGCAGATTTTTGGATGTGTGAAAAGGAGAGCAAAGCGTTGAACATGATCCCAAGTTTATAAACAGAGGGAGCAGAGGGATGGCATTGTTATCCATAATGATGGAAAAAAGTTATGTCTTGGCCATGTTTTTAAGGTGGTGATGGGTCATCAAGGCATTGATGTTGGTCAGGCAAGCTATTACAGATTTCTATTGAAATATCTGGTGCAGAGTGAGAGAGATGTGAGAGTAATCAGCTCAAAGATGGCACTGGAAGTTGTGGGAGGAGATCAGATCATATGGGGAATGGGTGTAGAGAAAGAAGAGACTAAGGCCCAAGACAGAGCCTTGAGGCATCCTGACTAATAAGATAGTAGATTCACCAGAGGATCCACTAAAAGAGAAATAGGAAACCTAGAAGGAGAACCAAGATAGAATGGAATCCTGCAATCCAAGTGAGAACAGAATGTTGGATAAATGGTAATCAGTCTTGTCAAAAGAAGTGGATAGATCAAGGATGAGGATCAAGAAAAGGTCTCTGGCCTTAACCATGAAGAAGTCATTGGAGACTTTGGGAAATGCTGTCTCTGTGGAAGGCAGAAGCCAGATTGGAGTAAATCCAGAATGACATGAGATGCTACAAAGTCAAAGCAATGGTGGTGTAATTTGAATGTGAAAGAGGATCGAGAGACAAGACTATAGTTAGAAAGGCAGGTAGGATCCTGCCCAGATTTTTTGAGGAAATATATGATCACAACATGTTTGAAGACAGCAGGAATTGTTGCATACAAAGTGACAGATTGAGAATGGGACAAATGAGGTGGCATGATGAGGCCTGTGCTATCCTTGAAGTCGATATTCAAAAGGCATTTAGATGGATAACTGAAAAGTTATTAGTCTAAATGGCAAAACGGCGATATTAAATGCCGTATGTGGCTAGAATGTAACCAAATAAGTCGGGGGTGGGTAGGAGATGTTTCAGGGAAGAATGGAGTTAGCATAGGTTACATAGCTAACTCTAATATCTGGAGTTAGACACTTAACTTATGTGGCTAACTCTGGTCGTACCACTGTCCTGTCCTAAAGTTAGCCGCATAAAGATATGTGGCTAGCTATATTCAGCAACGCGACCACACTGCTGAATATACCCTGCTAGTTAACTAGATATGTTTATCTGGCTAAGTAGCCGAGCTGTTTAATGGCTGGATATTGACCCCCATATGTTTATACAGATCTGGGTGTTTGTACTTCACTTAGAGATACATTGATTGAGCATGTGATAAAGGTTAACAAAATAAAATGACTGAGGAGGAGAGAGAACTGAGGAGTTGGGTGGGAGTGGAGTCAAAAGAATGATAATGGGCAGTTTCCTTTTCTATGATTTCAATAAAGGAAGAAAGGGTGACAGGGCTAAGGGGAAGGGGGAGAGAAATGTAGGGTATGTGGTAGGAGCCTGGTGGAGAGCATAAGATTAATCTTGTGAACCTAGTTATCATGAAAAAATGAATCAACCATAGTGTGAGCAGGAAATGAAGAAAGGGGTGGAAGCAGTTTGAGAAGCAAGGTGAATGCAGCAAAGAGATGGTGGGTGTTTGTCTGATGGCCAAAGTCTTGCTTAAGTTCAGTAGCAGATTGGAAGGAAGGGAGCACAAATTTAAAATATAGTAAGTCAGCATGGCAATGGAATTTTAGTCCTCAGAATCAGTTCTACAATGCAGAAAACAAACTCTGGAGGTGAGCCCGTGCTGGGGTTTGGCACATCTTAGAGAATGAGAAAGGGGTGAGGTAAGAGTATAGTGTTGTAACAAGAAACTGCCTAATCATCACTCTAATGAGATTGGAGAGGAGAGATGAGAGTAGTGGAAGGGATGCAAGGGTCAATTGCCTGGAGATTTCCAAAGGAGTTGCTAGTGCCTGGAAGAGACAGTGAGGGAGGATGGTTAAGTGTGATGGTTATCAGCTTATGGTCAGAGAAGGGGGAAGGGGGAGAAACCTTAGAGCAGTTGCAAGAGAGAATTAGGTCATCAGTGGCCATGTTGGTGATTGGGAGCAATAGAGCATAATTTGAGGTCAAATGAGGTTATGGCAATGTTTTTTTGAGATGTAAGAGTCAGAGGGAGTTATCAACATGGAAGTTAAAGTTCCCAAATATAAGGAAAGGACAAGATGGTTCAAAGAACGACGAAAGAGGAGGGGATCTTATCCAGGATCAATGGATAACCACTACTTGGAGGGATAATGGAATGAATAAATGGATACTGTGGGCCTCAGAAAGTAAAGGAATGGGATTGAGGAAGGATAAAGGGTTGACAGCTGCAGGGGGGGCGAGAGTAGCAGTCGGACATTGCCACCACGGCCCATCAAATGAGGTATGTACCACAAATAGCTTCCATGACAGCAACAGCTGAAGCAGAGTCCATGGGGGTGGAGGAAAGCCATATCTCAGAACAAGAGGATGAATGAAATGAGAGAGGAAGAAGTTATGAATGCAGACAAGTCTGTTGTAAATAAAGCAGATATTCCATAGGGAACATGAGAGATGAGAAGAATAGAGATAAGGCTGTAGGGGTAACAGGTTGATTTATGCAGATGGGATGAGAATTGCCTTGTGAAGCTAGGATTTGAAATATCTCTAGCTGAGAGGAGGAGGAGAAAGACTGTGGAGAAGACGTGTAATGACAGTGACGAGAATGAGATGCTGAAGAGCTGTGATAACTAAATAAGAGAAAATATTGAAGTTTGAGAACAGTGAACAAGGCAGAAGAGTGGCTGGGAAGGTGGCAAATATAAAGGAAAGGTACACTAGTTGTTTACAATGGTTTGCTTGGGAAGTACAATGGAATTGTAGGAAGCAAAGAAGAAGAAGAAATCGTGCTGACCTGGGGTAGATGGAATGTCTTGTTGAGATGAAGTGGTCCTATATTGTGCACCTTCTAGCCTGCTTGTCCAAGGACTATGGGTCATGACACCTGAGGATGGCCACAGTCAAGGTCTCTGGGAGAAGTTTGCAGACTGCTGCAACCTCTCTTGTACCTAGCCCACTGGTCAAAGGAGTGTGAAGTGGTGGAAAGCAAAGTCGCAGTGGGTTGTGGCATCCTCATGTGTCCACAGCCCACGTAGCTGGAAGTAGTCTGCAGAAAAAGTGCAACCACCTCAGTCCCTGAAAACCTTAAAGCATGACTCTTTTTTTTTCCTTATGAGTAGCAGATGGCCTCAAAACAACACTTCTACCATTTCCATTTTGAAAAACATGAAAATATTTGTACTTCTGTGTTCCTGCAATAGTAGACTGGGGAAACAGTTTGTATACATTATTAGACAGATATATTTTTATGGAAGTTTGTGGAGAACTGCCATTTAATGCAGCAGGGCTGAATCTATCTCCCCTCTAATTGACAATATTGCATATGATGTAGATTTGAAAACCATACTTTTAAAAATGTTGCTGAAGTAGTATTTCCAGGCCCCAGCTCTTGTTTTGCCAGTTAAAAAAAGGAAAAAAAACCCCCCTTGTGATATGAGGCACACTTTACTTGCGGTGGTACTAAGGAGCTCCTCAGTTACATAGAGGAAGGCTTGGTTTAGACTTTTCTCAGAAGACAAGCAGGATATGAAACCCATGCTGAAGGGTAATGTGCCCCAGGACAGAATCTGAAAGAAAAACTTTCTAGAGGAATTTTTACATGCTCTGCTGAGCATATGCTGAAAAGATAGAAAACAGAGAGTAGGTCTAAATGGTCAAGTGCCCAAGGAATCTGTACTGGGACCACTGCTTTTTAACATATTTGTAAATGAACTAGAGTTGGGAACAACCAGAGAAGTGATCAAATTTGCAGATGACACAAAATTATTAAAATTAGAAAATTAAAAGGTGCTATTACAAATGCAACAAAATCTATATGTTAGAAAAGTAAACAAAAGTAAGAGGAATAAGAAACCGATCCTGGTTCTCAAAGGAGGTGGCTGAAAAAATAAAGGCAAAAAGAACAGAGTTCAAGAAGTTTAAAGGATCCCAAAAAGAGAAACCACAGGGAAGAATACCTGCTGAAAGTGAGGGAGGCGAAGAAAGAAACCAGGAAAGCAAAAGGTCATACGGAAGAAAAAATTGCCAAAGAGGTAAAGCGAGATGACAAAACATTTTTCAGATATATCAGGGAAAGGAGGAAGGCCCGAAGTGGCATAGTGAAATTGAAAGGTGACAAAGAGCAAAGTGTGGAAAGAGGAAGAAATGGCAGAAATATTAAATACTTCAGTTCAGTGTTCACTAAAAGACCCTGGAGAAAGACTATTGCTGATTGAAAAGAGTGTAGATGGGGGTGGGGTAGACGAAACTCCATTTACAGAAGAGAATGTATGGGAAACAGATGGATTTGGAATTTTGGCACCCCTAGGCGCTGTTGGTGCTGTTGCCCCCATCATTCCCCTTTCCTTCCAAGTTTGTCAACAGGACACAAAAGGTCTAACACACAGACTCCTCGTTTTCTGTGGCAGCTCATGGGTCGATTCTATATCAAAAATTAAAAAGTTCTGAAGCAAATTGGCAAACATTTCCATCTTTTGTATTACATTATAAAAATTGGTTTTACAGTATATTTATTAGTATAATTTTTATTTTTATTTTTATTAGTGAAGAAAAGTGATCTCAAGAATCAGTACAGGAAATGGACCTCAGAGTTGGGAAGATAAAGGGAGAAGGATTAGGAAGGGAGAAGAGAAAGGGGGAGGAGCGTGAGAAGGAAAAAGGACTAGGAATGAGGAAGAAGGGAGATGGGCAAGATTAAGAATCTGGGGGATCAAATTCCACGATCAAGGGAGGGAGGATTTGAATTGCAGTGGGTGGGGAAGAGAGGAGGGAGGTGTCCCTACCATGCTCTGGTCCTGTTCCTCCTTCATTTCCTCTAACATTCCACCCAATATGGCATACACATACCCACTTGGCACCAATCCCTTCTCTCAGACAAAGACTGCATTCTACCCTTGTTCTCCTTTCTCTTTCACACACAGACATACACTCCCAGCTGATCCCCCTTTGCTCTATCTGCTGCAGGTTTGATCCTTTTCCTCTCCTGTTTTCTGCATGCTGCCTGGAGGGGCAGGGCTGATCAGGAGACAGAGTAGTGCTCTCTGCTGAATGAGATTCGGCACAGTTCAGAGGCAGCAAATTTTCAGCCAGCCTGCTGTTCCCCAGAAGTTTGCCGGGCTAAGCCCAGGCCTAGTGTGCCTATTGACAAATCCAGGCCTGATGGGAAAAGCTAGGAAAACTGAAAGTGGATAAGGCACTGGGGACGAATGATGTACATCCTAGAATACTGAGGGAGCTCAGAGATGTGGTGGCAGGTCCGCTGAAAGACTTGTTCAGTAGATCCCTGGGAGCAAAATTAGTGCTGCAAGACTGGAGAAGAACAGTGGTAGCCTCACAAGAGTGGTAGCAAAAAGGAGGCTGGAAACTACAGGCCGGTTAGCCTAGTGGTGGGAAAATTAATGGAGATTCTGCTGAAGGAAAGGATAGTGAACTATCTATAATCAGATGGGTTGCTGGACCTGAGGCAGCAAGGATTCACCCGGGGAAGATCCTGTCAAACAATTCAGATTTTTTTTTTTTTAATTGGCTGACGAGAATTGAATCAAGAAGAGTGATCGATGTGATTTACTTGGATTTCAGCAAACTTCTGGTGTGCTCCTGCATAAGACACTTGAACAAAATAAGAATCTTTGGAGTGAGCTCCAAGGTAGTGACATGGATTGCAAACTGGTTGACTGACAGGAGACTGTGTGTAATGGTAAATGGAACCTGCTCTGAAGAAAGAATGGTGTTAAGTGGCGTGCCACACAGATCAGTTTTGGGACCAGTTCTGTTCAATATCTTTATGAGCGACATTGCAGGAGGAGTAGAAGGCAAAGTTTGTCTATTCGTAGATGTTACTAAGATCAGTAAATCAGTGGACATGCCTGAAGGAGTAGAGAGAATGAAAAGTGATTTAAGTAAGCTTGAAGAATGGGAAGGATTTGGCAGCTGGGATTCAATGCCAAGAAATACAGATTTATGCATCTGGGGTGTGGTAATCCAAAAGAACTGTATGTGATAGGGGGTGAAAGATGGATGTACACTGACTTGGAGAGGGACCTTGGGGTGATAGTGTCTGCCGATCTAAAGGCGGCGAGGCATTGTGACAAAGCGATAGCTAAAGCCAGAATGCTGGGATGCACAGAGGAGCTTGTACAGGTCCTTGGTAAGGCCTCACCTGGAGTATTGTGTTCAGTACTGGAACCTATATCTAAAAAAAAAGATGGAGGCGGTCCAAAGAAATATGACCAAAATGGTGTGGGGTCTGTATCAGAAGAATTATGAGGAGAGCCTGAAAGATCTGAATATGTATACCCTGGTAGAGAGGAGGTATAGGGGAGATATGATACAGACCTTCAGATACCTGAAAGGTTTTAATGATGCACGAACTTCCATTGTAAAGGAAACAGAAGAACTAGGAGTCACAAATTGAAATTCAAAGGGGAAGACTCAGAACCAACATAAAGAAATATTTTTTCACGGAGAGGGTGATGGATGGTGGGAATGTCCTTCTGGAAGAGGTGGGGAGGAAAACTGTAAACAAATTCAAAAGGGCATGGGATGAGCACTGGATCCCTAAAGGCTTGTGGATAGTGCATGGGGATAACCTTCACAGAGAGCATTTACTACTGTTCTGGCTCAGATAAAACATCTGTGTTTTATTATCCAGGCAGCTAAACTTCCCCCCAATCAGTCCTCATGACAGAGATTCTGTAAGTCTGAAATCCATTTATTGTACAAGTAAATACTACTCACAATTGTTGCATTTCAAATGAGAGCCCCAGGCAAGAATCTTTGGTAACTGGAGGTGAGGTAGGAAAAAGGAGAATGGAGTTTCTTGGGTTGCAAGGGTGAGAAGGTAAGAGGAATCTGAGGCTGATTTAGTCCTTAGAAGGCAATAAAGGGAAGGTGAAACCCAATCCGTTTCAGGGGGTAACACAGAGCGCTGCTACTCGGAAGCAAGCATGGAGCAAACTGAACTCTCGTCGAGAGCTTTTAAAGGAAACTCCTCCAAAAGCTAGAGGCAGGGGACAGGGTCCAATGGCAGCGAGCCTAAGAACCATGTAACACAGGGGGAGCATGAAGAGCAGTTCTTTGAACCTATAAGGCACTCTGGAAAACTTAAGTTAGATTGAGTGGGATTCAAGCTCTCCCTATGGTGAGAGAAAGTGGAGGGGGGAGGGGGCTGCTTAAAGGCAAAGGCTCACAGATTTTTATCACAGGTTACAAACAGTGCTTCTGTATTAAGAGTCCTCAGAAGGGAGGACTGCACTAAACACAGTTAAACTACAATATAGACAGATACAAACATGTACCCACTGCTGGGGACAGAACAACTACCTTTAACAGAAGGCATGGGGATTACTACCATTAACCAATTAGCCTTGATGCTTTTGATGCAATTGCAATCTTTACCTTTCCACCCATGGAGTATACCCTCAAAATCCCCCCAAAAAACACTTGCTCACCCCTATCAACCTGAACAAAATTTAAAACATATATTTTTTAATACATTAACTGAAGAAAATATTTTAATGTAGAAAGTGGGAGTTTCATACACAGCCAAACTTAGTACCATCCAGGTTACCGTGGCTTTTATCCTTAATCATTAACCACCAACCAACCACCCTTTTTACACGTTACACGCACCCATGTGCGTGTAACGGGGGTTACTCACATGGCCGGACCTGTTCTAAAATGTGTGCAGCGCATGCAAGGCCCGGCCGCGCGTGTAACCCCTGTTTTCCCCACGTGCAAGGGATTAAAATCAGGTATTTAGACAATAGGGGGGAGGGGATATTGGATTCTGATGACAGTCAACACTGGACCCCAACTTTTATGGTCTGGGGTTACTGATATGCTGACATTACAGATAAAGTACAGGACTGCTTCTATGGCCAAATCCAAAAGCAAAGCATATTCAAGCAGCATTGTCTGAATTAACAGACAGGCTGCTCATTACATAAGAATGTTGCTAGCAGTAATTTGCTATGGGTTGACAGTTGCTTGGTTTTAATTGTAAACATTACTATCCTTAGCATAAGGCATGGGGATAACTTGCACAGAGCGGTAGTTACTACCATAAGAAACTTGCTGGGCAGACTGGATAGACCATTGAACATTTGATCTTTTCTGTTGACAATACTATGTTAGTATTCAAAGTTTTTAAATCATGAGGACCTTACAAGACGGGGCTACTGGGCATCCAAATGGCAGATGGCATTTAATGTGGACAAGTGCAAAGTGATGCACATAGGTAAGTGAAACCCAAATTAAGCTACACAATGCAAGGTTCCACATTGGGAATCACCACCCAGGAAAAGGATCTAGGCGTCATCGTGAATAATATGTTGAAATCTCTGCTTAGTGTGTGGCGGCAGCCAATAAAGCAAATAGAATGCTAGGAATATTTAGAAAAAGAATGGAGAAACAAAACAGAGTATCATAAAAAGAAACATTCTTAAATACTGTGTACAATTTTGGTCACCGCATCTCAAAAAGGATATAGTTGCGATGGAGAAGGTTCAGAGAAGGGCGACCAAAATGATAAAGGGGATGGAACAGCTCCCCTATGAGGAAAGGCTGAAGAGGTTAGGACTGTTCAGCTTGGAGAAGAGACGGCTGAGGGGGGATATGATAGAGGTGTTTAAAATCATGAGAGGTCTAGAACAGGTAAACGTGAATCGGTTATTTACTCTTTCGGATAATAGAAGGACTAGGGGGCACTCCATGAAGTTAGCATGTAGCACATTTAAAACTAATCGGAGAAAGTTCTTTTTCACTCAATGCACAATTAAACTCTGGAATTTGTTGCTAGGGGATGTGGTTAGTGCAGTTAGTGTAGCTGGGTTTGGATAATTTCTTGGAGGAGAAGTCCATTACCTGCTATTAATCAAGTTGACTTAGAAAATAGCCACTGCTATTACTAGCATCAGTAGCAAGGGATCTTCTTAGTTTGGGTACTTGCCAGGTACTTGTAGCCTGGATTGGCCACTATTGGAAACAGGATGCTGGGCTTGATGACCCTTGGTCTGACCCAGTATGGCAACTTCTTATGTTCTTTAACTATCCACAGAGAGATGAACCTGGCAGAACAAATAATTACTAAGCCAGCCTATCTTCCAGTGTAACGGTAACTGACTATCTTCTAAAATTACATTTTACCCCAAACGCTTTTATGGGGATTTGTGAGATGAAGTTGCTTTGTCTCTTGCTAACTAGCCAGGGGGAAAAGCACTACCCCTCTTCCAACTCATATACCACCATCTTTTGACCTCATGGCAATGGAATAGAGAGCTGCGTTTGTGTAAGTTTGTTTTCCAGCTTACATTAATATACATGTTTCAGGGTTTAAATTGGCTTACAAGTCTTTCTTTTTTTTTTTTTAATTTTTTATTTATTGCATTTCTTATAATTATTACAAAGATACAATAGATACCAGGAAAACATAGTACTCAAAAGAATTTAAAGTGTCATACAATATCTACCCCGATATCATATCTTAACAAGGATAATAAAAGAAAAATTGGAAAACGTTGACATTAAGTAACAAATGGAGCAAAATTTAGGAATCTAATAAACTAGGTAATATTCCTCCTGGTACTCCATTTTCTATTTCTTATATTCCCATAATTACATCCCTCTGGGGTGTGTGTCGAGAAATGTTCTTAATTGTTCTGGAGTATTAAAAATATATGAATTTTGTTGATATTTTATAAAGCATTTGCAAGGGTAACGTAAGGAAAAAAGTGCCCCTCTATCTAGTACTTCCTTTCGGAGTGCAATGAAATGTTTTCGCCTTAATTGTGTTATTCGCGTGACATCTGGAAATATTCTTACCGGCGCTCCATAAAAATCTAGTTTTTGTTGAGTGAAATGAAGTTTTAACACTTCATCTCTCTCTGATTGAAAAAGGAACTGTACTAGCAAAGTGGATCTTGTTTCAATTTTGGATTCATATGATTTCTCTAAAAAATCAGTCAGGTTAAAACTTTCTGCTGGCTTTAAATTACTTTCCTCCTTAGTTTGTTGTAAATAGTAGATCTTAGATAATTTAGGCAGGGAATTTTCTGAATATTTTAGAATATTCTTTAAGTAACTATTAAAGAGATCTACTGGGGTAACCAGATGGACTTTTGGAAAATTTAATATTCTTAAATTCAGTTTCCTACTCAAATTCTCCATCATCTCTATTTTCCCTTCATGCTCTTGTATTGATTTTATTAAATTAACCTGTGTTTTCTGTAATCCTCCCACTTTTTCATCAATAATTTTAACATCTTTCTCTAACGTTTCTATTTTCCCTTGCACTGATACATTTTTATTCAAGACTTCCTGCACATTTAAAGTTAAATTGTTAATTGATCTCTGCATTTTCATGATCATCAGTCCCAATTCCTCTAAAGTGAGTTTCTTAGGTGTAATTTCCAATATTTCTTGACCAGTATTCCCCAAACCAACCTCCCCTGGATGTAAAGGAGTTCCGTTTCCTCCTGCTATGTCCGAGCCTTCCCCGATCACCCCGGACTTTTGTTCTTCATTGTCCATTGAGGCTCCTGTTGATTCTCCAACATCTCTAAGGGGATCGAGAGGGCCTCCTGATGTTGTTTTGGCAATCTCGGTTTCCATAAAAGGAGGATCCGGTTTCTCCGGGGCACCGGGGGTAAGAGATATTTCACTGGCCAAAGCGGCTAGGTCCTGCTCCTGGATCATGCCGCTAGCGGCCCCATCCGGTGTCTTTAATGAGGGAGTTTGAAAGCACTCAGAAATGGTTGGCTGATAAGATTTCACTGGCGTAGAGGTAACAGAAAGTTCTCTTAACTTAGCCTTTCTTTTAGAATGAGGCATGGCTATATTCTACGACTCGATCAACCATTTAATTACTGTGCCTTTGAAACAAAATAAAGTTCAAGAATGCTTTCAATTTTAACCCAGGAAGAAAGTTCTTTACTTATCTTGTCGCCACTTTCCAAGGTCACACTCTCCTCGGGGAAATTTGTCGTCCACTACCGTCCCAATCCGGACGAAGCCGGACAAAGCCGTGCGCGCCCCTTGACTGCGCGCGGCTTAACTGTCGCGCCGGCGGTGTCGCGCCGGAGTAGACAGAGTTTTCAAGTCTACCCGGCTCCTCCATCTCCGACGTCACCGACCGCCAATTCCGGAAGCAGGTAAGCAAGAAATCAACGGGCCTCTCAGGACGCCAATAGACCCCAAAGGAAAGTGTGGCCACAAGTCTTTCTTTTTGAAAACTTGGTGTTCCAAAAGTTCAGTATTAAATCCTTAAAGGCCCACAGTCTAGTAAGAATGTATATAGCTAAGAAAACTCTAGTCTCTGGCTAGCTCCACAAATGTTTATATTTATTTACAGAAGATAAGGAGGGATCTTCATTTTCAGTTTTTATTGTATTTTCCTTGCCAGTTTATCAGTGTTGATTATAACAAACAAAAGCGGGAGAAAAAGCTGTGGAAAAGGCCAACTTTGAATCAATCTTCTTGCTGCTTTATCTAGTTGTACCCCATTGCAAGGAATACCCAGCTACAGAAAGATGTAGCTCAGACTTTGTTTAGGTGCTGTTTTCTTTTGTTGTTAAACTCGTTAGCGTACATAGTAACGATGGCAGAAAAAGACCAAATGGTCCATCTAGTCTGACCAGCAAGTTTCTAACAATAGAAACTGCTGTTACATGCTGGTTACCCCCAAGCCTTATGTTAAGGGTAGCAATATTTACAATCAAAACCAAGCAACTGTCAAATTCATAACAAAATTACTGCTAACAATGTTTTTATGGTGTGAGCAGCCGCCTTCATGATTCAGGCAAAGCTGCTTGAACGTGCTTTGCTTTTGGACTTGGCCATAGAAGCAGTGCTGTGCTGTGCTTTATTCTGTGCTGTGCTGTGCTTTATTCTTAATGTCTTTGGGGCCCAGCATTGGACTGTCATATTAATCCAATTCCCCTTTTCTCTCCTGCTGTCGAATTGTAGAGCAATGTTGCAGTTGTCAAAAGCATCAAGGCTAATTGGTTAAGGGTAGTAATCCCCATGCTTTCTGTTAAGGGTAGTAACTGCCGCTCCATGCAGGTTACCCCCATGCACCCTTTTTTCTTCATCTCCAGTCTCTAGCCTTTAGGGATCCATAATGTTTATCCCATGCCCTTTTGAATTCGTTTATTGTTTTTGTCCTTGACACTTTTTCAAGAAAGGCATTCCAGGCATCCACCACCCTCTCCATGAAGAAATATTTCCTGATGTTGTTTCTGAGTCATCCCCACTGGAATTTCATTTCGTGACCCCTAATTTTACTGTTTCCAATGGAAAAGGCTTGAAATTTGTGTATTCTCAAAACCTTTCAGGTATCTGAAGAGCTGAATTATATCTCCCCTGCACCTCCTCTCTTCCAGGGTTTACATATTCAGATCCTTCAGCCTTTCCTCATAAGTCTTCCGATACCCCACACAATTTTGGTAGCCCTTCTCTGGCCAACCTCCTTCCTGTCTCTATCCTTTCAGAGATATGGGCTCCAGGACTGAACACAATACTCCAGGTGAGGCCTCACCAAGGACCTATACAAGGACATTATCACCTCCTTTTTCTTACTGGCTATTCCTTGTTCCATGCAGCTCAGCATTCTTCTGGCTTTAGCTATGTCACATTGCTTTGCTGCCTGTAAATGTTTGGATCTCAACAGCTGCTCACACTGGTTTCTGTCAACAGGCAGAAGTGGGATTGGCCATGAAGAACTTCAGAAACGGAAAGCAGAAGAGAAGCTGGAGAACTACAGGAGAAAGATTCAGGTCAGAAAAGAAGCAGAGGCGCAAGAAGCAGATCACTTCAGGTACCTATTAACTTGCGGGTTTTTTGTTTTGAAGTTTTTGATAATGCAGGGAAAAAAGACAGGGGCTGTAATCTCAGCACTGTTGCTTTCTGCGTAGTTTCTATTCCATTCCTGAACTAAGGGTACTACAATTTTTTTATGAATCCCTGCAACATGCCACTCATCACATGGAGCTAAAAACCGAGGTACTGCTGAGTCTTTTTGGTCTTCACTATTAGATGCATCTCGGTATCATACACCTAGAATACAGATATACTCTGAACATCCATACTTTACCATCCCCAGGGTTGTGATAAAACCCAAACTGCACAATTTTAACATACATATATCCATATTCAGCTGCTGTGCAGCTTGGCTAGCTAGCCGGATAAACTTGTCTGGCTAACTTAGCCCATATATTCAGCAGTGCAGCCATGCCACTGAACATATCCAGCTCTTTCAAAGTTAGCTGCATACAGTTTGTCTGGCTAACTTAAGGGCAGTCTTATGGGCTGACCAGATTTAGCCTGATAAGTTATCTAGTTAACTCTGAAAATCCAAGTTAGCTGGATAACTTATCCAGCTAAGTCTGCTCTTCTCCAGAACTCCCTCACCCCACCTACCACTTAGCCAGCTAACTATTTAGCTAGAATACTAGTTATTCCACGATCC
This sequence comes from Rhinatrema bivittatum, assembly GCF_901001135.1. Classification (NCBI taxonomy): domain Eukaryota; kingdom Metazoa; phylum Chordata; class Amphibia; order Gymnophiona; family Rhinatrematidae; genus Rhinatrema; species Rhinatrema bivittatum. Next base: position 248,580,013 of record NC_042617.1, on the reverse strand, counting down.
CACAACTGTGACATCCTACTGACAGCTCTCAACCAATTGGGCTTCAGCCAGATTGTCAATGGTTCCACACATAAAGCAGGTCACACATTAGACCTGATTTTCCTCAATGATGGCCTATCAGCTGCCGCTATACCTTCCTGTGTCCCAATTCCATGGTCAGATCACTATAGTATTTCCGCCGAACTCCAAATCATTGATCACCCGAGAACTGTTCCCCCGACAACCATATTACAATACAGGAAACCGTGCTCCACAGATTTCCTCAGCAATCTGCTTTCAAAAGAACTGGAACGACTTGATCTCTCTGACGCACCCTCAGCCATTAACTCATGGATCAAGATAACCAGCGAGGTTGCCGATCAATCCTGCCCAATCATTACTAAAGCCTCTAAGCCACCCCAAGCCAACAGAAATCCATGGTACACCCCAGATCTTAAAAACATCAAACAAAAACTCCGCAACAAAGAGCTCCAATGGCGCAAGACCCCATCTACCAACTCTCTCTTAATCTACAAAGCCCACCTCAATACATACAGGTCTGCCATTCTCAAAGCAAAAAAAGATTTTTTCGCCAAAAAAATCCACAACTTCTCATTCGACTCTAAAGCATTATTTTCTATCGTATCATCTCTTACAAAACCCTCGCCCCCTATCATCCCAGATGAGCAAGCCTCCTGTAAAGCCAACGAACTCGCTATCTACTTTGACAACAAGATATCTAATCTACTCAAACCATTCGCCTCATCTCAACCTACAACACTTCCTTTCAGCTCCACTCTACCTAATAGGAGCTTTAGCCTTACAACATTTGAGACCCCTTCCGTAATGGAGATCGTAAACATCCTTAAAAAGCTAAAACCTTCTTCTCACCCGTTGGACGCCATACCCTCCAATCTCCTACTCTCCATTCCTAATACAATCTCTCAATCGTTAACAGACATCATCAATTGCTCTCTAACACAAGGCAAGGTTCCAGATCAATTAAAGCTAGCCATTCTAAAACCCTTACTAAAAAAACCTAACCTTCCTTCAACTGATCCTGCCAACTACCGTCCAATAGCCAATCTTCCCCTGATCTCAAGAGTGATGGAAAGATTTGTAAATAAGCAACTGTCTGATTACCTTGAAGAGAACAACATACTCTCCCCATTCCAGTTCGGATTCAGAAAATCACAAAATACTGAAGCCCTACTCACATCACTATCTGACACCATCCTTCTCAACCTGGAAAAAAAACAAGCCTACCTTCTCATTCTACTCGACTTATCCGCCGCCTTCGATACGGTCAACCACTCCATCCTACTGGAACGCCTAACAGACATCGGCATCCAAGGTGAGGCACATGAATGGTTCATATCTTTCCTTGAAGACAGATTCTATAAGGTCAGAATTAATAATAAAGAATCTCTCCCAATCAAATCAAACAGAGGAGTCCCACAAGGTTCATCCCTCTCCCCGACGCTCTTCAACATCTATCTACTACCTCTCTGTCATCTACTCGCCAACCTCAAACTAACATACTACATTTTCGCCGACGACGTTCAAATTCTTCTTCCTATCACTGAATCCCTGCAAAAAACCTGGGCACACTGGAATTGCTGCTTACAATCTATCACCAACCTGCTCACCAACCTCAACCTCATCCTTAACTCAAATAAGACAGAAATCCTTATTTCGCCAGATGAAAAACACAATCTCATCAATCCACAAAGCACACCACAACCCACTAATACACTCATAAATCACACCTCTTCCGTCAGAGACCTTGGGGTGCGGCTTGACAACCTATTCAACCTAAAATCTTTCATCCACAATACAACCAAGGAATGTTTCTATAAACTGCAAGTCCTCAAAAATCTGAAACCTCTTCTACACTTCAGTGACTTCAGGCTTGTAGTCCAGTCTCTCATCCTTACAAAATTAGATTACTGCAACTCTCTTCTCCTAGGCCTACCTGCTATATCTACCAAACCTCTACAGATGGTCCAGAATGCTGCAGCAAGACTTCTCACAAATTCAAACAAAAGAGCACACATCACACCCATACTCCAAAGTCTTCACTGGCTTCCCATAAAACACAGGATCACCTTCAAAACACTTATGATGATTCACAAGGACATCCACGGCATCGCCCACCTCAAATTAAGCTCTCAACTCCGCATTCAAACTTCTGCTAGACCTATTAGAAACGCCTACAAAGGAGCCCTATACGCACCACCGATCAAAACCACTTTAAGAAAACGCGCCATGTCCACAGCCGGGCCCAACCTTTGGAATTCGTTACCACCCGAGCTTCGCCAAGAACCCTCTCTCCAAAATTTTAAAAAACACCTTAAAACATGGCTCTTCAGACAAGCCTTTCCTGAATCTCAACATTACTCTGACACGGGTCAAAAGACATAACATGACACAAGGTAACCTCAGGACATAAGACATATCAGGACTTTAAGGAGACACTTGAGCACCCATCTCTTCCGTACCATACTCTTTAAGGAGTCACCCGATCCTTAAGGATCTTAGGAGACTTGATCACCTATTACTCCCACATCATATCCCGTTAATCCTGTTCCAATGCCTCACTCCCTTCCTGCCTACATACTCCTCCTTCCCTCCACCACTCAGTCTTACTCTCATAGCTACCTTATGCCCTATGCTACCACCACGCCTTATCCACTATGCAGCTGCATAATGACACTTCATTAAACGTATTTTGATATTACGCATACAGTCGCCCCAGTTGTTGTTCCCCTATTTATATATATTATGTTACTCTATGATGAAGCATTTCACTATATATTATTGTTGAACTGTTGACCTGTTCTATGTTTATTGTTTATTGCTCAATGTTCTATGTTTGATGTAACACCATAGCCGCGACAGTTATGTTCAATTGTAAACCGATATGATTTGATATCTTTGTTCAAGAATGTCGGTATAGAAAAATTCGAAATAAATAAATAAATAAATATTCAGCTAAGTGGCAGCCGTTCAATGGGGTCAGATATTCAGCCGCCATTACTTAGCCGGAAAAGTTAGGATTTAAATATCGCCCTCACAAAATGTTTTTCCTATGGTTAGATGCCTTTAATATACCCCTCAAAAAAAAAACTGAGTGGGAATGGAAAAGGAGGATAATTATATACCAGCTATTAACAACAACGTTCCCTGTAAGCTGTGGGCATGTGCGTGCACATATGGGTCATAAAACAAATGCACACAAGAAAAGGAAAACAGAATGGTGCATAAAAGAGCACTGTGCACAAATTTGTATACTATGTTGCACATGAAAACTGTTTCTTAGCATTTAGACAGGTGGATCCAGAACAAGTGGATTATGCACCTCTACCAGCAGATGGAAGTGGAGCAAAGCTAACATCATAGTATATATACCCCTGCAGTGACATCAGCCTGCCAGTATTCTCCAGCAGATGGTGGACTTGCATCTCCCCACTGGGGATTGCTTACAGTTTTTAGAAGGAGAAAAGAGGATTGAAAATTAATTTTCCCCACTCTCCTATGGTGATACCATATGGTTCCTCCCTCAGTTGAGAATTCTTGAGGTAAATTATTGGATCTATTCCTCAAATGAGTGTCTTGGTCTGGTAGCCGGTTTTCAGCTGGTGTGGACTTAGCTGTAAGAGACAGCTGAAAGGCAAGCAGTGCAAGAAACTGAGCACAGCGGTGATGGTATATGCCCTCTCCTCTCACAGCTGAAGACTGATTCTGTACTCAGCTGGGACAGGCTGAGCTCAGGTAAAGCAAAATTTTAAAAAAATTATAGTATTAATACAGAGGAGGGGATTCCTCCTCCCTCCGGTCTCTGTTCGCTGATCCGATGTTTATTCCTGCCTCCGGGGGAGCTGAGGGGCCATGGGCAGCCTGGCAGGTTGAGCAGCCTTTTGGCTAGGCTCTGCTATCAGGCTTCTTTCTTGTTCGTTGAGTGGTAGGCCGTGGCGGCGCTTTTGCACTTTTTTTTTTCCCTGCACATTAGGCAGCCCTCTTCAGATCCGTCAGTTCATGCAAGTGCGTCTGTCTGTGCATTCAGTTGTGCGTCCCATTTGTGCGGCTAGTTGGACGTTTAGTTGGGTGCTTGGTTGAGCATTCAGGTGATAAGGGCATATATCTGAGTTACACTATATGCACAAGCTGAGCAATGGGTGAGGTTCAAGGTCACATGCCTAAAATTTGGACATCTAGTTTTTTTGCAGCATGGATACAGCTGGATGCACACTTCTCAGGAACCTGTTTGTCTGTACTGATAGACTGATGGTGCTTACTAAGAAACCTAAGCACTTTACCCTGTTGTGCTGCTTGTCATATTCGGGCACCTCAGTCTAGTGTTCCCTCTAACTTGTGTCAGCACTGCTTGGAGGCTCAGGGGGAATTGCCGTCGTCTGATTTTACTAAGCCCAGTTCTTCCCAGCCTGATGTGGATCTGGGTAAAGACATGCCAGACGGGTCATCTGACTTTGGAGCTCCCCTAACTTGTTCGTTCCCTGTACGTACCAGGATCAGTCCAGACGGTGGGTTATGTCCCCCGTCCAGTAAATGGAGTCAGACAAGGCTTCGGAGGGTGCTGACATATTAACCAGTGCACCCTCTGTAAGAGCTCAGTATCTCTCTGACTCCAGCAGATAGGAGTAGGGGAACCTGATGCTTCCCCTGCATGAAGACTAGTTCCTTCAATTGTTTCTTTCTCTAAGTGTTTTCTGTTAAGGTTGGATCAAGTTAGTTTATTAAAAAAAAAAACAAGTTATAAAAGTAAAGGGAGGTTGGAAAGTTTGTGTGGCTTGCAGGCAGGGCTGCTCCAGTCACTTCTCCCCTCCTACTCCCCCTCTCCTTCCTCTTCTTGGGGTAAGTGGATCTCTTAAATTTGTTTTTGAAATTTTTCCCTTTTCAGCTTAGGAGCTGTGTTTGGGGTGGTGGAAGCTGGTGGTGCCAGCCTCTCCCCATTTTGCCGTCCACTGCCCCGCGGCCCGGAGACGCTCATTCCCAGGGGCCGATGCAGCAGGGAGGTGAGATTCCTCTGCTGCCTATCCGGGGCACTCAGGGGTAGCGGAGGTGTGCTTTCCCGCTCCCCGCGGCGATTCTTCCATCGATCAGGCCGTCCCGCTGCTCGGTCTGTGGCGAGCCGGGGTCGAGGCTTTCCAGAGAGGGCATTTGTTCTAGGTGCCTCCCTGGTGGGGAGGGCACCTCCGGGCCGCTAGACAACTTTTCTTCCCGCGACTCGGGCAGCGTGGGCCGGCCCCTTCGCCACTTTCAGTGGGAACGGCGGCCATCTTGAATCCTCCGGATCGCATTCTGCAGCCTTCAGGGGAGGAAGAGCAGGGATCCCTGCGACAGTCCCCCACCAATCCTGACGCCGGTTACTGCCTTCGGTGCCCGGGGCCCCCCGGATATCTCCTCGATCGCCCCCTCCCTGGGTCCCCCCACTTTTCTCCCCTGAGTTCATTGTGCTCATGCACAATGCCTACCTGCAGTGCTTGGAGGCTCCCAGGGCGCCCTTTCCGGATCCCCCCCCCCCCCCCGCCAAGACCCCACAGTTAGCGGATGCTCCACAGGGGACCCAGGACACAGCGGGGGGTGGTAACCAGGGACCTCCTATGGGGTCCCCAGGGTCCACTTTGCTCCACCCTCGCTGGGAGGGGTGGGCTCTTTCCCGGATCGGGGAGATCCTCTGGCTCATCCAGATGATACTCTCTCAGAGGCACAGTTAGATGGCGATGACCTACGGGTCCTCCGCATCTTTAGGAGAGAGGAGCTTGTGGATCTCATCCCTCAGATACTTCAGGAGTTGGATCTTGATTACCCGCCGACCCGCCAGGACCCTCTGCTCCAGTCGTCACTTCATCCGCCAAGAAGGGGGACCCTGTCTTAGTCTGTTTGCGCCCCCTGTCCCAGGCCTTTCCCACCCATCCCACCTTTCTGCAACTATTGGCCAGGGAATGGGATACTCCCGAATCCTCTCTTAAGATCGGAAGAGCCATGGAGAAGCTTTATCCCTTCCCGGAGGACTTCCTGGAGTTGCTCAAGGTCCCAAAGGTGGACTCGGCGGTGTTGGCGGTTACCAAAAGGACAACTAATCTGGTTACTGGTGGCACAGCCGTGCGGGACATCCAGGACAGAAAGCTGGAAGTTTACCTAAAGAGAGTCTTTGAGGTCTCGGCCCTGGGGATGCGTGCTGCCATCTGTAGCTCCCTCGCACAGAGGGCAATTCTCCGCTGGGTCCAACAGCTACTCACTTCACAAGTCTTGCCACCCAAGGAAGCGACCCAGGCTGACCGCCTAGAGTCCGCCATAGCATACGGAGCGGACACTTTGTATGATTTGTTCCATGTCCTGGCGAGATCCATGGTCTCGGTGATGTCGGCGAGGCGTCTCCTATGGCTTTGCAATTGGTCGGCGGATTCCTCTTCTAAGTCCAGCCTGGGCTCCCTCCCTTTCAAGGGGGCAAGTTCCTTTTTGGTGAGGATCTCGACCAGATCATCAAGTCTCTGGGAGAGAACGCGGTCCACCGGTTGCCCGAGGATCGCCAGCGGAACTTCAGGTCTTTTACTCCCTCCAAAACTCGATCCTGGGTGCAGCGTCGCTACTGGGGTTCCAGACAGGTGGGGCCCTGGATGCCTTCTTCCAGATATCAGTCTTGACCCCATTCCTTTCGTGGTCGCAGGCCCACTCGGGAGGGGACGAGTCGGGACCTCGTCCAAATCCACTCAGTGATGCTAGGCTCACCCACTCCTCAACCCCACGCATCGGAGGACGAATCTCTTGCTTTTACGAGGAGTGGGTCCACATCACCTCAGACCAGTGGGTCCTAGATATCTTAAGGAACGGCTAAGCGTTGGAGTTTGCCCACCTCCCAAGGGACAGGTTTCTCTTCTCACCCTGCGGTTCGAGTCACAAGAGACTGGTGGTACGACAGACCCTGGACAGACTTCAGAGCCTCGGGGGCCATCTCTCCCATCCCCTTTGGAGAGGTGGGCTTGGGCCATTATTCAGTTTACTTCGTCGTACCCAAAAAGGACAGGTCCTTTCGCACAATCCTGGATCTCAAGGAGGTCAACAAGTCTCTAAGGGTCCTCCATTTCCACATGGAGACGCTGCGCTCCGTGATTGCGGCAGTACATCAGGGGGAATTCCTCGCCTCTCTCGATCTGACAGAGGCCTATCTCCACATCCCCATCCTCAAGGCTCACCAGAGGTTCCTTCGCTTCAAAATTTTGAATCAGCACTTTCAGTTCCAGGCTCTCCCCTTCGGGTTGGCGACCACCCCGCGGACGTTCACAAAGGTCATGGTGGTAGTGGTGGCAGCCCTGTGACGCGAGGGGATCCTAGTTCACCCCTACCTGGACGACTGGCTTATTTATGCGAAGTCCTTTGCACAGGGGCAGTCGGTGGTCACCAGGGTCGTCCAATTCCTCCGTTCCCTGGGCTGGGTAGTGAATTTCGTCAAGAGCTCCCTTATCCCTTCGCAGTACTTGGATTTCTTGGGAGCATGTTTCGATACGCTTCAGGGCAAGGTCTTCCTCCGCCCGGACAAGGCCCAGTCCCTCCAGGAGCAGATACAGCGCTTTACTGTGTTACCAGCGCCCACGTCCTGGGACTATCTACAGCTCCTGGGATCCATGGCCTCCACGATCGATCTCGTTCTATGGGCCTTTGTGCACCTCCGTCCTCTGCAAGCGGCTCTGCTCTCGTGCTGGAAACCAGTCTCGCAGGACTACCAGCTTGTCCTTCCTCTCCCCCAGCTCACCAAGGACAGCTTGAGTTGGTGGTTGGACCTGCAACATCTGGCCCAAGGCATTTCCCTCGAGGTACCGGATTGGGTGGTGGTCACCACCGACGCCAGCCTCTCCGCCTGGGGGGCAGTATGCGACCGGAGCTCAGCGCAGGGGTAGTGGATGAAGGCACAGGCAACCTGGCAGATCAATCGGCTGGAAACGAGAGCAGTGTGCCTGGCCCTAATATACTTCCTACCCTGGTGCGGAATCGGGCGGTACGGATCCTCTCAGACAACACGACCACCATAGCGTATATCAACCGTCAGGGAGGCATGAGGAGCCGACACGTATCGCTCGAGACGGCATACCTGATGGCGTGGGCGGAGAAGCACTTAGCGCGCCTGGCGGCGTCACACATTGCGGGCGTAGACAACATTCAGGCAGACTACCTGAGTATCAGCGATTGGACCCCGGAGAGTGGTCTCTCTCCGAAGCAATGCAACTTCTCATTCATCGCTGGGGGCCACCTCGCCTGGACCTGATGGCGATGTCTCTCAACACCAAAGCATCACAATTCTTCAGCCGCAGAAGGAGTAGACGCTCTCGTTCTCCCCTGGCCGCACCACCTTCTACTCTGTTTTTCCCGCATGGCCTCTAGTGGCCAAGGTTATTCGGAGAATAGAGCTCCATCAGGGGCCCGTCATTCTGGTGGCTCCCGAATGGCCACGTCGCCCCTGGTTCACAGATCTGCTCCATCTAGCAGTGGATGGCCCACTTCGGTTGGGCCATCTTCATCGATTGCTCCATCAGGGACCAGTATTTTTTGATCTGGCAGAACGCTTCTGTCTTGCGGCCTGGCTTTTGAACGGTGCCACCTCGGCGCAAAGGATACCCTGATGCAGTAGTCTCGACTCTCCTCAAGGCCCGAAAAACTTCGACTTGGTCGCTTATGTGAGGGTCTGGAAAGTCTTTGAGGCTTGGTGCACAGCGCATGGTACTCATCCCACAAGGGCCTCTGTTCCTCAGATCCTGGCATTCCTTCAGGACGGTCTGGACAAAGGCCTCACCTACAATTCCTTACGGGTCCACGTGGCTGCTCTGGGCTCTCTCATTCAGTACGCAGATCATTCTTCGCTCTTGGTGTACAGCCTGATATTGCCCGTTTTCTCAAGGGGGCGAAGTATCTATGGCCCCCCGGTGAGGGATCCGTGCCCTTCTTGGAGCCTTCATTTAGTCCTTAGGACTCTGTCAGGTCCTCCCTTCGAGCCTCAGCGCAACGCCACCATCAAGGATCTTACGCTCAAGACAGCTTTTTCTGGTGGCCATTTGTTCCGCACGCCGCATCTCGGAACTTCAAGCTCTCTCTCTAGCCGGGAACCCTACCTCCGTTTCACGAACACCGGTGTGTCTCTACATACAGTTCTCTCATTTCTATCCAAGGTCGTCTCGACTTTCCACCTGAACCAGACGGTAGAGCTTCCGTCCTTCACAGCTGAAGAACCGAGATCTCTTCGTTTCCTGGATGTCAAACACACTCTAATTCGCTACTTGGAGGTCACTAATGACATCAGAGTCTCGGACCATTTGTTTGTCCTGTGGTCGGTGCCGTGAAAGGGGTCCCAGGCCCCGAAGACAACGATTGCGAGATGGCTTAAGGAAGACATAGCCTCAGCGTACATTGGTGCGGGTCTGACTCCTCCGCTGGGCGTCAAAGCCCATTATCTTCGCTCACAGGCAGCTTCCTGGGCTGAGGTACAGTCAGTCTCCTCCCAAGAGATTTGCCGGGCGGCGACTTGGAAGTCTTTGCACACCTTTGTGCGACATAATCGACTGCACCTACCGTCGTCCACCTCCGGACACTTTGGCGACCAGGTCATTTGAGCAGGGCTTTCAAGGGCCCACCCGGTGTAGGGAAGCTTTGGTACATCCCACCGTCTGGACTGATCCTGGTACGTACAGGGAAAAGAAAATTATTCCTTACCTGCTAATTTTTGTTCCTGTAGTACCAAGGATCAGTCCAGACGCCCTTCTCATTGGGTTTCTAGGGTCTTTCCTGCTCGATCTACTCTACTCATTCTGAAACACGTTGTTAATCTTCTCTTATGAGACTGTTTCGCGGTTCTTTCTGCAAGTTACAATTATGGCACGAGTTGCCTTAGTTTATGTTCTGTTATGGTTGGGGACACTTGATCCATTCTTTCTAAGTTATTATTCTGGCTTTGATATACTCTATACTGAGCTCTTACAGAGGGTGCACTGGTTAATATGTCAGCACCCTCCGAAGCCTTGTCTGACTCCATCTGCTGGATGGGGGACATAACCCACCATCTGGACTGATCCTTGGTACTACAGGAACGAAAATTAGCAGGTAAGAAATAATTTTTTTTTAGTGAGGGAAGATAGTTCAGTAGGCACAAGACAGGCGCCTCCTGAGTTTGGCATGGATCCCTCTGCCTTTTCTGAGTGGAAGTTTTTCAAGGATTGCAGTCTTTTTTCTTCAGGCGCAGTCCTCTACCCAGACCAATCTTACCAGATCAGACTTGCAGGTGATGAAATCCCACACACCTGGTGCTGTGGGCCATCGTAGGAATACGTCTAGATCGATGCCAGGACTTCCTGATAGGGATATGGATGGCACGGATGAGGAAGCCAATCCTTATTCCCTGGAGGAAGAGGAAATTCCTCCAGAATTGGAACCACACAGAACTATGTTATGGTTCTTTCATAAAGATGAATTGCCGGCTCTGATTTCTCAGATATTGAAAATGCTGGGAGTACCTGGGGCTGAATCTGTCTGAGTCAAAGAAAGATCCCATTTTGACTTTTTTGCGTAAAGCCTCATGATTTTTCCCTATAATGGAGGCTATTCAAGAATGAATAATTTTGTATATAATGCTTACCATGTAAGCACTTAAGTTTTCTGCTTATTAGAAATTGTTTAACCTATCCTTTACTCTAACAACCAAGTTCCACATTCCCTGTTATAATGTAATTTCTTGCTTCCATGGTTAACTGGTTTTTTCCCCCTAGTTCATTGTAAACTGGTACGATAAGACCTGGTCTTGAGCATCGGTATATTAAAAGAATTTAAATAAAATAAATAAATAAATAAATAAATTGATCTTGAGCGGGGCACCTCTGAAACAAATTTTAAAGGGGGTCGAGTCTTGAAAGGACTGTACCCCTTAGAGCCAGCTGCGAGAGAGCAATTACACTTTCTGAAAGTGGATGCGCTTGTGTATGCCATCACCAAGCAAACTACTATTCCCATAGAGGGAGGAGCGGCCTTGAAGGATGCACATGATAGAAGAATTGAGGCCATCCTTAAGCAAGCATTTGAAGCAATGGCAATGACTTTGTAGATAGTTTCTTGTTGTTCCCTGGAGACTCACTCTTGTTTACTTCTCTCTGAGGTGGTCTATGAATCTGGTATGAATTCCAGAGCAGTATTGGAACCAGCAGCTGCCTTTTTTGGCAGATGCGGGCTGCGATGTGGTCCGCACCTCAGACAGAGGGGTGGCTTCAGTGGTAGTGGCCAGGCATCAGTTATGGCTGAGAAATTGGTCGGCCGATGTGACTTCCAAGTCTAACCTTACGAAATTGCCCTTTAAAGGCTCGCTTTTGTTTGGGAGTGAGTTGGAGAAAATGGCCAATAAATGGGGTGAGTCCCAGGTTACTCGGATTGCCGGAAGATAAGAAGCAGATGCCTTGTTCCTTTACCATGAAAGGTCATTCTAGGGGATCCAAGTGTTTTCAAACCCACAGAGGAGCAACTTTTCAGAGGACTCTGCCTTGGGGTAGCTCTGTCCTTTCGTCCCAGACAGCCCAGACGAGGTGCAGGCTCAGGTAGTGGAACCCCCCCCAAGCCTCCCAATTAAGATATGCTGACCAAACCCCAGGAACAGGAGATAGGGGGATCGCATACCTCTCTTTTGTCAGAGGTGGGTCGAAATCACATCAGACCAGTGGGTCCTGGAGGTGATACGAGATGGCTTTGCACTGGAGTTTTACCCTGTTCCTCGGGATGTGTTCTTGGTGTCTCCCTGCCATTCCCCACAGAAGAGGCAGGCAGTGGAGTGTACATTGTCAAGGCTCCTCAGTCTGAGGGCTGTGGTTCCAGTGCCTGTGTCAAAGGAAAATACGGGCTGATATTCCATTTATTTCATTGTGCCCTAGAAGGAGGGCTCCTTTCGCCCCATTCTGGATCTCAAGAGGGTCAACTGACATTTTTGGGAGACTCATTTTCGCATGGAAGCCTTGCACTCGGTGATAATGGCCATGCAGTTGGAGAGGTTTCTGACATCCTTGGATTTGTCAGAGGTGTACCTGAATATCCCCATCCGGCTAGAGCATCATCACTTTTGAGCACTACCTTTTGGTTTGTCCACCATGCCCAGAACATTTTCCAAGATTATGGTTATGGTGGCAGCTGCATTGAAAAAGGATGCGATTCTGGTCCACCTGTACTTGCAAATTCAGGCCAAGACTCTGGAAGAGAGCCTCCTGGTGTCGCGCAAGGTGATCTCCTTATTAGATTGGCTTGGTTATGTGGTGAACCTGGTCAAGATCAGTCTTCAGCCTTCCCAGTCGCTAGAGTATAATCTGTGTTTGTTTCAGCATGAAACAGTACAGGGTGTTCCTGCTGGAGGGTCATATTCAGAAGTTGATGATGCTGATGTGTCTATTGATGAACATAATACTTCCGAGCAGTGTGGTCCTATCTACAGATGCTTGGATTGATGGCAGTGACCATGGAAGTCTACTGGGTCTACTGGCGACTTCTCGCACTGCAAAAGTTCCTCATTTCTTCAGTCGCAGGAGAGATCTGAAGTCCTTGGGCATTGATGCCCTCGTGCAGGAATGGCCAGAGGGTGAGTTGCTGTATGCCTTTCCCCCATGGCCCATGTTGGATAGGGTGATTTGGAAGATCGAATGTCACAGGAGGATGGTGCTTCTGGTGGCACCAGATTGGCCCAGGAGACCATGGTATGCAGATCTGCGAAGGCTCTTAGTGGATTCTCCCTTCCAGCATACAGGGATCTGTTGTGGCAGGGACCTGTTCTTCATGAAGATCCGACTCGATTTTGTTTTACGGTATGGCCCTTGAGAAGGCTTACTTGCTGAAGCGTGGATATTCTACTGCGGTGATGGCCACCTTGCTGTGAGCAAGGAAGTTTTTCCACTCCTTTGGTTTATGTGTGTGTTTGGCAAGTGTTTGAGGCTTGGTGTGAAGATCAAGGGGTTGTTCCTCGTTCAGTTAAGATCCCACTCATTTTAGTATTTTTGCAGGATGGATTGAATAAAGGGTTGGCCCTTAATTCCTTAAAAGTACAGGTAGCGGCTCTTGCCTGTTTCGGGGTCAGGTGAATGGTGGACCCTTGTCGGCTCATCCAATGTGAGCCGTTTCTTGAAAGGAGTGAAACATCTTTGTCCTCCCTTGCCCTGATTTTGGATTTCGTAGTGGGCCTATTTTTCAACCACTAAGTAACCTTCCTTGAAAATAGTGTTTCTTGTACCAATTTGTTCTGCGTATAGAGTTTCCGAGCTCCAGGCCTTGTCTTGCTGGGAGCCATTCCTTTGGGTGACTCTGGGGGCAATACAGCTACATACTGTTCCTTCCTTTTTGCCAAAAGTGATTTCAGATTTTCACTTGAATCAGTCCATTTCTCTGCCATCTCTGGATAGGGAGAGAGTTGCAGAAGGATATCTCCTGTTGTGGTCCTTGGATGTCAAGATGCATATCTTGAGGTATCTAGAGGTTTCTAAACCTCTTAGAAAGACGGATCGCCTGTTTTTCCTCCACAGTGGAAGTAAGCAGGGTGAACTGGCTTCACGAGCTACAATAGCTCGCTGGATTAAGGAGAGGTAGTCATGGCCTCATATATGGATGCTGAGCAGCAATTGCCTAGTCAGGTTAGGGCTCATTCCACTAGGGCTGTATCATGGGCGGAGGTTAGATTGTTGTCTCCCATTGATATTTGCTGAGCTGTGATGTGGTGCTCCTTACACATCTTTTCAAGGCCTTTACACACAGCCTTTACACATGCGGTTTTGACTGGACCGTGGGCAGTCTCCCGCCCTGTTCAGGAGTAGCTTTGGTGCATCTTACTTGTTCTGAACCACCTGTCTAAACGCTAAGAAATGAGAAATTACTACTTAGCATATAATTTCCTTTTCTTTAGTATAGACGGATGGATTCACCTTCCCGCCCTTGGCTGCCGGCGGGTTGTGCTGTTGTCCTCCTCTGTAGCTGCGTGTTTCCAGGGGTTACTGGTAAGTGTTAGTCCAGTCCCTAGACTAGTGTTTGTTTATTTATTTATTTAAGTTTTTTTATATACCAACATTCAAGACAATAGTCCCATCATGCTGGTTCACATGAAACAGGAGTGCAAAATAAACTTAAACTTGAACAAATAGTGCGGAAAAAGCAGTTACATGTAACAAGGAAAAATAGAACTTGGAGTAAGAAGGAAAAGTGTTAATACATTCATTGTCTGAGCTCAGTATTTTCTGTTGGCTGAGTGCTGGAATGGTTATCTGTTAATAATCAACTTTTGTCAATCTGTCTACAGTTAGCTTTTGCAGAGAATACTGTGACGCCAGCTTTGCTCTGTCTCCATCTGCTGGTAGAGGTGCCTAACCCACTTGTTCTGGATCCATCTGTCAATACTAAAGGAAAGGAAATTATCAGGTAAGTAGTAATTTCTCATTCTGTGTACACAGCTCACAAACAGAGGGAACATTGATTAGCACGCTTGTGTTTTGTAGGCTCATAGGGAGATTCACCAAAAGCCATTTTTGTGTTTGCTGTAATTAAGAGGAGTGCGTGTGAGAAAATAAAAATTAAAAATAAGTTGTACATTATATATCTGAAAGCAAATTATAACACAGGTGAAATCCTGCAACCAATCAGAAGCCAGGGATTCCTTGCTATTGCTGTGTACTAATCCCCCACAAAGTTATGAAGATTGTCTTAGTAACTGTGCCAATTAGTGGTTTCTGATTGGACAAGAAGGCTTCATGAACTAATTGGTTACAACACATACCTCATCCTCCTCTTCATACAGTTACTGTAGGCACCACAATTTTCCAAAGTAGATCCTTGTGGTTGTAAGCTGTTTGCTATCTCATAGTGCTCTTTTAATAGCTGCAAATGAACTTAGAAATAAGTTTCCTATTCCCTAATTATAGGATAGATATTCAACACCTAAATGTCTAAGTAAGTTAGCCGGATAAGTCTTATCTGGCTAAATTACAAGGGATGTTCAGCAGCATGGTTATATATCCAGCTAAAACTAGCCAGAAAATTATCCAATTAACTTTAGCTGTTTTATGTTCATTTGAAAATTTATCTCTCTGATTTCACCTTGTGCAGGAGATGTTAATTGTATCATGCGCCGAAGCTGGTAGCAAGTTTTCTCTTTAAGTAAATCACTGTTTTAAAAATTGTATGTTCTTAATTATTCTTTGCCTCATAGCAGAACTGTGACTTGAAAAGAAAAATATAATCTGGAAAGCATAAAATTCCTTGTCTCAGACCAAGCATTTTCTGATGTCTTGTTGACAAAAAGCAATAGCATAGATGTCTTAGTTTCTCTGCATTTTCGTGATGCAATTGAGGTTGTAATATCACTGAATGGAGCCAAATGAGTCATAAAAGACTCAGTCCCAGAAATTGAGAGCACTGGAGATGGGGACATGAATTGTTTTGGTGAAGTAATTAGTATGAGAATATCGAAGGCACTGCTGCTTTCATCGTGTCTTTGAAACTTATACCTATGTATATTAAAGTTTCTAAAATGGATATGGGCTTCTATGTTGTACAGTGTTACTTTTGTAGAGCTCTATAGTGTTTTCTATTATCTCAGCTCTATTGCTGGTTTTCTTGGTGTTTTAAACAAGCTGTTTAACAAATAATTAATCAACCAGGTCCAATACTGAACTCTATACAAACTTTGTGTTTTAATTTTGTAGAATGAGGTTCAAGAATAAGCAAGAAGAGCGAAAGGTAGAAGGGGACCTTAGAAAAAGTCAAAAAGCCTGTCTTCACTTGGATGAAGAAAAGGTAAGCCCTAAAGTATTAGTTTTAAAGCAACCTGGTCTCCTACTTACAGCAAAGAATGGGCATGCTGATGTCAGAAGGCCAGGACACAGAAAAGGCACAAGATGGCATGGCTCGTCCATTGGAAATTATGTACCAAAAAAAAACACTGGGATTGCAATCCTAGCAGAATTGAAGAGAACACAGAAGTTGTGATCTCCTGGGATATTCCTATTCCAATTAAGAGAAAAATCAATGTTAGAAAACCAGACATAGTGGTAAGGAAGAAAAACACAAGAACGGCATTACTGATAGAGGTGTCAGTACCCAGTGGCTATTCTGTGGATCATTAGAAAAAGCAAAACTCTATAAGTACTAAGAGATGCAATAAGAAAATGTGGCAGAAAGATACAGAAATTGGCCCAATTATATTGAGTACCACAGTCCAGATTAAGAATTCTAAGTGCACTTTTACATCCTGTGAACTTCAGGAGGCTTTCTTTTTTGGCACAATGCAAGTCTGAGAGATTGAAATCTTTCCTAACATATCCTGGCTTACGAACAAGGTTCATTCCTAGCGAGGTATCTGCAAAACAAACTCATTTGGAGGTAAGAGGTCTCACTATAGTAAGGCATCAGCCACCTTGACACGTTTTGACATGTGCTGGCCGTACAGCTAAAACCAGTCAAGCAATTGAATTAGCATAAGTTTGAAACCTGTGAGCAGCCAGCTTTTTGCTAATATGCCAGCCTTTTGAATCATTCAGACCCCCCCCCCACCCCACCCCCAATCTAGCTCACAAGTACAGACAGACAGTGAAAGAATTGCCTGGGGGAATTGAAATGGTCTAAAAGGTGAAGCTGTTTGTTACGAGGTGGGAACATTCAAATTTCAGTAGGATGCTGTTATATTTGGGGAGGAGGAGAGTACTGCAGTCCTTGTGTGGGGAGGGATTAGCAAACAAGTAATAAGACAGACAAGCTTTTTGTTTTTAGGTTCAAAATGTTTTATTCTGTTCATTAGAAAACAAACATCACTTTAACAAACAACCAAGAAGCAAAAACAGAAGAAGCATGAAACTAATTAATTACAAACAGGGGGTGAGTAAAGTAAACTGCCAATAACATAATGCAGACAAAACTAGACACAACTAGGATGAAAAAGTAGCAATCTGATCCCATTTTTTCTTCCTGGTGGAGTTGTACTTATCCATAGCAGTGAGTTCAAATTTAGAATAAAGGCACAAAGTATTCCACCACAAGTTCATGTCCAGCCTTGTCTTTCCTGTTTTGCAGGACAAGTTTAAGTGCAACTAATAGCATAACGTCCAAAGGTCTTTGATCATGTTGTGAGAGTGGAATGTCCAATGCCAAGGATTTCAAAATGATAACCTTGAAGGAAAGAAATTCCCAAATCTTCTCCCAGAAGTCCCATAGATATAACAGCCAAGCTCCTTGCTGCAAGACCAACATAGCTTTTCTAGCATATAGATAGATGGACTCAGGACCAGTGGGTTATGCTTCCCTGCCAGCAGATGGAGACGAAGCAAGCTGACATCACAGTATATATACTCCTGCAGTGACCATAGCCTGCCAGTATTCTCCATCTCCAGCAGATGGTGGGTGGGCATCTCCCTGTGGGGATTGCTTTAGACTTTGGAGGGAGAAATTTAAAAAAAAAAAAAAAAAAAAAAAGCCCCCCTCTCCTGCGGTGATACCAGATGGTTAATCCCCCAGTTGAGAATTCCTGAGGTGATTTCCGTGGTCCTTCAGATGTGTGCCTTGGTCTGGTAGCTGGTTTTCCTGGCGTGGACTTAGCTGATTGTACAGCATAAAGGCAGTGGGCTCAGGAGGCCGAGCGTGGTGGTGACGGCACATGCCCTCCCCCCCACAGCTAGAGACCATCTCTGTACTCGGTTGGGTAGGCTGAGCTCTGGTAAGTTTAAAAAAAAAAAAAGAAGTATTATTATAAAGGCAGAGACAGTGTAGAAGGGTTTTCAGGACTTGTTTTCAGGACTTCCTCCGGTCTCCGTGCTTGGCACGCCATTCTGACATTCTGACATTCGTTCATTCCCACTCCCATGGGTGTTAGAGGAACTGGGCAGCTTGATGGGTCAAGAGGCCCCGGGGTCTAACAGGGGTGGGTTAGGCCTTGCAGTTAGACTTTATTCCTGCACACCGGGTGGTAGGCCGCGGCGGCGTTTTCGCGCGCTTCTGTGCATGCTTTACTACCCTCTACAGGATGTTGGTGTGCACAGTGTACTCAGTTTTGGGCACCCCTTTTGTGCGCACAAAATTTTCTCCATTGGTAGTGCGCACAGTTTGTGCGTGTGTTTTTTGCGGAACTTTCTTTTGGGGTGCCTAATTTTTGTGTGCGTAAATTTTTTGTGCTTGAGAATTTTCAGCGCAAGCCGGCTGGATGCACATTCTCCGTCGGCTGTGCACTAATGACACCGGTGAGCAAGAAACCTAAGTGCCTTTCTCTCTGTGTTGCCTGTCATATTCGGATATCTCAGCCTGATGTGTCCTCTTACTTGTGCTAACGCTGTTTAGAGTCTCAGGGAGAGTTGTCTTCTTCTGATTTCACTAAGCCTGGATCCTCCCAGCCTGATGGTGGACCAGTTAAGGATTTGTCTGGAGGTACTCTGGGTCTTGGAACTTCCTTGACTGGTTCATCCGCAGGAGAGGGCAGTTCAGTGGGCCTTGCTCCAGTTCCTTCTGGGTTTGGCCTGGATCCTGCTTCTTTTTCTTGGGTGGAGTTTTTTCAGGGTTTGCAATCCTTTCTTCAGGCTCAGTCTTCAGCTTTGCCTAATCCTGTCAGGTTTGAACCTCAGTCAGTGGCCCCTCCCTCTTCCAGTCCTACGTTTAAGCGCCGGAGCATGCCTCAGTTCACTGCAGGTATTCCCGACAGGAATCCAGATGGCATTGATGAGGCATATCCTGACTCCCTTGAAGACAGAGAAATTCCTCCGGGACTGGAACCAAATCAGACCATGTTGCGGTTCTTTCATAGATAATAGATAATAGAAGGACTAGGGGGCACTCCATGAAGTTAGCATGTGGCACATTTAAAACTAATCGGAGAAAGTTCTTTTTCACTCAACGCACAATTCTGGAATTCGTTGCGAGAGGATGTGGTTAGTACAGTTAGTATAGCTGTGTTTAAAAAAGGATTGGATAAGTTCTTGGAGGAGAAGTCCATTACCTGCTATTAATTAAGTTGACTTAGAAAATAGCCACTGCTATTACTAGCAACGGTCACATGGAATAGACTTAGTTTTTGGGTACTTGCCAGGTTCTTATGACCTGGATTGGCCACTGTTGGAAACAGGATGCTGGGCTTGATGGACACTTGTTCTGACCCAGTATGGCATGTTCTTATGAGATGAACTGCCGGCCTTGATTTCCCAGACCTTTGAAGATGCTTGGGTGTTCCTGGTGCAGATTCCATGTCTGAGCCAAAGAAGAATCCCATGTTGGTTTCCTTGCATAAAGCCTCTTGGTTATTTTCCTGTTATGGACTCCATTCAAGAATTGATTGATCTTGAATGGGGCACTCCGGAGACAAATTTCAAAGGGAGTTGGACATTGGAAGGCCTGTACCCCCTGGATCCAGCAGTGAGAGAGCATTTGCGTTTTCCAAAAGTGGATGCATGGTCTGTACCCTTGGAGGGAGGAAGGGCCTTGAAGGATATGCATGATAGTAGGATTGAGGCCATCCTTAAGCAAGCCTTTGAAGCAGTGGCAATGACTTTATAATAGCTTCCTGTTGCGTCCTAGTGGCACGATCCTGTCTGCTTCTCTCTGAGGAACTTGATGATTCTGGAGTGAATTCCAGAGAAGTTATAGAACCCACTGCTGCCTTTTTAGCAGATTCAGGCTGCAATTTGGTCCCTACCTCAGCCAGAGGAGTGGCTTTGGTGATAGCTGAGAAACTGGTCAGCTGACCCGACCTCCAAAGCTAATCTTACGAGAATGCCCTTTAAAGGATCGCTTTTGTTTGGGGGAGAGTTGGAGAAATTAGCCAGTAAGTGTGGCGAATCTCCTGTCCCTCTTGCTGGAGGATAAGAAGCAGTTGCAGCGCCCCTCTGGTATGAGGGGTCATCTCTGGGGTTCCAAGCATTTTTGTCCCTACAGAGGGTTGACCTTTCAGGGGACTCAGCCTTTTGGTAGGTTTCAGTCCTTTTGTCCCAGACAGCCCAAGAGAGGAGCGGACTCGGGTGGCGGATCCTCCCAAGCTTCCCAATGAAGATTTGCTGACCCACCTTCAGGAACAAGAGAGAGTGCAACGCGCCTCTTTTATCAGAGGTGGGTCAAGATCACATTGGATCAGTGGGTCCTGGAGGACCTCTGGATGTATTCATGGTGTTCCCTTGCCACTCCCTGCAGAAGAAGCGGGCAGTGGAATCTACGCTTCTAAGGCTCCTCTGGCTGAGGGCTGTGGTTCCAGTGCCTATGTCTCAAAGTATGGGTCAATATTCCATTTATTTTGTTGCGCCCAAGAAAGGCTCCTTTTGCCCCATCCTGGATCTCAAGGAAGTCAACAGTCATTTGCAGGTGACTCATTTTCGCATGGAAATCTTATGCTCGGTGATAATGGCCGTGCAGAGGGGGGAATTTCTGACCTCCCTGGATCTGTCCGAAGCCTTCCTTCATATTCCCATCTGTTTGGAGCATCAACGTTTTCTGCATTTTGTGGTGTTAGGGCGCCGTTATCATTTTCGGGCACTGACATTTAGTCTAGCCACAGCCCCCAGAATGTTTTCCAAGGTTATGGTTGTGGTAGCGGCAGCATTGAGAAGAGATGGAATGCTGGTACACCCGTATTTGGACAACTGGCTGATTCAAACCAAGTCTCTGGAAGGAGACCCACCTGGTGACCCACAAGGTGAACTCCTTGTTGCAGGAGTTAGGTTGGGTGGTGAACCTGGCCAAGAGCAGTCTTCAGCCATCTCATTCCTTGGAATATCTGGGTCTTCGGTTTTACACGAGGCAGGCCAACATTTTCCTGCCGGAAGTTCAGATTCAGAAATTGATGTCACAGGCACATCAATCAGTGAGCACTATATGCCCGACAGTGTGGTCCTATTTACAGGTGCTTGGTTTAATGGCGGCAACCCTGAAAGTGGTACCGTGGGCAAGGGTGCATATGCATCCTCTTCAGCGCTCCCTGCTGTATTGTTGGAAATCGCAGTCTCAGGACTATTCAGTTCTGCTCCACTTACCGATGGAAATCTGCTCTCACCTTCAGTGGTGTTTGCAGGAGGATCATCTGAGAAAGGGTGTTTTCTTGACCTCCATGAACTGGTTGATACTCCCGACAGATGTGGGTCTCCAGGGTTGGGGAGCTCACTGTCGGGAGCTAACAGCCCAAGGACTCTGGAATGGAAGCCCGGGCGGTCCAGTTGACATGCTTGCAGTTCAGCCACAGACTGCAGGATCAAACGGTCCGAGTGATGTCGGTCAATGAAATGACGGTGGCCTACATCAATAGACAGGGAGGAACCAAGAGCCAGCAAGTGTCGCAGGAATTAGACCAACTTATGGAATGGGCAGAAGGACGTCTACAGATGATCTCGGCCTCTCACATTGCAGAAAAAGACAACATAAGAGCAGACTTTCTCAACAGGGAGAGTCTGAACCCAGGAGAATGGGTTTTGTTGGACGAGGCGTTCCAGTTGGTAGTGGATCTCTGGGGCTTTCCATTCTTAGACCTGCTGGCAACGTCTCGCAATACGAAGGTTCCTCGATTCTTCAATCGCAGGAGAGATCCATGGTCCCTGGGCATAGGTGCACTCATACAAGACTGGCTGGAAGCCAGGTTGCTTTATGCCTTTTCTTCTTGGCCCTTGTTGGACAGGATAGTTTGCAGGATCAAAGGCCACAAGGGGATGGTACTCCTTGTGGCATGGGATTGGCCCAGACAACCATGGTATGCAGATCTGTGAAAACTCCTGGTGGAGACCCCCATTCGTCTTCCGCTGCACAAGAATCTGTTGCAGCAGGGATCTGTCCTTCCCAAAGATCTGACTCTGTTTTGTCTTACAGTTTACCCCTTGAGAGGGCTCGCATGTTGAAGCATGGATATTCTTCTGCAGTGACTGCTACCTTGCTCCTCGCTCAGAAATTTTCCATTTCCTTGGCCTATGTGCGGATTTGGAGAGAGTTTGAGGCCTGATGTGAGCATTGAGGTGTTTTTCCTCGTTTGGTTAAGATCCCACTCATTTTGGAATTTTTGCAGGATGGGTTAAATAAAGGATTGGCCCTTAAGTTACAGGTTGTGGCTCTTGCCCTTTCAGGGGCCCAGCGAATGGTGATTCCTTATTGTCTCCTCATGTGGCCCATTTTTTGAAGGGAGTGAAGCATCTTTGGCTTCCCTTGAGTTACCAGTTCCATTGTGGATTCTTAATTTGGTGTTGGAATTCTTGGCAGGCCCTATGTTCCGACCGCTGCATAGCCTTTCCTTGCTGTTATTGATCTTAAAAACAGTGTTCCTGGTAGCTATATGTTCTGTGTGTAGATGAGCTGCAGGCTTTGTCTTATTGGAAGCTGTTCCTTCGGGTGACTCCAAGGGCATTACAGCTGTGTACTGTTCCATCCTTCTTGCCTAAGGTAGACTTGGGATTTCATTTGAATCAGTCCATTTCCTTGCCATCCTTGGATAAGGTCAGGGATATGGAGAAGTATTGCCTCTTGCATTCCTTGGATGTCAAGAGACATGTCGTGTGATATCTGGAGGTTTCTGAACCTTTTGGAAAGACAAATTGCTTGTATGACCTTCATGGTGAAAGGAAGCAGGGCAAACCAGCTTCGCAGGCTACATTAGCTCATTGGATTAAGGAGGTGATCATGGCTGCGTATATGGATGCTGAAAAGCCATTGCCTACTCAAGTTAAGGCTCATTCCACTAGGGCTCAGGCAGTGTCATGGGTAGAAGTTAGATTTTTGTCTCCCACCGACATTTGCCGAGCTGTGACTTGCTCCTCCTTACACACTTTTTCCAGATTTTATTATCTGGATGTGCAGGCCCAGGAGGTTGCAGTGTTGACTGGACCGCGGGCAGCCTCCCACCCTGTTCGGGAGTAACTTTGGTACATCCCACTGATCTTGAGTTCTTCTGTCTACACTCTAGGAAAGGAGAAATTGCTACTTACCTGATCATTTCGTTTTCCTTAGTGTAGACAGATGAACTCAACTTCCTGCCCTCGGCTGCCAAATGATTGTGTCAATGGTCCTCTTGTGGGGCTACGTGTTCCAGGGTATTACTGATAAGTGTTCATCCAATCCCTAGATTGGGGTACATACACTCCTTGCTTGAGTTCATCTTTTCTTGTTGGTTGAGTACAGTAATGGTTGACTGTTTTTAATCAAGTTTTTTGCTAGTCTGTCCACAGTTGCTTTTGAAGAGAATACTGGCTGACTGGTGTCATTGCAGGAGTATATATACTGTGATGTCAGCTTGCTCCGAATCCATCTGCTAGCAGGGGGAGCATAACTCATTAGTCCTGAGTCCATCTGTCTACATTAAGGAAAATGAAATTCTCAGGTAAGTAGTATTCTCACAGGACAAGCAGACCCACATAAAGTCTGTGTTATGTGTCTAGGTCGCGAGCACGATGTCTTGGCCTGCACCAAATGTGCCCTTATGACACCAAAAGGTCGCAAGGCTAGAATGGAGAAGATGGAACTTCTATTCCGTGCTCAAACCCCAACTCCGTCCATTGCATAGACATCGTCAGAACCGGCACAGTCAACTTCGTGCCAGCATCGACCACCAGCGGGTGACCGTCAGGCATCGATGACATCTCAGCCTTCGACACCCTCTACTCCCCCTCAGGACAGAGGGGATCGTAGAGACAAACATCGCCATCGACACCGTAAGTCTCGGACCACAGAGGGAGCAAAATCATCGACCTCGCCATCATCCGAGCCACTGTCGAAGAAACCCTGTCCAGAAAAGGCACTGACCTTTTCGGCGACCAGGTCACCGAGGCAACCCTCACCCGACAGGGGATCGAGAGCCGCGACTCCGCCTTTAAACGATGGTCCCCTCCGGCTATACCTCTGCCTCCTTCTTCTGTTCCAGAGCTGGGGCTGCTTGCTCCAGGTCTCCGAGAAGAACTGGACCGGATGGTTCAGGAGGCCATCGACAAGGCGATGCAACGACTCCAGGTTCCTCCGGTACCGATTGGCGGAACCGACCACCGACCCGATTCCAGCAGCATTGGCACTGCTGCTCTCCAGGATGGAAGCGCTCATCACCGCTTTTTTCCACCGATGGACCCCGGGTCCCCGATGGCTCCGGTGCCCTCCCCGCTTACTCTGTCATCAGGAGGAGAAACACCGTTTCGCAACCCTCGATTGCGTCCTCACCACTGATCCAACCATCTGTGCCGGTACGTCTGTCGGCGCCACAGAGTCATCCATCGATGCCGGTGCCTTCGATGCCTTCATCGGTGCCTCCGATAATTCCTTCGGAGCCTAGGCCAGGACCTTCAAGTATCCTACCATCCCGTCCCCCTCTAGTTCCTAGTGGGACAGGTGCTGATCCTTATGATGCCTGGACTGATGATTCCTCGCCAGACACCGATGATTTATCTTCACCACCTTCACCCACTGAATGTAGGAAGCATTCTTCTCCTGAGGACCTCTCCTTTATAAATTTTGTGAAGGAAATATCTGAATTGGTTCCCTTCCAGTTGCACACTGAACAGGATGACAGACATCAGATGATGGAGTTGCTCCAATTTTTGGATGCTCATAAAGAAATAACCTCCATCCCTATCCACCAGGTTCTTCTAGATCTCCTCAAGAAGAACTGGGAACATCCTGGATCCATTGCTCCAGTCCATAGAAAGGCTGACACTACCTACTTGGTGCAGTCAGCTCCAGGCTTTCAGAAAACTCAACTGGATCACCAATCTGTAGTTGTTGAATCTGCACAAAAGAAAGCAAAGAGATCAAAGCCTCACACTTCTTTCCCCCCTGGCAGGGAACAGAAGTTTCTAGATGCCATCGGACGCCAAGTATTCCAAGGCTCAATGCTCATCTCCCGGATTGCCGCTTATCAGCTTTATATGACCCAATATAATAGGGTCATTTTCAAGCAGATACAAGACTTGACTGATACCCTGCCTCAAAAATTCCAAGATCAGCTTCAAACCCTAGTAAACAAGGGTTTTGAGGCAGGGAAGCATGAGATTAGATCATCCTATGATATCTTCGATACTGCTACCAGAGTGTCTGCAGCAGCTATTTCGGCAAGGAGATGGGCCTGGCTCAAGTCGTCTGACCTTTGCCCTGAGGACAAGACAGGTTATCTGACCCACCCTGTGTTGGAGATAATCTATTTGGAGAACAGATTCAACAGACAGTGGCGGAACTTAAGGACCATCATGAGACTCTGACAGCTCTCTTTGATTCCTCCTGACTACTCTTCAAAACAGCCCTTCCGAAAGGACTCCAAGAAGTCCTTCTTCCAGCCGAAGAAGTCCTACCCGCCACCAACAAGATCCTGTGCCACGAGACCTTTTCAAAAAGCCCAGTCTCGTCAGACATGGAAACAAAAGCCGCAAGCAGTTCCCCAACCAGGGCCTGCTTCGGGTTTTTGACTTACACCTAGAGAGCAGCAACCAGATTCCACTGCCTCACATACTAGTGGGAGGTTGATTGTGCCACTTCCACAACATATGGCACTCAATCACCTCAGACCAATGGGTACTGGCGATAATTGCTCAGGGTTACCATCTGAACTTTCTCCACCTCTACCGACTTGGAGAACATCCGATCATTCCATCCTTCTAGATCAAGAGGTCTCCCTCCTTCTCCAGTCAAAGGCAAAAGAACCCGTACCCTACTCTCAGCACGGACTAGGGTTCCATTCTCGGTACTTTCTAATCCCCAAAAAATCGGGAGGCGTTCGTCCTATCCTGGACCTACGGGCCCTCAACAAGTACCTCCAGCGAGAGAAGTTCAAGATGGTAACCTTAGGCTCACTTCTTCCTCTTCTACAAAGAGGAGACTGGCTCTGCTGTCTGGACCTCCAGGACGCATACACTCATATTGCGGTAACCCCATCTCATCGCAAATACATGAGGTTTCTAGTAGGCCCCAAGCACTATCAATACAGAGTGCTTCCATTCGGCCTAGCATCTGCACCACGTGTCTTCACAAAAATGCCTCGTAGTAGTTGCAGCCTTCCTCAGGACCCAAGGTGTTCACGTCTACCCCTGTCTAGATGACTGGTTAATCAGGGCTCACACTCAGCAAGCTGCTCTGTCGTCCCTCAATCTAACCTTACACACTCTAATTTCATTAGGATTTCTCGTCAACTACGATAAGTCCTACTTAGCCCTGTCTCAAACCTTGTCGTTCATTGGGGCAGACTTGGACACCTTGCAGGCAAAAGCTTTTCTGCCTCGACAACGAGCTCTCACTCTCGTGTCTCTTGCTCACCAGCTGCAGTCTCAGCACTCCGTGACTGCACGCCACTTTCTCATCCTCCTGGGACACATGGCGTCCTCAGTTCAGGTCACACCAATGGCCCGTTTGGCCATGAGAGTCATGCAGTGGACTCTAAGGTCTCAATGGACTCAAAGCATTCAGCCCCTGTCGATCATTGTCCACGTAACAGACTCACTCCGTTAGTCTCTTGCCTGGTGGAAAAATCAGACCAATCTCCTCCAAGGCTTGCCCTTTCAGGCTCCAGACCCTCAAATAACTCTCACCACTGATGCTTCCAACCTCGGCTGGGGAGCCCATGTGGCCAATCTGCAGACACAAGGATCTTGGTCTCCAGAGGAAGCCAAACACCAAATAAATTTCCTGGAGCTTCGAGCAGTAAGATACGCTCTCAGGGCATTTCAGGATCACCTCTCAAATCAAGTTATCCTGATCCAGACGGACAACCAGGTGGCCATGTGGTTCATCGACAAACAAGGGGGCACGGGCTCCTTCCTTCTGTGTCAGGAAGCTGCGCAGATATGGGCGGAAGCGCTCTCCCAGTCGATGAACCTCAGAGCCACCTGGTTACCGGGAGTGGACAATGTGTTGGCAGACAAGCTGAGTCGCATCTTTCAACCGCACGAGTGGTCTCTCAACCCCCTCGGTGGCGAACTCCATCTTCCAACAATGGGGATATCCTCAGATAGACCTCTTTGCGTCCCTTCAAAACCGCAAAATAGAGAACTTCTGCTCTCTCATTCGCAGCAAACACTCTCAGCCCAGAGACGCATTCTCCCTCTCGTGGACAGTCGGTCTGCTTTATGCATTCCCTCCACTTCCTCTTCTCTCGAAGACTCTTGTGAAGTTATGTCAGGACAAGGGAGCTATGATCCTGATAGCACCTCACTGGCCACGCCAAGTGTGGTTTCCAATACTGCAGGATCTCTCCATTTGCAGGCACATTCCCTTAGGAACGGACTCGCTCCTAATCACTCAAAACGATGGGTGCCTCCGCCATCCCAATCTTCCCGCCTTGTCCCTGATGGCATGGATGTTGAAAGGTTAATCCTTCAACCACTTAACCTTTGTGAACCAGTTTCCCGTGTCTCGATTGCTTCACGAAAGCCTTCCACAAGAAAAGCTTACTCCTACAAATGGAACAGGTTCACGTCATGGTGCTCTTCTCAGTCCCTTGACCCCTTTACCTGTCCAATCACGAAGTTTTTGGACTATCTCTGGCATTTATCAGAGTCAGGTCTAAAAACTTCTTCCTTTAGAATGCATGTCAGTGCAGTAGCCGCTTTCCATAAAGGTATCGGAGATGTTCCTATCTCAGTACAACCCCTGGTAACACGTTTTCTAAAAGGCTTGCTTCACCTCAAGCCTCCACTGCATCCTCTTGGGACCTTAACCTGGTTTTGGGTCGGCTCATGAAACCACCATTCGAGCCTCTTTACTCTTGTGAGCTTCGATATCTCACATGGAAAGTGATTTTTCTTTTGGCAATCACTTCAGCTCGCAGAGTTAGTGAACTACAGGCCCTAGTTACCTATCCGCCTTACACTAAACTTCTGCAGGATCAGGCGATACTTCCGCACTCACCCTAAATTTTTACCTAAGGTAGTCTCGGATTTTCACCTCAATCAAGCCCATCATACTACCTAGCTTTTTTCCAGGCCCCATTCCAACCCAGGAGAGCAGGCTCTGCGTACCCTAGACTGTAAACGGGCTCTAGCCTTCTATCTAGACCGTACAACTGCCCACAGGAAGAGCACTCAATTGTTCGTCTCTTTGCACC